>NC_044553.1:125867240-127067240 GCF_007565055.1 Rhinopithecus roxellana | reverse complement strand
GGTGGATTTGCTGTAATAAATTGTGCATCTTGTCTGGAGTTGTCTTTCTGTTTATCTTGTCAGTAATCTGCAATGGTGATAATTGAAATTATTCAACTCTTTGGATGTTCCATTTGGACTGTGCATAACTCCTAGAGTGATTTATTATGCTTTGTTTTTCTGTATATTAGCTTGTTTGTTTATTCCTCTAGGGTTTTGATTGCAATTTTTTGCAAAAAATTAATAGGCATTAAGAATCACACATAATTCAAATCACATTTCCTTAGGAAATGATGTAATTTTGGCATTCACATTACTTTAAAATATATACTTGTGCTCTTTTACTGCTGCAGGCTAATCATCCTAATTCCTTTGTACTGAAATACTAATTTGTTTAAATTTTTAAATGTTTCTTGGTAAATGGTATCAAAGTTGATGTTTCTATCAACAACTCTAAATATTGCTACAACAGAATATTTCATCCTGCAAAAATTTCTAATTTATTGGAAGCATAGTTTTCATCTGAGCCCAATACCATCTCCCTATCAATCTTTTAAGTAAAAATTGAACTTCGGGCTGGGCGTGGTGGCTCACACCTATAATCCCAGCATTTTGGGAGGCCGAGGCAGGTGGATCACCTGAGGTCAGGAGTTCAAGACCAGCCTGGCCAACATGGTGAAACCCCATCTCTACTAAAAATACAACAACAACAAAAAGAATTAGCCAGACGTGGTGGCAGGTGCCTGTAATCCCAGCTACTTGGGAGGCTGAGGCAAGAGAATTGCTTGAACCTGGGAGGCGGAAGTTGCAGTGAGCCAAGATTGCACCGTTTTCACTCTAGCCTGAGTGACAAGAGTGAAACTCTGTCTCAAAAAAAAAAAACGGGACGTCAGTGAGTCTTTTCATTCAGCAAATATTAATTAATGTATTATGGTTAGCCAACATTGGTCAACAAGAGAGACATATTCTATAAACCAACCAGTTTATTGGTTTTAAGACAGATATTATATCAGTAATTACAGAAACAAATCCATCCATTTACGGGAAGGTGTCAGGGAGACTTCCTGGGGCACTGAGAGATTTTTAAGCTAAATGATTGAATAGGAACTATCTAGATGTTGGGGAAAGAAAAAAAAGAGCATGTTTGCAGATGGGAAGGGATTCAGAGGCATGTAGGGAAGGGTTTTGGCAAGTCTGAGGGTCTGGGCAGACCACATGCCAAGAGTGTAGAGAGCACAGGGCAAGGAGTGTTTAACGCAGAATGATGTGGACCACACAAAAATGTCACAATTGTACAAGGGCAGCTAATAAGGAGAAGGCTAAAATGATACTTGTGTTTTAGAAAGTTCCTTTTGATGGCAGTAGGTAGAATGAATTAGAGCCAAAAGGACTGGTCATTAGGAGACAAGCTTGGATCTATGGGCAGAAGGTGGTAGCTTGGACTAGATGGGGAAATGATTTGAGAGGAATGGATCAGATAGAACCATTGAGAAGAGAAAAGGAGGAGTCAGAGGTGGCTTTTTGGTTTCCTCCTTGAACAAGTGAGAGACAGACATGAAATAAGAGCAGTATTGGCATGGGAAGGTGATAGTTCAGTTCTGGACATGGTGGATTTCAGGCGCTGGATGGCTGAATCCAGCAGGCTAAAGGGGTGGAGGATTCAAATGGGGAGGATGAGGATGAGGAGGTGATCTCAGCAGGAGCTGGCCTGGACAAGAAATGAATGGAGATGGGGAGGATGAGGATGAGGAGGTGATCTCAGCAGGAGCTGGCCTGGACAAGAAATGAATGGAGATGCTTTGGGGACAAAATGTATCTCCAATAACATCTCCATTGCTCCCAACTTGTTTATGGTGTGGCTCTGCTTTGGTAGAAGAGAGTGGAATGTCAGGAAAGGGTCACTTCTGTTTGTTTCTGGGTTGGCACAACTTAAATCCTGGAGTTACAAAAGGATAAGATAAATATACATACGTTAAGTAAAACAAAGTGCAAAGTTGATAAGCAAAACTTAATGATATAAGTAAATAAAAGGATAAGATAAATATACATAAAGTAAAACAAAGTGCAAAGTTGATAAGCAAAACTTAATGATATAAATAAATAAAAATATCAAATGGTTACACAAGTTTTTGTAAGATATGATAGCTTTGTTATTATTGGAAAAGCATCCCTTAAAATGACCCTGGGTCTGGTTGAGGGTTGAGTTTACCTATTACTCTTGAATTTAATCATACAACCTATGGAAGGACTCAAGCAGTGATAGCTCATCAAGTCATGGCCTGTCATGGAAAAGATCTGCATGTGTTTTCACTGTATCCATGAATATGTTCGTTTTGTGCCCTTTACACTGACCAATTAAGTGCCTGGTACAGCCATGGATACTTTGAAAATTAAATTTAAGAAAACCAACATTTTGACCATTTCTTGATTTGATATTGTTGTAGTTGTGCATTTTTATCCAAGTCATTCATTTAACAAAATAAATTATAAAATTATTTTCCTGAATTATTTTTGATCCATCAAAGTTGTCTTAATTTTGACAATATTTTATTACAGGTGATTATGTTGTCATGACTATATATTTTGAATTGAGTAGAAGAATGGGATACTTCACTATTCAGACATACATTCCCTGTATACTGACTGTGGTTTTATCCTGGGTGTCATTTTGGATCAAAAAAGATGCTACACCAGCAAGAACAGCATTAGGTGAGTTTCAAAAAATCTCTTCCATAAATTTGTGTAATTTTAATATAGAAGCATTCATAAAAAATGCCTTCAATGTAAAAAACTATTTAAATGTGAATGATCTAATTTGAGGGTTACTTGAACTGTGCTTAGACTTTTCTCTTAAGAAGCCAAGTGAGGCTATTCTTTCTCACAATGGGATTCTATGTGTGCTACATAAATCAAGATGGGGTAGGAGATTCAGAGTAAATAAATTGTGATAGTATCCTGTATCACAGGCTGATATGATCACCAAAACACAGGCACATCCCAGAACCTGTCAACTCAAAAGTCCCCCTACATAATGTCAGGAAGCAGAATTTACCACACACCTCTGAGGACTGAGGACATAATATTGGTAAAAATATTTTATCAATAATTGAAGCTCTGCTTGTATATAGCAACTTTACCAGCAAACGAGAAAATGATCATTTTTTTTCAGCTGTAAGCCACACACTAAACCTCAGTCTTTTCATAAATTTTTCTCTAGTTCCCAAAGTCTTCTTCATAAAACACTAACTTTCAGTAGTTTTAGAACTGTGCAACATATATATGTCAGTTTTTCTTTCTGATAGGAATTTTGCTTAACTTTCAATGTTTTGATTTTTTGAAGACAGGTAATATATAAGACTGAATATAGAGATTGTTTTCCCCAAAAAAATTCCTATAGAAAAGAGGAAGCAGGCCGGGCGCGGTGGCTCAAGCCTGTAATCCCAGCACTTTGGGAGGCCGAGACGGGCGGATCACAAGGTCAGGAGATCGAGACCATCCTGGCTAATACGGTGAAAACCCCATCTCTACTAAAGAATACAAAAAAAAAAAAAAACTAGCCGGGCGACGAGGCGGGCGCCTGTAGTCCCAGCTACTTGGGAGGCTGAGGCAGGAGAATGGCGTAAACCCGGGAGGCGGAGCTTGCAGTGAGCTGAGATCCGGCCACCGCACTCCAGCTTGGGCGACAGAGCCAGACTCTGTCTCAAAAAAAAAAAAAAAGAAAGAAAGAAAGAAAGAAAAGAGGAAGCTGCCTCAATTTCAAATTTCTGCAACATCTCTCATATCTGCATTGTTATTTCTCTGTGTTTTTTTAAATTTGTGTGTTCAAGAACAAAGCACTGGGCCTGGGTAGACCGGGCCAAGAGATTAATTAGCCTGTAATATCCTCTACCTATACTAGTTTTGCATGCTGATAGAAAATACATGATAGAACTGTAGGCGAATCAACACAGATTTTGTGACTAACCCTTGGGGTTATGGCTTCATGGTTACATGTATTAGATGTCACTGTACACAAGACATCTAAAGATAAACTTCAAAGTGATATAATATATAACTATGTTTGTACAACTTGAGACTATGAAAATCCTACAGAGAATAGTTGTTCTGGGCTCAAGACACAGAAGCTAGAATTTCACAATGCGGTCAGATAATAAATTTATAGCCAGAAGAACTGAGGAACTTTATTAACAATAAGATGTTTAGTGTTTAGTTGAGACACCAAAAAGTCTGTGCCTAGAAGTAAAGGGGGTACTCTCAATGTCCTTTAATGAAGCTTGAACCAAGCAATAACAAGATCAAGGAGAACCATCAGTAAATTTACTATTTGTCATAAGAATTCAAAGGGCTTCTTAAAAAGACAATATTGTGCAGACTTTTTAAATTATATGGAGTTATAATAAGAACTTATTAGACACTCTAAGATGTAGAAAAATGTGACCCATGATTACAAAGAAAGAAGGATTAATAAAAAGCAAAGAGAAGTCTAATGCTGACTCAGTAGGCATGGACTTTAACAACAGCTATTATAACAATGTCTGAGGACTTAAAGGACAATGTGATTTTAATTAATGAACAAATGAGTCATCTCATCACAGAAAGTATATAAAAAGAAATTCTAGAATGAAATGTATAATATCTTGATTGAAAAATTCACTAAACTTAAGAGCAGATTGAAGATGGCAGAAATAAAAGATTATATAAAATTGAAGACCATCAGATGAAATTTATGTAATCTGAAGAACAAGGGAATGAAAAGATTAAAAGAAAGAATGTACCGGTGATCTGTGGTACAATACGAATATGTATAACAAAACTATAACTGAGGCGATAGTTAAAATCAGAATAATAAGAAAAAAAGAATGAGGAAAAATATTTTTGAAAAAATGTGGTTAAGAAATTCCAATGTTTGGTGAAAAATACCAGCCTACAAATTCAAACAGCTTAGTGAGATACAAGCAGGAGAAATACAAAGAAAAGCGTCATAGTCTAAATGATGACAATCAAAAAGAAAGGGAATACTTGCAAGTATGTAAACAAAAATGTCCTGTCGTATGTGGAGGAGCAAAAATATGACTAACTGATTCTTCATGTGCAATAATGGAGACCAGAAGATAATTAATTGCTGTCTTTAAAGTATTGAAATTCTATATCCAAAGAAAATGTACTTCAAAAATTTCATCAGAATGAAGTTTTTTTAGATAAACAAAATCTGTGTTAATTTGTCACAGAAAATCTAAAACCATAGTAAAAATTCTAAAACAAACTAATTAGGTTAATAGAAATAATAAACAGAAAAATGGATTTACAAGAAGTAATGAAGAACATCAGAAATGGTAAGCATGTGGTGAAATTTTTAAAAACTAGTTTTCTATTTTTATTCTTTCAATTAAAGTCAAAATAATAATAATGCAAGATGAGACTTATGACATAAGAAACAATAAAATATAGGCCATAAATAGCAATGAGGTTAGGGGACATATGGAACCATGTTCCTATGTGGTACAAAAATGAGTACAGTAATACTAAAAAAATTCTAAGTAGATATGTTAAGAAATCTTATTGTAATCTGTTGAAAAAATATGAAAATATAATAAAAGGCATAGCTGAGAATTCAACATAGAAATAAGTAAGAACATATAATAATAATAACAGGGTAAATTCAACAGAAAGAAAAGACTTTCATAAATGCACCTGTACCTAGTATTAGAGCTTCATATTAAAATAAACAAAAACTGAGAAGAGGATAAATTTTTAAAATCAATCACAGTTTGATATTTAAATATACTTCTAACAGCAGTGTACACAAACAAGCACATTTGTCCACTTATTTAAGTGATTAAACCAGTCAAAAACCAAAAAGCCAGTAAAGGAATGGAGGAGCTGAACAACAATATCAATGTCTTTGGGCTACTGGATATTATAGAACTCTGCACCTAATAATTACATCATGAAAGTGAATTTCAATATCCACCTCCTGCCATACACAAAAATTTACTTAAAATGGATTATACTCAAATGGTAAAACTAGAAATGTTAAATTTCTAGAAAAATGTTAGGATTATAATGTTAGATTAGATGGAGATTTCTCAGATCAGAAAGTGAATCTTAGGTGAGGAAAACTTTGAAACAGTTCTGACATGAGAATAAACTTGAATAGGTATTTCATGTTGTTAGATAATACGAAACATCCTGAAGATTCATTGGTTATGTAAAATAAATACTTTTTCCAATGAATAGCATCTTTCTCCTCTTTTTATGCATTTGATGTGCAGAAGTTTTAATTTCATTTATTAATCTTTATATTAATGTTTTTGTTCTAAATGTGTTATAAGTATGGCTACTTTAAAGATTTCCTATGTAATATTTTAGTCTGATAAAATAATACCAGAAATGTCCAGGATACAGTAAAATATCATTCATCATATCAAAAAGAAAATGCCAGTATCAAGATGACACAGTTGTTGGAATTATCTGATTAGGATTTTAACATATCAGTCATAAATGTGCTTCAATGAGCAAATGCACACATGCTTCAACTAAATGAAAAAAAGAAAAGCTCCACAAAGAAATAGAGGATATAAAGAACTCAGTGGAATTTTTAGCACTGAAAAATACAATGCCAAAATGAAAAGCTCACTGGATGTGCTTAACAAAAGAAGAAAAGACAGGAAAGAATCAGTGAACCATGAGATAGAACAACAAAAATTAACCAATCTGAGCAACAGAGAGGAAATATATTGAAAATAATAATCAACTGAGTTTAGGGATATCTCCAAATGTTGACACATGTTAGAGAGGGAAATGATCCAACATTTGTGTCATTGAAGTTCCAGAAAAAAGAGAAATAGAATAAGACTAAAAAAAAGTATTCAAAGAAACAATGGATAAAAAATACTCAAATTTGCCAAAAGGCATAAATCTAGAGATCCAAGAAGCTGAATTAATCCCAAATAGGTTAAATCCAAAGAATGTTAGGTAAAGACACATCATAATCAAACTCTTAAAAACTGAAGAAAAATTCTTGAGAGTAGCAAAGAAACATGTCGCCTTGCCTATAAAGAAAATACAAGTTGGATAACAATGGATTCTCATCCAAACCATGGAGGCAAGAAGGGAGTGGCACAGCATTTTTTAATGCTGAATAGAAAGAATAGTCAACCCAGAATTCTATACCCAATGAGAGTATCTTTTAAGAATAAAGGAGAAATCCATTCTCGTGCTAAGAAGAACAAAGAGAATTTGTCACTAACAGATGTCCCCTAAAATAATGGCTAATGGAATTTCTTGAAATAGAAAATGATGAGAAGAATTTTTTAACAAAAGAAAGGAAGAAAAAACACAAAAAGTGAAAATGTGGGTAAGTAAAATGGACTTTCCTTTGCCTTTTGAGTTTTCTAAATTATTTATAATGGTTGAAGCAAAAAATCATAATGCTACTTGATGTAGTTATTAAACTAATTAAAGGAAATATTTAAGACAATTATATTAAAATCAAGAAAGAGTAAGGGGAAATAAGGTTTCTACATTTCATTCAAACTGGTAAAATGTTAAATATGAGAAATTATGTATTTGTAATACTGGAAGAATCACTAAAAGGCCACAAAGAGTGATGTGCCTCAAAAACGCTGTAGATAAAGCAAAATCAAATTCTAAAATATGTTGAGATAACCTATATGAAGGCAGGAAAAAGAAAACAAGATATTATAAAGGAACAAACAAACAGGAAACACAATATAAAATGGAATCATTACATCTTAAATATTAATAATTACTTTCAATGTAAATTGCTGGAACATACCAGTGAAAAAACAGAAGTTAGCAGAGAGGATTAAAAAAATAAAGCATGACCCAGCTACAATGTGTCTCCAAGAAAGTCACTTGAAATAGGATGATATTACACTGACATGAATGTTCATGTAATCACCAAGAACTGGACACAACCAAAATATCCCTCAACAAGTGAATGGCTAACGAAACTATGGAACACCCAAGCCATGATATACTACTCAGCAGTAGGAAAGAACAAACTATTGATGCAGCAGCAGTTAAATGTGTCAATGGCATTGTGCTGAGTGAAAAAAAAAAAAAAGCCAGTGTCAAAAAGCATTATTATAGTTTGTGTTTAAATTAGGAGGTTTACTTCTGACTGTAGTAAGATGCCACCATTTATATTCACTCATCCCTCCAAGGTCAAGAAGAAAGTTTTTCTAGGATTCTGTGAGACCAGGATCATCCCCAAAGCATCCTATATGTAATAGACTCAGCTGAGATAACCTTCCTGAACTCCCTTGGGCTTTCCCCGAAGAGGAAGTCATGCCAACAGGTGTTTGTGCAAAGCACCCTTCTTTACTAGGTAGCTTAGACCCCTGAACTAAATAGAAATGCCTAAGCTTTATTTTTCTTCAGGGTGTATAGTTTCAGGGTGGGTGTGGAAGCACTGTATAGTTTCAGGATGGGGGTGGAAGTGGGGAGGATAAAGCACACGGCCACTGTCTACCTCTGGAATACAGGCCACTCATGACAACTGATGGACAAGGTCTATGGAAATTGCAGACGCAAACAATTTGTATTTCTATTGAAATAGAAACTAAGATTTTGAACTTCTTAGACATGATGTGGTCACATTTTTAAAAGTTGATTTGGATGTTTATTAAAGGAGGATAATGGCTTCCAGCTTCATCCATGTCCCTGCAAAGGACATGACCTCATTCTTTTTTATGATTGCATAGTATTCCCTGGGGGAGAACATTAGGGAAAACAGCTAATGCATGCTGGGCTTAATACCTAGATGATGGGTTGATAGGTGCAGCAAACCACCATGGCACACGTGTATCTATGTAATAAACATGCACATTCTGCACATGTACCCTGGAACTTAAAAAATATAAATAAATAAAATAATTTTTTCAAAAGATCTTTTTCCATAAAACTACATCTGATGTAAGTATAGACTTTTCCGGTTTACACAGCATTTTTACATGAAATTTTACCATCTATATTAAAGAGTACCTGGCATTCTGTTTTCACTGCACAAGTTAAGGAACATGATTCAAGGTGGTACGTGGCTTCTCATGGCCAAATGCTGAGCAGGCCCAGAGCAAAGTGGAGGGCTTGGACTTTCAGGTGATATTCTTTACAGCTCAACAAGCTGTCCACCCCGTGCTTTGAGACTCATTCTCCACCTGGCCCTGGCAGAACTGCCTTGAGCAGGTGCGGGGAGGAACTAAACAGAGGCTGTAATGCTGCAACAGGTGTAATGTGTCCTCATCTGTCCTGTGTACCTATTCTCTGACTAGTACTGCGATGCAGATATTTTACTGTATTCCCGTTGAGCTACAGAGGTGGTGACTATTAAAATTCAGATGCCTGTGATTTAGGGGTTCATGAATGTGGGGTCACTAACCTGCCCTGTCTAGTAGTTCTGACAGGTCCTGATTTCTTGGGGAGTTCACCCACAGGAGAGTCAGTCTTAGCCTGTTTCACACGATAATCGCTCTTCTTCATTTTATTCTTGTGTTCACCAGCCTCCATGTCTTTTTTCACGTTTTCCCTTCTAAGCTATCCATCTCACGTGTGTCTGTCTCTTTTCTGAATGTTTTCCACAATATTTGATTAAACATCTAGTGTTGACCCATGCATATGAAATAGTCGAAGTCAAACCAACATTGAGTGTTACCAATTAATTGATTCATTTGATGTAAAGCATTCATTTAAATGCCTCAAATGTGCTAGCGTCTGTGCTGGAGGACAGGCAAAGACAAGTAAGGGACTGTTTTTGTCTTAAAGACCACACTATCTAGGAGACAGATACGTAAAGACATATGTGATTCCCTGTGATAATGAAAACAAAAAAAAAAGCTGAGATATGTAGAAGGTACAGGGATACTGCAGATGTGCATGTTGTCAGCTCTGCCGGGAGGGCAAGAGTGGAGCTGAGTCTTCAAGAATAGTGAGGGTTTTCAAACTGGGGAGGTGAGGAGAAGAAAGAAATAAAAGGATTTAGCTGCACAGAAGTGTGAGATGTGGAACAGCAGGGAATAGATAGGACTGCAAAAAGAGCATCGATGTTAAAAATTGCTTAAAAGGCAAAATGTCCAACGAGAGAATTACTGAATAAATTGAAAGGTGTTCACTTGATTCAGGCACTTTAGTGTTATTGTGAAGACTCTAATCAGAAATTTCATGGAAACATTGCTTATGAAATTGTGTGGACATTAAAATTCAAAGTAACATTACATGAGTTATGCAGCATCAGGGATTCCTGTAAGGCAGCCGTGCTGGGGTGGAGGGATGTGGGTGACGGTCTGGGATTCCTGTTGCATGTTGCATCCTTTTACAACATGCTACCTGTCCCCTGTGCAGGCATCACCACGGTGTTGACCATGACCACCCTGAGCACCATTGCCAGGAAGTCCTTGCCACGCGTGTCCTACGTGACTGCCATGGACCTCTTTGTGACCGTGTGCTTCCTGTTTGTCTTCGCCGCGCTGATGGAGTATGCCACCCTCAACTACTATTCCAGCTGTAGAAAACCAACCACCACGAAGAAGACGACATCGGTGAGCTGCAGTAGCAAAGGTTCTCTGGGAGGTAATGGGGGCGCTGTTTGAGATGAGTGTGTGCCTAAATGCAGTTGTATTCCTGAGGATCGTATAAAGCATGATATACATACCCAATTCAACAAGACTTTTCTAAACCAGACAGGGATTCTGAAGATGTGAATGTGACTCTAAGAGCTCTCTTGTGTCACTTACCAGTGACGTGGTTTGGTTTAGTCATACCCTAAAGGTTGCTCTTAAGAGTGATCTTGGATGCAAATGTTCATGACAGTTTCCTAGTTATTTTTCTTCTTTTCTTGTAGTTACTACATTCAGATTCCTCAAGATGGATTCCTGAGCGAATAAGCCTACAAGCCCCCTCCGTATGTATAGCATTGCAGGTGTCAATATTTCTGAGAACTTTCACTAAACTAACATTGCATTTGAAAGGTAGATTGCTGTTGATGCATGCGTGTATTGAAGACCAAGGAGTGATGCACATGCTGGCTTCAAAAATGTGTTTAGTATTAGGTTAAAAATCCAACTCTGACAATTTGGAAATTAGAGGAGAAAAGTAATCATAATCCTTCCACATGGGGATTAGTGTATGGCATATATAGCTCTTTTTTAGCCATTCCAATAATATATGTTCATGCATTGTAGCAAAACTGAATTATGATCTTTTTATAGCCTCTTTGATAACTCAAAAATAGGTACTTACATGTACTTAAGTTTTGTGCCACAAATATTGTTTTATAGGATCCTTGTAATGATCATATCCTATGTTCATGATTGAGGCACAGGCAGTCATGGCAGGACACTGACTGGGCTCATCCACATTTTTCACTTGCATTTACGTTCTTATCACTACCAATTTGTATTTACCTGTGACTGTTTGCTTGGTTCTACATTCCCAGGAGCAGAACATTTGCGCAGAGGGGTTGCATGGTCTTTGGTCGTTGCCAAATGGCGCTGCACCAGCTCCACCAGCAACGCCAGACACCTCATCCCGAACTTTCCGTGCATTCAGTTTGACAGTCAAGCAGGAAAATGAGCTCTGCAAACTTTTCTCACTGGCATTTATTTGACTATTGACAATATTGTCACTTGTTTATTTTTGATTTGCATTTCCATTTTCATGAATTGCTTTTGAATTTTTTTAACTTTTATTAGTATTTTAAAGTAGAAACTTGACCGTAGTATATATGTTACGTATTATATAAATTGTATTTTATAAAATATATAATTTAGATAGTCACATATAGAATATATTCATGATATTGTTTGTCATGTAGTTTTTACTCCAACTTGAATTGGCAACATTGCCACTATTCTATTTTGTGCCTTTTTCTGTGTGTGTTATTTTGTTTCATGTGGTCAAATCTGTCACTGTTTGCTTTTGTAGTTTCTGCTTCTTGTGTTCTGCTTTGGAAGGTCCTTCCTACCCTCAAAATGACGACCCCCCCTCACTTTCTTTTGAGCACTATGCTTGACGTTATGTTCTCTGTGCTTTCATGTATCAACTCACTTTATTCTCATAACAAACCTTTCTACAAATCAGAAAATTGAAGTGTGGATAAATTAAACCCTGTAAATACTGACCAAGGTTTGACAATTTAAAAGCAAATTTGTTACATTTAACTATTAACAAGTCTGAATTTCTTTTGGCTAGAGGTAAGAATGTAGCTTTATTGAAAAACCCGAGAAACATTTTTAAATTAATGATGCGAACTACAACTTTTATCATATAACAACTTTTTTTTGCAATCATGACTTTTATTCCTTTATACATATGTATACTAATTACAATTTACTAATTACATCAAATGTTTCAAACCCACCCATAAGCTGCGGGTGGTTTGCTACTTGCTAATTAAGACCTCATATGTAGTGCACTTCCAGCCCATTGTCAGGAGACCACATAGTTATCTGCACTCTGCAAGTGTGGATCGTGAGAGTTCTTCCAAAAAGTTTGTGGGCAAATCACTGTTACAGCTGCGGGAAGCCACAGCGATCATACAGATTTTGCCAGCAAATGCTTCCAAATGGCGTGGGACCAAAACAGAGGGGAGAGGGGAAGGGTGCAATCATCACACATAGCCAGGACCTGGGTGTTGAAAGCAGGAAATATTGACATCTTTAGTACAGAAGTGATGTTGCCAAAAAAAGAAACAAATCCTTTAATACAGAGAAAAAGGTATCACAAAATGAACAGAAAAAAAAATTTTTAAAGAAAGAAAAAGTTGGAAAGTGTAATGACCTTAAAGAAAGTACAAAGAAAAATAATTCAGACACAAAGGGTGCCAGGCCTGGTGAGAAGACACAGCCAGAGACCTGCAGCAAGAATAATGCTAAGCCAAAGAAAAAGGAAGTCTGGCCGGGCGCGGTGGCTCAAGCCTGTAATCCCAGCACTTTGGGAGGCCGAGATGGGCGGATCACGAGGTCAGGAGATCGAGACCATCCTGGCTAACACGGTGAAACCCCATCTCTACTAAAAAATACCAAAAAAAAAAAAAAAAAAAAAAAAACTAGCCGGGTGAGGTGGCGGGTGCCTGTAGTCCCAGCTACTCGGGAGGCTGAGGCAGGAGAATGACATGAACCCGGGAGGCGGAGCTTGCAGTGAGCTCAGATCCGGCCACTGCACTCCAGCCTGGGTGACAGAGCAAGACTCCGTCTCAAAAAAAAAAAAAAGAAAAAGGAAGTCTGTCCTCTGCTGAGTGAGAACTGTCAACTTCCCAACTCTATTCTGAAAGGTCAGTCTGCAAGCCGTATGCTAGTGAAGGAGCCACCGTTACCCATACGAAGAAGCAGAAAAGAGCAGCCTCTGAGTGATAGGGGACGGGCCAGGCTCTGTGAACAGTCACATGTGTGGCTTGGGATGAGCTGTTCTAGTTGCTCAGTTTCCCTTTCCTAATGTGTCAAATGCAAGGCTGAGGAACTCCACATGTGCCCAGGAAGCACGGTGCTCCGTGACACTCACAGGGCTGTGTTACACACACAGACAAAAGAGGAGGGAGTCGGGGACCCAGCTAGGCCAAGGAGGACTTTGGGGAATTGTTAATTAAAATCTCTATCTTGGGCATCATTTGAAATTTTCATGACTAATAAGACAGAGGCAAGTAAAGAAGTTCTTAAGCTATTTAGGGCTCTTAACATCTTACATTTTGCTTCAACCTTATAAAATGTAATTTGTTTCATTTCAAAGCAGTGAACTATGAAGACATAATAAGAACCATTTTTAATATTGTAAATATGATCTCTAGGTGTTTTTTGGTTCCCTAAATGAAGTGAAATGGAGGTTTCTCTTCTCCAGAAACCATCCTGCTGCCCTGCCTGAGACCTCCAAGGGTTGCCCTTTAGATCTCTGGTGAGCCATCCCCACATCAGCAGAGCCTTCTGCCTCCTGGTCTGAGCCAGAATCTTGCTGTGGGGCTGCCCTGCCTTGCAACACCAGGCTTCTCCTCTCTGTCTCCGATAGCCCCCAGTCCCATCCACATAGCAAGAGACTACACAGAGGAATGGGCTTGAAACCATGAGTGGATGAATGTCTGGCTGATCACTGTCAAAGCACACGTGTAGGAAACTTTTATTGCAATTGTTTGTTAATAAAGGCAGATGTTTCCACTGGAGCTTGTCAAAAAGAGGCAGATCCCTTCAATGTAGTGGGGTAGAGGCAGGGAACTGCTATGTTTTAGCAAACCCCTGGTGATGTTTACACCCACTCAGGACAAAGAACATTAACCTAGAAGAGACGTATCCACATGAGGCCCATAGAGACAGTGGGACTTTTATTTCTGCCTATTCATCAGGATTGCAGATGAGGAGGAGGGTGGGCAGCCGCACCATGAGGCCCCACTGGTAGCAGAGGGTGGTGGTCACATGTGAGGAGCAAGCAATGCCCTGTGAACATGTGGTCCAGGCCATCCTGCTTTATGTCTGTCCTCACACACACATGCTTCCCATTGACAAGAACGCATCAAAGGCTATAAGAACCGACTCTGAGTGACCGACCGACACTTTCACCTGTCTCCAGTTTATGACCCCACGATTATGAGCATGTCCAATCAAATTGAGGCCCAAAAGGAGGCGGGAAGCAGTGCCACGTGCTCGTGTAATCGTATTTTTGGGTGAAGTATAAGAGGTTGTCACGATGCTTTCTAATGAATTCCGAGTGGCCTCTGTCCCAGCAGTGTGCCACACCCAGGCAAAGGCCCTCGTCAAGAGGCCCACTGAGAAGGGTTCCCTCTCCACCTCCTCCTTGGCATCAGCCTCCACGGTTGCCAGTGGCATATGCCCATCTCTGATCCACCAGCACAGATAAACCAAAGCAGCGAGGCAAACATGCTGTTTAGTTCTCTTCCATTATTCAGTCCAATTTAGAAAGGGATCCCCGTAACGGAATTCAATCTAGTGCACACTTCATAGTTTTTTAGAAGAGCTCAGCCTCTGTCTGAAGACTTGACAAGTCTATTTGCAGCCATGTCTCAGGGTTAGGAATGATTCTTCTCATTGAGGAGTGAAGAGTATGTTGTTCTCTCTCCTTTATCTGCCCCATTTGGACTTTTCCATGTCAGGAGAAGAGCTTGGGAAGTAGAAAAGAAAGCATTGTAGGTGGGCACGTTTTTGGTTATGCTTCTTAAGATGGTAAGCAGTATCCAGCCCCCTCACACTGAAAGCCCACTTTCACCGAATCACATGGGACATGAAGATCCTCTCATCATTCCTGCACGTCATACCTTTCACTATTCACTAATTGGAAAAAAAGTAACCTATTTGTCTCTCGCCACTTCAATATATGTACCGCTTCACATTTAAGGGATAAACATATTATACGTCCATACTTACTACAAATCCACAGAAAAGTAGGCAGAATAGGGACTTCAAATGACTAATACACATTTTAAAATATGCTTAACCTTCTTCATTAATAATCCGGGAAACACAAGATTTGAAACTGCAATGCAATTTTCCTTGCATTAGAATTGAAGACGGGGGTCTCCTCTCTCGGCTTTTGAGTCCCCCCCCCCCCCCGTCTCTGTACAGGGAAGCTTCTTCCTTTCTTCCTTCTTGCCGATTAAACTCTCTGCTCCTTAAAACCAAAAAAAAAAAAAAGGGACCAACTCTCTCCAGCGTTGGGGGAAGTGTGAGGGATGGGCAGGCCCACTCATCCTCTTTATCTATAGGAGACAGATGTAATATGAACCGATTGCTTCACACACCTCAGGGTGTTTTTATTGCATTTTACGATGGGTGTTGTGTGATTCTTGTTGCCTGCAGAACTATTCCCTCCTGGACATGAGGCCGCCACCACCTGCGATGACCACGTTAAACAATTCCGCTTACTGGCAGGAATTTGAAGATACCTGTGTCTATGAGTGTCTGGATGGCAAAGACTGTCAGAGCTTCTTCTGCTGCTACGAAGAATGTAAATCAGGATCCTGGAGAAAAGGGCGTATTCACATAGACATTCTGGAGCTGGACTCGTACTCCCGCGTCTTTTTCCCCACGTCCTTCCTGCTCTTTAACCTGGTCTACTGGGTCGGATACCTGTATCTCTAAGTGTTGCTCATGGTCAACAGTGGAGAGCATTTGGTACACACTCGACCTTCCGTCGCCCGCAGACCAGTAGTGACCAATCGGGAGTAGCAAGGAAGGACACTGCTCAGTGTATCTTGTTTAAAATGACCTTTCAGCAACACAGGAAGTACCGGCAAAGGTTTCTATTATGTATTTTACACACACACACATACACACACACACACGCTAATTGAGTTTTAAAGTAATATTCTTGCTGATCCCTACTGAATTGTAGCTTGGTGTTGTTTCTGAATGGTTTATGGATATTGGAAGCAGCTGCTGATTACCCTTGCCAAGAAATCTGTAAACGTGCAAGTGAATGTCTTAAGATGCTCTCTCAGGCCCTTAGTCCTTCTGTATCTTTCCTTCGCAGCCCTGGGTGTAGCAGCGCTCACGAGTGTTGAATCACCCCTGGCCGAGACCCACTCCTGCTGGCTCAGCCTGGGCTCTCTGTGCTCCAGTGTGAACAGCAGCGGGTTCCAACCCCAGTCTCCTTTCTCTGTGGCCTCTCTGGTTCCAATACCATTGCCATTAGCTGGCACCCCTTTACCTAATAACCTCGTTCTAGGCCTGGGGAGAGTACACTCGCATTGTCCACGGTTTCCATTGGAGGAGAAAATAAGACTTTCAAAATGCTCATGTTGTTGAGGTCAAAGATGGTTATCTCTGAACATCAGAAGGTTATTACTTGAATCCAACTTACTGAGAGTCAACAATATTTGAACCTTGGGTTCTTGGACTAGTTCAACAACATTTCACCTTAAGAGCTGTTTTTAACTAGACCAAGGCTCAACCCGAGTATGTGTCCAGCTTATGTTATATTATTATAGGTTCAGTAATTGTCTTCATTTTGCAAAGAAAAGTATACAGTGAACACAACCTGTTATCTTGAAGACATACGCCAGAGTGTGAAAGACGTAGATACAATTTTATTTTTATTTTTATTTTATTTTTTTGAGACAGAGTCACGCTCTCTCGCCTGGCCAGGCTGGAGTGCAGTGGCACCATCTTGGCTCACTACAACCTCCACCTCCCATGTGCAAGCAATTCTCCTGCCTCAGCTTCCCAAGTAGTTGGGACTACAGGTGCACACTACCACACCCAGCTAATTTTTTTTTTTTTTTTTTTTTTTAGAGAGACGGGGTGGTTTCACCATGTTGGCCTGGCTGGTCTCGAACTCCTGACCTCAGGTGATCTGCCCGCCTCAGCCTCCCAAAGTGCTAGGATTACACACGTAAGCCACCATGCCTGGCCAAAATTAAAAAAAAAAATTAGTGAATATTGATTTTCAACTCAAACCAACTTTAGATGCAAAAAAATGGGCAATGGTGATCATCAAGTACATATTTTGATGAATAAGATTATTTTATACTTTGAAATATGGATACATAGCAAAATCCCAAAGAAAAAATATCCCCCAATCAATACTCTTTTGATATTTTTATAACACAAAACCAACTTGCTTCTCGCTGTTAGGTCTTTGTTATAACTGGACGCCAGTGTGAACTGCAGAAGACTCTTTTGAAACTTCTCACTAATAGGCAAAACACAAGTCCTATCAGGTAGTTAATAATGCTTTGGCATTATTAAAATTCTGAACCAGAGTCTCCGTGCGTCTCATCTTTCTCACACAGAAAACTGAACTCATTTCACCTAGAAACCATAATTTTAAAAATTATCGATTGTGCATACCATAATTACTCAGAAAAATAAAATATTTTGCAGAGAAAGTATAGAAAAGGATCAATTTCACACAATTTCCTGGATGTATACCAGACACAGAAGATGGGAGCAGAAGAGGCCAGAAAAAGTGAAATTAGATTCATCTGCTTATTCCTGTTAAGATTGTTGCATATTAAATGGATGCAAATATATAGATATATGATGACCCAATTTCCAAAGATGGAGTCTATACAGCATGAGACATTCAAACCCATTGTTTCTCTCCCTGTCAACTCTCTGCCTTTTGGGTTGGTAGTTACTACATAAGCCACAAGCCAACTGGCTTCAATTTAGTGAATTCAGTTTTAAAAATCAAAGAATATTTGTGGAGAAACAGGTTGACAATACTGTCTTAGATGAAATGTCTCCTCTATTGGACAGTTTCACTCTCTGGTACTCTAGTTCTGTCTCTCGGGCATAAGCAGGCCCCAGCCTTGGCAGAGGTAGTCTGCAGGGACCCTGACCCTGACCAAAGGAATCCAGGTCACACCACGGCACTGAGCACCAAGGGAAGGTGGCCCCAGGGCAGTCTTAAGACACAATGTCCAACCTTATGAATGGGTAATTTCTAACAAGCTGAAGAACTGCAACCCACTACATTGTAAAAGAAGTTCTGGAGAGAACTGAATTTTCTAGAAAAATTCTTACTGGGAAGAAAACAACCTAAAACAACTTTTTATAACATAGATTTGTTCGATTTTACCTTAAAAGAATTTTACTGATGCCTTGTGTTTCAAAACCACTCAATATTTGGATATTGTTAGCAATCCTCCTGAAATTTTACACGTAGGATAAATACACCAATAACCTCAGTTTTCTGAATCCAGCCATTCTCTTCTTCCCAACCCCAGCAGCCCTCCTGATCAAAACAGATGAGTTCAGCACTCCTTTTCTAGGAAGGAGAGCCTTCAGCTCAAGAAAGTCCAATGGATTTCACTAACTGAGCATCATAGTGTGGATTCCTGCATATATAGCAGGCTTCCCACTAGGGGGTCTGAATGAAAAGAGCTAAAGCACCCCCAAGAGCATGTCCATGCCGGGTTCTCCGCAGGCTTGCATAATTCAAGTTCTCTGTATCAGTCTCAGCTCCTGAGATGAGCCTTTTCAGTCCACGATAAGGGAGAGATGCGTGTGCCTTGGTGAGGTGCAGAGCTCAGGGGCTTTTAAATCATGTACGTGTTTACTGTCTAGAGGAAGGAGAGGAGCAGTGTGGGGACAGTGGGAGGGAAGTACACTTTCTTTCATTAAAGACTCTCCTTTGCCAGGACGCCTTATCAGGAGGGACACAATTGCACGGGGTGTAAGGCTGCTTTGCACAGCTAAGCCCCAGCCTGCTTTGCATGTAGAATTGGGGAATATTTGGGGTGGAAGTCTGAGTGATCTGCATTCCAAAGGTGCTACTGTGTTCCTCACTTTCAGAAATACTCTAAGTTGAGGAGATGACAGTTCTGTATTTTGACATGGAATCCAAATTTCTGACCACTGTGGATCACGCTTAAAACTGTGACTGTCTGTCTTTTAAGCTGCATACTGGGTGAGGGGGAAAGCAAAGAAAAGGCATTTCACATTAATGGAATTGGAGAAAAATGTCTCTTCAGAGTCTAGAAAGCTTCAGCTTCTGCAAAGTCCCAACGCCACCTACCAGAACAGAGCCTCCCTACATACCAGACAGAGAAGGAAAAAGTTAGTATAATTTACTCTGGACCCAGCCAATACTGCCCCCAATTTACCCAAAATATGCCTTAAAATGAAACAGAAAGCTCAAATAATACACATCTTGTAAGATTTTCCATTTCCTGCAGTCAGCTATATACTTCATGCCAAGTTTTATTTCTCTTTTATGAATGGATGGAAATAGGATTTCATTTCTCTATATGCCAGTCTCACCCTCAATTTTACATCAGATCAGTTAAGTACCAAGATTTTGCAGGTTCTGTGACTGAGAAAATGCTTGTCCTCAAGAGCAAAGCATTTTCACTGTATGTAAGGGAAACGGGGCCAATCGAAAATGTCAGCAACACAGTCCTTCTGATGGGGATGAGTGTCTCTATAGAAGCTCCACACCACATCATTTTACCTGCTGATAGCTTGCTGCAGTAGAAGGAAGTCTGCAGGCATGTCGCTTCGTTGTTCTGCAATGTAACCACACTCTGGAAGCAACAGGAGGGGGCCGGTAACCCATTCTGCATTGACGCCAGCTCCCCACGACTAGGAAGCAATGAGCCACTCTATCTAAAGGGCTAGAACAAAAACAGACTAAACCTCTTCTTCCCTGATCATTTTTATCTCAGCTGCCAAAATGGAAATTTTCTGTGATTTCCTTTGAGACTTGAAGAATTATACCTGGTCTCCAACCATTATTCTTATCACTGTATCAGTTCAGTGCTCTCAAGCCACAAAGCGCTTTGAATTCACTCCATGATCTTGCAACTCTTTTCGAGTGCTTTTCCTGAGCGATTTTCAACTCTACACATAAGAAATTTCATCTGCAATTTCTGTTAAAAAAAAAAAAAAAAAAAGAATGGCTTGAGATCCACGTAATCTGATGTAAATATACATTGAAACGTTAAGTTCTATTTGCACTCAAACACTGTTCATCTTAGACTTTAGAACACTATCATTTAACAGATATTCAAAAAGGTTCTGGAAATAAGGGGGAAAGAACCAGACTATGAATACATTGGAAATGTTAATTTTACAATATTCTGCTGAAACCCCTTCAAATTTCCCAAAATTGAGAAAGTGTGTAATCTGTACCTATTTTCTTTTTTCTCAAATTGGCCTGGAGGAAACATTCAGGTTCAGAGAGTTTAGCAGTGCCACTGTGTTTGTGTTCTCTGTAGAATCACATCAAAGAACCAACAAATAACTCTTCAGGATAAATGACACCCCCATCGCTGGTCCCTTGTTGACTTATCTTTTATTATAAAAATAGATCTCTATCGTTATGGGGAGAGAATGTGTATGTTTTGAGATGATTGGGTAAGAACTCAGCCATTCAGTATTTCTGGAAGAATAAAAACTTGACTTTCTTTTTCTTAATGTCTAATCGTTTTGAAGACTAGATATTAGGGCATTTCCATTCCTCCTTTCAAAATTTCTACTGATTACAAGCTAGCGATTTCAGGATATCAGCTTGATCTAGTTGTCTTAAGGCCAAAAGGGAGACGTTCTTTATAGTTACCTTTATTTATTTATTTACTTATTTATTTATTTATTTTGAGACGAAGTTTTACTCTTGTTGCCCAGGCTGGAGTACAATGGCGCGCGATCTTGGTTCACTGCAACGTACACCTCCTGGGTTCAAGCAATTCTCCTGCCTCAGCTTCCCGAGTAGCTGGGATTACAGGTGCCCACCGCCACGTCCAGCTAATTTTTTATATTTTTAGTAGAGATGGGCTTTCACCATGTTGGCCAGGCTGGTCTCAAACTCCTGACCTTCAGGTGATTCACCCGCCTCGGCCTCCCAAAGTGCTGGGATTATAGGCATGAGCCACCGTGCCTGGCCTATATTTACTTTTTTAATGCCACCTAGCTGAATAATGCTTTGGGTTTTACTGTTGTCAATAAAATCCCTTCTACCTTTTATTGCCCTGCTACTTATAAAAGTCAAATTTTAGATGAACTTAAATAAATCAGTGCTGAAAAACTACTCGAACAATCAGTCACTGACAAGTTTTCAATGTTTTGAGCTAACCAAGTGAGCTTTTCAGATTAGGTTACACAAGAGCATGAGCTAGAAAATAATTAGGCAGACAAAACATATGTTCACACACACACACCACTTCCAAAACAAACATGATCTGAGTGTAGCATTCAGGTTATTGAGGGGAACGTAAATTCCTTTGCTTGAAAAATTAAAATAATCACCTACTTTCACCACTTCACTTTTCACATTTGTAAACACACAGGGTTTTTCCAGCCCAGTGGGCAGGCTCCACAATGTGGGGACGATAACGTTCCTGCCGGGAAGTCAGAGCCTCTGTGTCTACTGAACAGTTTAAATTGAACAGGTGGGAAAGAACATGGATTGCCAATAATTAAATCCCCCAGACTGAGCAGGTAGCTGCTACATTTCCTCTTCTCTTTTCTAGTTATTCAGGGTTCCTTCTTTGATTTTCATGAGAAAGGAACATTTACACTTCCCGTGAGGGGCTTAGACCCCGATTTCTCCCAGTTGCCTCACTTATTGAAGTTCGATCCCAGTGAATGATGTGTATGTACCCAACACATCCAATTTGCATTTTCTTAAAGATGTGTTTCTTAGGTATCTAAGGATACATGAGCGAGCCCACATCACAATTATTGCAGTCCCTGAGATGTCAGTCTTCTCAAAATGACAGCATTGTCACTAAACACTTTTTAAAGAAGATTTGAAATTTCCATTTTTCATTGAACGTTTTTCCAATACATAGCAATGTGTAAAGCAGACTCCTAAATCTCCTTAGGGAAAGGAACCTGTGGACTCTGGAGCTAAGCTGTCACTCTAGGGACATGGTGATAATCAGGACTGATGCCAGTAAGTGGGAAGTTCGTTATGGCAAGGCAGTGGGAAGGTGCCAGCATCCCCTTTCCACCAGAGACAGGCTGAGTTTTCACCCAGGAAGTCTGAAGCCTCCGGAAGGGCAGGTGGAATCGCTCCTGGCAAGGGCATGACTGTACACAGGCTGACATGATTTTCCTTTTGGGTGGACTGGAGTTTCACCACTTGATTCATTAGCACACATGTGTGGGAACACGTGCCTGTGCCTGCCCATAGCACATTCACACATGTGTGGGAACATGTGCCTGTGCCTGCCCATAGCACTTTCTTGGAACTCAAAGCTGCTTCCCTAATCTAAGGAGGTCTATTTGAAAGGACAGTGCTTGACTTTGAATTTATAAACGATTATTGGAAACACCTTAAGTAGAAGTCTTAACCCACTGTCAGCTTCTAATTTTCAGGAGCAAATAATGAGTGCTTTGATTTGGTTAGGCTTTCTTACAATAGGTTTTTATAAAATACTATTTATATTTGTAATAGGAAGGATTTTCAATGTCAATTTTGTCAATGAGGGGAGACCCCGCCCCCACCACACAGAGCAGCACTTCCCTCCCTCTAACAGGGAGAGTAGGGTACCCACTCCTCTACGTAGCGCTGGCAGACCCAGTCCACCCTCAGCCAGCCTGCCATGCCCGCTAGTCCGTGCACCTCCAGGGTGACCTTGGGAGCTACAGAGAGGAAAAAAAGAAAAAAATGTTGCATTCTTAAGCAATTAAAGATTGCTTCCAATGTAATTAAAAAATAAGTAATGTGGTAGAAGATGCGCGTAACAACTTGCTCCCTCAAGTTCTAAGTTGTCACCAAATATGAAAGGTTTTTAGATGAAGTAAACGATGCTACATCCACCATCACCACCCTTGTTGTCCCCTTCCGTGTTTGTACTAGTACTCAGCTATTGATTCAACACAAAGGCTTAGAGCCTTTTCTGAACTGTAACAAAATCAGAACTTACATTGTGGAAAAAGTGAGAAAGTTTCATTTGAGTTTGAACATTAAGTATACAGATCCTACTCCAAAATTTTGCTTGCCTAAAACATTTCCAGACCTGCTGTCTTCCCCAGCAGTTCTGCCTGCCCTGCCTCAATCAGAATTTGAAATTAGTATTTAGAAGAACATTCCGCTCAACTGTTGTTTGTTGATTGCTTTCTCTTTTTTTTTTTCGTTTTTACCTCAGTCGGCTATTTTATTCCTTTTCGTAAAGATAACATTTGAATTGTCTAAGAACTATCTTTTTTTACTAAAATACATGCATCTTTGGAAACTGCAAATTTTGTGAGCTCAAAAAGACAATCACCGTGCTTCTTAACATCTAATTTGAGTCTAGGCTTTGGTTCCCTAACTTATCCTGGCATTTTTATTTTGAATAGAAATAGGCACAGGCAAAATATATTCATGAAATGTACAGTGCTGACTATTATATGATCTCTGTTTAGAATAACTTTTATTAAAACATTCTAAAAGACACTGTCCATCATTCTTGACATTTGAAATGGCTAATTTTATGCTAGTGAACCAAGTTTACCTGCTAACACGTTTGTACAACTACACAATGTGTTTTCCTTTATGTGCAGCTCCTGTACTGAGCAAAAGGTTCATTGTTTAGGAGTAAATTTTCTGTGACAGCTTTAGGAAAGTAATTATTTTCAGGGATCAGACCTGTGTGTTGTTAGGAGCAAGAGGCCATCTTGTGTTTACATGCAGTGGTCTGTGTATTTGTGTCTGTACGTACAGTGGTAAAACTGAAACAACTTATTAATAATGTGTGTCACTCTACCCATCACCCCAAATTTAGCTGAAACAAATAGAAAGGAGCAGTTTTCTAGCGATAGCGTATTAGCTTACTAAGCCTCTGGTTAGGATAAAAAGGAGCGAGAGGGAGAAAGAGAGGACAGGGAGAGAGAGAAAGTGGCAATCTGTACATTTCCTGACAAAGTGGGATCACGTTCTTGCCAAGAAAAGAAAAGAAAAATCCAGCTTCACTACCTGATCAGGAGTCCCTCTGGCGTCCACACAAGCCTGCTTGCTTTGGAGAGCCCTTGGGCATCACTGTTGTGACCTGCGTGCACACCTGGGCGACTCTTGATCATTCCTGCTTTCTGGTCAAGTCCAACCCATAAGCCAAAAGTAGTTTCCAAGATTTAGATGGCAAACAGCCGTCCCCACCCTTGTCTAGGAAGTCGCCCTCGCAGGTCACAGGAAGGCGTCAGGTCAGGCTTGCAGCAGCCGGGGTGCGGGCAGGGTCCTCTCTCTCTGTGAAGCCTGTGTGGGAAGTGACACTGTCAGGGCTCCAGGGAGACGCCCCAGGCAGGAAGGGATGGAGAGAGGCGCGGACTGCTCTCTGTTCCCTCGGAATCCTTCCTGCCTGCCAAGCCATTGTCGTCCAGATGGGAGGTAGGCCCAGAGATTCCAGAAACCCAGGGCATTCCGGAATCATCTTAGAGCCCCGGTGTGGACGCGCTTGGCCCCGAGGGGCCCCGGCTCCAGCAGGGTCCCCGCCGTCACCAAGTGGCCTCCGGCAGCCCCTGTGTCCCTGTCCCGCGAGGGATTGGAGGCCCTGGCTCTGGCATCCCGAGGTCCCGCCGCCCTCCTCCCCTCCGTGGGGACGTGGCTCCCGCTATCCGCGCGGCTCCTGGTGTCCTAGTGAAATGAGGGCGCACCTGCGCCCACGTGCCTTGGCGACACGGGCGGCGCCGCGCCCCGCTTCGTGCGTCCCGTCCCCGCCGCGCCCTCAGCTGGGCCTCGTGGCTGGGCCGCCCTCTGTATTTGTATTTGGATTCCTACGTTTGTACTTCTAACAAATAAACGCACATGTTGTCAGAAATCCCTGCCAGCAGTGGCCCTCTCTCCGGTGTGGGTGGCGGGGTTGGGAGGAGGGATGGGGTCGGGGCGCCTGGTGCACGGAGCGCTGAGGCCCGCAGGGTGTGACCCCACTGCCCCTCTCAGGTGCCAACCTCCCGGCCGCACCTGCAGCTGCGGAGTGGATTAAATGGTGGGGGAAAGGGTTCCGGGACCCGCCATGAATCTATCTGGAAGCAGGGCTGGACACCCTGAAGTCCTGACAGTGGCTCCTGAAGACGCCACAGTCTCACGTTAAAGTAAGGGCAGGCCGTCACAGACACACGGAAAATGGACGGGGCCGCGACCACCGCAGACAGTACACATTAGAGAATTGCATGTACTGTCCTTTGGTCTATGTTTTTTTTTTTTTTCTTTTTTTTTTTAGACGGAGTCTCCCTTTGTTGCCCAGGCTGGAGTGCAATGGGGCGATCTTGGCTCACTGCAACCTCTGCCTCCCCGGTTCAAGCAATTCTCTGCCTCAGCCTCCCGAGTAGCTGGGATTACAGGCGCCTGCCACCATGCCCGGCTACTTTTTGTATTTTTAGTAGAGATGGGGTTTCACCATCTTGGCCAGGCTGCTCTTGAACTCCTGACCTCATGATCCACCAGCCTCGGCCTCCCAAAGTGCTGGGATTACAGGGGTGAGCCACCGCGCCCGGCCAAAACATATTTTAATAAAAACAAACAATTCCAGGTCCCCTAGTTCACCCATGACTTCAACACAATCACCCCTCCCAGATGGAGGCGGCACTTACACAAAGGGGTGGGGGTGGGGGGACTAAGAGACACTTTTTGCAGCTTCTGACTGATTCTGTGGGAGCCCTAAGCCCTAAAAGAGAGTTTTCTGACATGCGGCCACTGGGACGTATCTATTTTGGCACTCGCAGCAATTCCTTCTTGGATTGCTTTAATCTGGGCCTGAACAACAGTGAACATATTATGTTCATTCATTCCCTCCCCTTGCGAGAACTGCCACCTTTGCCCTGCTTTGGGACCAAAGCCTCAGGCCCCTCCAGAGGTACATTAAACAATAGCTGATGCTTACTGAGGGCTGACCTAGTGCTAAGAACTTGGCACACACTGAATCATTCAGCCCTGAGAGCATCATATAAAGGGGGTATTCGTCTTACTACAATTTTATTAATGAGAAAATGGAGACTTGCTCAATATTCTAAACCTAGAAAAAAGCAAAAAACAGATTGAAACATTGGAAATGTGACTTCAAACACCTCGAGACTCCTGTGCTGAGCTGCTACACTCTGCCAGTGCGTGTCTCCAAAACCTTGGGACTGCGAACTTTGAAGAAAATTAATATGGCAGACATTCACTTTTTAGTTAACTTAAACCCACTTTTTTTTGGCGGGGGGGGGGAGATATCTTACAAATGTGCACAAATGGCACCAATGAGGTCAGCTGTGTGTGTTCGGGACCTACAAAAATCAACAAGCTACTTTCAAGGAAAAGTCTCACACAGAAGGCTCTCTGGCTGGGCTGCTTGATTTGTAAGTGAGGAATGGGGCGATCTCTTGCACAGAAGTAGAGCAGTGGAGACTGCAAATCATGCCAAGGGCCTGACTGTACTCATTGCCAGGTTGGAACTGAAACTGTGCCCCAAAGAGTTAAAGAAACCAGTAACTAACCAGGAAAACCAGAAATTCTTGAGCTTGCAGGGTGGCAGGTAAGAAAAGAAACAGCCTGCTGAAACGCTCATGAGATAAAACTTGCTGAAGTCCATTGGAACCAATACGGCCAACTAGAGTCTGCAGAGAATGAGGCTGGCGATGCAACAGCCTCATTGCATCAAATGTTTCATACTAACTCCCCCCACATGTGCACATGTGACCCATGGGGTAACATGAAGAGATAACTGCCCATGTCCAAGGACTTCCCAGACTTCCCCTTTCCTTCTACCAGTCACCTCCTAACCTCAGAAACCAGCCCCAAAATGTTCCTATTAAAAATACTGTCTTGAAGCCAGCACAGGGAGAGAGACTCGAGCGTGACTTCCAAGGAACACTATTTCCAAGAATGGGACCATGCACCCATTACCTCAGGCCCTAAACAAGGTCACATCCATGCACAGCCTGGAAGGAAGCACCTCAAGCTCTGTCCCCCAGGAGGTACACTGAAGAGGTTGCAGGATCTGTAATATCTGCATTGGCAAGAGCCTGGGGCATGCATGGGAATTTATTTTAAGGGTGCAAAAATTAGCCAGGCATGGTGGTGCGTACCTCTAATCCCAGCTACTCAGGAGGCTGAGATGGGAGAACAGCTTGAACCCAAGAGGCAGAGGTTGCAATGAGCCGAGATCACACTACTGCACTCCAGCCTGGACGACAGAGCAAGACACTGTCTCAAAAATAAAAATAAAAATAAAAATAAAAGCTTTACTCCTACACACTTTTTTCCAAAGGGGAAAAATAATTGAATAGACCAAATGAGAGAGAAAATTCAAACCTGAGGGGAATAATTTTTCCATAAAAGAAAAGCCCTTTTAAAAACAAAAAGTTTAAAAAACTAGTCATTTCCAATCCATTTTTTCCTTCCATCACACAGGCATTGTGCCTAATCTCTCATTTTCAAAACGTGGTTGCTGAAAAGCCTGATGCCTGCAGCTAAGGTTAGACTCCTAAGCGCTTCTCAGAAGAGAGTCTGATTTGTTAGGTCTGGAGCAGGACCCAGGAACATGCACCTGGGAACCACGGGCCGGACTGGGCCGGGAGGAAGTGGGAAGCACGGGCTGGACCGGGAGGAAGTGGGAGGCACGGGCTGGACCGGGAGGAAGTGGGAAGCACGGACCGGACCGGGAGGAAGTGAAGCGGGAGCCCAAGGGAGGCGTGAACCTGAGCGAATCTCTAAGTTCCTCCCCTTGAAATGAGGGTACACATCAATCAACTAGACAGGTAACTGAGAAAGCATTTTGAAGTGAGATTGAAATAAGCAGTGTTCTGGGTAAGCAATATTATCCCGGAATTCAGCAGTCTGGCCTTGCATGCTGTACTGGCCAGGGTAGGCTGATACAACAAATAAACTCTGAAATCTCAGGGGGTTCACATAATCCAGTTTTCTCACCCCACAGTCCAGAACTTACCAGCAGACAGCCCAGCCCCACCCACCATGCAGAGACTCAGGTGTCCCTTTCTTTGCTGTGTCCAGTGGATGGGGAAGGGAGGACGAGAGGTTCCCTGTGGAAGGGGTGTGTGGGCTAGGCCTGAAAAGGCAACTTTTCATCCGCCAGAACCCTGGAGCTGTGGCCACAGTCACTCCCGGCTCACTGGAGAGGAGGCTGGAAAACGGCATCCCCAGGAAGAAGAGAACGTGGATTTTGGTGAGCGAAGGCCCCTGCCATGTAGGTGCACAGAATTCAAGGGTGAACCTCTGCAATTCAAATGTCAGAAGGGAGTATCAGAAATCCCTGTAGGTCATACGCACACTGCCTGGTCTCTGGGGGACCCGCAGCATCTCAGTGCCTGACACTGGAAATGCAGACTGGGCCCATCCAGATGCTCTGAAGTCAATCGACATTTGCAGATACAATAAAATGTGAGAGGCACTGCCTGTGCCGATTTAAAGTTGTCTTCAAATAGTTTAGTCTTAGGGTAACTTTCAAGGTCAGTGGAAATAAAAAGACTCCAATTTGAATAAAATTTGCCAGACATTTCCATGCATGTCACCTCAAATTTAACAGTGATTAAAATAATGATTTCATAGCACGATGACACGTCAAATTCATATCCCCTGGTTCCTGTACACATCTCAAGTTCCAAGTCCTAAGAACTATCTTGAAAATTCTGTAAGCACACAAGGAATACGTACACCTCGGAAGGCATATAAGACAGCCCCATTTACAGAGCGTTGAGGCTGTTTGAGATGAAATTCAGATCACACTCAGCACTTGCATCACCTGCACCAATAGATCAGGAAGCCCAGGCAGTAACTGTTACATTGACGACTGATTGGGTGAAAGTCCAGGGTTACTAAGAGACCTGAGCACCTGTGAGTGTGGGCCTAATCTGATTTTCATTCACGCACCAAGCTCTGTTAGGCAGCATTGGCAAGACTGAGGATCTGCATTATTTCTCGAGGGAAAACCTTTCCATCTGTCAAACAACGAGCTCGCTGATGAACTCACTGCCACTGGATCCACAAGACACAGAACATCGTGTGCTCCACACAAGAGGCACAGGGCAAAAGTATCCCAGAAGGTAAGAGAAAGGTGTTCTGGAACTTCAAATACCTTCCCCAAAGCAGGTTGCTTTTTGCCTTGTTTCTAAATTATCCACCACACATATTCTCTAGAAAAAAATACAATTTCATACCTTGGTTATTGTAATTCCCCCTTAAAAACAAATGTGATATGGCCGAGCGTGGTGGCTCACACCTGTAAACTCAGCACTTTGGGAGGCCGAGGCAGGCGGATCACAGGGTCAGGAGATCGAGACCATCCTGGCTAACATGGTGAAACCCCGTCTCTACTAAAAATACAAAAAATTAGCCAGGCAAGGTGGCGGGCACCTGTAGTCCCAGCTACTTGGGAGGCTGAGGCAGGAGAATGGCGTGAACCCGGGAGGCGGAGCTTGCAGTGAACCGAGATCGCACCACTGCACTCCAGCCTGGGCGACACAGCCAGACTTAGTGGTGCACACCTCTAGTCCCAGCTGCTCAGGAGGCTGAGGCAGGAGGCTCACTTGAGCACAGAAGTGTGAGGCTATAGTGAGCTTAGAAGGTACCACTGCTCTCTAGTTTGGGCCACGAAGCAAGGCTCTGTCTCTAAAATATAAATAAATAATATATTTAGACATATATAAGAGAAGAGAAAGATGCTGAGAGCTGAGAGTTCCATAGTTTTCAAACTGTGTGGGGAGCATCGGGGACTAGCACCAGCAGCTGCCTCCGCCTCAGAAAAAGAAAAAGGAAAAAAAAAAACACACACACAAATGTGATACAGAGAAGTCCCACAGCCAGAGTACAAATAGGTGCAACAGATAATAAACTCTTCCAGGCTTAAGACACATATCAATAGAATCAGTTTTATGATTCTCAGTGCCTCCTTTCCTACTCGTTTTATTTGTGAACTATCAGGAAAGTAAACACAGAAGAAGGAAAAAAATGGAAATTCATATTAAAAATCAACCTAGCTAGGGCTAATAACACACACCATGACTCAGGACAAGGGTGCTCAGGGCCTCAGTAAAGCTAAGGTCTTCGATGTGTGGATGTCAGGTATGTCTCTGACCTCTCAAAAATCTTCAGCAAAAAATCATATTGCATTTAGAACACATCTGACCTGAATTGTTATGAGCCCAAACTTGTCACTGGTTCATGGGTGCTCCATGGGTAATGAGAAACAGACTAGCTGATCTCATTCCAAACCTCCTGCAAACTAGGTGCAAAGACGCATGTAAATATTAACCATTTCACCTAAAAACATCATTCAGAGTTTTTTATTTGTTGGGGAAAGTTCCCGCAGAATACTTTTATAATGCATATTATACATTGGTGAAATTTTGGCTTCACTCTGTACAAATGAGATGAGGATTTCTCTAATAAATGAGGAGGCATAAAAATATTTAGCCTGGGCCTGGTGGCTTATGGCTATAATCTCAGCACTTTGGAAGGTCAAGAGGGGAGAATCGCTTGAGGCCAGGAGTTCAAGACCAGCCTGGGCAACAACATAGGGAGAACCTGCCTTTACAAAAATAAAAACAAAGTTAGCCAGACATAGTGGTGCACACCTCTAGTCCCAGCTGCTCAGGAGGCTGAGGCAGGAGGCTCACTTGAGCACAGAAGTGTGAGGCTGTAGTGAGCTAAGAAGGTACCACTGCTCTCTAGTTTGGGCCATGAAGCAAGGCTCTGTCTCTAAAATATAAATAAATAATATATTTAGACATATATAAGAGAAGAGAAAGATGCTGAGAGCTGAGAGTTCCATAGTTTTCAAACTGTGTGGGGAGCATCAGGGACTAGCACCAGCGGCTGCCTCCGCCTCAGAAGGTCTACTAAGGATTTAACGGATATGCTCCTTTACAGGATTGGAAAACTGAACAGAGAAGGGTTGGGAACCGGGGATGCTATGTAAGTTGGCCTCTCTGTCCTTCTGCCAATGTGATGAATGGGCACGGTAACAGTAGGAACCCTGGACGACAAGCGGTAGCGCACGTTGGGTCCACAGAACAAGGCCTCACACACGGAAAGCACACCATGCGTGTTGGACACCGCGGTTACTGCCCCTGCCATTGCTGGCTGACAGGGCTAGGCAGCGTTCCAGAGGAAACACACCTGCCCCTGCGGTGTGACTATGGGGTGTGTACCTGACACCTTTGGTACTCTTCTTGGTTCTTTTTACTTTTCTCTCCAAATGTAAAGGTTGGCTGTTGCAAACTCAGACACTAGGTAAAATATACTAGGCACAGAGTTTGGAAATACTAAATTTCTTCACTCATGAAATATTCTATGGAGCTGTCTCATGGGAAAAAATACACTTGCACACACATATGTGTGCACACATGTGTACACACACACAAGCCTTAAGAATTTTTCCTCCTTTTTGCTTTTCACTTGATGGCTGAGTGGTGGAATTTAAACACTGAGGATACCTGAGAACTGCAAAAGAACTGTGGACACATAGTGACTCCATCCAAACCTCTGCATGAAACCATTTCACCAAACACCGGTGTGGCTTTTAGCAGCATGAGGCTATGTCCCTGGGATGTTCACAGCCACCCCTTAAAATACCTGCAAGTGAAGTCTCAATGCTTCCAGCATTTATTTGTCCCAACAAAAATGTAGTATTTGTTCCAGCCAAAACCTAGTGATAGGCAGAGAGGCCCCCACACCTCACCATGGGGCAGTTTCTGTAGAAAGCTTGCAATTCATCACCTGCCCTTGAGAATGCAAATCTTCTGTCACCCAGACTGTCTCTACAAGGACCTGGAAGCCGTCGCTTTGAAATGGCAACTTCCAGGGAATGCCTTTGCCCTGCTTTGCTCCCAGTCACCAGGGGAGCGGATGGCCTGACAGCTGAGTGGAGAGGACGGCCCTCCCTCTAACCTGCCGCACTGCCTCCTGTCAGGAAGACGTGAGGAGCTTGCTTCTCCTCCAGATGAGCCCCAGTTAGCATGCCCAGGTGGCCTAGATACATGGAGCAACCCTCCTTAACACCCTCAGTGCCTTTCCCTGAGCACAGCCTTTATGTAACCCCTGCCTTCATTTTGGTGATGATGAGCTTAGTTCACACTGGGCCCTCTTCCCTACTGTGGTAGTTATTACTCTACTGTGGTAGTTATTACTCTACTGTGGTAGTTGTTATTAATTACTCTACTGTGGTAGTTATTACTCTACTGTGGTAGTTATTACTCTACTGTGGTAGTTATTATTACTCTACTGTGGTAGTTATTATTACTCTACTGTGGTAGTTGTTACCTGACTGTGGTAGTTATTACTCGACTGTGGTAGTTATTACTCGACTGTGGTAGTTATTACTCGACTGTGGTAGTTGTTATTACTCTACTGTGGTAGTTGTTATTACTCTACTGTGGTAGTTGTTACTCTACTGTGGTAGTTGTTATTACTCTACTGTGGTAGTTGTTATTACTCTACTGTGGTAGTTGTTACTCTACTGTGGTAGTTGTTACTCGACTGTGGTAGTTGTTATTACTCGACTGTGGTAGTTGTTATTACTCGACTGTGGTAGTTGTTATTACTCGACTGCGGTAGTTATTACTCGACTGCGGTAGTTATTACTCGACTGCGGTAGTTATTACTCGACTGTGGTAGTTGTTATTACTCGACTGTGGTAGTTGTTATTACTCGACTGTGGTAGTTGTTATTACTCGACTGTGGTAGTTGTTATTACTCGACTGTGGTAGTTGTTATTACTCGACTGTGGTAGTTGTTATTACTCGACTGTGGTAGTTATTACTCGACTGTGATAGTTGTTATTACTCTACTGTGGTAGTTGTTATTACTCTACTGTGGTAGTTGTTATTACTCTACTGTGGTAGTTGTTATTACTCAACTGTGGTAGTTATTACTCTACTGTGGTAGTTATTACTCTACTGTGGTAGTTATTACTCTACTGTGGTAGTTGTTATTACTCTACTGTGGTAGTTATTACTCGACTGTGGTAGTTATTACTCGACTGTGGTAGTTATTACTCTACTGTGGTAGTTGTTACTCAATAAAGTCTGTCCTTTTTGCTTTGTGTCTGGCTTTATCTTTGACAAACCTAGACTATAAAATCATCATAATCATCATTAATGTGGCGTCCTTCAAATTTTTGCTATAGACAACTTTTTTTTTTTTTTTTCCTGAGACAGAGTCTCACTCCGTCACCCAGACTGAAGTGCAAAGGCAGGATCTCGGCACACTGCAACCTCCACCTCCCAGGTTGTTCAAGCGATTCTCCCACTTCAGCCTCCTGAGTAGCTGGGATTACAGGCACGTGCCATCACGCCTGGATACTTTTTGTATTTTTAGTAAAGAAGGGGTTTCATCATGTTGCCCAGGCTGGTCTCGACTCCTGACCTCAAGTGACCCGCCCACCCCGGCCTACCGAAGTGCCGGGACTACCAGCATGAGCCACTGCGCCTGACCCATAAACAACCTTCATATTTCATCTATTTTTAAAAATGAAAAAAGTTAACTGAAGTCAGTTCCTAAAAATTGTGCAGTTTACTTAACTAAAAAAGTTAGTTTTGTTAACCCTTGTGCATCCAGCATGAACCATCCTTTTGTACATGACACAGTTCTAGAATCATTCCATTTGTCAGAAAATATTAACATAGAAAGTTTATAATAATACCAATCAAAATATAGGCAGATATGTTCATTTAAAAGCAAAAACAAAACAAAAAAAGTGCATGACACTTTTGTATGAGGCCTTTGAAGCTGGTGCCTGTTTATCCCCAGGCTCTCCGGAGCCTGTGTCTCCTGAAACCCCGGGGTGAAGACTGAAGACCAGAAGTCCCTGGAGGAGCACTCAGCATGGGAACCAAGGCCCGCAGAGCCCAGGGTCATCAGGCAGGGAAGCAGCCGGGCTGGGCAGCCTTGGGAGTGAGGGGCAGCTGGGCGAGCTAGCCCCAACCTGGCAGATGATCACCGCTGGGGGAGGCAGGGCACAGGGGAGGCTGGCAGCCCACCAGTTACGGGGAACAGGACCTGGGACTCTAGCTAGAAGCCGCTGACAGAAGAATGAACGTATCGATATGGTTTGGATCTGTGTCCACACCAAATCTCATGTCACATCGTAATCCCCAGGGCTGGCGATGAGACAGGTGGGAGGTGACTGGATCCTGGGGGCAGAGTTCTCATGAGTGGGTTAGCAGCATCTCCTAGGTGCTGTTCTCGTGACCGTAACTGAGTGAGTTTTCATGAGATCTTCTTGTTTAAAGGTGTGCCGCACCAGCCGCCTCTCTCTCTTCCTCCTGCTCCAGCCATGTGAAGTGCTGGCTCCCTCTTCATCTTTTCACCAAGACTATAGTTTCCTGAGGCTTCCCCAGAAGCAGAAGCCACAACACTTCCTGCACAGCCTGCAGAACCGTGAGCTGCTTCAACCCCTTTTCCTTATAACTTACCCAGTCTCAGGCATTTCTTTATAGCAATGCAAGAATGGACTAATACATATGTCAATCAGCATTGCTCATTGCCGCAGACCCCAGCCTGCAGGCCTGGAGTGAAACCTCACATTTATAGGGAAGGTCCTTTGACCTTTTCTCATCACAGCTGCCCAGGCTGGACTAAGTTCTTATTACAAGTCCTCCACACCACCGTTCCCCTTCCATGGAAGCCATTCATTCATAATTACATGTTGTTGTTTATTTCCCCCATAAGACTGTTGGTGCTGCTCCCTGACTTAAAAATATGTGTGCAGGCCAGAGAACAGTTCATTCGTTCCAGAAAAAAACACTAAAGCAACATATGGGTGAGCCATACCTTTAAGAAAGTCAGTTTTTATAAGATTGTGAGATAATAATAAGCAACCTATTTGTTGCCTTTACTTTTTAAAAGGCTTCCCTATACACCGTGGTCATAGCAGCAATATTCGCAATAACCAAAAGGTGGAACAATACAAGTGTCCATCAGTGAATGAATGGTTGGACAAAATGTGGTGTATATATGCAGTGGAATCCGATTCAGCCGCCAAGAGGAAGGAAATTCTGACACGTGCTGCTACGTGGATGAAACTTGAAAACATGATGCTAAGTGAAAGAACCCAGTTATGAAAGGACTATTTATATATGATTCCACTTATGCGAGGTCCCTGGAGTAGCCCAATTCATAGAGAAAGTAGCATTCGGGTTACCAGGGGCTGGGGAGTTAGTGGTTAATGGGCACAGAGTTTTCGTTTTGAAAGATGAAGAGTTATGGAGATCGGTTGCACAACAACGTTAACACAACTGAACTGTACACTTAAAAATGGTTAAGATGGTACATTTTAGGCTTTGTATATTTTACCATGATTTTTTTAAAGACCAAAATAAATAAGTAAATAAAACGTTTCCCTGCATTAGCTCATTTGTACCACGCACCAGCTTGGACAGGTTAGGAAGAAGGAACAAAAGATCCTCTGTCCTACTCAGGCAGCTCCCCCAGTCAGAGCTCCCCCAGTCAGGCCCACCTCGGCCTCTGTACAGGTCCACACGTGGGAACGCCTCTGCCGCCAGCGGCCACACTGCTCCTGTGCTGGGACCTGAGAAAAAGCAGGATTGTTTCTTAGGCATCACTGACTCCTCAGGACCTCTCGCAGGACAGGCACAGGTCTGGCTCTGCATAAACGTGTGCCGAATAAGTGATGGATCCCAGTGTCATGCGTGGGGCATCTCAGCCAAGGAGAGCTCAGCGGCTGACCTGAGCCTGCTCAGCTACTCAGAGAGTCAGAGCTCACACCTGCTTTCTTTGCCTCCAAAATATAAACTAGATAAATCAAGGAGAAAAAATTTACGTTTGTACAGATGGAGCTCATGGCACTTCCTAACACTTGTCCAAGTTTTTCACACAAGCTGCACGAGTATATTAAAAATACATCATCTAATTCAAGAAAAATGAGAATGAAAATTAATATTCCTACCTAATTTTTAAAGTATGAAAAGTGGCACCCCTGTATTATTTATATCATTCGCTAATATCTCTCAGTTCTGACTCTGAGAGATCCAACTGTCATCCCCCAGACAGTGACGGGAACCACGCCAGGCAGCTGGTCCCCTGCAATCACCCTCAGGACTCATAAAGCTGAGGGCCTCCAGCAGCTGTGTGTGAATCATGCTAGCACTGCAGCAACCTTACAGGAGGCGCACTGCTTTTGCCTCCAAAACTCAATTCACAGAGCCCACCTAGAACGCAGAGGACTGGCAGGAGCTCCCTTAGGAAACGTGCACAGCCCTGCTCTGAGCACCCCGAGGGGGTGGGACAGTCCTGCACACCAGAGCTGTCCAGCCTGACCACAGGTCTGAGAGAATGCGCCTAGAGAGACGCTTCATGGATGAGAAGGAAGACAGTGCACTGCACCAGGGGTCCTGAGACCACAGGGCATCCTCCTCGTGGCAGGATCCCAGGAACAGCACCTGGCACATCTGCAGCACCCAACACCTTGAGTGAGCAGGAGCTCGAGTGGACGAGACCATCAGGATCAAAGCCTCTGATCTAGACGTCCTGCTTCTTCCCAACAACTGCACATACACACTTCTGGAAGCAAGACTCAAGGCTGGAGAGCGCTGTTTACTGTGGAAATGGGGAATGTTCTTTTTTCAAAGGTGTCCCTTAGGTACATCCCATGAATACGTGCACAGCAGTCCTAGATGGACGCTGCTTAAGAGAAAGGGGTCTTTATGAAGAAGGCTTAGGAGAAAGCAAAGTGGACATAAAACTGATTTTGTGGGTCTGATTTGCAGAAGGAGAAAAGGATCCGGGGAGCCCAGTGATTTTCCTAGTGCACTGGCTGTTCCACACGCCCCAGAAAAGGGGGAGTGACACATCTGCCAGCTCTCCCCGTCTGCTCTTGCCCTGACTTGGAAGCAGGTGTGCAAAGCAGAGCAGGTGTGAGTGGACAGCGTGCACCCCTTGTCTTCCACTGATGACTCTACTCACACAGCAACCATTGGTGGCCTCTTCTGACTGATCCTCAAGGATGGAGACCTCAAAATTCAGCTTAAGCCACTAAGCTTAACTTGTATGTTGGAAATAGTTCATCTAAGACTTGTGACTTACAATCACCCCTCAAGATCTCTTATTGGGTCCCCTGAAGGCCCTGAATGTGTCACCAGAGCTGCCTGGAGGACCCTAGGAATAGTGACAGGTGTCACTCACCTCTTGGCCTCAGCCTCAGCCTTTCTCAGAAAACTTAGGTAAATAGGGAGGCTCAGTAAATGACACAGGATGAAAAACGGCCATTACTTCTGAGTCTTCTGAAAGCAGAAGATGCCACATCCAATGTGTCAAGACATTTCTGTCCCAGCTGCAGGGCCTGAACACCATCCTACCACAAAATACACGACATCCACATGCCCAAAGCCTTCCCAAAATACTTCCCAGGGAAGCGAGTAAACAGCACTGCACACTAATGTTAAGTATGCTGCATACACTCTGGCTACTACAAATATAACAAAGAAAGTGTGTGCATGAAGCTTTATTTGTACCCAAAAGCATTCATTTTCTAAATATTTTATTTTGTTTTAGACACAGTGGGGTACATGCGCATGTTTGTCACATGGGGATGTTGTGAAGTGGTGGGGATTAGGTCTCTAGTGGAGCCATTATCTAACTAGTAAACATTGTACCTGATCAGTAATTTCTCAGCCCGACCTCCTCCCGCCTCCCTGCTTCTGGAGTCCCCAGTGCCTATTCTTTCCATCTTTATGTCCATGTGTACCCAGTGTTTGCTCTCACTTGTATGTGAGAATATGCAGTATTTGTTTTTCTGTTCCTGCACTAGTTCGCTTAGGAAAATAGCCTCCAGCTCCATCTATGTTGCTGAAAGGGGCATGATTTCATTCATTTTTATGGCTGCACAGTATTCCATGATGTATATATGCCACATTTTCTTTATGCAGTCCACCACTGATGGGTACTTACACTAGTTCCATGACTCATGACTTTGCTATTGAGAAGAGTGTGCAATGAATATGAGTGCAGGTGTCTTTCTGATATAATGATTTCTTCTTTGGGGGGGTACATACTCAGTAGTGGGATTGCTGGATCTAATGGTAGCTCTATTTTTAGTCTAGAAATAACATTTATTCATTTATCTACTCAATATTGTGCACATTTAGGGAGTACTTACTGTGTACTAAACTGCAATGAACAAAACAAAAATCTCTGCCTTTATGTAATTTTACAGGGGCAGACAGAGGATAAGTCAGTGCCCCAAGCACTTGTGATATTAACTTACTTAATCTTTAGCCCAAACCTATGAAATAATGTCTGTTGTGCTCCTAATTCTAAGATGACGACAGTGAGCCACAAGCTGGTTAGACTTGCCCAAGGCCACCTGGGTAGGGAAGGAGAGTTAGAGAGTCCTTTTCTCACCATAAAAGTGTTTCGTGTCTGTTCTCCTGACAAATCATCACTTCATGTAGAATTATAAATAACTATAATACATCTAATTTTTAAAATTGAACTTCTTATCTGATAGGAATTGCCTTCAGCTGTCAGTAACAGAGAACTAACTGTGGTGGATAAAGCAAATGGATGTAATATTCTTCACACAGGACACGAAGTCTGGAGGTTGGGACTCAGGGTAGCTTCAGCAGCTGCAAAATGATTTTGGAGACTGGGGTTTCTTTTCCTATTCTACTCAGTCATGCTCTGTATGTGACTTTTATCCACTGTGTTTCACCTCATTCTCACTTCACCTTCATATTTCAGGCAAGAAATAAGGAAAAAACTTCTTATCAACAAAATCTGCCACTTTTTTTTTTTTCTTTTTGAAATACAGTCTCCCTCTGTCACCCAGGCGGCAGTGCAGTGGCACGATCACAGTTGACTGCATCCTTTACCTCAAGGTCTCAAGTCATCTTTCTGCCTCAGCCTCCTGAGTGGCTGTGACAACAGGCATGTGCCACCACACCCAACTATTTTTTTAAGTTTTTTCAGAGAGGGAGTCTCACACTATGTTGCCCAGTCTGGTCTCAAACTCTCAGCCTCAAGTAATCCTCCTGCCTCTGCCTCCCAAAGTGTTGGGATTGCAGGCATGACCCACCGCTCCCAGCTAAATCTGCTACCTTGAAATTTCTCCCAGCAGCCTAACTAGTGACATGTTTACAACTCATCCATGAGAACCATGTTTGGTGGTCGCCTCTAGCTACGGACACCATCACCCAAAACGAAGTTGGGAGTGTTGTCCTTAGAAGATGAAAAGAACAGACATGTGCAAGACTCCTCAGAATCATCTTGGGCATTCTTGGCCCTTCGTATTTTCAAATGTAATTTAGTCAACTTCTACAAAAAAAAAAAAAGCTGGGATTTTTATTGCAATTGTATTGACTATTATGATCTTAAGAAATGATATCTTTACAATATTGAATCTTGTAAGTAGGGTTTCCTGTTATACTTAGAAATTTACTATCTCTCAACAGTCTTTTGCAGTTTTCTGTGTAGAATCTCATGCACATTCTATTGGATATATTCCTAGCTAGATTTTTGTTATGGTAAATAGGACTGAATTTTATTTTATAACCATTTGTTGCCAGTACACGGAAATAAAGTTGACTTTATTGATCTTAAATTCAATGACATGGTTAATTTAATTTTTCTGATACTTGGCTTAGACTCGTTGGACTTCTACAGAAACCAGATGTCTGTGGTGAAAAATTGTAACTTTATTTTTTCCTCTACAATACTTCCCCGCCCTTATCATATTGTTTTTTCCTTTCTTATAATGTTCTTGTCATATTATGGTGGCAAAATTATGTTGACTGCATAGAGTGAATTGGGAAATGTTCCTTTTCTCTATTCTCTAGGAGTTGAGAGTTAATTGGAATTATTTATATCTTAACACTTTGTAAGATTTCATTGGAGAAGCCATCTGGGCCTGAAGCTCACTTTGGGAGGAGGATTTTAGTTATCTATTCAGTTTTTGTTAATACTTGATGAGATTTATACAGAAGTATTTCTATTTTGGTGCTCTTTTTAATTGTATTTTAAATTTCAAATTCCTTGTATAATAACCTTGATAATTTCACTTATTAGTTCTAGGAGCTGTTTTGTGGCTACCTTAGTGTTTTCTATACAGTGTATAAACAACTGAATCGATACAGTTTTATTTCTTGATTTTTCCATGTGTATTCCTTTTACCGCTCTTGGGTACCTTACTGAACTGGTTAGAACTTCTCTCGGGATGTTGAGTAGGAATGGTAAGAAAGGACAATCTTGCTTGTTTTAATTATCAGAGGAAAAGAATTTAGTCTCTCATAATTGTAGTATTATGCTAGCTGTAGGATTGTTGTTTTTCTTTGGTCAACTGTGTTTATGAGGTTAAGAAAGTTGCTTTCTGTTTCCCGTTTGTTGAGAGTTATTATCATGAATGTACATTAAATTTTCTTGTTTGCTTTTCCTGCATCTTTTGAAGTGATCAGATTTTTTTTTCTTTAGTCTGTTAATGACACATTACATTTTAATGTAGAATGTTGAACCAGTCTTGCATTCCTGGGAAGAAGCCCAGTTGGTCATAGTGTATTATATTTTTATGTATTGCTGGACACGATTTTCTAGTATTTTATTAAGGCATGCATCTATGCCCACAGGGATATTGGACTATTCTTTTATAGTAATGTCTTTGTTCAGTGATGGTATATGGGTAATGCTAGTCTGTAGAATTGATACCTTTATCTTTAGTTAATGTCCTCTGTTTTCCTTAATGATTTCTGTTCTAAAATCTGCTTTGCTTAAATTAGCATTGATACTCCAGCCTTCTTTAGGTTCATGTTTCCATTTTATATATTTATCTCTCCTTTTATTTTTAGCTTATTTATGCCTTTATATTCAAAGTGGGTTTTTTTGTAGAAAGCATATAGTTGGGTCATACTTTTGTATCTAATCTGATGATTTCTGTCTTTTAAATGCTGTGTTTAGAATATTCACATTTCATATGATTCTTGAAATGGTTAAATTTAAAACTACCATCTTGCTAGTAATTGTATACTAGTTTCATATTTTCTTTATTTAAACAAATTTTCTGCCATGTGTGAACACCTTTTTAAATTTCATTTTATATACTCTATTGAATTACTATTTTAAAAAATTTACTTTTAGTATTTGCCTTCAGATTTACAATATACATCTTTAATCAGAGTCTAACTTTAAATAATGTTATGCTACTTCCCATATACTTTAAGAAACTCACAGCAATATCTACCCTGTTCTCCTTTTTGTCATATATCGTACTCTTACATGTACTATGAATACACAATAAATTTCTCCTATTTTTGTTTTAGAGTTCACTATCTTTTGGACCAATTAAAAGTTTAAAAAATCAACTTTAATTATTCCATTCTCAGTGTTGTTTATTTATGTGTGTAGATCTAATTTCTAGTCTGATACCAATTCTTTCTGCCTGAAACATGCCCTGTAATTTCCTGGCAAGAAAGTATGTTAGCTATGAATTCTTTCCATTTTTGTTTCTCCACGAAAGTCTTTATTTCTCCTTCATTTGGGGAAAATATTTTTGTGGCACATAGAATTCTGGGTTGACAGCTTTTTACTTTCAGCACTTTGAAATTCTCACTCCATTGCCTTTTGGTTTGCATAATTTGTATTAAAAGTCTCCTAAGTTATTTCTCATGTTCCTCTGTAGTTAATGTATCTGATCAGTTCTCTATTCCCATAGGTTTATCTTTTCAAGAATGTCATATAAATGCAATTGTACATTATGTAACCTTTTTAAATTAGTGTATTTCACTCAGCATAATGCCTTCCTCTGGGTTATTGCATGTATCAACAGTCTATTCCTTTTATTTATGAGTAATAGTGCCTTGTATAAATATATCTCAGTCTGTTTACCCAACCATCCATTGATAGACATTTGGATCATTTCCAGTTTTCAACTATTACAAATAAAGCTGCTGTGAATATTCATGTGCAGGCTTTGTGTGAACATAAATTTTCATTTCTCTATCCAGGAGCAGAATTTTAAGTTTATGTTTGAATTTATAAAATACTGAAAAATGATTTTTTGATGTAGCAGTCACTGTAGCAGTTTTAATTCCCACCAGAAACTTATGAACATTCCACACATCACATCCTAGCCAGTCCTCCATATTTCAGTCTTTTTTATTCTAGCCACTCTAATTGATGTGTGGTGGTGTCTCATTATGTTTTTAATTTGCATTTCCATAATGGCTAATGCTATTTAACAGCTATTTGTGTGCTTATTTGCCATCATATCCTCTTTGGTCGTCTGTTCAAGTTCTTTGCCCATTTTTTAAATTGGGTTATATGTGATTGAGAATTAGGAGTTCTTTATGTATTTTGGATACAAACCTTTGTTGAATATATAATATGTAAATATTTTCTGTGTATGCCTCAGATTTTCATTCATTTCCTTTTCTCCTTTTTTTTTTTTTTTTCCTGAGGCAGGATCTTACTTTGTCACCCAAGCTGAACTGCGGTGGCATAATCATGGCTCACTGTAACCTCTAATTTCTGGGCTCAAACAATCCTCCTGCCTCAGTCTCCTAAGTAACTGGGACTACAGTCAAATTTTTAAAATGTGTTTTTGTGTAGAGAAGGGGATCTCACTATGTTGCCCAAGTTCATCTCAAACTCCTGGCTTTAAAAAGTGCTCTCCTGACTTGGCCTCCCAAAGCACTGGGATCGCAGGCATGAGCCACCATGCCTAGCTAGATTTTCATTATTTTAGCAATGTTTTATGAAGAGCAGAAGTTCATAGCTCTGATACAATTTATATATTTTTTTCTCTTATGGACCATGCTTTTAGTGTTGAGTCTAAGAAATAGTTGCATAAGTGATTTTCTCTTATGTTTTCTTTAGAAGTTTTATAGATTTAGGTTTTACATTTTCACCTTTGAACTATTTTTAGTTAGTTTTCTATATGGTGCAAGGTAGGAATTGACATTTACATTTTTGCGTATGTACATGTAATTGTCTCAATACTCCCTGTTGATTCCATTTTATTCTGGTTTCTATTGTTTTCTTGAGATGTCTGAAGTCAGTCTTTTTGTTGCTCCTCTAAAGGCATTTTTTTTTTTGGTCTTTTTCTTTAGGCTGCTTTAACTTCATTCTTTGTTGTTTTATTTTCATTACTTTAACTTTGATATGTTCAGGAGTGATTATTTGCATTTACCCAAACTAGCTTTCTTAGAAATTCTTGAATCTGAGATTTGATGCCATTCATCAGTTTTGAAAACTCTCAACCCAGTATCTCTTCAATTATTTTACCTACCCCATTTTTGTTACTGTTTGCTAGGCCTTTAAATTACACAGAATTTAGATCTCTACCCTGTGTTGAATATGTTTCTTTTGCTTTTTCCCCTATTTCCCACAGTTTAAAATGTTCTTTATGTTTCAGTATGAACATTTTCTCTTGACACATCATCCCATTTCTCTGTTTCTTCTGGTATTTTTAATCTCCTGTTTAAAATATATGTTCTCAATTTCAGTTCTAGAAATTCTCTTTTATTCTTTTTAGCAGATTATAGTTTTCTGTTGATATTTTCCTTCTTGCTCACTAGTTTTTTTTTGGTATTTATAATTAAAATTACTTTAAAAACCACATTGATATCATCTGTGGGCCTGTTTCTATTGTCTGTTTTGTCATCTTTGTCAACTTCTTGGCATATATACTAGATACCAGATTAAATGACAGAAATTCTTCATGGAGTACTATAGAAGCTCTAGATATCATGAAAGGATTCATCCTATCTTCCGCAAATAGCTGCTGTAGGACAGACTGATCTCCTCAACTTACACAGGCATAACCTGACCCCAGATCTCTCTCAGACATTTTAATGCCTGGTCTATATTTACTTTATTCTCAATTCTAAGATGAAGCCTTCAAGGGATTTATTTATATGAGAGCCTGAGATGTTTACTAGGGAGATTTCTAAGTAGAGGCCACTCAACTTCAGTTTTTTTTCTCCCCACGCAATGAGATTGCTGAAAGCTCCACTCAGCTTTTAATCTCATTTCTCATTTGTTGTTGTTGTTGGGTCTTTTTTTTTTTTTTTTTTTTTTTTTTTTTTTGGTTTCTCATCCTGTGAAGCTTAAGAATCAGCAGATGCTTTTAAGAAAATGTTAGAGCAAAATGTGTGCTTATTTCTCTGAAGTACCCTTCTCTATGAGACTTTAGCTACTCCTGATCTGGCTATCTTGGCAAACATAAACTATAAGGTTTGTCCCTTTAGCCCCACATAACTGCCCGACAGTATTGTAGCTTCCTGCCTTCTGGAATCTATCCTCTACCCTCTCTTTTCAGATTCTTGCCCTCTGCTCATGTTCCAAGGACAGAAACAGTGTGTAGAGGTTTGTGTCATTTCAATAAGCTTTTCTTCTCTCCACATTCTTGCAACTTCAATTCCAATTGCCTCTACATCTCTCTAATGAGTCCAAGTGAAGTTCTTTCCCTGTGGATATATTGTTGGATTGAATTGGCTAATATTTTATTAAGAATTTTTTGCATCTGTTTTTATAACAGATATCACTACTTTATTACAGTATCTATATCTTGTTTTGGTACATTCATCAAGCCTGGATTGCAAGGCCAGAACCAAGGGTGACTTGACATTAATTTTCATAGTAGTAAGTTATATCTTAGGGTTCTCTTCAGCAGACCTAGTGCCTCAGGCAGGGTAGGTCTCATATGGGGGTGTCAAGTCGTCCCAGCTTCACAGAGAAGCCAGGTGTCAGGCTAGAACTGACACTAGAATTATGATTCACTATGATACCTGTTTTATAGGAAGTGGGGAGTGGTGTGTGTGTGTTTGTTTATTTTACCACAACAGCTACTTATAGAACCTTCATTGAAGATTCCTTTGAAAGTCCACCATTAAAAAAAATTTTTAAACATATCACATATTGTCATTGCTCTGTTTTTATTAATTCTCTTTGACTAAAGGATGGCCTCTGTTTTCTTACTTTGGCATTTAAGGTTTCCCATAATCTGACACCAGTTTTGTTTCAAAAATTCTAATTCCCATGTAATCCCTTTTCCTGTGGTCTAAATTCTAATCAAACTAAACAGCCATTTTTTATATATTTTCATTTCACAACATGAGTGTCTCTGCTGATATTGTTTCTCTGGTTTGGAGAGCATTTCCTCACTGTCAGTCAGGACATGTTCAATTCCTGTCTCCACTTCAATTCCTCCACATGTTCAATTCCTGTCTCCACTCTACTTGGAGGTCACAACCAGTGTGGAATTTCTTCAGCATTAATAATATCCTCAGCTTAATTCCTACAACAATTTATGACTATCTGTCCCATGTCAATTAAAACTTTCTGCTTTATATGTTAGTTACCTAGCCATATCCTATTAGGACATTTCCAAAATTTAGTGAGTGAACTACCCTGGTGGCCTGGATAGCTCAAGATCTTCCTACCAGAAACTTTTCCATGTTCCTCACCAGCACCACTGCTGCTACCTACCAGATATTTCAGAAATAGATCAAACATAGTATCTGGTTTGTTTTCTAAGGCAGGAACATATGTTGGGAGCAGTATCCAAAACCCCACTTTGGGGTTATCAACAATGGCTCCAGTCCATCTGGGACTCAAACTCATATTCACCCTTCAGACCAGAGAGGGATCAGGCAAGTGATCTGCTACAAATGCCATAATAGCCACCTACTAACCCCATTTCCCTCACCTTCCTGGTGAGGAAATTTTGACCAAAAGGATGGGTCCCTGCAGGGACTTGGGCTTCTGTCAGTAGGCGTCTGTGATGGGGAGATGAGCAACACGGGACTCATCAGATGTCATTTACAGGGCTGAGCATTCCAGGAATGAAGAGCCCACATTGATTCATCTTTGTGTATCCAAAATCACCTGGCCCAGGGTTAGCTATGTTCAATAAACATGCAAAAAATGAACCCTATATGTCCATTCACAATACAAGAAAATGTTTAAAATATTAATCTCTGCTACTAGATTTAAAAGTCATGAGATGCTAAACACTATGCACAACAAAATGCTTGCTGCTTACTGTGTTGGCAGTAAATCATAAGCTATATTTCCTCTTCCTCCCATCCTTTTGTGTACTTTTCCCTGGCTTGTGATATTCCCCATTGCTAAGTCTAATTTTCCGAGCCTCCTGGGACAGAAGCTGTGGTTGGAGTGTCGTTCTTGAGCTGCAATTGCATTAGCACAGGCAGGGAGCATCTTATTCCTCGGTTCATTTTAGCAGCCAAGGGATCCTGAAGTTCAAAGCCCTGTTTAGTGGCACTGCACTCCTTTCCCATTCCTCCTTCCTTTCATTAAAGTTCTGAGAGCAAGAGAGGGATAAATGAAAGGAATCTCACCCAAGGAGACTGTGTCTGAAAATCATAATAAAGACTCGTTTTGTGCCTCAGCTTTCACATCATTTGTAAAAATACCTTTTGATCTGCTGCACAGTCTTCTTATTTTCTGTTAATTTCTCATGGGAAGAGCAGATTGGCAGTTCAGGGTTACAGACAAAATTGAGTCTTGCAGTAAATTTCTTGCCTACAGAACTGGTTTTATGGTATCTAACAATACAGAGATGACAGACCCTGACTCATTCTGAGTGCAGCCAGGAAACCTGTGCCAAAGGACCCCACAACCTGGGACAGATGTCATCTGTATGCACAGGCGGGTCCTGGGTTCTGGCCCGACTATTTCTTACAGACAGATAATGCTGGATTGTTGCTGACCCCTCCTGAATTCAGTTTCCCACAGGACACTGTTTAGAGGTTTTAAGGATCGAATGAGATTGTGCATGGGAAAGCAAAAAGGGCTGCTCTCCCTATTAAGTTATTGGCATTGCCCTCATCTCTTCTGTCTTCATCAGGCATGAGCCTCATCCCTTTGTCTCAGAGATGCCTCACCCAGCCCCCCAAGGATGGGATGAGTGGAATTAGGAGCACAGGGGGAAGACCCATGCACACAGCCCCACAGAGCCACCGCCCTCCCCGCCCTCCCCCGCCCTCCCCCCCTTAGTGCTCTCCTCTGGTCACTGTGTCAGGTCGAGCTGCCATCTCGCAGTGCAGGTGTCAGGGAGGACACAACCTCATTGTGTCCTCTTATGTGTACAGAGGGAAGCACAGCTGACACACATGCGCCATGTGTGGGTGCCGATGTGTCCACACTGAGCCTTTACGTTGAATTTTTCTCCATAAAAATATAGTTTTCAAAGTGGCCTATGGGCACTGCCTGATCTGGTACTTATCTCAGTGCTGAATTCAGAAGCCTTCTGCCTGCACAAGTCCTAGTGAACTGGGAAGCTCTGCAGCACAACATCTTCTCCCCGTATTCTCCTTCGTGACTATCAGCTACTGCTGAGATTTAGGGGGAAGTGGTGGTGTCAGTACCGGCCGACAGAGTGGCCTCAGTTCTGGTGTGTTTTGGACCGGTTCATTGTTTCTCAAGTTGAGCCACCGTTTCTGATGTGTGTTAGTAACTACATAAATATCCAGTAAACAAATAACCACTACTATGTGCCAAGCATCAAGAATAGAAAAACCACAATACAGCAGAGAGAACAAATCTACCTGAGTGGATGTTGTCAGGAACGACTCCCTGCACCCAGGAGCTCTCAGCCTGGGCGCTCGATGCTCTGCTTGTGGGGAGGTGGCCTGTCCCTTGTAGGGTGTTCAATGGCACCCCTGGCTTCCTCCCACTGGATGTTAGCAGCCGCCCTCCCAAGTATGCCTACTGGGCAAAGTCTCCAGACATTGCCCAATGTCCCTTGCAAGGGATGGTGGGTGAAATAACTCTGAGTGAGAACTGCCACCCTTGTTCCAGGGCTGGGGAACTGGGATCTGAAGCCGAAGACAAAGAGAGCCACGTCTTCCACACCCTGAATTCAGACACACCCCATTCTTATTAAGAGTCTACACTTGGACACAGGAAGGGGAACATCACACACTGGGTCCTATTGTGGGGAGGGTGTAGGCGGGAAGGATAGCATTAGGAGATATACCTAATGTAAATGACGAGTTAATGGGTGCAGTACACAAACATAGCACATGTATACATATGTAACAAACCTGCACGTTGTGCACATGTACCCTAGAACTTCAAGTATAATAATAATAATAATAATAAAGAGTCTACGGAACTGGCTCTACCACCCCTGCCCGTATCCCCATTTATTTAAAAGAAGGGGAGGAAAGAGAGGGAAGAGAGACGGAAGCGTTCCTATCAGCTGGGGAAGGCTGAAACTGAAGTAAGAGAGCATTTGAGAGGATGAGTCACCAAGAATGACCACGGAGAACCTTTGCAGCCGCCTGCAGCTATGAAAAACACTTCCTGATCTCCCTACACTCTGATTCAATGAGCTAAAGAAGACAAACGGGGGAGGAAAAGCTCAAAGGCAGAGAAGCCCTCTTCCTCTTCAAGTCCTTGGACTTGATCCAGTGTGGAAAGGAGAACAGCACTTTTAAATCATCATGGAGGAATTTCTACTTCATTGTCAAGATGGAGTAACAGGAATTTACTCTTGTACCTGACACATGAAAAAATGAGACAGAGCAGGCACGGTGGCTCATGCCTGTAATCCCAGCACTTTGGGAGGCCAAGGCAGGCAGATCACCTGAGGTCAGGAGTTCGAGACCAGCCTGACCAACATGGAGAAACCCCCTCTACTAAAAATACAAAATTAGCCAGGCGTGGCGGTGCATGCCTGTAATCCCAGGTACTCGGGAGGCTGAGGCAGGAGAATTGCTTGAACCCGGGAGGCTGAGACAGGAGAATCGCTTGAACCCAGGAGGCAGAAGTTGCAGTGAGCCGAGATCATGCCACCGTACTCCAGCCTGGGCGACAAGAGTGAAACTCCATCTCAAGGGAAAAAAAGAGACAGTATGTTTTAAGAAGTTTCAAGAGCTTGGACATCAGAAAATGAGGATCAGTAATCTCTAAGAGATGAGAAGCTCACAAGGTGAGCCCTGTGATTGCTCCAGTTTGGTACCTTGAGAGAGTTTCCTGGTTAAAATGCAGGGAGGGAGGGCTCAGGTAGACCCGCGCCCAGTCCCACAGTGGAAGAGGCTTTGCTGAGTCCAGGAGACCAGACAGCTGGAATACAGAGGACAGAGCACGGAGATGCAAGCAGCGTAAATACTCCAGTCAAGGCAGGGTTTGTCAGTGTGGGTAAATAGCAAGTCACACTATAGGCTAGCTCCAAGAAAGACACTTTAAATATTAAGACACAAATAGGACAAAAGCAAAAAGGTAAGAAATTCCATTCTAAAACTAATCACAAGAAAGTTGGAGTGGCTCTATTACCATCAGCTGAAACAGGTTTCAGAGCGAGAAATACTGTCACTGAATACCAGTCTGGCTGCTTGCTCCCCAGAAGCCAAAATACAAGAAGCGAGATGCAGTGAAAGGAAAGCAGTTTTGGTAATCAAATGCTAGCAAGTGGGAAAGGGCCAGGCTCATGCCTCCAAATGACCATTTCAAATGATGGCCTGGGAAAGGGGTTTAAGAAAGAAAACTTGGTATGAGAAACATGCAGGAATGGTGCAGGATACAGGGTCTGTGTGTCTTGCTCCGATGGCGATTTTGAGTTATTGTCCACCTGGAGTGCGGGCTGGCACCACCTCCATAATGATCAGGTTGTCGAGTAACCGTATTGGGGTAATCTCCAGATCGGGGAGGATTCTGCAGCTGGGTCTCTGTGGTTCATTTCATAATCACCCTCTGGAATGTCTAAGCAAGTGCATAATTAGGTAAGCCAGCACAGTGTAAGGACTGTCTGGTGGGAAGGGATGAAAACAGTTTCAAAGTATATTTCAAGGCAAAGACTACAGGAAAGAAAAAACCTCTCAAAAAAAATTTTTTTTTTTTTTTTTTTTTTTTGAGACAGAGTCTTACTCTGTCTCCCAGGCTGGAGAGTAGTTACGGTACCATCTCGTCTCACTGCAACCTCCGCCTCCCAGTTTGGGCAATTCTCATACCTCAGCCTTCCAAGTAGCTGGGACTACAGGCATGCACCACCACACACAGCTAATTTTGTATTTTTATTAGACACGAGATTTCGCCATGTTGCCCAGGCTGGTCTAGAACTCCTAGTCTCAAGTTATCAGCCCACCTTGGCCTCCCAAAGTGCTGGGATTACAGGTGTGAGCCACTACACCCAGCCTAAAATGCATTCTGAAACTAAGCTACTTCATTATAATATCACTGTGGATAATTAATTTTATCTTCATAAAGGAATCAGTTCATCAAGTGGACAAAACAGTCTTAAGTGTTTATGTACCTAATAACAGGGCTTCAAAATATATAAAGCAGAAGTGGCCAGAACAACAAGCAGAAACACTTCTTTTATTTATTTATATATTTATGTATGTATGTATATATTTGTTTATTTCAATACATTTTTGGGGAATAGGTGGTGTTTGGTTACATAAATACGTTATTTAATGGTGCTTTCTGAGATTTTGTGTACCCATCACCCAAGCAGTGTCATCTTTTATCCCTCACCCTCCTCCCACCCTTTCCCCGCCGAGTCCCCAAAGTCCACTGTATCATTCTTATGCCTTTGCATCCTCATAGCTTAGCTCCCAATTATAAGTGAGAACATACGATGTTCAGTTTTCCATTCCTGGGTTACTTCACTTAGAATAATAGTCACCAATTCCCTCCAGGTTGCTGTAAATGTGAAACAGGCAAAACACTTCTCATGAAGAAGAAGAATCTTGGAGGACTCACATTACCCAATTTCGAGACTATTAAGCAATGAAGACTTAGTGGGACTAGCATCAAGATACACAAATAGATCAATGGAACAGAAGAGAGTTGAGAATAGACCTACACATAGTCAGACAATGACTTTTTGACAAAGGTGTAAAGGCAATTCAGAAACAAAGGATAATCTTTTAAAGAAGTGTCATCAAGAATTTAAAGAACAGAAAAACATGAGCTTGGATCCACATTCTTGCACCATATACAAAAATGAGTGCAAGATAGATTTAGACCAATATGTAAATCCTAAAATTATAAAACTTCTCAAGGAAAACATAGAAGAAACATCTTTCTAACTTTGATTTAGATAAAGATTTCTTAGAAATGACACTGAAAGTATGGTTCATAAAGGGAAACAAATGATCATTTGATTCCATCAGAATAAAAAACTTCTGCTCTTTGTCTTTTTTTTTTTCATTAAGAGAATGAAAATCAAGCCAGTGACATTGAAAGGGTGCATGTAAAGACCACGTCCTCATCATCTGATGACACCCAGTCCCTGTTCACTGTACTCTGTGGAGTCTTCCTCAACCAACATCTTTCCTTTACCTCATGAAGGTCTGGGCATGGCCAGTGTGTCAGTGGGCAGGACAAGCCCAGGCGCTGCTCTGAGGCGGCTCCAGTCCAGAGCTGATCCTACTCAAGCCTGGGCTTGGCACTGATTTAACACCTGCATTGTCTCTGGCTGGGTTTGCAACTGCTTTGTGAAATACAGCCAGAATTGTAACATTCAAATTCTGATTAACAGAATGAGTTCTTAAATGTTAGATAATTTTGTTTAAATAAAACTTGGCCGGGCGCGGTGGCTCAAGCCTGTAATCCCAGCACTTTGGGAGGCCGAGACGGGCGGATCACGAGGTCAGGAGATCGAGACCATCCTGGCTAACATGGTGAAACCCCGTCTCTACTAAAAAAATACAAAAAACTAGCCGGGCGAGGTGGCGGGCGCCTGTAGTCCCAGCTACTTGGGAGGCTGAGGCAGGAGAATGGCGTAAACCCGGGAGGCGGAGCTTGCAGTGAGCTGAGATCCGGCCACTGCACTCCAGCCCGGGCGACAGAGCGAGACTCCGTCTCAAAATAAATAAATAAATAAATAAATAAATAAATAAATAAATAAAACTAAATATTCTGTTCTGAAAGAAGCAAATCCAAATCCATTTAAAATAAATTGATTGATTTTTGCTACATCTAAGAGATGGCAGTGCTCTAGCTACCATAACAGTATAGAGACAAATCCTTTAAAACCGAGAATTGATTACTCAGGTTAGTCTGGGCTGTTTTGCTGTTTTCATGTTCACTGCAATTAGGTGAGCCTGGCCCATTGTTTACACTTCACCTTTGGGGTCCTGAGGATGGGGCAGCTGCGAGCTCAGAACTGCACACCTTCATGTGTGTTCAGCCTGGAGGGCTCCCGGGGAGGGAAGGCACCGTGCTTTGATGAACTTCCTCTTCCATTCCTTAAAGATAGCCTCGGCAGATTCCAGACATTTCAGGACCTTGTCTTACTAGAAATCCATGTATTTTTTTTTAAATAACAGATCACAGTCTAACTGACATGCAATACCTGGCATATATTTAAAATGTATACTTTTCAGTTTTGTAAGCACACACTATCACCACAATCGAGATAGAAAATGAATCTATTACTTCTAGAAGTTTCCTCCTACCTGTCCCCAAACCATGTGTCCACAAGCAACCACTGATCTGCTTTTTGTCACTATAAATGGGTTTGCATTTTCTAGAGTTTGATGCAAATAAAATCATATAGAATACAGAATGTACTGCTTTTTGTTTAACTTCTTTCACTCAGATAAAGATTCATTCTTGTTGAGAGTTCTTTCTCTTTCAGTGAATGAACACAGCAAAATTTGTTTATCCGTTTTTCTGTTGATGGAAATTTAGGTTGTTCCCACTTGGAAGCTGTTACAAATAAAGCTGCTATGAATATCTGTGTACAGTCTTTGCACAAATATAGTATATGTTTTTTGTTCCCTTGGATAGATAAGAGTGAAATGGATCATATGGTAGGTATATGTTTAAATCTTTAAGAGTGCCAAACTTCCCGAAGAATTAAACCATTTTACATTTACATTTACATCTTTGACAACACTTGGTGTCACCAATCTTTTACATTTTATCCATTCTAATTTCATAGTGTTATCTCATCTTGGTTTTAATTTGCATTTCTCTCATGACTAATAATATTGAGCATGTGCTTCTTTGTTACTCAAGTTACCTTCTTTGGTGAAGTGCCTTTTCCAGTCTTTTGCCCATGTTTTAATTGGGCATTTGTTTTCTCATTATTGAGTTTTGAATGGTCTACAGCTACTTTATCAAATACATGCTGGGCAAACATTTTCTCCCAAGCTACAGCTTTCTATTCCCTCAACTGCATTTTGGAAAAAAAAAAAAACATTTTTATGTATATAAAGTCTCATTTATCAGTTTTACTTTTATGAATTATGCTTTTGGTATCAACTCTTTACCTAACCCAAGGTAAGGTTAATGGTCTCCTGTTCTCTTTTAAAAAAAAAAAGTGTTATGCTTCTACATTTTGCATTTAGATGTGCTCCATTTTTAGTTTTTATAGAGAGTGTGAAGTAGTTGAGGTTCTTTTTTTTTTTTTTTTTTTTTGGAATACGGATGTCCAGTTGTTCCAACACTTGTTGAAAACAGTGTTTTATTGCCTTTGGATTGTTTTCAACATTGATAAAAAGTATCAATTGACCATGGTTGTATGACACTCCTTCTGGACTGTATTCTATTCCACTGATGTAGGTATGAGTCTTCCAAATCGTGAGCACAATATATCTATTCATTTATTTAGCAATTTGATTTCTTTCATTAACATGGTGTAGTTTCAGCATATCCATGCTGTATTAGATTTACACATAAATACTTTTGAAGTTATTGAACCTGCCTGTTTTTTTTTTTTTTTTTCCTTTTTTTCTTTTGAGATGGAGTCTCACTTTGTCACCCAGACTGGAGTGCAGTGGCACAATCTCAGCTCACTGCAACCTCCACCTCCCAGGTTCAAGCGATTCTCCTGCCTCAGCCTCTGGATTAGCAGGGATTATAAGGCCCTATACATGACATTTTTTAAAAATTTCAGTTTCCAATTACGTTGGTAAACTCACTTTTCTGGGTTGTTCCAGGATCTTTTTGGCAGATTCTTTGTCATTCTTATGTAAAGAATTATGTCACCTACAAATAGGGATGTCTTTTGTCCTTTCCAATCTGTCTTTTCTTTTTCCTTACTGTATTGCACAGCGAGGATTTTCAGTACAATATGAAATAGAAACGGTCAGAGCAGACGTCTTTGCCTTGTTCCTGATCATAGGGGATAAACATTCATTTCCTTACCATTAAGTATAACATCTCCTCTACTGTTGTTTTTTCCCATAGATGCCCTTTATCGGGTTAAAGATGTTCCTTCCCTTCTATTTCGTTTGCTGACAGTTTTTACCATTGGGTGGATGTCGAAATTGTCAAATGCCTGTTCTGTATCAATTAATATGATCAAGTGGTTTTTCTCCTTTGATCTGTTAATATGATGGCTTTTACCAATTGATTTCTAGATATCAAATTGGCCTTGTGTTCCTGAAGTTAACCCCAGCTGATCATAATGTATGACATTTTTTAATACATTGTTGGACTTGATATGCTATTTTCTTGTGTATTTCTGTGCCTGTGTTTATGGGGGATATTCGAGTGTAGTTCTCTTTAATCATCTTTCTTTAATTTTGATCAGACATAAAATGAATTGGGAAGTGTTTCCTTTTCCTCTTACTGGAAAATATAGAATTTCTGTTCTTATTTTCTAGTGTGTGTGTGTGTGTGTGTGTGTTTGACTGGTTGTTGAGACAGAGACACACTCTGTCATCAAGGCTGGAGTGTAGTGGCATGATCTTGGCTCACTGCGACCTCCACCTCCTGGGCTCAAATGAGCCTTTCACCTCAGCCTCTCGAGCAGCTTGGACCACAGGCGCACACCACCAGGCCTAGCTACTTTTTGTACTTTATGCAGAGACAGGATTTCACCATGATGTCCAGGCTGATCTTGCACTCTTAAGCTCAAGCAATCCACCTGCCTCAGCCTCAAAAAATGCTGGGTTAATAGACATGAGCACCACGCCCAGCCTATTATTTCTTTTTTAAATGTTTGATGTAATTCACTAATAAAACTGCACAGACCCGGGATATTTTTCTTAAAAAGGTCTTTAATTATGAATTCAATTTATTGAGCAGACATAAAACTAGACAGTTTGTTGGTCTTCTTATGAATGAGTTTTTGTAGTTTTCAGCCTTTAAATAATTATCAAATGTATATACAGAATGCTTTTCTATTTCTCTATTGTCTGCATTGTTTAATGAACAATCATCCTTTAATTTTGACATCAGACATAAAATGAATTGGGAAGTGTTTTTCATTTACTGGAAATAGATACAGAATTTCTGTTATTTCTTTTTTCTTTTTATTTTCTGATGTTTGTGTTGTTTGTGTTTGTTGAGACAGGATGTCACTCTGTCGTCCAGGCTGGAGTGCAGTGGCAACTTGTTTAATAAACAATGAAGACAGTAGTAAGGGATACTAATAATACTTCTAGTTATCTATACAAATTATGGTGATATCCTTGCCGATACTGGCAATTTTTGTTTTTTCTCTCTCTTTTTGAGGTTTATCAACTGTTTTGATCTTTTTAAAGAAATTGCTTTTAATAATTTTTATATTTATTTTATTCTAGGTCCATGAATTTCTGTTTTGTTTCTATTACTCCTTTCTTCTGCATACTTTGGGTTTCTTTTGTTCTTTTTTAAACCTTATTTGTTAAGGTGAAAATTTTGTTGATTTTTTATCAATAAGCATTTAATGTCATAAACTCCCCTCTAAACACTGTAATAGGTACATTCTACAAATACTATATTTTCACTTTCATTCAGATCAAAATGATTACTAATTTCCTTTGATTTGCAAATCTTTTAACTATGTTGTTTAATTTTGGAGTATAGGGAAATTTTCCAAATTTCTTACTGTTATCCATATCTATTTAATTCCACTATGGTTGGAAAACAAACTTTGTAGGATTTCAATTATTTTAAAATTGTTTGTTTTACGATCTGGGTTACGCACTATCCTAAAATGTGCTCCATGAACTTTTGAAAAGAATACGTGTTCTGCAGTTGGATGGGGTTTTCCATACGTGGTCATGGGACCCCGCTGATTGACGTTTAGATTGATCATGTAGTTTTTCTATAAGCTTCCTGATTTTGTAATTACTGACTGAGGAGAGGTGAAGCGTCCCGATTATAATTGTGGATTTGTCTGTTTCACCTTTCAGCTCCGCCTCCACGTTGCTGACCTGTTGTCAGGTGCACACACTTCTAGGATTTTTCTCAGCCCTGCCTCCGCGTTTCTGACCCGTTGTCAGGTGCACACACTTCTAGGATTTTTCTCAGCTCCGCCTCCACGTTGCTGACCCGTTGTCAGGTGTACACACTTCTAGGATTTTTCTCAGCTCCGCCTCCACGTTGCTGACCCGTTGTCAGGTGCACACACTTCTAGGATTTTTCTCAGCCCCGCCTCCACGTTGCTGACCCGTTGTCAGGTGCACACACTTCTAGGATTTTTCTCAGCCCCGCCTCCACGTTGCTGACCCGTTGTCAGGTGCACACACTTCTAGGATTTTTCTCAGCTCCGCCTCCACGTTGCTGACCCGTTGTCAGGTGCATACAGTTCTAGGATTTTTCTTAGCTCTGCCTCCACGTTTCTGACCTGTTGTCAGGTGCACACACGTCTTGGATTTTTGTGTCTTCCTGGTAAGTTTACCTTTTTATCATTATGCAATGACCTCCTTTTTCCCTGGTAATTTTCCTGGCTCTGAAATTCACTTTATCTGACATTATTGTAGAGTTTATTATGGAGATAGAAAAATTACTTATATTTTATTCTGCAAACAGATCTGCCTTGGTTCTATATGCTTTTTAGTGATGTGCGTATCAATATGCTAAGAGAAGGTCAAGCCCTGTCTGAAGCAAATATGCAACCTTAAGGTTAATATTTAGGGAATTCAGTCACTTCAGTCAAAACATCAATGGACATTCTTTTGGTTTAACAAATCGAACATCCTGAATGCTTTTGACACTCCGCAGACACACTTTAGCATGTAGTGACACTGATTTGAATTCCTCAGGAAATCAAACAAAAATGAATGAATATCCTGGCATCCACGTTACATTTCCCACTAAAGCTACTCTTCCCTTCTCCTTTGAGATCTTGTCTTGTAAACCCATGCTTGCTGTCACTGCTCAGTAAACCCGGGAGACTGTGAGATAGGTGTTTTCATCAAATATGACCTCAGCTTTGGTGGTTCTTGAATCCACCAACTCAGGTGGGACTTCTGGCTCTTGTGAATGGCAGCCTGAAGGTGTTTGTGTGGGAAAAGCATGGAAAGGTCTCAGCCTTCCCTGGGAGGGCCTGGGCTTTGAGGCCATGCTGCATTGCCGTTCTGCCTTGCAAAAGAGCTCCAGCACAGGGTGTGTGGGCAGCGCCCCAGCTCTCCCGGCGGTAGCTACCCCTTGCCCTATTCCACTAGGCAGGGCCACTAAGGCCCTGGGACACAGCCAGCCTAAAGCTGCAGGCCACTTGGTTGCAACACAGAGGTAAATGACTCTCTATGTCAATAAAAGTCACGGTAAGGTCTTTCAGTGATTAAGCTCTCCCGTCGGGCTTAATCATTGAATTAGAGCAACAGCTCTAAGCCATCAGCATAGCGATCCCTGTGGGGTCCTCAGAATAACCTCCCAAGCTAGGCTTTACTTTAGTCCGTTTCACTGATAGGAAAACAGAGGCACGGATGGGTGAAGCAGCCTGTTCTGGGATCTGGTGGCCCCCAGGTCACAGGTGGCGCTGCAGTGGATCGGGGCTTTTCGGAGGCCCCAGCGGCTGTGGTGTCAGGCACCTGCTCTCCACCTTGTCACCCAGGGATTTAACGTTTCTGGCTTCATTTCCTCCTGGTATTAATGTTCACCCCACCCTGCAAACAAGCTCCTGTACCTTCCTCCCGGCAGTCTTGTTATTGCAAAGCCCCCAAGAGCTTTCCACACCACAGTGCAGGCACTTCGGCACAGGCCCACACCGTTCCTGGCAGGAGCCCACCACCCCTGGTCTCCCCTTCCTCCCTGGGGCTCACATGCACTTCCCCACAGCCCCCACTCCACTCCAGTCACGCAGAGCCCCTGCTGCCCCTCTTTGGTCTCTGCTCAGGAGTCCCCTTCCTCCGAGGTCTTCCCAAACCGCTTCATTTAAAATCGCAACCGCTTATCTGTCTCCACCACACTCTTAGTGTGCCCAGTGCAGAGAAGGATGACAGGTGCAGTGGGCACTTGGGGGTCACTCCTTAGGCAGTGCTCCTTAGGCGGTAGCTGAAGCCCGGGGCTCCAGGCTGGGAGCCACAGAGTGCCTCAGATCTCACCTGCACCTGGGTCCCTGGCATGCGCCCACTTGGGCCTGCGGTCACAGCCATGTTTGCCAAATCAAATAGTTCCTTCACGACTCAGAAACCGGGTCTGTGGCTTGCCCCCGTGAATCTCTTCCTGCTGATACGTGTGGTTCATCTGATTGCAAATCCGAATGCTTTTCTAGAAGCATTATTATTTCAGTAATTCCCAGATGACGTTTTGTTTGGTAGAACTCATTTCCCAAATATCTGGAATATATATGAACAAATACTTTCCACTGGCAAGGGAGTCACCAGTCAAAGGTTTGAAAACATAAGGATTATTTTCAGTCCCTCGAGTGTATAGACTCTTTTTAAAGACTAACTGATCTTTGAAATTCCTACAATTTGTAATCCTACTAATTGTAAATTCTTACAATTCATTGTAAGAACACATTTGAAATCAGAAGAAATGGCACATTTAGGGAGCAAGGTAAATGAGGTAACAAATGTTCAAGTTGGTGAGAGGCCACTGTTTTGTCTATCCTCCTGCATTAGGCCCCCCGCAGACCAGACCAAACCAGAATGGAGTCGCTCATGCTAAGTGCCACACAATTAAACTGACTTTAGAAATGGGCCAGTTTTCCAAAAAACAGGAGAGTCCCAGCAACCCACCAAAAGACCCCCAGTCAACAGGAGCAGGCCCGATAAGAAATTTCCTCTGCTTTAACCCATACCAGGAAAGCTGCTTCAAAATAACAATCGCTTTTTCTTCCTTGTTTCTGCTTCTTCAATCTTTTCTGTCAATGAAGCCCACCCGCTGTGCTCGGCTTCAAGAACACCTTTCTGTTTCACACAGGAGATGCTGCCTGGTCCATGAAACCACTCATAAAAGTCAATTAGATCTTCAAGGTCAATTTGTTGAAATGTTATTTGACACAAACTACAGTGACTCTTGGGAACTTCCCCACATCCCCATCTGTCATACTTGTAGAATATAATTGGCCCTTATTAATAAAGGCAATGCTTACAGAAGAGGGTTGAGGGAATTGTCTGGGTAATGAGAATAAAACAACCTGCTTTTTATGCTAAAAGAAGTTGCTTTGGGTACTCAGCCTCATTCAGGATCTGTTTTTCAGCCCCTCAGTATCCCAGTTTATTGGGTCGAGAAACATTATTTCACCGTAACCAACCTCCTAAGGGTCTAAAAGAAAAACACTAGACCACTAATATACTGATTTCCAATGAGATCACTGTACTTTAGTGACCAAAATGCCTTTGTCCATGATTCAAGCCACCTCCCCCTTGCCTTGTTACATTTGGAAGGCCAGGTGAGCCAAGAGAATATTGAAGCTAGGACCAGAGCAATGGGAGCAAAGTTTTGAGGGTCCTTCTGTCCACTCATGGTCAACCTGGAGCAGCGGCCCCAGCACAGTCCTGAGAGGGTTTGGTGGGCGCTGCCTGCAGGACACATGAGGAAGTGGGTGGATGAGGGGCTGCCCCAGCCCAGACCATCTCTTGTGTACTTGCCAGGGCTGACCCAAGCTCTTCATCTTCTTTATGTCCACGGAGCATTTCTCTGGGTCTCACACAATTGTTCAGCACTCTGTTTTCCAGATTGCCATCATATTCCAGGCCTAGGTCACTGATGTTAAGTGCCTGTTACCTCCATTGAAGTTTGGGTTACTGAGTTTCCAGTCCACCAACTTTTTGGAAAGGAAGGGATCATGGAGATGGTACTGAGAGGATCAGAGACACGCACAACAGATGGAAGGTGGTGAGACGAGTCACTGCAAGAAGCAAAGGTTCTGATATGAAGCCCTCAGAATGTGCCTGAGGACCAAAGAAAAGCCACTCAGGATGGTGGTTGTTTGTTCCCACCGTCTCTCAACCAACAATGTGACCTCCAAAGGCTGTGTCAGTCTGTAGTTAGCAAAAATGAATAGGATGCACTCGGAGGACACTTCCTCTCAAACTAATGCAGTTCATTTAACTGACATTCGGTTAGCTGGGCCTCCTGGCATGTTGACATGGTTGCTGAGAGACTAACAAAACAGAACCTCACTGCTGGGCTTATTTTCCTCCAACCCACACTGCGATCATAAACCTCTTTTTAACACTCTGTAGATCCTTTAACAACAACAAAAAAACTTGATTAAAATATTTGACTGAAAGTTTTAGTGATTCAATTAATGATTTACTGATTGTAATAGATGGGTTACAGACCTTAGAATAAAAATACATGTGAATATAAGGATGTGTATATTACATGTTTATCCCATATATCTATATGCCTGTCTCAAGCTAATAATTCACACGATGCCTGCCAACTGTGAGGAACCTGCACGATTTAATTATGATTGAATTATGATTCTTAATCTCATAGTGTATGTAGTCATATGTCATACAACTTTTTTTTTTTGAAATGGATTTTTCGCTCTTGTGACCCAGGCTAGAGTGCAATGGCACAATCAATCTCAGGTCACTGCAACCTCTGCCTCTCAGGGTCAAGCGATTCTCCAGCCTTGCCTCCTGAGTAGCTGGGATTACAGGCATGCACCACCATGCCCAGCTAATTCTGTATTTTTAGTAGTGATGAGATTTCACCATGTTGCCCAGGCTGGTCTTGAACTCCTGATCTCAAGTGATTCATCCACCTCAGCCTCCCAAACTGCTGGGATTACAGGCATGAGCCACTGCACCCAGCTGTCATACAACTTTCAAATGAAGTAAGCCAATGAGCAAATTCATTATGTGTTATCCTGTGCTTAATATTAGTTTTGTCAATTTCAGTTTTTGTAAATATATTGACTTTTAAGCATCTAGGATTTGATTTGTGTTTTGGTGATTTAATCGTGATATAAAGAATTATAGAAAAAATTCAACATGATTTTTACTTCACAGGATTATTTCGATCATAATTCATGTGTAAGATGCAATCCACTATTATTGTAATAAATACAATCTACCACTCAGATCAAGCAATGTCATGATATCAACAGAAAACGACAAAAACCGAAAGATCATTTCAATTGATGCTGAAAAAGCATTTGATAAAGTTCAACATCCCCTCATGATAAAAACCCTCAAAAAATAGGTATAGAAGAAACATACCTCAACATAATAAAAGCCGTATATGACAGACCCACAGCTAGTGTCATACAGAATGGGGGAAAACTGAAAGCCTTTATCCTCTTAGATCTACAACATGAGAAGGATGCCAACTTTCACTGATGTTATTCAACATCGTACTGGAAGTCTAAGAGCAATCTGACAAGAGAAAGAAAGAGCATTCAAATTGGAAAGAAAAAGTCAAATTATCCATGTTTACAGATGATATGCTCTTACATTTGAGAAAACCTAAAGATTTCACCAAAAAGCTATTAGAACTAATAAATTCCGTAAAGTTCCAGGATACAAGATCAACATACAAAAATCAGTAGTAGCATTTCTATATGCTACAATGAACAATTGGAAAAAGAAATCAAAATGTAATCCCACTTGCAGTAGCCAAAAATAAAACTAAATACCTAAGAATTAACTTAACCAAAGAAGCGAAAGTTCTCCACAATGAAAACCATAAAACACCAATGAAAGAAATTGCAGAGGATACAAAAAATGGAAAGGTATTCCATGTTCATGGATTAGGAGAATGAATTTTGTTAAAATGTCCCTACTACCCAAATCAATCTACAGATTCAATACAATCCCTATCAAAATACCAGTGACATTCTTCACATAAATGGTAAAAACCATCCTTAAATTTTTATGGACCCATAGAAGACCCAGAATAACCAAAACTATCCTGAGCAAAAGTAACAAAACTGGAGGAATCACATTACCTGACTTCAAATTATACTACAGAGTTCTAGTAACCAAAACAGCATGGTACTGGCATAAAAAACAAACACGTAAGACCAATGGAACAGAATAGGAAACCCAGAAACAAAGCCAGATGACTACAGTGAACTCAGGACCTGAGCTGTCACTTCCTCTCCATGACCCCATAATACAGGAAGCTCCTCTTTTGTCAGATTTCCAGACATGTAACGAAGTCTAGCAGGGACTTGCCAAGTATTCTCCAAACTCATCTCATTATTCTAGGCACAGAGCTTGTAAGAGGGGTGGTTATGTGGCCACTGGAACATGAACAGAACTGCTGTCCCTCCAGGCCCACAGACATTTCTCATGTGCCGTATTTCATTCCCTTCCCACATGCAGGCAACATCAGGGAGCAGGAGAGAACAGAGCCTTAGACAAGGAGACTGAGTGCCAAACTACCCTGTAATAGTCCACACTGAATGCACTGAATGCAGCATTTAAGCAAGAAATAAGCCCTATCATGTTAGGTCATTGAGGCCAAGGGCTTTATCTATTAAAGCTGTTACATTACTAAGTCCTACCAGGGTTTTATTCTGCTTACCAGGATATGGTCCAGGAGACCCTCCCCAACATCTTTCCAATTCTGTCTTTCCTCTCAAGCTTGGGGGGAACCTCATTGGTCTAGGGATAAGGTCAATGGAAGGTTAAGGTGGGGACAGAACTGGTTCTCTCATAATTCATCTATTTTTAAATCTTATCTTGATCCTAGAAGCACACAGACTGTGACATCTTTGCACCAATCTGATAATTGTTCTTAGGACTAAATGGCAACTTTAAGTCTCAGGACTAGAATCAAGCATCTTCATGACAGAAAGCAGACTATACCTAGCATTAGGATCGGCCACACAGACATACTCTGAGTATGCATTCTTAGAAGCAGTGGTGGTGGCACAGCACCTAAGAGCTAACAGTCATGGAAGTAAGGGTACAGAAATGGAACTTCGGTTTGGCAAAATTGTGATGGGCAGGACTATAACCCTCATGATTGCCAGGTGAACTCAGTAACAATGTAAGGATGTAACTTTGGTTTAAGCACAGTCTCAAAGTGACCCTTGGCCCTCTGGACGTTCTCCCACCCACATTACCCCGATGTTGATTCTACAGTTCTTGTCCTCAAGTAGCTGCGGCCACATGTGGGACTCTTCTCCTTGGTGCCATGGTGACTCTTGCACAGTTTTACAGACTTATCTTGTCTGGTCATGGCCAGGCTATGTGGGGCCCTCTTCACAACAGCAGCAGCCAGTGCACAGCGGTCCACACTCGCCTCCAGCACTGGGGATGCAGGAACCTGGAGCTCATCCTCACCTGTCCCAGTGCAGACCTTTCATCCCATGTTTTTGTAACAGAAGCCCTTAATCCTGGCCTCAGTGTACCAGCTCCCTTTGTGTCCCACTGAAGTCCAGATCTTACCTGGAGCCCATCTTGACTCTATAAACCAAAGGGGAGTTGAGGTCATGACCTTTCATGCAGCCATATTTATGTCCTCCAGACTCTGCACTGACAGGACATAGGCCGCTAATGCCTTCTGAAATTGAAAGTAGAAAAGGGGCGAACCCAACCCTCTCTTGGGTTCCAAAGTTCCCCTTTCCTATATTAGTCAGATTTCTCCAGAGAACAGAACCAATAGGATATGCAGTCTTCTCTTGGTATCTGCAGGGGATTGGTTCCAGGACCCACCTCATAGATACAAAACTCTATGCATACTCTAGTCCCATGGTCAGCCCTGGAGAACCTGCATACATAAAATCAGCCCTCCATATCCTCAAGTTTGCATTCCCAAAAATGCTGTATTTTCAATCTACATTTGGTTGCAAACGCAGAGCCTGTGGATACAGAGGGCTGACTACATTCATTGAAAGCAATCTGGGCATAAGTGCAGTTCAAGCCCCATGTTGTTTCAGGGTCAACTGTATATAGATATACAAAAGGAGACTTATTATGAGAGTGGGTTCACACGGTTATGAAAGCTAAGAAGACCCACGCTCTGCCATCTGCAAGCTGGAGAATGAGGAAAGCTGGTGGTATAATTCAGTCTACGTCCAAAGGCCTGAGAATCAAGAGTGCTGAGGGCCGAGGGCAGAAGATGGATGTCCTAGCTCAAGAGAGAAAGAGCACATCCCCTCTTCCTCTGCCTTTTTCCTCTACTGGAGCCCTCAGTGGATTGCGTGATGCCAGCCCACCTGGGGAAGGTAATTTTCTTCACTCAGTCCACCAACTCATAGACACTCCTTCAAAGAATGTTTTACCAACTATCTGGGCATCCCTTAGCCTAGTCAAGTTGTCATGTGAAATTAACCATCATACCCTTCAAGATTCTTCTTTTTTTAAAAGAAGTGTTCCCCTTTGGAAGGTGAATTATTTTTCTAATTGATGCAAAAATAGGTTATGCTAGATTGTAAAAATGATTCCAAATATATATCTGGATATTTTAATAATAATAAATTAACTATTGCTTTCACCCAAACCATGTGTTCTCGATCCTAAACTCTGAAAGTTCTTCTTCCCTGGTTATCATCTGGGGTCAGTAGCAACTCCATGACTCCAGACTCAAATGAAGGCTGGTAATTCATTAGGTGAAAAAAAGACTGGTTAATGTCTCAAATTGTGTGTGCCCATGCATGTATAAGTGACAGAGGACTGATCAGTGTAGATAGCTACTCTCTTCTGGTCAAGAGTGTCAATTATTTCAGCAACTTGTTTTTGCTGATTATTTGGAAAAATTGACATTTTAGGGTAATTTTTGTCTAGAGAAAGGATAATTTTCTCCCATCTTCTAAGTCATCCTTTTTCTTATCTGCATAGACAAAAAAATCAAGACAAAAAGGCTGGCTCAGGTTTCTAGAGGTTCACTACGGAAAAAACTATCTTGCTTTAAGCATAGGGGAAAAAACTATTAGGAACAGATGTACAAAGTATTTTTGTGTATGGTAAGGAAAACACAATGGTTTTATCGCCTAAGACATAAAAAGGCACTGATCATGCCCATGGCAGCCCGGGTACTTCCATTGGGAACCCCCAGTCAACATGGGTTCCATTGTTTGACGGAGAGGTGAGGATGCTCGGGGTAAAGCACCCGCAGCTGGGGTGTGCTGTCCTGGCTGGGAATGTGTACACATAGGCAGAAGCTCTTCACCACCACTGAGTATATCTCTGCAGTATATCTCCCAGTATTTTATTCTGTGTAGGATTGAAGTGACCCCAAGCAATAGACTGGACAAAAAAAGAAAAAGAAGAAAGGCACGGCCTCTCTTTGAAGATAAGATATAATTAGATCTCAGTAGCAGTTATTTGCTTAAGAACAACCAGGAGGTCAGTTGCATCAGTTAGGCATACTCACAAAAATATGAAAGCCTCATCAAAAACAAGCATGCCACTTTCCACTTACAGAAGTTGAAATTTACAGCATAATAAAATATACACATGTGCATGCGTGTGCACACGTGCACGCACACACACACTTAATAAAGGAGGAGTAAAACCTAAAATGACCCTTCTGCCAAAGACAAAGATAAAAATCACAGGGCATAGAGCATGCCCAGCCACCTGCCACCTGCAATTTTCCTTCCTCCCTTCTTCTCACAGCCCTCTGCCAATGGACCCTATTTTATTCCCGAATAATTGCAGTTGTGCCTCTAATTCTGCACCATAAGTAGCCCTGAAGCCTACAATGGTAAGATCAGTTGTCACGTTTCACTGATTTGCAGCAGAATCATCTTTATTTGAATTATTCCTGATGCTTTCGTCATCTATAAGAGAAAATTTCACCTTCCCACTTCAAAAGGCGGTGAAGCATATAACAAATTATAAAACAAAATTGTTATCAATATAAACCTGTCTTTAAAAAGCAGGCCAAGTGGCCACTAACATCTTTAAATCTCATCAAAGTAAACAACTGCCTTTTTCTTACCTCTAAAAGTGGCAGTCTGAATGTTAATGGGAAGAATTAGAGAATCATTTTGCGTCTTTGACGGCCTTGCCTGTAAAGTGTCGGCAGCAAAGCCTCCAGCCCACTGGTGCGTTACCCGTTCCATTTCCTCTGCAGAGCAGCTCTCTAATTCTATTCATGAAGTTACATCTCACCTCATTTGGATTCTGTCTCAAATGAGTTGCTGATGTCAGCTGGATTTAGTTAGGAATACATTCAATTTTATTCAATTAGTCAAAAACAAGTATATTTTCTTTTTTTTTTTATTATACTTTAAGTTCTAGGGTACATGTGCATAACGTGCAGATTTGTTACATATGTATATTTGTGCCATGTTGGTGTGCTGCACCCATCAACTCGTCAGCACCCATCAATTCATCATTTATATCATGTATAACTCCCCAGTGCAATCCCTCCCCCCTCCCCCCTCCCCCCTCCCCCCTCCCCATGATAGGCCCCAGTGTGTGATGTTCCCCTTCCCGAGTCCAAGTGATCTCATTGTTCAGTTCCCACCTATGAGTGAGAACATGCGGTGTTTGGTTTTCTCTTGTGACAGTTTGCTAAGAATGATGGTTTCCAGCTGCATCCATGTCCCTACAAAGGACGCAAACTCATCCTTTTTTATGGCTGCATAGTATTCCATGGTGTATATGTGCCACATTTTCTTAATCCAGTCTGTCACAGATGGACATTTGGGTTGATTCCAAGTCTTTGCTATTGTGAATAGTGCTGCAATAAACATACATGTGCATGTGTCTTTGTAGTAGAATAATTTATAATCCTTTGGGTACATACCCAGTAGTGGGATGGCTGGGTCATATGGTACATCTAGTTCTAGATCCTTGAGGAATTGCCATACTGTTTTCCATAATGGTTGAACTAGTTTACAATCCCACCAACAGTATAAAAGTGTTCCTATTTCTCCACATCCTCTCCAACACCTGTTGTTTCCTGACTTCTTAATGATTGCCATTCTAACTGGTGTAAGATGGTATCTCATTGTGGTTTTGATTTGCATTTCTCTGATGGCGAGTGATGATGAGCATTTTTTCATGTGTCTGTTGGCTGTATGAATGTCTTCTTTTGAGAAATGTCTGTTCATATCCTTTGCCCACTTTTTGATGGGGTTGTTTTTTTCTTGTATATTTGTTTGAGTTCTTTGTAGATTCTGGATATTAGCCCTTTGTCAGATGAGTAGATTGCAAAAATTTTCTCCCATTCTGTAGGTGGCCTGTTCACTCTGATGGTAGTTTCTTTTGCTGTGCAGAAGCTCTTTAGTTTAATTAGATCCCATTTGTCAATTTTGGCTTTTGCTGCCGTTGCTTTTGGTGTTTTAGACATGAAGTCCTTGCCCATGCCTATGTCCTGAATGGTACTACCTAGATTTTCTTCTAGGGTTTTTATGGTATTAGGTCTAACATTTAAGTCTCTAATCCATCTTGAATTAATCTTCGTATAAGGAGTAAGGAAAGGATCCAGTTTCAGCTTTCTACTTATGGCTAGCCAATTTTCCCAGCACCATTTATTAAATAGGGAATCCCTTCCCCATTTCTTGTTTCTCTCAGGTTTGTCAAAGATCAGATGGCTGTAGATGTGTGGTATTATTTCTGAGGACTCTGTTCTGTTCCATTGGTCTATAGCTCTGTTTTGGTACCAGTACCATGCTGTTTTGGTTACTGTAGCCTTGTAGTATAGTTTGAAGTCAGGTAGCGTGACGCCTCCAGCTTTGTCCTTTTGACTTAGGATTGTCTTGGCAATGCGGGCTCTTTTTTGGTTCCATATGAACTTTAAAGCAGTTTTTTCCAATTCTGTGAAGAAACTCATTGGTAGCTTGATGGGGATGGCACTGAATCTATAAATAACCTTGGGCAGTATGGCCATTTTCATGATATTGATTCTTCCTATCCATGAGCATGGTATGTTCTTCCATTTGTTTGTGTCCTCTTTTATTTCACTGAGCAGTGGTTTGTAGTTCTCCTTGAAGAGGTCCTTTACATCCCTTGTAAGCTGGATTCCTAGGTATTTTATTCTCTTTGAAGCAATTGTGAATGGAAGTTCATTCCTGATTTGGCTCTCTGCTTGTCTGTTACTGGTGTATAAGAATGCTTGTGATTTTTGCACATTAATTTTGTATCCTGAGACTTTGCTGAAGTTGCTTATCAGCTTAAGGAGATTTTGGGCTGAGACGATGGGGTTTTCTAAATATACAATCATGTCATCTGCAAACAGGGACAATTTGACTTCTTCTTTTCCTAACTGAATACCCTTGATTTCTTTCTCTTGCCTGATTGCCCTAGCCAGAACTTCCAACACTGGGTTGAATAGGAGTGGTGAGAGAGGGCATCCCTGTCTTGTACCAGTTTTCAAAGGGAATTTTTCCAGTTTTGCCCATTCAGTATGATATTAGCTGTGGGTTTGTCATAAATAGCTCTTATTATTTTGAGCTATTTATTGAGAGTTTTTAGCATGAAGGGCTGTTGAATTTTGTCAAAAGCCTTTTCTGCATCTATTGAGATAATCATGTGGTTCTTGACTTTGGTTCTGTTTATATGCTGGATTATGTTTATTGATTTGCGAATGTTGAACCAGCCTTGCATCCCAGGGATGAAGCCCACTTGATCATGGTGGATAAGCTTTTGGATGTGCTGCTGAATCCGGTTTGCCAGTATTTTATTGAGGATTTTTGCATCGATGTTCATCAGGGATATTGGTCTAAAATTCTCTTTTTTTGTTGTGTCTCTGCCAGGCTTTGGTATCAGGATGATGTTGGCCTCATAAAATGAGTTAGGGAGGATTCCCTCTTTTTCTATTGATTGGAATAGTTTCAGAAGGAATGGTACCAGCTCCTCCTTGTACCTCTGGTAGAATTCAGCTGTGAATCCATCTGGTCCTGGACTTTTTTTTGGTGGGTAGGCTATTAATTGTTGTCTCAATTTCAGAGCCTACTATTGGTCTATTCAGGGATTCAACTTCTTCCTGGTTTAGTCTTGGGAGAGTGTAAGTGTCCAGGAAATTATCCATTTCTTCTAGATTTTCTAGTTGATTTGCGTAGAGGTGTTTATAGTATTCTCTGATGGTAGTTTGTATTTCTGTGGGGTCAGTGGTGATATCCCCTTTATCATTTTTTATTGCATCTATTTGATTCCTCTCTCTTTTCTTCTTTATTAGTCTTGCTAGCGGTCTGTCAATTTTGTTGATCTTTTCAAAAAACCAACTCCTGGATTCATTGATTTTTTGGAGGGTTTTTTGCGTCTCTATCTCCTTCAGTTCTGCTCTGATCTTAGTTATTTCTTGCCTTCTGCTAGCTTTTGAATGTGTTTGCTCTTGCCTCTCTAGTTCTTTTAATTGTGATGTTAGAGTGTCAATTTTAGATCTTTCCTGCTTTCTCCTGTGGGCATTTAGTGCTATAAATTTCCCTCTACACACTGCTTTAAATGTGTCCCAGAGATTCTGGTATGTGTATCTTTGTTCTCATTGGTTTCAAAGAACATCTTTATTTCTGCCTTCATTTCGTTATGTACCCAGTAGTCATTGAGGAGCAGGTTGTTCAGTTTCCATGTAGTTGAGCGGTTTCGATTGAGTTTCTTAGTCCTGAGTTCTAGTTTGATTGCACTGTGGTCTGAGAGACAGTTTGTTGTAATTTCTGTTCTTTTACATTTGCTGAGGAGTGCTTTACTTCCAATTATGTGGTCAATTTTGGAATAAGTGCGATGTGGTGCTGAGAAGAATGTATATTCTGTTGATTTGGGGTGGAGAGTTCTATAGATGTCTATTAGGTCCGCTTGGTGCAGAGATGAGTTCAATTCCTGGATATCCTTGTTAACTTTCTGTCTCGTTGATCTGTCTAATGTTGACAGTGGAGTGTTGAAGTCTCCCATTATTATTGTATGGGAGTCTAAGTCTCTTTGTAAGTCTCTAAGGACTTGCTTTATGAATCTGGGTGCTCCTGTATTGGGTGCATATATATTTAGGAGAGTTAGCTCTTCCTGTTGAATTGATCCCTTTACCATTATGTAATGGCCTTCTTTGTCTCTTTTGATCTTTGATGGTTTAAAGTCTGTTTTATCAGAGACAAGGATTGCAACCCCTGCTTTTTTTTGTTCTCCATTTGCTTGGTAGATCTTCCTCCATCCCTTTATTTTGAGCCTATGTATGTCTCTGCATGTGAGATGGGTCTCCTGAATACAGCAGACTGATGGGTCTTGACTCTTTATCCAGTTTGCCAGTCTGTGTCTTTTCATTGGAGCATTTAGTCCATTTACATTTAAGGTTAATATTGTTATGTGTGAACTTGATCCTGCCATTATGATATTAACTGGTTATTTTGCTCGTTAGTTGATGCAGTTTCTTCCTAGCCTCGATGGTCTTTACATTTTGGCATGTTTTTGCAATGGCTGGTACTGGTTGTTCCTTTCCATGTTTAGGGCTTCCTTCAGGGTCTCTTGTAAGGCAGGCCTGGTGGTGACAAAATCTCTAAGCATTTGCTTATCTGTAAAGGATTTTATTTCTCCTTCACTTATGAAACTTAGTTTGGCTGGATATGAAATTCTGGGTTGAAAATTCTTTTCTTTAAGAACGTTGAATATTGGCCCCCACTCTCTTCTGGCTTGTAGAGTTTCTGCCGAGGGATCTGCTGTTAGTCTGATGAGCTTCCCTTTGTGGGTAACCCGACCTTTCTCTCTGGCTGCCCTTAAGATTTTTTCCTTCATTGCAACTTTGGTGAATCTGGCAATTATGTGTCTTGGAGTTGCTGTTCTCGAGGAGTATCTTTGTGGCGCTCTCTGTATTTCCTGAATTTGAATGTTGGCCTGCCCTACTAGGTTGGGGAAGTTCTCCTGGATGATATCCTGAAGAGTGTTTTCCAACTTGGTTCCATTTTCCCCCTCACTTTCAGGCACCCCAATCAGACGTAGATTTGGTCTTTTTACATAATCCCATACTTCTTGTAGGCTTTGTTCATTTCTTTTTCTTCTTTTTTCTTTTGGTTTCTCTTCTCGCTTCATTTCATTCATTTGATCCTCAATCGCTGATACTCTTTCTTCCAGTTGATCGAGTCGGTTACTGAAGCTTGTGCATTTGTCACGTATTTCTCGTGTCATGGTTTTCATCTCTGTCATTTCGTTTATGACCTTCTCTGCATTAGTTAGTCTAGCTGTCAATTCTTCCACTCTTTTTTCAAGATTTTGAGTTTCTTTGCGCTGGGTACGTAATTCCTCCTTTAGCTCTGAGAAGTTTGATGGACTGAAGCGTTCTTCTCTCATCTCGTCAAAGTCATTCTCTGACCAGCTTCGATCCGTTGCTGGCGATGGGCTGCGCTCCTTTGCAGGGGGAGATGCGCTCTTATTTTTTGAATTTCCAGCTTTTCTGCCCTGCTTTTTCCCCATCTTTGTGGTTTTATCTGTCTCTGGTCTTTGATGATGGTGACGTACTGATGGGGTTTTGGTATAGGTGTCCTTCCTGTTTGATAGTTTTCCTTGTGACAGTCAGGACCCTCAGCTATAGGTCTGTTGGAGATTGCTTGAGGTCCACTCCAGACCCTGTTTGCCTGGGTATCAGCAGCAGAGGTTGCAGAAGATAGAATATTGCTGAACAGCAAGTGTACCTGTCTGATTCTTACTTTGGAAGCTTCCTCTCAGGGGTGTACTCCACCCTGTGAGGTGTGGGGTGTCAGACTGCCCCTAGTGGGGGATGTCTCCCATTTAGGCTACTCAGGGGTCAGTGACCCACTTGAGCAGGCAGTCTGTCCGTTCTCAGATCTCAACCTCCGTGTTGGGAGATCCACTGCTCTCTTCAAAGCTGTCAGACAGTGTCGTTCGCGTCTGCTCAGGCCTCTCCTGCTTCCCTGTTGTTTTTTTAGCTGAGCCCTGCCCCCAGAGGTGGAGTCTATAGAGACAGGCAGGTTTCCTTGAGCTGCTGTGAGCGCCACCCAGTTTGAGCTTCCCAGCGGCTTTGTTTACCTACTTAAGCCTCAGCAATGGCGGGCGCCCCTCCCCCAGCCTCGCTGCTGCCTCGCGGTTAGATCGCCGCAGACTGCTGTGTTAACAATGAGGGAGGCTCCGTGGGCGTGGGACCCTCCCGGCCAGGTGAGGGATATATTCTTCTGGTGTGCCCGTTTGCTTAAAGCGCGGTATTGGGGTGGGAGTTACCCGATTTTCCAGGTGTTGTGTGTCTCAGTTCTCCTGGCTAGGAAAAGGGATTCCCTTCCCCCTTGTGCTTTCCAGGTGAGGCGATGCCTCGCCCTGCTTCAGCTCTCGCTGGTCAGGCTGCAGCAGCTGACCAGCACCGATTGTCTGGCACTCCCTAGTGAGATGACCCCAGTACCTCAGTTGAAAATGCAGAAATCACCGGTCTTCTGTGTCGCTCGCGCTGGGAGTTGGAGACTGGAGCTGTTCCTATTCGGCCATCTTGCTCCGCCCCTAAAAAAACAAGTATATTTTCAAAATCTGGTGTATATATAAAGCAATGTTAGCTGTTATGACACAAAGTTTTAGAATGAAAAAATTATAAATCTAGTTAAGATATAAGATTTATTATATGTAACATATATTGTACATATTATATGACAAATGTTAGCTGCTAGAACATGACATTGGTGTTTTCAAATTCCTGAGAACTCAGTGTTTATTATGCCTGCTGGAATCTGGAACACTTCCTCCCTGGCAAACAATGTTGCCGTTGGAATTGCATACCAGATCACAGACTTAAAATCAAATTAAAAGTAAAGCACAGCTATGACTTTTAAAATTTCGAAAGCTGGAAATGTTTAACTTTCATAAATTAGGCATAGATCACAGAATTTTCATGCTTAGAAGGGTATCAGTAACTATCAGATCCAAACCCCTTATTTTGCATATAAGGAAGTATGTACAAAAACTTATACAGCTGATAACTTCAGCAAAGTTGCAGGATACAAAATCAACATGCCAAAATTGGTTGTATTTCATACACTAGCAATGAACAATAAGAAGAAGAAATCAAGAAAACAATTTCATTTACAGTAGCATCAAACAAGAATAAAATAGGAATAAATTTAACCAAGGAAGTGAAACACAAGAAATGCAGTTTTGTACACCAAAAACTACAAAACATTGCTGTAAGAAATTAAAGACGATCTAAATAAATAGAAACACATTCCTTGTTCCTGGACTGGAAGACTTAACATTATCAAAATGGCAATATTGCCAAAAGAGATTTACATACTCAGTGCATTCCTTAGCAAAATCCCAATGGTATGTTTTGCAGAAATAGGAAAACTCATCCTAAAATTCATATGGAATCTCAAGGGGCCCAGAATTGCCAAAACAATCTTGAAAAAGAACAAAGTTGAGACTCACACTTCCTGATTTCAGAATTTACTACAAAGCTTGAGTAATCAAAATGGTGTGATTATTGACATTAGAACAGACATATACAGTGACAACAGAATAAAATAGAGAGCTCAGAAGTAAACCTTCACATTTGATTTTTGGCAAGGCTGCAAGACCATGTAACAGGGAAAGGACAGTCTGTTCAACAATGGTGCAGGAAAAACAATGTCCACATACAAAAGAAGTTGGGACCTTACTTCGTACCATACACAAAAATTAACTCAAAATGGATCAAAGATCTAAATTGAAAAGCTAAAACTAACTTTTAGTAGAAAACGTACAGACATTTACAACATTGACTTTGGTGATGATTTCCTCAAAATGACACCAAAAACATGGACAAAAACAACAAAAATAGATAAATTGGATTTCATCCAAATTAAGAACTTTTGTGCATCAAACGACACTATCAGGCAAGTGAAATACAACCCACAGAAAGAAAGAAAGTATTTTCAAATCATATCCGGCAAGAGACTAATATCTAGAATATACACAGAATTCCTACAACTGAGCAACAACACAATAAAAAAAAACCCAATTTAAAAGTGAACAAAGGACGTGAATAGACATTTCTCCAAAGTTATACAAATGACCAATAAGCACACGGAAATACAGTTAACATCACTAGTCAGTAGAGAAATGCAATCAAAACCATAACGAGAAGCCACTTTGCACGCAGTAGGATGACTATTATCAAAAAATACAAACAAAAAATGGAAAACAAGGGTTGGCAAAGATGTGGAGAAATCTGAACCCCTGTCCTTTGCCGACAGGTATGTGAAATGGTGCAGCCACTGTGTAAAATGGTTTGATGGTTCCTTTAAATGTTCAACTTAGAATTATCATGAAACCCAGAAGTATACCCAAAACAACTGAAAACAGTATTTTTATGTCCGTCTTCATAGCAGCATTATTCACAGTATCTAAAAGGTATCAATAACCACAATGTCCATCCATCAGCAGGTGATATATAATATATATCACATTTTGCTTATCCATTATATATATTAGCTATATCACCCATGTATATGAGATAAAGTTTACAAGGACTGAGTGAGAGTCACTGTTGCAGAAATGAAGCAGTGGGTTTACTCGCCTGAGAGCAAGCGTTGCAGAGTGGAGGCTCCTTCTGGGGGAGAAAAATAGCCATATACACACACACACAAACACACACGTGTAGACGTGTATATACATATATGTGTGTATATACGTATACGCATATATATACACGTGTATATATATACACATATATATGAGCCACTGCACCTGGCTGGGTTGTTAAATTCCTTTTAAATGCTATTATGCACCATTAAAATTGGTCATAGTGGGAGTATTTTGCCGTTGTTTTATTATGGCAGAGTACACTGATGGATTTGTCAGTGTTAAACCTGTATTCCCGGGAACCCTCCTACTTGGTTGGTCATGAGGCAATATCCATTTACATGTTGCTAGATTCAATATGCTGTCGCTTTGTTAAATATTTTTGTGTCTAGGTTTATGAGGGATTTTTCCCCAAAGTTTTGATTTTTACAATGTCTTTCTCAGCTTTTGGTAACAGAATTATTTATTTTGCTTCACAAAATGAGTTAGGAAATGTTTTGCTACCACTGAACGTATCCATGTAAAACCAGTTCTGTTCCTTCTTTTAATGTGTGGTAGAATTTACCAGCGAAATTCTCCGGGCCTGGAGTGTTCTTGTGGGGAGAATTCTGATAATGATTTCAAATACTTTAATTAGCAGAGAGATACTCACATTTTCTCTAATATCTTGTGTTAGCTTTGTTCATTTGTATTTATAAAAGAATTTGTCTATATCATGTAAGTTTTCATAATGTTGCCGTAAAGTTTTTCTTAATATTTGCTTATTATGTTTGCTGTGTCTTTAGGCTCTCTTTCATTCCTAATAGGCAATCCGTGTTTCTCTTTTTATTTATCTGCCTAGGACGGTACCAATCAGTTTTGTTGCTATTTTAAATCAATCAGCTTTAGCTTTGTTTTCACTATTGCTCATCTCTTTTCTAACTCACAGATTCCTGCTCTAATATAAGTGTTTAAAGCTGTAAATCTCTCTGTGAACACTGCTTTATCATATCAACAGATTTTTATATATTTTCATTATCACTCCGTTCAAAATACAGTCTCATTTCTTTTGTAATTTTATTGGTGCTTTTCTAGATGTCTTATTATTACAGATTTCTAATTTAATTTCACTGTGAGGAGAAAAGACACACTGTATTGTTTCAATCTTTCTAACTTTACCAAGACTATCTTGGTGAACCACCTGCACTTGGGAAGAAAGCGTGAGCCATGGTTTGAGGGGTCAGTATTTTTATGAGTATCCAATACGTCAAGGGGGCTGACTGTGCTCTTCATACCCACGTTTTTACGAACACATTGGTCTATTGATTCTGTAGGTGTCTGACAGATGATCTTAAAATCTTGACTACGAACTGGGCTTGTGAATTTCTCCTTTCATTTCTGTTATCTTTTGCTCTATACATTTTGAAATTCTGTGGTTAAGGGCATGCATATTTGTATTCGCAATGTCTTCTTGATAAAATTGACCCTTTCCTCACTATAAAATGTCTCTATCTTTGGTAATATTCCTTGTCTTCAGGTCTCTTTTACTTGATTTTTAAATAGCCTTGCCAGCTTTCTTATGCATTTGTTTTCTTGGTACAGCTTTTGTCCAGCTAGTTAAATATAGAATAATAGATACATCTGGCAGCAAATAAAATAATGACAAGAATAGTTTTAAAGTGAATGACAGTGAACCAGAGAGACAGTTTACAAGGACTGAGTGAGACTCCTCGTTGCAGAAATGAAGAGGTGGGTTTCCTCACCTGAGACCAAGAGTTGCAGAGTGGAGGCGCCCAGTGCGGAGAAAATTAGCCACGAATGGCAACAAGGACACCTGTGACCCCCGCACCCCAGGTGGCGGAGAAGCATCAGCCACCACTGGATTAGTGACTGCCATAGGAGAAGCAGGTTCTCATGAGGGTAGGGTCGGGGCGGGGGAGTGTTCATTCTCACAAAAAGGTGAAGAGAATCTTCAGAGAAACAGTTTGAGTGAATGAAACATAGATGCCGGAGGACCAGAAACTCCAAAAGGTACAGCGGAAGGGCTTCAGGATTGGGAGAGGGTGGAGGCCTGGAATTCAGAAAGGGATGCCTAGAGCCCTGTGGCGAAAAGGGATGGGAAGGTTGGCCTGGGTTACCCTGTGAGACCAGGCCCGCGAGGATGAGGGGCAGACAGCAATGTCCCCTCCTAACCCAAGGCAGTAAGGACCACACCTCCTCAGGGGGCGGGACTGCTGCAAGGACTCAGATCTTAGGCAATCCTCTTAACTTCCACCAAGAAAGGCTGGGGTTAGGAGAGGTGGGACCACACTCTCATCTCTTGCGAGACAGCTCGGGCATTGATACTCATTTTTGCAGGGCTATTTGTTCAATTTCAGTCTTTCTCATTAGCTTGTCAGCACTTTTAAAGCAAGTACTATTTCTGTGTTTGTTCACAATTGTATTTCTGCTACCTAGCTCAGTGCCTAACACAAAGGAGATACTCAAATATTTGTTGGTAGTATTCTGAATGAATGCTGCAAACTATTTGAAAGCAATTTGGCAATTTGTATCAACTATCATAATATAAACAATACTTTCCTAATCATATAAATATTTATATGATTTCAAGAGCCGTAATTTTACTTCTGAGAATATTTTTTAAAAAGCAAAACGTTTTAATATTTGTTGCATTATTTTAAAATGCAAATAACTATTTAAAGTCATCCCAACAGGAAAATCCTTTAACAAATTATAGTCACAGAATTAAAATATGATGTAGTTAGGAAAGTTTGGTTTAAAATGTATGATAATGTCTGTTCTTTTATAATGCTCAAAAAAATCCTTTTATGTTGTTTCAAAAGAAGATAAAAATCAGAGAATGTAGACTATGCATGTAACATATAGAAAATATTATATCTACATATTATAACTACATATGAGTTATGGAAATACAAAAATTTTCATTTTCCTTATTAAATTCTGTATGTTTTATACTGTTTTATCTATTTTATACTCAGGATAGCCATAGATGAAGGAAGAGTGTGGAGATTAACTGTCCAGGAAAACACAAACTGAGCTGTTCTTTCATGTTAGAAAAATTCCCCGTTAGCCAACGAGTGAAAGCAGCAACATGTATTCCAGTTATTGTTTTTGTTTTTTAACAAAGCTATTAGAGCATGTTTAAATGTGAGGGCATCAAAGGAAGGACCAGATGAAATGCTTGGAGAGCAAGCTTTGGTCCGTTCATCTTTTTCTTCATTTCCTTCCTCATTTTTATCTGTAGTCATTCAATAACTTCTGTTTCTTTTACCTGTCCAGCTCCCCACTGCTCGCCCATCCCTCAGCAACACCAGGGCTCTGTGACAAGGCGGTGGGGGGTTGCACTGAGGCATTTTTTGGACATGCACCTTGTGTCATCCTCTGTGCCCATCCTGATGGTTCCAAGAATGAGACCAGATACACTGTTGTCCTCACGCATCAGAAGGCCTCCTAGGTGGGTAAAAAAGGGCTGTCTACCCATCAGACACAATACCAGCCACCTCCTCACTGGAAAAGCAGCAAGTGTCTGCAGGCCTGTTTTGTGTCCCTACCCTTTGCACAAAGCAGCTGGGGTGGCCTCCTGCGGTGGGCCACCTCTGAGGCATTGCCAGGTGGCACACAGCTGCAGAAACCCAACGTGGGAAAGATGCAGGTTTCTTCTTTTTATTTTCAAAGTGAAAGTAACATTATTTGCTTGTTGTGATATAAAGATAGTACAATCTCAGGTGGCAAATTCATGCTGCTGCTAAGAAAACTAAAGAATTGTGTAAAACTCACTCTCAAAAACCGTTACTCAGACCTAACTACATTTTCCATATTGTTGAGTATCCTTTCTGATGTGTGTCTGTGGACGCAAACACATACACACACTAACATGCACTCACACACACTCCCACATACTCCCAACCACGCAGGCACTCGCAGACACACACTCACATGCTCACATATAGACACGCTCAGACACAGTCACACACAACACTCATACACACAAACCCTCATACACACACACTGACATTCAGACACACACACCCTCATACACACACATTCAGAAACAACACACACTCCACACACCACACACACTAATACACTTAGACACACTCTACTCACACACACTTAAACACATTCACACGCTCTCATAGACACACAAACCCTACACTCTCCTTCACTCACACACTTATTCACACACACTCACACTCATTCACATACACACACCCATACTCAGAGTCCAGCTTATACTCTTCATGGGACATCGTACTAGCACAGCTCAGCCTTTGTTCCATGTCAGTAATTATAAATGGATGTCATTCCGCTAATGGACTACTGCCTTCCATGTGAAGGAGAGGTTAGCATTGGAGAGACTTGACTGCTGAGAGCAGAAACCGTCTTTCCATGCTGGGATGAAAAACAAGTGCTACTAGCACAAGTTCAAGTTCTGGAACAGAGCGAAACCACTCCCAGCTGAGGCAGCCAGGAAAGACTTCCTCACCACTGGTACCATCACACCAGCTCCACAGCACCTCTGAAGCTGTGCATCTCACTTCTTCCACTAGCACCATCTACTCCAAGGGCAGAGGTAATGCTTTTAAACCCTAATATGAGTAGTGAAGCTCTGCAGAGAGCAGATGTCACATACAGCTAAGTGTCAGATGGTGATGTTGAGAACACCACACAATTTTGGAGGTATTGGCTTTAGGTAAATAATGATCATTGTTGATAGTCCTAGAATTTCCACGCTTGAACAGGCAGTTCTGAAAAAGATGTGTCTTCAGTTCCTGGGTCTTCTTTTCTACACTGCCATTTAATTCAGATCGAAAAGCATAAGCTGCCACTGGCCTCCTTCCTTCCCTTCATGCTAGATGAGCAGAATCTCACTCCTGTTTTCATTTCCCCATCTTTGACACATCACATGCTCCTCCTTGTTTGCAGTGACAAGCAGCGTGGAATGGAATGTTGGCTTCCCTCATCAAAGACGCAAGGCTACTTCTGCAGCAAAGACATTCCAGGGATATTCAGAGGTTCAAAGATTTCATCTGTTTGTCCAACTGTCCCCATCCTAAGCCTAAGGTCCTACTCCTTTTCAATGATGGCCTCTACTGTAGCCAAGGGGACTGGTTCCAACTCTCTGCCTTGGGCCTGAGCCTCAGCCACAGCTGCTCTGGCTGTAGGAGGTACAGTATTCCTTTGTGGCCTCTGTGAGGGTTTCTTCACAATTCCTCTTGTGCCTTAAGTCAGGTGTTCAATTCTTAAGTGTGGCATAAATTGTCACAGCTCTCTGGAACTGTCAGCAGCAGGTGGCCCATGACTGCGGACACTGCATTATCACAACAGCTACTGTGCACCGGGATGCCCTGGCCTGGCCACTTCCAGCACCCCACTGCACACGGTGAATCCCCAGCATGCCTTTCCCCCAGCAAAACACATCCTGTGACCACTCACCAGATATGTCAACAACCCAATTGTGGAGTCTCCTCCTGAGGATATATTTCTGGGGCTACTTCTTGTTCCAATTACTGTATAAATCAGGATCTGGACAAGAAACAGATGGTACCCACAAAGCATCCAAGTGCAGATAGTTAGTTGGAAAAGCAGTTTATAAGGCCTAAGTACAAATAATGCTCCAATAAGGGATAAGGCTGAGGGATGCCCAGACATACCAACAGGTAGGACAATGACAATTTTGGCTTGCAGTGACAAGAGGAGGAAGCATTCACCAGAGGCTGGGGAGAGCTGGAGCCATGGAGACCTATCCAACAGGAGCTGTGGCCACAGAGGAACATAGCCACTGCCAGACCCCCAGTCAGTCAGGATCAGATCAGATCAGCCTGACATCTTTATCTCCATGCCAACCCAGTTTCCTGCTGATGCCCGCTGGCTGAATCCACCGTGAAACCAGCATGCAAGGAAACCCAGTGATGCAGTCTAAATGTCAGCCTCCCACACACAGCAGGGTGCAGGATCAACCTAACGGGGCAAGTGAAGAATAATCTGCACCTGTATTAGCATAAAGAATGAAAATTAGTGGGAAATTTTCATGGGCTATTCCTGAAGTTGATGCACATCCCTTTGTCCTGCATTTCACATGTCGGAACTCAGCCACATCTCAAGGGAAACTCTAAAATCCAGTCTTGTGTACCCAGCATCAGAGGCTCTAGTGAATGACTAGCCAGTCTCTGCCATGGATATTTTCTAGTATCTTTACTCCAAAGTTTGAGTGAAAAAGGAAGAGGGGAGGAGAGCCATGTAAAAAGGAAAAGGGGGTGCTCCACTGGATATTCACTGGGCTTGTTGCACTTCTCAAGGCAGGCAAAGGCTGGCAGGGTATTGTTTCACCCTTCTTAGCATGACAATGACATGCTTATCTGACAAAATTATAGCAACATGCAGTCAAGCATTTCAGTAGCCTTTGAGTATCATCATGAAAAACTACATGCCCCTCACAAATTGTGTGTTCAATGACAGAACCCTTAAACTTCCAAAGAAAAGATGGAGACAAATTCCCAGCATACAAGTAATCAGGGAAGCAAGACAAATCCCTTGAGATTCTGGTGAGAGAACGTTGCTGTCAGGGCTGTGTGTGAAGAGAGACCTCATGTTTGTTCTCCAGCCCAGCTCCACATCTCCACAGCCACCCCATAGAAGAGCAAGGGCCACAGCTACAGCTGGAGACCTTGGACAGCTCCCATTCACGCAGCATTGAGTTTTGCTTTAGGCTCACGCCCAGGCTCAGGCTAACCTTATGGTGCTTGTCTTATATTAGAATATTTTTAAAGCTCTCTTTGCGAAATCTAATGTCAGAGTTAGAATGTCAGCTGCTTGTCAAAACGTACATAATTTGATGCCAGATTTTTTAATGTCAAGCATAATCACAGATACCATCCACATATGCCCAGAGAAGCGACGCAAAGGAAACTGAATCAATATTGCTGACAACACGGACTGTGGCCAGAAAATGTAATCAACAAACGCATCTTGAGATGAAGAAAGTGAAACCTCAGTGAGGCTGCTTCTCTGTAAAAAGGAACTCCAAAGAGCCACAACACAGTGGGACCTGTCCACAGTCGTAGTCCAGTTGATGGGATGAAAGCATGGTTTTCTCTAAAGCATTCTCAGCTCTCCACAGTATTCAAGGGCACCTCTATTCAAGGAGTGCACACGTGTCAGGCGAACATCAGGGCAACTCAGCCTGGTGCCCACAGTGCTGTGGTGAGTGATGAAGACACAGGACAGTGCTAAGCCAGAGGAGGAAAGGAGAAAGAGCATAGCTCAAGCCAAGACCCAAGGGTGAATATATTTTGAGAGTCACTCTGTGTCAGCTCCATTGGATTTCCTGACTGTGTGGAAAGATGTTGCTTTGCCTCTCTTGGGCAAAAGCTGAAAAGAAAGAGACTTATCCGCATTACGCAAAGTGCCTGAGGACTTCTAAAGTCCATGTCTGTTTCCATGAGAGGTGAGTGGTGCCAGTTAAGAGTTGCCAGAATGAGGAGAGAGAGGAGAGTAGAAGGGAGAGCCGACGTGCATGCGGGAAGCAGGGTAAAGTTGAGGTGAGGGGTGGGCTGGCGAGTGAAGGGAGTTTGCTAGAGAGTATGAGGGAAAAGCGAATGCATGAGGAAGAGCAATCTTTCCAGCAGTCAGAACAAGTAGGATGTGCTCACGTCTCCAGCATTGCAGTGGCTGCTGAATGCCACTGGGACAAGTATGGACACCCGCACCCAGGCACGTGTGAGCAGGCGGTGTGTGAGTTTCAGCACAGATAATGGTTTCGGGTGTGTACAGAGGAAAAAAGCAAATCATTTCCTCCTCTTACTATACTCTCTGCACTCTCCATACATCACATCTGACACCATATATGTAAGGATCTGCCACACCAAGCAATTCCTCGATTCTCTGTGGACACTGGCAGGGCATCGTACAGTTTAACTCAATTCTGGCGCTATCTCCTTGTCACAGCATCAGATCCTGCAGGTTAAGGGCTCAGGTTCACAAAGCTGCCCCCACTTCAGACACCAGTCACAAGCAGCAGGTCCCCAGGCTACCTGCAACTTCTGTCTGACTTGCCTACAAGTCGGAGGTCCCCACAGCACCCACTTTATGTGCGATAATTTGCTATGGAGGCTCACTGAACTCAGGGAAACATCAGTATTATTGGTTTACTATAAAGCATGAAAATCAACAGCTAGATGAAAAGATACATAGGGTGAGGTTTGGAAGGGTTCCACGCACAGGAGCCTCTGTCCCAGTGGAGTTGGGTGCACGACCACCTCACAACACGTGGATGTCTGCAGCATCCCAAAAGCTCCCAGAATCCCATTGTTCAGGGATTCTTATGAAGGCTTCATCCTCTAGGTATGACTGATTATTAACTCAACCTCCATGTTTCTCCCTTTCCCTGAGGATGGTGGGAGGAGGAAATTGAAAGCTCCATGACCAGTCCCTATCCAGGAACCATGAAGAGTTGCCTAAGAACAAGAGATGCGGCCAGGCACAGTGGCTCACGCCTGTAATCCCAGCACTTTGGGAGGCCAAGGCAGGCAGATCAACTCTTGAGGTCTGGAGTTCGAAACCAGCCTGACTAACACGGAGAAACCCCGTCTCTACTAAAAATACAAAATTAGCTGGGCATAGTGGTGCATGCCTGTAATCCCAGCTACTCAGGAGGCTGAGGCAAGAGAATCGCTTGAACGCTGGAGGTGGAAGTTGTGGTGAGCTGAGATTGTGCCACTGCACTCCAGCCTGGGCAACAAGAGCAAAACTCCATCTGCAAAACAACAACAACAAGGGATGCTCCAGTCACCCAGGAAATTTCAAGGGATTCAGGAGATCTGTGCCAGGAACTGGCTTCAAAAACCAAATATTAGAACAAGAGTCTCCTAATATCCCTATCTACAAGGGTTTTAGGAGCCTTGTGTCAGAAACTGGGGATAAATTATATGCATAGTCTTATTATTCACAGGGTTGAATGTATGCTTATAGTAGGGGAGAAATATCTACGGTTGGTGGTAGAAACCAAGGTGTTTAGGATGCTCTGAGACAGGAAATGCAGGTTTTAATAGCCTATCCTGTTCCTTTCCTGAACACCCAAGCAATGCATCAAGTACAGAGCAAAACACCATCGGGGAACAAATGGCAATTCCCTGACTTTCCTTCCTCTTCATGACTAGGGTAGGCACACCCGCGACTAGTCAACCACACCCACAGATCAAGGACCTAGATCTGCATTCACCTCCTCTAAGGGCCATCTCCAAGTACAGAGCTGCTCACCTCCCTTTAGAGAGTCCAGTTTAAGGAACACGTATTGTAATCCTGGAGAGCACAGAAACTCTCAAATAGGTGTAACTCCTAGAAACTCTCAAATAGGTGTAACTGAACACTTCTCCCAGGACTTACTGGATTTGACGAATCTAATTCAAGATTGTAGGAAACATCTTTTCTCCAGTGGGTTGTTGTTGAAAATTGAAACGACTCCTCTAGTCTCATCACAGTTTGAAAAAAAATCCTCCTGAGGCTCAAGGAGTTTTAACTAAGTTCCCTCGGAAGTCTGAAAATAACCACTGCCGTGAGTTGCGTGGGCTCACACGCTTCCAGTGGCTAACACCGAATCAAGCCTACGCCCTGCGGAGACCGTGAGTCCGAGGGACTCATCTGAGCTGTTTCTGTAAGAGGCAAACAGTCTTATAAATGAAATAAATGAACCACACGATAAACATTTCTGGCCAGAATTTGGAGCTTGAGTTTTTCTAAACCATCTCTCAGGAAGGTAATTTTCAGATGAAGAAGCCTGATTTGGCTGTGATGACAATGTAGCCCCTTGAAAGTGACAAGAACATACGAACTATCAGTCACTCTATATGAATCCATCATTATTTTTGGCCATATTACTAAAGAAACTAAAAACTTCAGAGGAACAAGATCATCTAAAGCTGGTGAGAATATCAGGGGTTTAAATGATTTTTTCAATGTAAGAAACTGTTGGGAAATGTGCCCGGACAGTCACGCACATGTAGAGACTTCAGCTGCACATATTCAATCTGTCATCAGAAGGAATCCCTTCCGGACAGCACCCTCATCATCATCTCCCTGGGGCCTATTCTCCACTCTGTCTCGCTGACTGGCCTCATGATTTCTCCACCGTAGAAGCCGGACTAAATGCTCATCACCCCGCCCCGCCCAGAAGCTACCCCAGTACCTCAAGTGGCCAGTGCATTCTGTGCTTCCCAATTCCAGGCTTGTGTATGGTTCAGCACACCCACTAGGGACTAACTCTCTAGGGACTAAGCCCCTTGCAACAGCAATCACTGAGGGACGCTGTAAACTGGGTGTGGTAAGAAAAAAACCTGTATTTTTCCATTTGTTTGTTTTGTTCCTTGGTCTTGAGCATTCACTTATTTTCTGGGAATCATATTCCTATTTTCCTCTGGGAAAAGAAATGTACCTTGACTCTCAGCCCTTGTGCACCCAAGACTGGAGACTGAATTGCTTCAAGGGTAACCATATGACCTGATCAGAGCCAGTGAATGCAAAGATAGGCATTCGGGGCACCTGGGACTCTTGGTCCTTCCTGCTAAATGCCAGGAGCTCTATCAGAATGACAGAAATGAAAGGCAGTGACAACACCAAATGCTAGTGAGGATGCAGAGGAATGGGATCCTCCAGACACTGCTGGTGGAAACATGAAATGGTGCAACCACTGTGGAAACCACTGTGGAAAACAGTTTGGCAGCCGGTTTTAAAAAGTACGTAAGGTATCAATTGGTACATTTTAGCAGATGTTAAAATTAATTAAGAACTTCTGTTGTAGCAGTGCAAAAATCAATGGTGACCTTCTATTGCTTGAGTTTTATAAATTCTTTTAGAAACTGTCAGATTCCCAATTGAACTAACTTGTGGACCTTTCTATTAATCTAATGGTTTTGTCACCGCCTTTGGTTTCTGCCTCCCTCCAAATCACTTGCACTGAGGATTTCTGGGTGGTTATGGGAGACCTCTGAGGTCCTGGTGGCCCATTTCTTCCTCCAGGAAGGTCAAAGTCCCTGGACTTGAGGTCCACATCCAGTGAGACCTTTTTATCTATGACACAGGTGGGGGCCATCAGTCCCGTGATCTCGAGGTTAGCCGTTTGACACACTGGGGAGCAGCAACACTGCATGAAGACAGGGCCCACTGGCTGGGGCTTGAGATTGACAAAGCAGCTGGCTACTACACGCTCCCCAGCCTTTTTCAACATCAGTGCCTGGACCATGGACTGACAGGGAGGTACACCTCAGTACCCCTGGGGGTCAGGAGAAAGTGAATAATAGAAGGAGAAGCAGAAGACCAGCAGGGGCCATACTAAACTCTCCCTGGGGTGGTGATTCCAGTCCATCTTCGAACCTCACAAAGGGCCCTCCCTGGCCTGTCATGGGGCACACAATCGCAGACACTGTTCATATGCTGTTCAAAGCCGTCACGAGACTAAACGTGTATCCAAAGAGCTTAACCAGACCATGTAAGTGGGGCTCAAGTGATGACCTGTTTGGGTGCTGTCTTAGTCTATTCAGCTGCTGTAACAAAATGCAATAGACCAGGGGATTACAAATCACAAAAATGTATTCCTCATCTTTCAGGAGGCTGGGAAGTTCACAGTCACGGGGCTGGCAGATTCAGTGTCTGGTGAGTGCGGACTGCCTGGTTCACAGAATGGCACCTTCTCACTGTGTCCTCACACAGTGGGCAGGGCCACAGAGCTCTCTGTTCCTGACACAGGGGCAGTAATTCCATTTTGGGTGCTTCATCCTCATGACCTAATCACCACCCAAAGACCCCACCTCCTGATACTGTCACCTTGGAGGTTAGGATTTCAACTTACAGGTTCTGGAGGGACACACACGTTAAGTCCCATTGCAGGTGTTGATCACCTGCCACACACTGGATGAGCCTGGCTGCGCATCACACTGGAGTGGCGTCCATTAACTAGCGTCCTAGCCTTGGGGATGAGAGCACTTTACAGTGGGGGAAAGAGAATACCTGGCAGACAGCACAAGGCCATGCGGGCCAAAGCACAAGTCTGTCAGCCACTGGTGGGCCGACCCCAGGAGGCCTTCACTGCACCACAGATTGGTTGCAGAGCCAGGAAAAGCTCGTCAAAGCTCACCAAGCCTTCTTGGGAATGGGTGGGCCATCCTTTTGATCATCTACTCATTACCTCATGAAGCAGGAGATTCCCATTCTAGGGTCATGGGGATGGTCAGATACAGGACACTAACCCTGGACACAAGAGACAGAGAGGAGTTTACTAGTCAAATACACACATCCCAGAGCGTGGGAGACACCACACGCTGTGCACAGCCAGACGCGGGTTGCTCCTGGGAACACAGTGAACTGTACCTGGGCTGTGGGAGGCAGGCTGTGTTGTAACAGAAGGGTGACGTGACCCTAGTTCCCATGGGAGGATGTGATGGACTTGTTTGAATAATTCCATGGGCTGCAAGGCGCTGAAGCGCACTACTCAAGGATGAGGAGGGGGTGCCTGGTCCCCGAGATAAGCTGGTTGTCTAGCTTTGAGAACTTATCCATGGGAGCAGAGTAGGGAGCGGACCTTGCAGTGAGGCCATACAAGCTCCTCCTGATTTTACCAGGTGGCAAGACAGCACATAATACTAATAGGCGCCTTAAACCACACTTAAGCCCTCCAGATATAACTACAGATTTAACCGCATACACAAAGGACTGCATTTGAGGAAGGCTTTGCCAAATTATATTCAGAGCAGGCTACAATTGAGGAAAAAACCAGTATCTTTCAAGCTGTTGCTACAATGCATAAAACCAATATCCTTGCAAAATGTCCGTATTTCATCAGCATTTCGTCTGCAGCAGGAAGATAATTGGCCTCGAATTCACAGTACAGCTGCAGCAGTAGGGGTCAATTGGACAATCATTAAGCAAGCTTTCACGGCCTGTGTCTGGGTGAGCAGAGGGCCCGAAACAATCAGGCACGCCTGACCAGGATGGGCTCAGTGAGGATCACTATCCTGGGCACCAAGGCTACAATCTGTTACCTAATCTGCTGCCACACTCCACCTCCCAGCGGGGAGCAGAAGCTGTCAGTACAGAATTGAAAGCCACAGCATGATTATCTATCTGGATCTCAACAGAACAGGGCCCAGCAAAAATAATCAAAATCATGTTTCAGCAAGTACTGGCTTCTTAAAACGAGCCAGTCAAAGACGGCTCCTTCCCCTTTGATCACCATCCACGCCCCTGCAGGCCTCATGCCTCCAGTCAGAAGCAGGACCAGCATTCCCAGAGCCAATCACAGTCATCAGTTTGCTGCTCCAGAGAGGGCCACGTGCCTGCCCTGCAACGGGCTAAGCCCTTGATTCACGTCCCTGTTGTTCCACTAGGCAACGATACAGCCTTAATTAGAATAGTAAAGGAGAGTGCTGCTGCCGCCGCCTTAAATGTCATTTTCCCCGTCACTCCACCAGGCCATGGTAGAGTGGCAATTAGAGAGGACTGGGAGGGAAGCACAGCTCCCAGAGGCCAGTACTCTGCCTCAAGCCAAGTGAACAAGTGAAGGAAATGCAGTATTTCTTCCTCATGGCAGCCAAGGAAAACTCTGTAAGAAGGGACCGTGGAAAGGTAAGTACCACACAAGAAGAGTAGCTACGGGGGTACATGGGGACCTAGAGAGCGCTAATGGAGTCATCACGGGAGCAGGCAGCTTGACGTGCAGCACACGTCCTGGGCTCACTGTGAGCCTCTGGACACCTGCGGTGTCATGAAGGAAACACAGCGCATCAGGGCCAACAGCTTGGAGCAGCCACCAGGAGGGACTGAAGCCAGAGACATGGTTTACAGCTAGCTCGTATTTACAAAAAGCTTTCAACATAGAGTATATGTGGCACGTATACACAATGGTTACTACTCAGCCATTAAAAAAAATGAAATCTGGTCATTTGCAGTAACATGGATGAACCAGGAGGACATTCTGTCAAGCAGAATAACCAGGCACAGAAAGACAAACACTCCAGGTTCTCACTCCCTCGTGGAATTTATAAATACTGAACTCACAGACGGACAGGGTGGAGTATGGATTATCACAGGCCAAGAAGGGTAGGCAGAGGAGACAATGGGGAGGGAGATTGGTGAACACATATACAAGTACAGTTAGATCAGAGGAATAAGTTCCAGTGTTGGATGGCACAGCGGGGTGACTACAGAAAGTCATAATGTTACAGTGCATACTTAAGAAGATTCTGAATGTTCTCACCACAGAGGAAAATGTCAAGGTAATGATTAGGCTAAATATTATGATCATGACATAATGTATACATGTATCAAAACGTCACACTATGTCCCATAAAAAAGCACAAATATTATGCATCAATTCAAAACAAAAAACAAAAAGGAAACTAGGAAGGAAGCCTGGGACAGTTTCGGCTTTGCAAGCCTCAGAAAGAACCCACCTTGGCAACAACTTGATCTTGGACTTCCAGGCTCCAGAACTAGAAGGCAATAAATTCCTGTTGCTTAGCCCAAAAAATGAAAATTAAAAAATTAGAGTTTAAGATTAGGGTAACATGGACATGCAATCCCATAGCAAAGGAGGCCAACCAGCTTGGAAGTCCCTGATCGTTTTCTTAGCTCCAAAAACAGTTGTGAATTTCCAGGTTCCTTGCCCATGGCACTGTCACCTGTGCATCAGGACCATGATGCAGGCCGAGGGCATCCTGTACTCAGGCAGACTTCCTGGCCTCCTGGTCCAGGACAGGGAATGCTGTCAGCTGGTTACCAGCCTCAAAGGACCTCCCAGAAGGTCCCTTCTCCTGCCTCTCATTTTCTTTCTCAGGGGGAGCTGAGCACCTACTACACGCCTAGGAACACTGTCATAGGCAGGGAGCAGCATTTCTGCTCACAGGCCAATTACAGGGATGTGCATGTGCTCCCGGGGAGCTGGTCTGGCAGGGGCGGGGCTAGCTGAAGGACCCCAGAAGGGTCTCAGAGGAGTCCTGAGGTTTCTGGCCTCAAGCAAGCTGACCTCAGCAGAGACCCCAATGCACTGACAGACAGAAATAAAATCAACGCATAAAAAAGAATGCAGAGCAATGTCAGTGCCTGCCTATCGGGAGTGGGGGGAGTATTCCAAGGTGACTTCGTCCCAGGGACATGCACACCAGGACTCCCATGTGAGCGCCACTCGGCCTGCACTGTGCACCTTCCCGAGAGTGTGCTGGACACCGAGGCCGTGACAGCCAGCAGAGCAGCCCAGCTCCTGCCCTTGGAGTGCCCATAACTTACGGACTCAATAAAATAATAAAAACACAGGTACAACCCCAACAATGGCAATTGACACAGAAATATAAGACCCTGAAGTCCTGCCATCGGAGGGTGGACTCTGTCTGGGAGATCGGCAAGGTGCCACTGTCCCAGCTGGGACCTCAGGATGTGAGACAGAACGAAGCACAGCCAGGTGGGAACAGAAGGAGGATCAGCACGTGCAAAGGCCCTGTGGTGGGAAGGTCGACACGACAAAACCAGGTTGAAACAACTGCGAGGCTGAAGCCCAGGCTGGAGGTGCAGCGGCCGGGCCATGCGTTAGCTGGTGTGGATCCATGTGGGGTGGTTGCATCGGGGAAAAGGACCACAACCAGGGGATGTGCAGTACCTCAGGGAGGCTGGCTGATGCAGGGAAAGAAGCAAATTACCTAACAGCAGGAAGACAGGGTGCCTGGAGGCCTCAGGGTGGGACAGCAAAAGGCAGACACTGAGGCATCTTAACTTGGTGCGTGGGAAACAGAGATATTTGCACAATGAGAGGGCAGAGGAGTCGCCTCTGACTGTGAGCTTGCATAGGGCATGCATGTGCATTGTGTGCACGGGCACTGAGCCTTGGTGTTGAGCCAGGCAGAGACAGCAAGAGCTCTCTCCAGCACAGCAGAGTGTGCTTAGCTGTGACTCCCTGAGATGTGAAGAAGACTTGAAAGCATTAGGAACAGTCGCAGCTTTCTGTTTCCATAAGCTCTGTCTGAAGCTCTATTGAAAGAACTGAACTCTATTTATGGCCTCCCTAATGTCAATCTGCACACTTGGGCAAAGTATTTTCTGTTTCCCTGGAACACACAACACGTGTCAATTGTCCCCAAGCCCATTAAGCACAAAGCTACCTCAAGTCTTACGCTTTTACTTAATGTTATAAAAGTTATTTATCCTCAAATTATTCTATAGATTTAATACTAATAAAAACTCCTAGCTGAAATTCTTGAGAAAATGAGAACACTTACACTAAAATTATGTGGAAGAATAAATATCCATGACAAGCCAAGTAAACTTTGAAAATGCAATTGCAAAGTGTGTATGTGAAATATTATGATGTTAAACTTTTTGGATATTGAACTTGTATTTCTGTTTTGAATTCCAAGTATATATTCGTATCTGCATTTTTAAAAATTCATCTTGGTTTCAAAAGGAACCCTTTTGCATAACAGTGGAACATATTCATGCCAGGGAGCATTTCAGATCCTCCTGAGAGCAGGCTTACTTGCCTTCAGAAAAGGAGCTTTGTAGCTTTGAGCCCAGTGAACAAGTGGGCTAAAAAGGCAATATTACCATTTTAAATGTGAATAGACAGTCAGTAACCACCCTTCCACACTTCATGTTCAATTTTGAAATGCCACACAATTAATCTTCAAAAGGTGTTTTAATACACACATTTATAAAGACAGACACACAGGTGGGAGGTGCAGTTCAGGACTTCACAGAGTCAGCTGGGGACTATTTTTCTGAGCCAGAGCTCTGACATCAGCAGATCTGGACAAAAGTCCTGTGCTCTAAGACCATGCTTCCCTCCTCAGAGAATCAGCATGAAAACAACAAAAGGAACCCCACAGAATTTTTTCCTTTGTGCAGCAATTTTTTTAAATGCATGAACAGAATAAAGGCCACCAATTTTTTTTTCTGTCTCTCTCTGTGTGTGAACGGAGATTATTTCTCCTGTTACTCATCTGCCTCCATTCCCCTGACCACAGTGGAGTGGCAGTAGCACAGATGGAAGCATAGGGAACTGCTGTGGTTTGAGTTTGTCCTCACAAAATTCCACTCTGAAATGGGATCCCCAATATGATGGTGTTGGGAGGTTGCCGGGCCTATCGTGAGCCGTTTGGGTCACGGGTACAGATGCCTTATGAATGTTACTACCTTCTCATGGTGGTGAACGAATTCTCATTGTAATGAGACCAGGTCAGTGTTCCTCAGAACGGATTAACTCCCACCAGAGTGGGCTGTTATAAAGCCAGGATTCCCCTTGGTTTTTGTTTCCTCACAAGTGTTCACTTCCCTTTTGACCTTCTCTGCCATATTGTGATGCAGCACAAAAGCCCTCACCAGAAGCTAGGGACATGCATGCCCTTGAACTTCCCAGCATGCAGAATCATGAGGTAAATAAACCTCTTTTCTTTACAAATTACCCAGCCTCAGGTATTCTATAATAGCAACACTAACTGGACTAAGACAACAGCCAAAGGAAGAAGGAAACAGCCAAAGAAGCAGATTGTATTCATCCTGGATCCACTCAACCCCCTTATCTTACTTGTCTGAGCCTCTCATAGGGAGATGAATTCATTCACCAATTACAGGCCTTCCTTGAGAATTTGCTATGTGTCACACACTCTTAAGTATTGCAAACCTAAAAAGCTGGGCCTTATAAAATTGTTACTTGCAAGACATGGCAGAAAATGATGAAACGCCCCATCTCATGGATTTAGAGCTTTGAAAGGCCAGAAGAACCAAGCCTATGGTTCCAGATCTGGCTGAGCATCACAACCATCAAGAATACCTGATTAATATTGCAGACTGCCCAGACCCAACTCAAGGCACTGAGACTTTCTAGATTTCCATTGAAAATTACTTGTCATACTAAGCACCCAGAAGATCTCATATTGAATTACAAGAGACCACCGGTTGACGCCAAGGCTGAGATGACAGAGATGGCAGAACTTTCTGATAAAGGAAAGAGGCAGGATCATAAAAATACTTCCATGAGCAGTTATAAACATGCTTGAAACACACAAAACACAGAAAGCCTCAGCAAAAAAAAGAGAAGGCTTTAAGAGGAACTAAGTAGAATTTCAGAACTGAAAAAAAACAACCAAAATAAGAAGCTTGGTGAATTAATTTAAACACAGAATGGAGGAGACCGCGGAGAGAATCAGAAAACCTGGAGACAGAACAACAGAATTACCTAATGCAGACAGCAGAGAAAACAAAAGAGAAGAAAAATGAACATTGCCTAGGAACCTATGCAAAGGCCCCAGTAAAAGATCTAACATTTGTGTCATAGGAATCCCTCATTACTGCCAGAAGAGGTGGGAACTATGGCCCCTACATGGTCTCTACCAATATTCTGTATGTGTAGTGGTTGTGTGGGGCAAGGGATGTTTATTTCCAGCTGGCAAAGGATCAGTGCCCTAGCTCCTTATGTGACCTTGACACACCAGGGTGGGGGGTTGGGGCCCCTCATTACAGCCTCTTGAAGGTGGCAATCGAGGCTGCCCATAAGCTTGTGCTGGTGTGGGCTGTGGTAGGGCCTTAGTTTGTCTATGGTATTGGCTGGTGTAGAACACCTATTGTCTTAATGTTTTCTGTCTTGCTAGGTTCCCGTTTTTCCTGGTCCTCTGCTACAGAGAGCAGGGGTGTGTGTGTGTGTGTTTGTGTCTGTGTGTGTATGTGTGTGTGTGTCTGTGTGTGTGTGTGTTCAATGCTCACTGGGGTTTCTAGGTTGCTGACTTCACCAGGATATGACCTTGGGATACAAGAGGTAAAATGAAGCTCAGGGAACTCATTGTGTGCTATTGTTCTTCAAGTTCCCTTGCTGATCTGGCTTCCCTTTACCATTCAGTCTTCTGTTTACTGTCCCTAGGAGGAGGACTAGAGAAAAGAATTTCTACTCCAATTTTTGGAAGTGGAACTTGAAAGATTTAACAATTCAGATCCCTTGTTATAAACGTAAAACTCATAAACCTCCCTAGAGTTTCAGACAGTCTTCTCCAGTGGGATTGTTTGGCTTCTCCCATCCCCACGGAGAGCCTTTGCCCACTGGCAATCATTCTTTATGATTCTGAGTTATGTCAGAAACAGGATAGACAACCTTACCTATTTCTGAACACAATTAGATTGTACTCTAATAATTAACCTGATTCTTAACTTACGCACGCATTCCTAGCAATAGTGTCATGTCCTTAGGGATGACTGGAGGTCATGCCTCTTCTCCACCCTTTGAAAGCTGTCATCCCTAAAGGTTCCCTTTCCCTTCAGAATTCAAAGCTGTATTTATTGGAGCACATGTGATTTGTCCTTATCTTGCCAACACTAAGAAAAGAATCTCAATTCCAAAATGGAATTCTTGGGCTGCCAAGCCCAAACAGGAGAAAACACAATGTGATATTAATTTCCTTAGAACTTAAAGTTGTGCAACATTTAAGAGTAACTAATGTTTAATAATCGATCATTTTCTGCCTCAAGTCTGACTTTATGGTTTAAAGAATGTCACATGTACTGTGATCTCATCCCTTCTTATTGCCCAGTCGGAGGAGCCACTGCTACCATACCCACTGGCCAAAGGACACTGTCAAATCTCAGATAACATAAGCCACTTGATCTTCTAGTAACACAGAGACGACTCTGGCCTGGAACACATTTTCTGCCCAACAGTTCACGAGTCTTTCAACCAAACTTGACTTCCCCTGTATGTGGATCCAAATAGGACCTGCCTGTTTCCCAGGTGTCTGTGTGGTTCTCAACCTAGGACAGCTTTGCCCCCTGGAGCGCATTTGGCAATGTCTGCAGACATTTTTTTGCTGTAAAACTGGGAGCATCCTGCTGGCAACTAGAGGGTAGTGGACAGGGATGCTGCTGAACATCCTGCACCACACGGGGCAGCTTCCACTGCAGAGATGCACCTGATCCAAAGCCCAAGGATCAAGATGGAGAAACGTTGCTAGGTGTAAATCATCAGAGGCCTGTTCACAAGAATTGCTCCAAGATATATGTATTAGTCGGGGTTCTCTGGAGGGACAGAACTAATAGGACAGATATCTATAAACGAGAGTTTATTAAGGAGTATCGACTCACACAATCACAAGGTGAGGTCCCACAACAGGCGCTCTGCAAGCTGAGGAGCAAGGAAGCCAGTCTGAGTCCCAAAGCTGGAGACCTTGGAGTCCGATGTTAGAGAGTAGGAAGCATCCAGCATGGGAGAAGGCTGTAAGATGGGAGGCTAAATCAGTCTAGTCTTTTGACAGTCTTCTGCCTGCTTTTATTCTGGCTGTGCTGGCAGCTGATTAGATAGTGCCCACCCAGATTGAGAGTGGGTCTGCCTCTCCCAGTCCACTGACTCAAATGTTAATCTCCTTTGGCAACACCCTCACAGACACACCCAGGATCAATACTTTGCATCCTTCAGTCCAATCGATACTCAATATTAACTATCACAATACACAACACACATCCTGAGCAGCATTCCTCAAACCAATTTTTTGTAACACTGGTTCTCAATAGCCTCCAAAAGTGGGGAAGGGCATAGCCAAACAATGTGGGAAACCCTCCAACATATATGCTTCTTTTAGAGATTTTCAGTGCTCATGAGCATGAGACATGTAAGAATCCTCTAAATAATTTTTAAAAACTTTGTTTAATACATCATTACCCATGTCCCTGAACTCCCCTTGGCCCTGCTTATTGTTCTGTGTAACACAAATTAGCATCCAAATGACCTTCAGAAAATGCTTTAAATAAAGATTTCTAAGAAGAGTGGCCATATCAATATTAAGTTATTCTAAGGAAATTTTCATTTTAATACCTATACAAATAAGTACTGCAATAACAGATAAAATCCAATACAGAAAGTCTATTAACCTTAGTTCTAAATTTCTACGAAGGGGCTCTTGTAAAAGAGAAAAAAGAGCTTACTCTGATGTTATTTTCCATCTACAAAAAATGCCATCAGCCCACCATACTATCCTAAGTATCATTTGTTTTCATCACGGTGAGAAACCAAGACATCAGGACATAGGAGCCTGCCCTTCTTGGTTCCACCATAAACAGCAGGCATCTAGTAAACTAACCATATTAAATCTCAAAGTAAAGATCTACTTATGGATTTATTTAAAATTTTTTAATATAATAATGGCCCAACGCAGCTAGGTAGGAGGAATCAGTTCCAGGGCTCTACAGCGCTGCAGGTTGACTATAGTTAACAATAACGTAGAGTTTCCAACAGCTACAAGAAGGATATTGAATGTTCCCAACACAAAGAAGTGATCAATGTTTCAGGCGGTCGCTATGCTAACCACCCTGATCTGGTAATGTATGGTGATCCCATGAATATGTACAGTTTGTCAATAATGGCCCAGCACAATGGAGAGAAGTAAACTTAAGAAATTTGAAATCATGCATAATTATTGAACCAAAGGAAAATGCTCTATCCTTGCAGCAAACATCTTCTAGTTAACCGAAGCATTGTATGCACCAACAATATTCAACATTAAGAAACTAATTACACTTTCTACAAACATTAGAATACTATGTAGCCCTTAAAATGCTGATTAAGGATTTATAATGAGTTGACTCCAAAAAGATATTGTCAACACATGGTTTAGCTTCAAAAGAGGTGGGTCTTCTAGCAGAAAACATAATCAGATACTATTACTTTGAAACTGTTTTTTATCTAGCGGTGCTAGCTCACACCTGTAATCCCAGTGCTTTGGGAGTCTGAAGCAGGAGGATCAACTGAGCCCAGGAGGGAGAATTCACACTGAGCTATTATTGATCGCACCACTACATAGCAGTTTGGGCAACAGAGCAAGACCCTGTCTCAAACATATGAAATAATAAAATAAAAGGTAAGATAAAATAAGCGACGTCAGCAGAGGAAAGTCAGAAATAGAAGCACTGACTTCTGCCACCATTAAAACAGCCATCTAACAGTTTTGTTTCCCCAGCTGAATTTGTTGCCAAAGAGAAAGTCTTACCTGTGTCCTTCCAAAATCTTTTCAAAGACAGGCCAATCCTGGGTTTTGTCTTTCTTCACAATTGAAACAAGTTGCTCTTTTTCCTGGGGGAGTCAGAATGCAGCCAGCACCCCCACCATCAGGGTGCCATCAGCCTGCACACCAGGCCCTTCCCACGGAAAGTGGACTTTGCAGCAAGGCAGCTGAGGATGGCTCTAATCTGTGTCAGCATCATTCCACCAACTTCAACCAAAGACACTTGGCCAAAAAGCATACGTTCATCCTTCTACGACTTTCTACACTGTTTTCTTGCTTTAAGAAATTCTTCAAACTCCATTCCAGCTGCCTACTCCATCTTGCCCCTACGGTGTCCGGAGTTGCTTCCTTCCAGTGGGTTCGTGGTCTCCCCGACTTCAAGAATGGAGCCGCGGACCTCCGCAGTGACAGTTACAGCTCTCAAAGGCGGCACCAACCCACAGAGTAAGCAGCAGCAACACTTACCATAAAGAGCAAAGAACAAAGCCTCCAGAATACAGAAAAGGCACCCAACTAATGCAGCTGCTAGCTGGCACCTCAGCCTTTATTCCCTGATTTGTCCCCACCCACATCCTGCTGATTGGTGCATTTTACAGAGTGCTGATTGGTCCATTTTACAGAGGGCTGATTGGTCCATTTTACAGAGGGCTGATTGGTCCATTTTACAGAGCGCTGATTGGTCCATTTTACAGAGGGCTGATTGGTCCATTTTACAGAGGACTGATTGGTCCACTTTACAGATGACTGATTGGTCCATTTTACAGAGTGCTGATTGGTCCATTTTACAAACCTCTAGCTAGCCACAGAGCACTGATTGGTGCGTTTTTACAGAGCACTGATTGGCGCATTTTACAAACCTCTAGCTTGCCACAGAGTGCTGACTGGTGCATTTTACAATCCTAGCTACAGAGTGCTGATTGGTGCATTTAACAATTCTCTTGTAATACAGAAAATTTCTCGGAGTCCCCACCTGATCTAGAAGTCCAGCTGGCTTCACCTCTCACTGCCACCAAAGTAGTAGAGCTTGAGCTTGGCTGCCAAGACTCCTGGCTTAGAGTTTTCAAGGACACAGATGAAGAGATGCAGAGGGTGACATATGGTTGAAGATGTGTGGATTTCCTGTACCTCCCTCCAGGTACCTCCAGGTGATCAGCTAACTGGAAGCTCCTAATTCATCTTTTTTTATTTTAACAATTTTTTCCATGAACTAATTGCTTAGTTGCTCAGAATGCAAAATTTTTCTACTTTTGATACAGATTTTTTTTTTTTTTTTTGAGAAGAGTCTCGCTCTGTCGCCCAGGCTGGAGTGCAGTGGCGCAATCTCGGCTCACTGCAAGCTCTGCCTCCCTGGTTCACGCCATTCTCCTGCCTCAGCCTCCCGAGTAGCTAGGACTACAGGCGCCCGCCACCACACCCGGCTAATTTTTTGAATTTTTAGTAGAGACGGGGTTTCACCCTGTTAGCCAGGATGGTTTCGATCTCCTGACCTCGTGATCCACCCGACTCGGCCTCCCAAAGTGCTGGGATTACAGGCATGAGTCACTGCGCCCGGCCTTGATACAGATTTTTACATAAATATTTGATAAATTCACAATTCACAAACAGGCATTAAAATTTATATTACTTCTCACTTCAGTATTATGCCAATGATATTTAATCTTTGTCATTCTGATGAGTAAAAACAAATGTTCAGTTTTTTCGCCTTAACTGATTGTGAACAAGTGAATATTTTCATAGAGAATAATTATTTAAAGTCTCTACTGGTCCATAAAAGAGACTGTAGCAAAGGAAGCAGCAAATATATACCCAGTTCTTATTAGTTATTCAATAGTCCATTCTAAGTTTGTGATAAAGAAAAGCATAATAATAGGAACTTTTTTTCCACAATGTGTAAGCTTTGCTTCAATCGGAGAAGAACAGAATTTTAGATGATATGAAATCATAAACTCTCTTTAAATTTCAGATCCACCAGTAGACAGATGAGAACAATCAGGTTCAGAGAGGTGTGGTGACTCACCTCAGCACATGCTGGGCCAGCAACCCAGCAGGCACTGTGCTCACCATGCCACAGCTGCCCTCAGCCTGCGGGGACTCATCCTCGCCGCCAAAGATAACATTTAACGGCAGCGCATTGGGTGCCGCGGATCTGATAAGCTAGGGAGACCACATAGCAGTGCACTAAATCCTGGTTTCTGGCCTATTCTTAACGGCCATGTGTTAAAAATCAAATTTCCATGGACAAAGCCAAAGCCAACTGTCACTTTTATGAAATGAATTTTGGGATATAGAAATAAATACAGGCTGGGCGTGGTGACTCACGCCTGTAATCCCAGCACTTTAGGAGGCCGAGGCGGGCAGATCACGAGGTCAGGAGATTGAGACCATCTTGGTTAACATGGTGAAACCCCATCTCTACTAAAAGTAAATACAAAATTATCCAAAATTACAAAATACAAAATATTATATTTACAATATTATTATGATAGATTTGAGTAGTCATGCTGCAATGGTTTGCCATAATACTGTAGGAAAATCACTGTTCAATGCCTGCATCACTAAACTAAGGACTTAGGATACCAAACAGATATTTACTTTAAACTTACTCATAAAATGTCACAAATGTTTTGATTCACAGCAGAATTCAGAAAATATTTTAGTCATTTCGTTTTTGGAAGGCACTATCTTTCAAGGATTAGTACCTAGGGCGTATTTCGAAACCAATTTATCTTCAACTACTGGGAAAGTGATTATTTTCTTATGTTCCACAGATTTAAACTTATGAGGAATGGCCTTTTTTGATATTGTTTTAAAAGATATCATCTTAGTTGGATCACTGGAGCGTTAGAGTAGCTATGTTTTTCTCTTTGTTAAGTTTGGATCAAAAGTAAGTTGCCATAGATGTTGTGAAACATGATTTTGATGTTTGTTTTCTTTGTAAAACCTAAGGTGGCAAAATTGACATTCTGCTTTTAATTCCTCCTAAGGAGGTGGGTATAATTACTAAATAAAATTTTATAGCACTTATGGATTAAATTGAATTAAGTATCCAAATATTAAACAGATTTCGTACATTCCATAACTATAACAATCTAAACAATTGCTTAAAAAACAGAATTATAATAAATATAACATTCATTATTTTGCCTTAATATAGTCTTTAAATTTTTATGTATTTTTTTTAATTTAAAAAGGACACAACTAGAAACCTATAGGAGACCAGAGTAATTTTGGCTGCCTAAAGCAAAAGGTCTCCATATCTTTCAAAAAGTACACACAGATCAACAGGGAGAATAAAAAACACCATTTAAACCTCACAGCTTCAACATGAGTTGAAGAGAAAGAAAGCACGACAGATTTTAGATTATTTGTATGTAGAATAACAAATGCCAATGTACAGCAGGGCTTCTCCGTAATATTTCTAAACCTATTCTGCATGTTTGAAATTATATTTGAGTGAAAAATAAATAAAACATAAGTGAAAGAATATTGAATTTATTTCAAGCTAATGGAAACAAAGAAAGGTATAAACATGAAAGCAGAAAAACTGCAATACAAACTAAAAGCACTGGCTATGTGCACACACACACACAGAAAGAGATACCTTTTAATGTTAAAAACCATAATTCATAATAACAATATAATAATTATGAATATTTATGCACCAAGTAACACAGCAACCACTAATACAAGGCGGAAACTTGTAGGAGATGTAAGGAGACACAGATAGAAACAAAATAACAAGAGTTGACTTTGCCATACCACCCTCAAAATGAGACAGATCAAGTGAACAAAAACCAGCAATGATACAATACATAAACATCATAATTTTATCTCAAACTTTGCACCCTGATACAAGAAAATACAACTTTTTCTTAAACACACATAAGAGTCCCCAAAACCAAACTCATGTTACAGGCATCAGCACACTTTTTCTGTAAAAGACCAAGCAGTAAATATTTCAGGCTTCATGGGCAATAGACTGTTGCAACTCTGCTGCTGTCACACAAAAGCAGCAACACGTAACACAGAAAGGAATATGGCTGTGTTCCAAAAAGGTGTAATTTTTAAACACTAAAATTTGAATTTCATATACTTTCACATCTTGAAATATTCTTTTAATTTAAAAAAATTTATTTAAAAATGTATAAATTCTTTTTTAGTTCACAAGTCATACAAAACAGACAGTGGATGAATCTGGAATAAGGTTTATAGTTTGTAGAACCCTGACATATTAAGTCATAAAGAAAGAAATGGTAAGTTCTATGAAGGAGAAACTTTAAAAACACCATTATTCTCTGGGCCCAATGCAATAATTCTAAAATTAACAACAAAATCTAAAGGGGTCTTCCACATGAAAAGTTGGAGAAAAGTTTGCATTAAACAACATTTTGGGAAAGTGGAAATACAAACCAAAATTAGAAAAATTTAAAAAAATAGTTACAATAAAAACACTAATGCAGAATCTGTGGCAATCTTTATCATCTTTTAAAATTTTAAATATTTTTAAAAATATATATGGTATATGCCAACAGAGGTGATATCAAAAAAAATAAATGCTTGGGTAAAAATAGAGAAGACAGAAACAAAAGAAAGAGCAAATACAGTAAATACAAAATGGTTATAAGGATGATATTTTAATACAACTATAACAGCAACCACTTTAAGTGTGGTTTCTATTAAGACGCCAGTTTAAAGATGGATATTGCTAGATTGAATAATACAAAAACAAATATATATTGTCTAAAAGAAACAGGTTAAAAGTTAAGGAAAACAGAAAGATGTACCATGCTAACACTAATCAAAAGAAAAATGAATTAGATATATTAAATTTGGAAAAAGTAGACTTCAGAACAGCTAAGACTATCAGAGATAAAGAGTGACATTACATAATGGTGGAGTCAATTTTCAAGAAGACAACAATCCAAAGTGTTAATTCATCTAACAAGAGCATTCAAATAATTAATATTTGATATTTTAAAATAACTAAAATATAAACAAGGCAAAAACTAATAGAATTGAAAGGGAAAATGAACAAGTCTATTTTATATTTGGAAGCTTCGCTTCTCTGTCAATAATTGAACAAATAAGGCAGGCAGAAAATCAGTAAGGATGTAGATGACTTGAACAACACTGTCAATAGCAGAAATGTATAGAGCACTCTGTCTGACAACAGCAGGATGTACATTCTTCTGAAGCAGGCATAGAATATTTACCATGATAGACCATATTCTGGGCTACAAAATATACCTTGACAAATTTAAAACAGAAGTCATACAAAGTACATTCTCAGACCACAAGAGAATTAAACTAGAAATCAGTAATGAAAAGACATCACAGCAATTCTCAAATATTTAGAAATTAAACAGCTTACTTCTAAGTCATCTGGAAGTCAAGGAAGACATTGCAAGAGAAAATTTTTTAAATTTTCAGTGAAATGAAAATAAACTCATCAATATTTATGAGATATAGCAATTAGCAATAATATATGTTTTTTTCAAATAGAAGAGAAAATATTCAATGTTCTTAACACAAAGAAATGATAAATGTTTGAGATGACTGACAGTTATGTTAATTATTCTAATCCAATCACTATTCGTTATATGTATTGAAACATTATTATGTACCCCATAGATACGTACAATTATTTTGTATCAATTATTTTTTTGAGATGGAGTTTTGCTCTTGTTGCCCAGGCTGGAGTGCAATGGCACAATCTCGGCTCACCACAACCTCCACCTCCCAGGTTCAAGCGATTCTCCTGCCTCAGCCTCCCGAGTAGCTGGGATTACAGGCATGCGCCACCATGCCCGGCTAATTTTGTATTTTTAGTAGAGACGGGATTTCTCCATGTTGGTCAGGCTGGTCTCGAACTCCTGACCTCAGGTGATCCACCCATCTCGGCCTCCCAAAGTGCTGGGATTACAGGCGTGAGCCACTGTGTCTGGCCTTGTATTTATTCATTTAAAATAAAAATGAAAAGAACAATAAAGTGTTTAGAGGATAAACAAGAAATATCTAAAACGAATAACCTAAGCTTTAACATCAGTAAACGAAAGAAACAAGAACAAATTAAACCTAAAGCAAACAGAAGAAAATAAATTATAAAAATCAGATAATATATAAGCTAAATTAAAAACATAAAAACAACAGATGAAATCAATGAAACCTAAGGCGGTTCTTTGCAAATATCAATAATATTAATAAACCTCTAATTGGGCTTACCAAGAAGATGACAAAAATTACCAATTGTCACTATGGATTCAATGGACATGAAAATGATAAGGGAAATAACTGACCAACTCTTTGACCACAAATTGGATAGTGTAGATAAAGTATACCAATTCCTTGAAATATACAAATTATCAAAACTTACTCTATCAGAAACAGATAATATTAATAGCCATTTATCTATTAAAGAAATGTAACTAGTAGTTTAAAACCTTTTGAAAAGAAATCACTAGGCTCATTTTCTTTTACTTGGGAAATTTAAGCAAATATTTAAGGAAGAAGCAATAGAAAATCGCGACAATTTTTTCCAGAAAATAGAAGATGAAACAATTGCCAATTTATTTTTTGAACACTGAAATGTCCTAATGACAAAACCAGATAAAGCCATTACAAAAAAAGAAAACTATAAACCAATCTCTAGTGAACATAGACACAAAAATTCTTAATGAAATATTAGCAACACAGCTTAAGCAATATTTGAAAAGGATAACACATCACAATCAAACAAAGTTGATGCCAAGGGCACAAGGTTTGTTCTTTATTTTTAAGTTAATCAGTGTAACTCATCATTTTATCAGGCTAAATTTTAAAAATATATGATTATATTAATTAATCCATTAAAAATTCAACAAAATTCAATACTTTTTTAGGAACAAAACCAGCAAACTATGAATAGAAAGGAATTTCCTTAACATAATGATGAGTATTTTTTTAAACCTGTAATTAATATCCTTAATGGGGAGAAATTAATGCTTTTAGAATTTTAAATGTTTAAAACACTTATAATAACACCAAAAAGAAATACTGGAGTGTAAATTTAAGAAAATGTTTATATGATCTACATACAGAAAACAGCAAAACCCTAGTAAAGGCAAACAAAGGCATAAATAAATGGAGAGATATTCCATGTTCAAAGACTTACTATATAAAGATGTCAATTCTACCCAACTTAACCTAGTGACTCAACCCAATCCCTTCTAAATCCCAGGATGTTTTGGGTTTTGCAGACATCAAAAAACTCATTCTAAAATTATGTAGAAACACAAAGGACTGAGAATAGACAACGCAATACTGAGAAAAGAACAAAGCTGGAAGACTGCAACTATCCGATCAAGACTTACTGTAAAACTACATTAACCAAGACACTATGGTACTGCGAAAATAACTTGAAATTATAGCGGTGGAACAGCGAGCTCAGAATTAGACCCAAGAAAATCTAGTCATTTGATTTTTGACAGAGAGGCAAATGTAACTTGGCGATAAAAGATAGTCTTCTCACAAGTGCTGTCTGCACAACTGGATGTCCGAATGCAAAAAGATAAACCTAGACAATGACTTAACATCTCAGACAAAAATTGACTCAAAGTTGACTGTATACTTATACGTAAAATATAAAGCTATAGAAATTCTAAAAGAAAAGAGAGAAGAATCTGTGTGACCTTACTTTCTGTCATGGAGTTTTAGACAGAATGGCAAAGGCATGATCAATGAAGAAAAAACTTAGTAGTTGGAACTTAATTTAAAACTTTCGCTTTTTGAAAGATACTATTAAGAAAATGAAAAGGTAAGCCATAGACTGGGAGATAATATTTTCAAACTACGTATCTGACCCATATCCACAGTATACAAAGAATTTTTAAAACTCAACTAACTGAACAAGCAACGCAGTTAAATTCTGGGCAAAAGAGCTGAACAAAAACTCATCAAAGACCAGGCCCGGTGACTCAAGCCTATAATCCCAGCACTTTGGGAGGCTGAGGTGGGTGGATTACCTGAGGTCAAGAGTTTGAGACCAGCCTGGCCAATATGGTGAAACCTCATCTCTACTAAAAATACAAAAATTAGCCAGGCAATTTTTGGCAGGCACCTGTAATCCCAGCTACTCGGGAGGCTGAGGCAGGAGAATTGCTTGAACCTAGGAGGTGGAGGTTGCAGTGAACTGAGATCGCATCATTGCACTCCAGCCTGGGCAACAGAGCAAAAACTCCATTAGAAAAAAAAAAGCTTATCAAATAACGTATACAGATTGCAAACAAGCAGATGGAAAGCAACTCAACATCACTTCTCATTAAAGAAATGGAAATTAAAACAGCAATGGATTACTCCTATACATCTATTATAACAGTTAAATTTTGTATTAAAAAAAAAAACTGGCAATACCAGTTGCTGGTTAGGATTCAGAGTAACAGGAACTCTCCTTTATTGCTGGTGGAATACAAAATGTTAGTCTTTTTTGAAGGACTCTAACAGTTTCTTGCAAAGCTAAACAAAGTTTTATCATATAATTAAGCAACCGCAGTCCACACAGTTTGACTGTAAATAAAACTCTACACACTAATGTTTATAGCAGCTTTATTCATAATCACCAACCTGGAAACTACCAAAATTTCCATCAGCAAGTAAATGGATAAACAAACTGTGGTAGATACATACAATGGAGAAGTACTATTCAGCGATTTAAAAGAAAAAAGAAATAATCTATGCAATTTAAAAAACCATGAATGACTCTTAAATGCAAACTGCTAAACAGAAGAAGCCAGTCTGAAAATGCCACATACTGTATGATTCCATTTATAAGGTATCTTGAAAAAGGCAAACTTGTGGAGAGAGAAAGCAGTTCAGTACTTAGGAACCTGACAATTGGGGAGAACCAATATAAATATTTAAAGCACAGGGAATGTTTAGGGCTATGAAATTATTTTGTGTGGGACTTTATTGTTGGATATGTGACACTATCCACTTGTAAAAACCCATACAACTTTATAACACAGAGAGGAAACTTCTATGCATACAAATGATATCAAAGTCAACTCGACTGGCAGGGAATACCAGAATGGAATGCAGACTGTAACAAAAGAATCAAAATATATTTAAAATGTATGCCATAATCTCCCTGAAGAGGATGTTGGAGAAGAGTTGCTGACCTAAGCAAATCTGAATGAGTGATGACTATGAGACGACAGACAAACTAAACTGCCATAAGCACTGTGCTGTAGTTGGTAAAGTCCTTTCTCATAGGAGTACAGGTTAACAATTCTAAAATGGTTGTATTTGTATACAGAGATTGAATAAATCAGTAGAAGGATAGTGGTAAGGGGAGCAAGGTTTCTCACTGTTGGTGTGGGTGGTTACAGATTAACAAAGAAGACCTAAAAGGAGTTATGTGTCCTGGATTAGAGTTGGTGACATCATTATGAACTCATGTTTTGCTTAATATAGATACAGATGGGTACACATAGAATTAATTATAGATGTATATGTGTAAATGTGTTAGTACACAGATGTGTGCTTTCTTTTTTTTATTATATTTTATGTTGTAGGGTACATGTGTGAAACGTGCAGTTTTGTTACATATGTGTACATGTACCATGTTGGTGTGCTGCACCCATTAACTCGTCATTTACATTAGGTTTATCTCCTAATGCTATCCCTTTCCCCTCCCCCGTCCCCACAACAGGCCCCAGTGTGTGATGTTCCCCTTCCTGTGTCCAGGTGTTCTCATTGTTCAATTCCCACCTATGAGTGAGAACATGTGGTGTTTGGTTTTCTGTTCTTGCAATAGTTTGCTCAGAATGATGGTTTCCAGCTGCATCCATGTCCCTACAAAGGACATGAACTTATTCATTTTCATGGCTGCATAGTATTCCATGGTGTATATGTGCCACATTTTCTTAATCCAGTCTGTCATTGATGGGCCTTTGGGTTGGTTTCAGGTCTTTGCTATTGTGAATAGTGCCGCAATAAACACACGTGTGCATGTGTCTTTATAGCAGCTTGATTCATAATCCTTTGGGTATATACCCAGTAATGGGATGGCTGGGTCAAATGGTATTTCTAGTTCTACATCCTTGAGGATTCGCCACACTGTCTTCCACAATGGTTGAACTAGTTTACAGCCCCACCAACAGCGCAAAAGTGTTCCTATTTCTCCACATCCTCTCCAGCACCTGTTGTTTCCTGACATTTTATTGATTGCCATTCTAACTGGTATGAGATGGTATCTCACTGTGGTTTTGATGTGCATTTCTCTGATGGCGAGTGATGATGAGCATTTTTTCATGTGTCTGTTGGCTGCATAAATGTCTTCTTTTGAAAAGTGTCTGTTAATATTCTTTACCCACTTTTTGATGGGGTTGTTTTTTCTTGTAAATTTGTTTGAGTTCTTTGTAGGTTCTGGATATTAGCCCTTTGTCAGATGAGGAGATTGCAAAAATTTTCTCCCATTCTGTGAGTTGCCTGTTCACTCTGATGGTAGTTTCTTTTGCTGTGCAGAAGCTCTTTAGTTTAATTAGATCCCATTTGTCAATTTTGGCTTTTGTTGCTGTTGCACTGGGTGTTTTAGACATTAAGTCCTTGCTCATGCCTATGTCCTGAATGGTATTGCCTAGGTTTTCTTCTAGGGTTTTTATGGTTTTAGGTCTAACATTCAACTCTCTAATCCATCTTGAATTAATTTTTGTATGAGGTGTAAGGAAGGGATCAAGTTTCAGCTTTCTACTGAAGGCTAGCCAGTTTTCCCAGCACCATTTATTAAATAGGGAATCCTTTCCCCATTTCTTGTTTTTGTCAGGTTTGTCACAGATCAGATGGCTGTAGATGTGTGGTATTATTTCTGAGGGCTCTGTTCTGTTCCATTGGTCTATAGCTCTGTTTTGGTACCAGTACCATGCTGTTTTGGTTACTGTAGCCTTGTAGTATAGTTTGAAGTAAGGTAGCATGATGCCTCCAGCTTTGTTCTTTTGGCTTAGGACTATCTTGGTAATGCAGGCTCTTTTTCGGTTCTATATGAACTTTAAAGTAGTTTTTTCCAATTCTGTGAAGAAATTCATTTGTAGCTTAATTGGGATGGCATTGAATCTGTAAATTACCTTGGGCAGTATGGCCATTTTCACGATATTGATTCTTCCTATCCATGAGCATGGAATGTTCTTCCATTTGTTTGTGTCCTCTTTTATTTCATTGAGCAGCGGTTTGTAGTTCTCCTTGAAGAGGTCCTTCACATCCCTTGTAAGTTGGATTCCTAGGTATTTTATTGTCTTTGAAGCAATTGTGAATGGGAGTTCACTCATGATATGGCTCTCTGTTTGTCTGTTATTGGTATATAAGAATGCTAGTGATTTTTGCACATTGATTTTGTATCCTGAGACTTTGCTGAAGTTGCTTATCAGCTTAAGGAGATTTTGGGCTGAGACGATGGAGTTTTCTAAACATACAATCATGTCATCTGCAAACAGGGACAATTTGACTTCCTCTTTTCCTAACTGAATACCCTTTATTTCTTTCTCTTGCCTGATTGCCCTCGCCAGAATTTCCAACACTATGTTGAATAGGACTGGTGAGAGAGGGCATCCCTGTCTCGTGCCAGTTTTCAAGGGGAATCCTTCCAGTTTTTGCCCATTCAGTATGCTATTGGCTGTGGGTTTGTCATAAATAGCTCTTATTATTTTGAGATACGTTCCATCAATACCAAATTTATTGAGAGCTTTTAGCAAGAAGGGCTGTTGAATTTTGTCAAAGGCCTTTACTGCATCTATTGAGATAATCATGTGGTTTTTGTCTTTGGTTCTGTTTATATGCTGGATTATGTTTATTGATTTGCATATGTTGAACCAGCCTTGCATGCCAGGGATGGAGCTCACTTGATCATGGTGGATAAGCTTTTTGATGTGCTGTTAGATTCAGTTTGCCAGTATTTTATTGAGGATTTTTGCATCGATGTTCATCAGGGATATTGGTCTAAAATTCTCTTTTTTTGTTGTGTCTCTGCCAGTCTTTGGTATCAGGATGATGCTGGCCTCATAAAATGAGTTAGGGATGATTCTCTCTTTTTCTATTGATTGGAATAATTTCAGAAGGAATGGTACCAGCTCCTCCTTGTACCTCTGGTAGAATTCAGCTGTGAATCCGTCTGGTCCTGGACTTTTTTGGTTGGTAGGGTATTAATTATTGCCTCAAATTCAGAGCCTGTTATTGGTTTATTCAGGGATTCAACTTCTTGCTGGTTTAGTCTTGGGAGAGTGTATGTGTTCAGGAATTTATCCATTTCTTCTAGGTTTTCTAGTTTATTTGCATAGAGGTGTTTATAGTATTCTCTGATGGTAGTTTGTGTTTCTGTGGGGTCAGTGGTGATATCCCCTTTATCATTTTTTATTGCGTCTATTTGATTCTTGTCTCTTTTCTTCTTTATTAGTCTTGCTAGCAGTCTATCAATTTTGTTGATCTTTTCAAAAAATCAGCTCCTGGATTCATTGATTTTTTTGAAGGGTTTTTTGTGTCTCTATCTCCTTCACTTCTGCTCTGATCTTAGTTATTTCTTGCCTTCTGCTAGCTTTTGAATGTGTTTGCTCTTGCTTCTCTAGTTCTTTTAATTGTGATGTTAGGGCGTCAATTTTAGATCTTTCCTGCTTTCTCTTGTGGGCATTTAGTGCTATAAATTTCCCTCTACACACTGCTTTAAATGTGTCCCAGAGATTCTGGTATGTTGTATCTTTGTTCTCATTGGTTTCAAAGAATATCTTTATTTCTGCCTTCATTTTATGTACCTAGTAGTCGTTCAGGAGCAGGTTGTTCAGTTTCCATGTAGTTGAGTGGTTTTGATTGAGTTTCTTAATCCTGAGTTCTAGTTTGATTACACTGTGGTCCAAGAGACAGTTTGTTATAATTTCTGTTCTTTTACATTTGCTGAGGAGTGCTTTACTTCCAACTATGTGGTCAATTTTGAAATAAGTGTGATGTGGTGCTGAGAAGAATGTGTATTCTGTTGATTTGGGGTGGAGAGTTCTGTAGATGTCTATTAGGTCCACTTGGTGCAGAGTTGAGTTCAATTCCTGGATATCCTTGTTAACTTTCTGTCTCGTTGATCTGTCTAATGTTGACAGTGGTGTGTTAAAGTCTCCATTATTATTGTGTGGGAATCTAAGTCTTTTGTAAGTCTCTAAGGACTTGCTTTATGAATCTGGTTGCTCCTGTATTGGGTGCATATATATTTAGGATAGTTAGCTCTTCTTGTTGAATTGATCCCTTCACCATTATGTAATGGCCTTCTTTGTCTCTTTTGATCTTTGTTGGTTTAAAGTCTGTTTTATCAAAGACTAGGATTGCAACCCATGCCTTTTTTTGTTTTCCATTTGCTTGGTAGAACTTCCTCCATCCCTTTATTTTGAGCCTATGTGTGTCTCTGCACGTGAGATGGGTCTCCTGAATACAGCAAACTGATGGGTCTTAACTCTTTATCCAATTTGCCAGTCTGTGTCTTTTAATTGGAGCATTTAGTCCATTTACAGTTAGGGTTAATATTGTTATGTGTGAACTTGATCCTGTCATCGTGATGTTAGCTGGTTATTTTGCTCGTTAGTTGATGCAGTTTCTTCCTAGCATTGATGGTCTTTACATTTTGACATGTTTTTGCAATGGCTGGTACCTGTTGTTCCTTTCCATGTTTAGTGCTTCCTTCAGGAGCTCTTGTAAGGCAGGCATGGTGGTGACAAAATCTCTCAGCATTTGCTTGTCTGAAAAGGATTTTATTCCTCCTTCACTTATGAAACTTCGTTTGGCTGGATATGAAATTCTGGGTTGAAAATTCTTTTCTTTCAGAATGTTGAATATTGGCCCCCGCTCTCTTCTGGCTTGTAGAGTTTCTGCTGAGAGATCCGCTGTTAGTCTGATGAGCTTCCCTTTGTGGGTAATCTGACCTTTCTCTCTGGTTGCCCTTAACATTTTTTCCTTCATTTCAACTCTGGTAAATCTGACAGTTATGTGTCTTGGAGCTGCTCTTCTCAAGGAGTATCTTTGTGGCATTCTTTGTATTTCCTGAATTTGAATGTTGGCCTGTCTTGCTAGATTGAGGATGTGCTCCTGGATAATATCCTGCAGTGTTTTCCAACTTGGTTCCATTCTCCCTGTCACTTTCAGGTACACCAATCAGACATAGATTTGGTCTTTTCACATAGTCCCATATTTCTTGGAGGCTTTGTTCATTTCTTTTTATGTTTTCTTCTCTAAACTTGTCTTCTCGGTTCATTTCATTCATTTGATCTTCAATCACTGATACCCTTTCTTCCAGTTGATTGAGTCAGTTACTGAAGCTTGTGAATTTGTCATGTAGTTCTCATGTCACGGTTTTCATCTCTATCAGGTCGTTTAAGGACTTCTCTACATTGGCTATTCTGGTTAGCCATTCATCAAATATTTTGTCAAGGTTTTTAGCTTCTTTGCGCTGGGTTCGTAATTCCTCTTTTAGCTCAGAGAAGTTTGATTGTCTGAAGCCTTCTTCTTTCAACTCGTCAAAGTCATTCTCTGTCCAGCTTTGTTCTGTTGCTCGTGAGGAGCTGTGTCCCTTTGGAAGGGGAGAGGCCCTCTGATTTTTAGAATTTCCAGCTTTTCTGCACTGCTTTTTCCCCATCTTTGTGGTTTTATCTATCTTTAGTCTTTGATGATGGTGACATACAGATAGGGTTTTGGTGTGGATGTCCTTTCTGCTTGTTATTTTTTCTTCTAACAGTCAGGACCCTCAGCTGCAGGTCTGTTGGAGTTTGCTCGAGGTCAACTCCAGACCCTGTCTGCCTGGGTATCAGCAATGGAGCCTGCAGAAGAGTGAATATAGCTGGACAGCAAATGTTGCTGTCTGATCATTCCTCTGGAAGCTTCGTCTCAGAGGTGTACCCGGCCGTGTGATGTGTGAGGTGTCAGTCTGCACCTAGTGGGGTATGTCTCCCAGTTAGGCTACTCAGGGGTCAGGGACCCACTTGAGCAGACAGTCTGTCCGTTCTCAGATCTCAACCTCTGTGCTGGGAGAACCACTGCTCTCTTCAAAGCTGTGAGACAGGGACATTTACATCTGCAGAGGTTTCTGCTGCCTTTTGTTTGGCTATGCCCTGTCCCCAGAGGTGGAGTCTACAGAGGCAGGCAGGCCTCCTTGAGCTGCGGTGGGCTCCACACAGTTCGAGCTTCCCGGCAGCTTTGTTTACCTACTTAAGCTTCAGCAATGGTGGGCGCCCCTCCCACAGTCTCACTGCCACCTTGCAGTTAGATCTCAGACTGCTGTGCTAGCAATGAGGGAGGCTCCATGGGTGTGGGACCCTCCAGGCCAGGCATGGGATATAATCTCCTGGTGTGCCGTTTGCTAAGACCCTTAGTAAAGCACAGTATTAGGGTGGGAGTTACCCAATTTTCCAGGCGTTGTGTGTCATGGTTTTCCTTGGCTAGGAAAGGGAATTCCCTTCTCTCTTGCACTTCCCAGGTGAGGCGATACCTTGCCCTGCTTCAGCTCTCACTCGTTGGGCTGCACCCACTGTCCTGCACCCACTGTCCGACACCCCCCAGTGAGATGAACCCAGTACCTCAGTTAGAAATGCAGAAATCACCCATCTTCTGTGTCACTCACACTGGGAGCTGGAGGCTGGAGCTGTTCCTATTTGGCCATCTTGGTGCCACCTCCAGATGTGTGCTTTCTGCTGAGATGGCTTAGGAGAAACAACATCCTAGCAGCTACAAGCACACCTAGCACCTAGAGCTTAGTTGCTGATTCCTTTTGACAAAAAAAAAAAAAGAAAAAAAAGAAAAAAAAAAGAACCAGGACTTGGAAATGGCTGATTCTAGGGCTGGGGCAGGAAATATACAAGATAAGCCTGTAGTATCATGCAGTTCCAGGAAGCAAGAAAGTGCTCAAGTACAAAATGATATGTTTTGTGAAGACAACACAGGAGCCATCTGGAATGACCTTTCAATGGGAATCAAATCCAAACAATTCAAGCAACAAAATAACATAGTATTTGATTATAGTCTAACATAAAAAATAAACATTCAAAAGTCCATCTCGATATACATAAGTGATGAAATAAGTAAATGGGAGAAAATAGCTTATTGGCTTGTGTAGAATTTCAAATGATTTATATAGATACTCTCCCATCAAGGAAGTGGAGCATGACTCCCCACCCTTTTTGTGTGGACTTTACATAGGGCATTCATTTCATGGCATACAGTAAGGAAATGCTGGGGGCAGTAAGCTCACAATGGATAAACCTGCAAACACCACCCCCAGCCAGATAATTCAGGGCAGGATCACCAGCAACCAGTCACAATGACCCTGTGTACCCCTTACATGATGGGAAGAGAGTGACAGCTCACCTCTGTGGTCTCCCTCCCCACACCCCATAACCTCATTGTACTCATGAGTAAAGAAATCAGATAAACTCAAATTGAGGAACATTCTATAAAATATTTGTCTAATACTCCTCAAAACTGTCAAGGTCTTCAAAGACAAGGAAAGTCTAAGAAATTATTATAGTCTAATAGTGCCCAAGAAAACCAAATGACTCAATGTAATGTGTTATCCTAAATGGGATTTTAAGATAGGAAAAGAACATTGTGTAAAAACTAAGATAATCCAAACAGCACATAGACTTAGTTAATAATAATGTAGCAGTATTAATTCATTGTTTGTGATGAATGTATCAGACTAATGTTAGATGTTGGTGATAGGGGAAATTGGATGTAGAAGATAAAAACCTCTCTAATATTTCAACTTTTCTGTAAATACTAAAGTATGCTAAAATTAAAAGCTTATTTATAATAATTAATTATTAGACAATGTAATAAGTGCCACACTAGACATATAGGGTATTATGGGAGCACGGAAGAGTGGCAGCTAACCAAGACTTAAATTACCCAAATTATTTTGGAAATAAAACTCAAAGTATTTTGGAAATAAATTATTTTGGAATAAAATTTCAAACATTTACATCCAATTTTAAAACATACATTTCCATAAAGAGTTGATTTGCTCATTATGAGAATGTTTACTTAGCAGATATTAAAGGCATTTACAAGGTAACTCTTTGTAACATTACAAATTGCTCTATGTCATATAACGAGCCTAATCTGCCATAACTCTTCATTTTTCTTTTATAAACATGTTAATTATAAAATACAACATACAAACAAAAAAGAAACAGGCTGTACAGTTCAACGATTGCCTCTTGAAGTAAACGTCTTCATGAGACATCCCCCCCTACTCCAGTTTGCTCTCCAGGAGAGCCTTGGAGGAACGTCCCGGGCAGGTCTGCCTCTCTCTGCAAACCCAAGCCCTGTGTTGAGGGGGAGGGGAGCAGCCGCGTGGCCTTTTCCACCCCAGCCCCCGGCACAGGCACAGGCGGCTCTCTGCCGTTCACTTGCTCTTTGTCAGTTTTCTCTATCCCCACCAGTACTTCAATACCATCCCCTGCACCTGCTCTCCCTTTCAGTGGATTCAAATGAGACTTCAGATCCCCACTCCCAATCCAAGCCCTCCCAGATGCCACCCTGGTTCCCGTGTTGAATCGGTCCGCAGGGAGGAGCAAGAGAGAGAATATTGCCATCTGTGTTCAGGTCGCCCTATTCTAAGGATCCTTCTAGGATCTTTCTTTTTTACTTCTCAAAGGTTGGAAGCATATATTTTTATTTTATAGAGTGCCTTGTGTAGTGAGTAAGCAGGTGCCACATTTGTTAGCAACAATTAACTTAATTTGGAGGGACCAACAACTGAAATAGCCGGTTGCTCTCTCTTTCTCTCTTTTATATATTTATTCTGAGGAAAAACTTCCTTGCTGCCCACACTTTCTTCAAGTCCAACTCTGCACATACGGCTTAATTAGCAAAGCCACAGCATTACTTTCCTCTTGGAATCTTCAGTTTTCTCCTTCAGGGTAAACTAAACTCATTCTGAAATTATACACCTTCAGAATCCCTCCTCGGCGCACCATACAAACTCTGGCTTACAGCTAGATGTGTCATCTCCTTCTGACCCACCAGGTGCTGGTGTTGAAATACCAAAGACAGGCACAGCTGCAATCAAACTGTCTCCCATTTTACAGATCAAATTTTTTTCCAAAAGCTTTTTCTTAAAATGGCATGTTAAATAAGAAACAAACAGTATTACATGTCACAGCAGTACCTAAAATCTAGGTACTCTTTTCTATGTGAAAGAAAAGATTCTTCGGTGTGAAGAACTACAGAGTCTTATTAAATATTCTCTCCTTCGCACAGTTGACTGTTGTGAAAAGAGATTAAAATTCCCAAGAGTACTAGGAAAGAATTCCTATTTTAATGCTATGGTAGAAAGATGGCTGCTGTTTAATTTATATGAAACACTTTTATATTCACTCATTTGTTATTTTATTTTTTAAAAGTTTATTGAAAACTTACTCTGTCCTATATATTATGAAGTGCATGAAGAGACAGCAAAGAACATTGCAACATGGTTTCTTCCCTCAAGTAATTTACAACACTATAAGCAAGACAGAAGATGTACAGCAACTGAGTGAATGCAATGTGACCAGGCAATGATATAAGCAGCATACCTCTGGTTTCCCTGGGAAATCCTAATTAAATTTGTATTCCTTCTAACAAAAATTCTAAGCCTCCTGCAACTTGCCAGATGATTCAAGTTATGTTCAAATAGTAAGAACAAAATTTCCAGACCTTCTGAAAACATCCCTTTGGTTGAATAACATTCGCCTCCGAAGCAAACCACCTTGGGAAAAAAACAAACAAAACTTTGAATAATAGATAACCTTGCTTTCTGTTTACACCTCCGGAATAGTGCCTGAGTTTTAGATCACTACATTAAAAGCTAAACAAAATTTGCTCAGCAAGTATACATGGTGATTGTCAAAGGAAACGACTGTGTTTCCAAATGGCCCATTTTGTGGCTTCCTACTTAACCCACTAACTCTGGTTCTCATCGTGCTGCCTCTCTCCTACCAACTAAGTTGCTTTAGTCTCGTTTTCAATAAGTCCATGGAGATTACTTGGAATCATTTTAAACTATATTGTTCAACAGCAGAGTAGAGTGACTACGGTGAACAACGATATATTGCATATTTCAAAATGGCTGCAAGAGAGGACTTGAACTGTTCCCAACACATAGCAATGGTAAATACTCAAAGTGATGGACACCTCAAATACCCTGACATCATCATTACAAATTCCATGCATGTAACAAAATACCACATGCACCCTACAAATAGGTAAAATATTATGAATGCATCAAAAATTTAAAATGTAAAAATACAGCTTATGAATCCCATCCCTTCATTTATACCTCCTCCAATCAAGTGTCACTGTCTCCAGTTGTGATGACACAATGGAGCAGTGACTCACAGAATGTGATTCTTTCCTTTCTGGGTATAAAAAGACACTCTACTGTGAAGACCTTAGATGTCTCCATCCTCCTGCTCCAGAAGTTCCATCAGGTTCCTTCAGGCTCTAGAATGGGAATGTTTCTGTGGTATGCATGCATGCCTCCACTAACTGACTGCCCAGGCTAAGAAGTTGAGGCCATGAAGATCACCATCCCACACTGCATGTCCCCTGCTTTCTCCATGAAAATGTTTCAGCAGAGACATGGTGAATAAACTATTTTTCTTGTATTCTGCTCCCTTGGATGCAAAAATATAGCAAAGTAGTTTTGGTAATGCTAGCAGAAGTGAGGCAAAAGAAAAAGAAAATTTATAGACGTACAAATGAAATAACTGTTCTCTGTGTCTCAGAATTGCCTTGAGTCTTAATTGTTATTGAGCTACTTAAAAGGCTCGAATGCAAACATAGAGGCAATCTTTTACAAGCGTCGTCAGAGGGCCTCCTACACAGCTCAATTTACTAGTGCATTTGTAAAATGTCCAAAGGGGTATGCAGAAGTCATCATTAAGCCAATAAAAAATAGACCTCAACCTAATGGAATAATCATTTTACTGCTGCAAGTGATTTGGTTATAACTGAGGTCCATACACATGTTAACCTATGTTTAGGTCTTCCTATGCCTTTGTTTTTTTCATTTGCATGTAGAACATTTTAAGTTTTCTCAGGTTCTATGTAAAATTTCATTTGCATGTATTACCTTAAAGATAGAATGGTTAGTTCCACTAGGACAGTGCAATACAATTGAATGTCCAGGTTTCAGACACTTCCTTAATCCACAGAAGCAGAACTCCTCTAGTCTCTGATATTAAGTAGCATAAAGCTGCAAAATGTTTATAAGACACCATAATTACAAAATAAAGCTCCTGAATGCTTAGCCTTTCCTTTGGTGATTTATTTGTCATTTTACTTTCTTCACAGTAGCAAAATTAAACCTGTGAACTATTTTATCACAAGCCTTCAGCTATGAAAGCCCTGAGCCACTGGGTCTGGATGTGAGTCCAGGAGATGTGAGTAATTGGCATAGCCTTACCCAGGGGAGGCTGAAGAGAAGGAATGCGCAGAAAGACTATTTAATTGCAGATCTGTTTTAGGAACTGTTTAATTGCAGTTCTGTTTTAAAACCAATTTTCTCCCTTCTCCTGCCTTTCCTAGTACTGCATATAATCTCCCCATAATCAGACATTTTATACCTAGTAACCTCAAAGGGTTGCACATTTTCATAAAACGGAATGTAGAAATACCATCAGCTAACAAAATAAAATGCCGGTGGAAGTTTTTCATCTTCCTATGGGCTAGGAAAAAAATCATAAGCAATAAATTTCATTCTAAACCTACAGGGGATTTTGAGCCCAGATTTATAGTGCTCAAGTAACACAAGAATTGCAACGTGAGGCTGGACGCAGTAGCTCATGCCTGTAATCCCAGCACTTTGGGAGGCTGAGGCGGGTGGATCACGAGGTCAGGAGATCCAGACCATCCTGGCTAACATGGTGAAACCCCGTCTCTACCAAAAATACAAAAAACTAGCAGGGAGTGGTGGCGGCGCCTGTAGTCCCAGCTACTCGGGAGGCTGAGGCAGGAGAATGGCGGGAACCCGGGCGGCGGAGCTTGCAGTGAGCTGAGATCCGGCCACTGCACTCCAGCCTGGGCGACAGAGCGAGACTCCGTCTCAAAAAAAAGAAAAGAATTGCAAAGTGAGCAATTGGCATGAAGGCTGGAGATTAACCAGCTGATCATTTAGAGTTCTGGCAAAATTAAATCAAGCCATTCTATAAGGAAACTTCCAAAATTCAGGAAAAACAACTGCCGCCCAAAACAATAGCCATGAACCCAAGGAAAGTAACGGTAGAACCACACTCCCAAGAAGTGAAAGAACAGGTCAGTCTGTAGACAGCAGTAAAATGAGTTCTGTTAAAATGGCTAAGGAGTATTCCAGACACAAGACAGGAGCATAAAGCAGTTTTTATTTTTTATTATCTGGGAATTTCTTAAAAGTGATAAGAAGATCAAGAAGCAAAATCGCAATCTTTGCCTTCAAAGAAGGAGCAAAATCTGAACACCAGAAAATATGCTGAGGAGCGGCCAGGGGCGAAGACAGAGGAAAGGCATGGGGGCAGGCCTTGAGCTACAGAGCTGCGGAGATGTTTGCAGAGTGTGTGTCTGGGTGACAAGGGTCAAACACCTAAACTCACGTCTGCCCAGCTTGGATGGAAGCACAGGCTGCCAGCAAGAACTGTCCTGGGCTTAATTTGATTCCAGTAAGCAAAGGAGGAGATCTAAATAAGGAGGCACAGAGAAAGTCTCCTTAGCAGGTGAGAAGAGAGACTCTTAGTATCAGTATCATAGGTGTCTATTTCTACTAGCTTGGAGGAAATAAAGACTGCAAACTCACATACACAAACAAACAAACGATAATAAGGTAATAAGGACAATCCCTGCTAGACTGAAGTACGATTCTCTTTCCTCTCCTGTGTGTTGTGCCCTGGGAATAGGGCCCTGCAAATGTGGGCCTTCCTCAAATATGAGCAAGCATAGAGGACCTAGAAAATAATCTACACAGATGTTCCACAAGAACGAGAGAGGCGGTGGGGAGGAACTGGGCCACCAAATGGCACTTGAAAAATCTCACCAAAAAAATAACAATTATGAAAAATAAACTCTGAAGTTTAAAAGCAGAGTGAATTAATCACCTCTATCTTGCAAGAGCACAGAACAAAGATTTTTTTAAAAAAACGTTCAGGAAAGAAATGGAAAGAAAACAAAAGAATATGCAGTGTAAGTTGGCAGCACTCATTAAAGAAGTTTTAAAAAGAAACTAAATTTATCCCATAGAGGAAAATGAAACTGGTGAATGCAAACCAGAGTCACTGCTAAAAATGCAGAGCAAGGCTCAGCAAGTACAGCCCGGGGAGCAAATCCGCCCGCCCAGCTGCTGTGGGGCCCATGAGCAATGAATGGTTTCAACTCATTCACAAAAACGAATAAAAACAAACAGGAATGCAGAGACCACATGTGTCTACAAATCCTACGTTTACCCACTGACCTTTACAGACAATGTCGCCAACCTTGACACAGAGAACAGAAATGAGGAAAGCAAACCAATGAAGTGTAAATGGATAGATTAAAAAGATTAGAACCAACAATAAATATGACACTTAAGGACTAAATACGTTCATCAATAAAGTCATGCTAAAAGAAAATAATATATGAAGCTGAACAAATAAATAATTCAAGAGAAATAAAACACACATCTACAAGTTAAAGAGCGCACCTTGTCCAGGAAAAACAATAACCTAGAAAAGTCCATCTTAAAAGAGATAAAATCAATGCTATGCAAATTCGAAGATAAGAAGCCTCTAAACAGAGAAGCTAAAAGCAAAGAAAAACAAAACAAAACCTCAGACTTCCATAGCAACAGTGGGGCAGTGTGAAGAAACACCTGCAGAATTTCTAAAAAATATAACCCAGACAGTTTCTATCCAGCAAACTGTCTTTCAAATATAAAGGTGAACTACTCTGGGAAATAATATGCTCTTGAGTACTTTTTGAATGTTATACCCAAGAGATAACTTGAAAAATTAGGGCAAAAAGACAGGCATGGGCCTTGAATAGAATATATTAATATTTATGATACTAAGATTAAAACAATTATAATAAGGGTTTGGTTCTAGAACACAACATAATGTTCTTAACCTTGATAGTGTAGAAATAATATAATTAACAAAAGTGATGAGGGAAAGGAGCAAAGAACATGGAACATAGTATGGCTTCCTTTTTTTTTTTTTTTTTTTTTTTTTTTTTTAGGTGGAGTCTCGCTCTGTCGCCCGGTCTGGAGTGCAGTGGCCAGATCTCAGCTCACTGCAAGCTCCGCCTCCCGGGTTTACGCCATTCTCCTGCCTCAGCCTCCCGAGTAGCTGGAACTACAGGCGCCCGCCACCTCGCCCGGCTAGTTTTTGTATTTTTAGTAGAGATGGGGTTTCACCGTGTTAGCCAGGATGGTCTCGATCTCCTGACCTCGTGATCCGCCCGTCTCGGCCTCCCAAAGTGCTGGGATTACAGGCTTGAGCCACCGCGCCCGGCCTGGCTTCCTTACTTTTAATGTCAGGATCCAACAGCTGATAAAACAATAAAAGAGTCATAAATATAGTTGAGAGGAAAAAAATAACAAATACGTGTTTAAACTAGCAAAATAGATGATGGGAGTAAAGGAAGAAATTGCTAACATGTTTTCTAAGAGAATATTTCTTAACCAAGAAGAATACTGTTCCCTTAGAGAAAATTGATTATATACAGGGATGTTTTTGATAATCACAATAACTAGGGTTTATTATTGACGTTTACTAGTGAGGGGAAAGAGTGCTAAATATCTTGCAATGCATGTGACATTCTTGCACAATGATAAATGTTTCTTTCCATAAAAGCCAGTAGGACTCCTATTAAGAAACAACAAATTAAAGAAGAACCTAATGATAGTATGTTTTCAAGTAACAATTAGCTAGTTAATCACTACAACAAAAATTCAGATCTCCTATTTATCAGAAATAGGATGCGTATGCACATAAAAATTAAAGGTAAAAAATAACTTAAAAGGAAACATATGGACTAAAATAAATGAGCAAAGGTATTCCAGGCAAATAAAAAGAAAGCAAGGGGTAGTTTTTATTTTTTTATTCTAATACTTCAAATACTTGAATACAATTTAAAAAGAACACTTAAGTGAAACGTAGGCAACAGTTTACAGTGCTAAACTGTGCAATTTACAGTGAAGATTAATAGTCATGTGCCAAATAACATTCATTAGTGTTCATAATTCAAAAACTATAGAAGATAGAAAGTGAAATAGAAAAAAATTAAAAGTAGGTGACTGTATTTTGCTTTAAGCTGTTCAAGTGGATTAAAAAAGGTAATTATAGAAGACCTAAATAAGATAATTAGGTAGTTATTATTGCTGTGTGATTAATGCTTTATCCTGTAAACACAAATAAGCCTTCTTTTCAAATGCTCCTGAAACTGTCAGAAAATGTGCAAATAGTAGGCCACAAAAAATGAAAATCAGTAAATTCTAAAAGTAGAAATGGCAAAGACATTTTCTGATTACCACATGATAAAATGATAGTTTAACTTTCAGTCCCCACCCCCAACAAAAAAAAGGCCACCATCAATGGAAAAAGAAAATCTTAAATTCATGGGACAAAGATAAAACTGAATTCAGAATTTCAGAATATGTAGAATGGAATAATACTAAAATCAGAAAATAGTCAAGACTTCTGCTATTGCCTATAATGGAGTAACTAATACTAGACTTACTCTACATGAAAAACAACCAGAAAACCCCCCAAAATATGAAAGAAAGTAAACTCTAGATGCGAGCCACGGTCCATCCAGTTTTCTGCCTGGGGACAAATTTCTGAACCTGGTACAAAAGCTAAAATCCAAGCAAAGCATGTTAGTTACGCTGAATGGAGGATGCAAGTATCAAAATAGAGGCATACACTGAACACAGTAGTGAGAAGATGGAACTGCACAAGGGATGGTGAAAAGCCTGTGTAAAGGTCATTATGAGTCTTCAGTTGAAAGCTGGGATATCAAGATACCCTGAGGCTACCAGAGAGCAGTTGCTATGGGATTGAAAAAGTAATGGTGATACTATGAGTCTAGCAATGTTGAGATATTGGAGTTCTGTTGTAGCTTCAATACAGTGATCTTGTCAATATTTTGCTCATATACTGATCATCAAGCAGTATCATCAGCAAGTGCATGCCTTAGGAGTAAGGAACATAGTTTGAAGACTGCTCTAGAGTCTAAAACCATCTTAACAAAATGTAATAACAAAATGGACAAGATCCATAAGGGAGACTATTTGGAGGCTGAATCCCATCAAGATAAGGGAATTTTGGAAATACTTTAGGGAAATTTTTTAGTCTTTCCACAGGTTTCCCACTAACAAAGCATAAAACTAAGTCAACAAAAGTTTGAGGACACCAGTCAGTAACTGAACTGCTTTGTAATTCAACATAAAAATTCTTGAAAGAATTTTCTTAAAAAATTAGAGTCTACAACATACCACGCAAAATATCCAGCTATAATTAAAAATTACTAGCAATGCAAAGAAACAGAAATATGTAGCCCATAGTAAAACAACAAATAAATAATGCAGTCAGTAGAAACTGTCCTGATATCATCTCAGGAAAGAAATGAATATTATGAAAAAAATACCTATTTAAACTTCTTCAATCAAAAAAGACAATATTTAAAATTTTTTTAAAATTCATTGAATAAACTTAACCACAGGATGGGGATAACAAAAAAAGTCAATAAATTTGAATACAGATTAATGGAAAATTTTTCATTCTGAAGAAGAGAGAAGTTGGAGAAAAATAGAGCAGAACCTAGGGATATGTAAAACAATAGAAACAGTATAGCATACAATGTCACTTTCTGACCTATTTTCATTATTTTCTCATTTGGGGATTATATTTGCATGTAAGCAAGAAGGAATGAAGGCAGGAAATAAAGAAAAAAAGAGAGCAAAAGAGAGAGAGAGAAGTAAGAAAGAAAGAAGAGAAAAGGAGAAAAATCTTGAAATTACCAGAGAGAAAACACACATCAGAGGAATCACAGCTGACTTCTTCTTAGAAGTAATGGAAGCTAGGAAACAATAGAATAACTTATTTAACCTGTTAAAGAAAAGTGATCATTAACTCAGAATTCTATATCCAATTAAAATATCCTTTAGAAACAAAAAGAAAATAGGGAAATTTTCAGATAAATGGAAGTTGAAAAAAATACATTACCAGCAAACCTGCACTACAAAAAAAAAAAATGCTAAGGGAGATTTTTCAGGAAGAAGAGAAACTTCAATCTGCAGGAAGGAAAAAAAGAATACTGGAAATGGGAAACAATAAGTTAAATTAATATAAAATGATAATTTTTTCTTATAATTTTCTTAAAAGACAACTGACTGTTGAAATCAAGTCAATAACAATGTTAGGACAGACTTCTAGTGAATATTGAATAAAAATTATAGGAAAAAATCGAAGAAAAAAACAAGAAAGGAAGAAAGTGAATGGAATTATACCATTTTATGATTACCAGATTATAAAATAGGAAGGATATGGTGTAAACTGGGTAGAAGTGAAGTGAGAAGTGGAAAGTGGGGATAGAACAACGTTAGAAAAAAAGTAAGAAAACATAGAACCTGTGAAGTCCCAGGTATAAAGTGAGACAGAGAGCACAATATTGACACTTATCAGGGGAAACCCCACTCCCGATATTTAATCTGGGTTCTTTTCTATTCCATAAGTGTCTCGGCTGGCTTGAGAAATAAAGAGAAAGAGTACAAAAGAGAGAAATTTTAAAGCTGGGTGTCCAGGGGAGACATCACATGTCAGCAGGTTCTGTGATGCCCCGAGCCATAAAACCAGCAAGTTTTTATTAGTGATTTTCAAAAGGGGAGGGAGTGTACGATTAGGGTGTGGGTCACAGAGATCACTTGCTTCACAAGGTAATAAAATATCACAAAGCAAATGGAGGCAGGGCGAGATCATAGGACCACAGGATGGGGCGAAATTAAAATTGCTAATGAGGTTTCAGGCATCCATTGTCATTGATAACATCTTATCATGAGGCAGGGTTTGAGAGCAGACAACCTGTCTGACCAAAATTTATTAGGTGGGAATTTCATCTTAATAAGCCTGGGAGCACTACAGGAGACCGGGGCTTATTTCATCCCGTCGGCTTCTACCGTAAAAGATGCCTCCCCCACAGGGCCGTTCATAGGCCTACCCTTAGGGCACATTCTCTTTCTCAGGGATGTTCCTTGCTGAGAAAAAGAATTCAGCGATATTTCTCCTATTTGCCTTTGAAAGAAGAGAAGTATGGCTCTGTTCCACCCAGCTTACTGGCAGTCAGACTGCAAGTCTTATCACCCTTGTTCCCTGAAGATTGTTGTTATCCTGTTCTTTTTTCAAGGTGCCTAAATTTCATATTGTTCAAACACACATGCTCTACAAACAACTTGTGCAGTTAATGCAATCATCACAGGGTCCTGAGGCGACATACATCCTCCTCAGTTTACAAAGATGATGGGATTAAGAGATTAAAGTAAAGACAGGCATAGGAAATCACAAGGGTGTTGATTGGGGAAGTGATAAGTGTCCATGAAATCTTCACAATTTATGTTCAGAGATTGCAGTAAAGACAGGTGTAAGAAATTATAAAAGTATTAATTCGGGAAACTAATAAATGTCCATGAAATCTTCACAATTTATATTCTTCTGCCACAGCTTCAGCCGGTCCCTCTGTCTGGGGTCCCTGACTTCCCGCAACAGACACTAATTATACACTTTGGCTAGATTAGGATACAAACTGTTTGCCATTAGAAAGGAATAGTAAATGGATGTACAGCTAAAAGGCTACAAAAATAATGGATTAACCAGAGAAGGTAGAAAAACATCAATAGAGGAACAAAAAGAGAAAGGAAAATAGAAAACAAATGACAAAATATTAGAATTAAATTTGCCCATATCAATAATGACATTAAATGTCAATGGACATGGACAAAAACTGAAGTAAAAGGCTGGGGTTGTCACACTGGATAAAAATGCAAGATCCAATGATTAAAATTTATATGAACTATACCTTAAATATAAATATACAAAATGATTAAAATAAAAAGAATGGGAAATATATACCATTTATTCAGAAACCAAAAGAAAACTTATATAGGTTATTTTACTTGTATCAGACAAAATACACTTTAGGACAAAGAATATTCAAAGAAATGAAAATTGGTATTTCCTAATGATAAAAGGGGCATTTCATCAAACATTTATAAAAATGATATGTATTCAGCAAATAACAGAATTTTTAAAATTATAAACTAAAGTGAGATACAAGCAGGTCCACAATCATAGATGCGTATTTAAATATCTCTTTCTTAATCATTGATAAAACAAATAGGAAAATAAAGCAATAAGTATACAGGAGACTTGTACAGCACTATCAACTAAGTTGACCTAATTTACACTTACAGAAGAGTAAAACCAACTCTTGCAGAAAACAGTTTTTTCATGTGTACATGGAGCATTAACCAAAACCAACCATTTGTCAAGGCATAAAATATATCACGGTAAACATCAAATAATTGAAATTTAAGGAATATGTTATCTGACCACAACTAGACACTAAAAACAAGTAAGATTAAATCAGGTAGCTAAAAGTATCCCTATACTTGAAAATTACAACTCTCTCTCTCTCTGACACACACACACACACACACACACACACACAGAGACAGAGAGACAGAGAGAGGTCTGTGTGTGCTGTGTGTGTATTTTCTAGTGCTTCTGCCTCTATGATTGAACTCTGTTTAAAAGAAAATTTACAGTTTAGTTGCTCGTATTAGAAAATAAAGTGAGGCTGTTGTCATGGTCGGTGGTGATGGTGGTTTGAGGCTTACATCTAGGAAGTCTCTTTAAGGCCATGTTACCTGTGGGCTGTGGGCTGTTGGAGGCTGCGCGTCTGATGCATGTCTGCTCACTCTGGGACCCCGCGGGAGTCAGTCACGTGATTACAAAGCCCCTCCTGGCCGGGCGCGGTGGCTCACGCCTGGAATCCCAGCACTTTGGGAGGCCGAGACGGGCGGATCAGGAGGTCAGGAGATCGAGACCATCCGGGAGAACACGGTGAAACCCCGTCTCTACCAAAAATACAAAAAACTAGCCGGGCGAGGTGGCGGCGCCTGTGGTCCCAGCTCTTCCGGAGGCTGAGGCAGGAGAATGGCGGGAACCCGGGAGGCGGGGCTTGCAGTGAGTCAAGATGGCGCCGCTCACTCCAGCCAGGGCGACAGAGCGAGACTGTCTCAAAAGAAAAAAAAGCCCCTCCTTGGGACAGGTCACTCCCGAGACAGAGGAAACGGAGCGGAAGAACTGAGCGGAGCTGTGTAATGCTCTTACAGGGAAAGGGAGCAAATGTTTGGGAACAATAATACAAATACTGCAAGTTATCCACTAGCAGTTTCTAAGCCACGGCACGTGCTTAATAAATATTTGCTGATGAAAAACTAAAATTGAGTGGATTTTTAAAATAGATGTTATGAAGGAAACTTCCTTTCTGGAGACCATTAAAGTACTTTTCTCCTTGATCTTATATTAACTTTTTAATATCTTTGTTTTAATCATAATGATTTACTTGTCAGTTTCACTCACTAGAGTTTATTTCTTGAGGACAGTAATTTGGTCTTGTTTCTCTTCATTTCCCCCTTTTAAAAATTGAGTTATTTATTTATTCTCTTTCATCTCCAGATCTCATTCACCAATCATAGGTAATTCATTAATGTATTCAATTAATATCTTTGTGTTTGTCTCGATTCTTGAAAATTGTATATTATAAAGTGTGCATGTATTTTATTGAAAATGAAGTTATAAAATCAATTATCTCAGATTACACCTGAGAAACGGGAAACTTAAGACAAGATCAAATTAAATCTCTTTAATTAAATTGAATGAATGAAATAATAAAAAGTAAAAGTGAATTTAAAGCTGACATATGGTAGAACATACATTTAAAAATTAGATCTCTGAAAAATTAATAATATCAAAGACTCTTTTTAGCAGGTCTAATAAAAGAAATGTGTACACGCCAAACATGACTGAAACAGGATTTTAAATTTTCAAAAGAGCTTCTCTAGTCCCCATCTCAATCAGCGCTGCCACCTGCGTCTTCTGCTGAGCCCTGGGGCTGTTCCAGCAGCCGCTCCCCTCACGCCTCACACACATTCCCTTGGCTCTTTGGCCGATTCGGAATCCCAAGCACACCTGACTCAGAATATTTCCTGCAACTGCTCCTGCTACCACCCTAAGGTAAGCCCAGCCAGGTGGCTCCTATGTCAGTGCAGCGGCCTTCACACTGTCCTTCCTCCTTCCACCACCTGCTTCCTACTGGTAGTTCTCCCTAGAATATGCAGAACACTGTCTCAGTCATGTCCATCAGGTCATGGCGTTCTATATTACACTGCACAACTATCACCTCCAGTGGAGTTTCACACCCTTCCTTCTATGCGGCCTTGCTTGCTATTCCTTTAACACAGCAAGCTCCTTCTAGCTCAGCTTTTTCACACTTGCTATGCTCTTTGGAATGCCTTCTCCCCATTCTTGTGGCTTGCCAGTATTTCTTCCAGCTCTCCGTTTAAACGTTATTGCTGTAAAGAGGTCTTGTTGCAGAACAGCCTCCGGTAACTACCGGCCACACGCCTTCCTCTTATTTTCCTCTGTTTTTTCTTATAGCCCCTATTGATTTGTACATTTCTTTATTTACTTTTTATGTTCCTCAGTTAGAATTTCAAGGTCCGTAAAGGTAGGTAGATAGCTCATCGGATCCTTCAGAATCCTTTAACAGTGTCTAGAACATGTGAATGTTTAATGAATACAAGAACGAGTGAGGAGTGGTGTTAGAGCCCCAGACAAGGATAAGAAGAAGAAACATAGTGGGAATACTAAGTAAGGAAATCAGAATACAGGGTAGCATATTAATGTATTCTTTCTTAATACTTATTATGTATGTAGTACAATCATAAATTCTTTAGGAAGTGAATAGTGTCATGAAAAGCATATTATTTTTTGGTAGGTGTGCGCTCATGCATAAATCTAATATTCAATTTTTGATCAAAAGTAACTAAGACTCAAATGTACAAATCAGAAATAATATCATTAATTTCTTAAATAACCTGATCAAAATTCCCTATGCATTGAATGAAACAGTATTTAAAAATATCAGGCTAGAAACTAGCATATAATTTTATGTTTTATAAGGAGAATGAAAGAAATATTAATATTAAACATTACATAAAATAAGATGAGGACTACATGCCACTGAAATATTTCACAATATTATTTCTGTGTTTCTTCCTTAATTTTGGAAGTTGAGAATTTTCTCTAATATGCTTCATTAATTTCTTCCTCCACTAAATTTTTAATCAAAAGTTTAGATTTCAGGTCCAGCAACTTTCAACCTTAGCACCGGTTCATTCTTGGTCCAATATCAAATGACTAGCTTCAAGTTTTTTTTTGTTTTTCTTTTTGAGACAGAGTCTCGCTCTGTCCCCCAGGCGGAAGTGCAGCGGCACCATCTCTGCTCACTGCAACCTCTGCCTCCCAGGTTCAAGCAATTCTTGTGCCTCAGCCTCCTGAGTAGCTGGGATTACAGGCATGTGCCACCATGCCCAGCTAATTTTTGTATTTTCAATACAGACAAGAGTTTCGCCATGTTGGCCAGGCTGGTCTCAAACTCCTTGCTACAAGTGATCTACCGCCTCGGCCTCCCAAAGTACTGGGATTACAGGCATGAGCTACCACCTGGCCCTAGCTTCATTTTTAACATTTATTTTTAGGGGATAACGTTTTGAAAGAATAAATTTTGGTTATTCTAAATGGCCAAATAGGGTAAAGAACATATGCAAATCTGGGGAATGTGGCCACAGACCCCTCAGTACAAGTGGAACAAAAGACAGGAAGAATATTCACAACAGGACTAGTTATAGCAAGTCCTTGCTAGAGAACACACAGGGGGTAAAGAATAACTGTAATCATCCAAGACAGGGTGTCTGTCTACCCATGTCTCCCACAGTCCATGTGAGCAGCCTTGCCTTTTACAACAGGATGACGACAATAGAGACTCTGGGATACAAATACATCTTGTGAAGGAATGTGATTGGGAACCTGCTGTGGTTAGCAGTTCACAAAATCCCAGCAGGGAAAAACCGTAACTATGAAGGTTTGCCTGAAAGACTGTAACCAACTTCATTCCTCTAACCAACTGAAACCTATCTCTAATATGCTACAGTAGTCTAGTCTATCCAGTTGGACTAGATCATGCTTGTCCAGCCTGTGGCCCATGGGCTGCATGCAGCCCAGGACGTTTGTGATTGTGGCCCAACACAAATTCGCAAACTTTAAAACATTATGAGTTTTTTTTTATTTTTATTTTTATTTTTTTTTTGCAATTTCCTTTCTTTAGCTCATCAGCTGTCATTAGTGTATGTTACGTGCAGCCCAAGAAAATCCTTTTTCTGCCGGGCGCGGTGGCTCAAGCCTGTAATCCCAGCACTTTGGGAGGCCGAGACGGGCGGATCACGAGGTCAGGAGATCGAGACCATCCTGGCTAACACGGTGAAACCCCGTCTCTACTAAAAAATACAAAAAACTAGCCGGGCGACGTGGCGGCGCCTGTAGTCCCGGCTACTCGGGAGGCTGAGGCAGGAGAATGGCGGGAACCCGGGAGGCGGAGCTTGCAGTGAGCTGAGATCCGGCCAGTGCACTCTAGCCTGGGCGGCAGAGCGAGACTCCGTCTCAAAAAAAAAAAAAAAAAAGAAAATCCTTTTTCTTCCAATGTGGCTGAGGGAAGCCAAAATATTGGACACCCTTGACTAGATCATGTGAGAGCCACATAGCTATTTTATATAATTTCGTTTTCTCCAAACAACTACTTTTGCTCAGTGTACCCCAGAGTGATTTTATGATAATGATCCCTGTGCCTACGATAAAATGTTGCTAAGAGGACTGATCCCCAAATTTTGTTTTCTTCTTTCTACTCCTAACTGTTGGAAGTGACTTGTTCCTCTCTTTTTATGTGAGCTGTGAATCATGCACTCTATTTAGATGGTTTAATCACTGGATGTAAGACAGCACGAAGACACACCGAGAGCTCATTTCCAGTGGGGGTAGAAGACTCTACACATTGATTTTGTTGATTTAACTCAGTACTGGTCCCATCTTACTTCTCTTCTCATTTTTTAAAATATTTCATCAAAATTTTCAGTAGGAAATACACAGTTCGAAAGTCAATGTAAAGATGTATGGAGGAAACATTTACCCTCAATGTTTTTCTCCTTCTAGCCTTCCACAGGAAGCCACTGATATATTTTCCTTCCACATTCCCCAGAATTTTTTAAGCAAATGTGAATACCATTTCCTCCCTGTCCTCCTCCTCTTTTTCTTCTAAAAGGGTCCTGTGTTACCCACTTTGCTTCCTTTAATGGTTACTTCCTGAGCATCCTGGTACCTTTTAATATCAGAAGATGCTCATTTTCTTTAAATGTGTGACATTTCATATTATCATTGTTCCATAACTTACTTAACCTGGCTCTTACTGATGGACTTCTGGGCTGTTACCAGTCATTTGCTCTTATAAATAACACTGTAACGCATTATTTTGTATTTGTGGTTTTATAGATGTCTATACGTGCATCTTAGGATACATTTCAGAAGTAGGATTTCTGGGTCAATGTACATACATATGTTGATTTTTGATAGATATTACCAAGTCACCCCCATAAAGTATGAGTGTCCTGTTTCACAGTAGCTTGTGAAAACCATTGTTTATCATACTTTAGGGTTTTCAACACTCTTGTTTAAACTAGTATGGCATTTTTATACAGTTTTGATTAATTAATTAATGTATCTTTATATACTCTTGGGTCATATGTCTTTATTAATTAATAAGTGTATATTCATGGGTAATTTATATTTCTTTTAATTGTCTATACTTTGATGAATTCTGCATGGGATTTTTGTCGTCTTATTGATTTCTACGGGATCTTTATACACTAAGGACAGAGCGCTTTCTCAGATGAGCTGCAACTATTTCTCTCAGTTGTTTAATCTTTAAAATTTTACTTATCTTATTTTTTACCTACAGGAGCTTTAAGTTTTATAAAGTAAAAATATATACAATTTTTTTTTATCTTATGGCTCCTGGGTTAGAATTTTTATAGTGAGATAAAATTAAAAATGAGGGCATTGAACCTAGAAGGCATTGCACTAAGAATAAATATTGTTTCAGAGTTTAGAAGTTCTGTTTTAAATTTTCATTTCCAAAGGACACTTAGATCTTGGTTTTCCAATTCATGTGTTCCTTCCATCACGTCAAATGCATGATTCTTATATCTAAACCTCCAACATTTTGCTGCTTTCAAAATTATCATTCCTGGCCAGGCACAGGGGCTCATTCCTATAATCCCAGCGCTTTGGGAGGCAGAGGCAGGTGGATCACCTAATGTCAGAAGTTTGAGACCAGCCTGGCCAACATGTCAAAACACTGTCTCAACTAAAAATTCAAAAATTAGCTGAGTATCAAGGTGGGAGCCTGTAGTCCCAGATACCTAGAAGGCTGAGGCAGGGGAAGCTCTTGAACCCAGGAGGCAGAGGTTGCAGTGAGCCGACATCACACCATTCCACTCCAGCCTGGGTGACAACAGCAAAACTCCATCTCAAAAAAAAAAAAAAAAATTATCATTTCTTGTCACATTGACAGGCAACATACTCAAGATTACAGGCTGAATTTGTGTATTTTTTGATGATAGATTTACCTGCTGATCTGCATCTGAGTTATAATGAAATTAAATCACTTTTTACTTCCTCTTCAATGTACACTGAGTAATCTGAAGATGGTGGTTTGATGAGCTAAGCAAAATTTAAAGTTATCCTATTAAAAATACTAAAAAATAAAAAAAGTATTGCATGGGTACCATATCCCCCCGTGTAACTCCCCTTCAGTGATTGTTAGTGCAGTCCCAGCCCAAGTAAGATACTCAATGGGGCTGAGGATTCAGATGCAACCTTTGCCCCTATGGAGCATTTAACCAAATAACAGAGGGTCTTTTGTTAATGCCAATTTCATTTGTCTTTAAGAAAACTTACTTTCAATTTTATACACTAACTTACATTTCTTGACAGCCTGTGTATTTTATTTTTATAAAACATCGCCAATTTTCATTGCAATCACTAAGGCATGTGTATATTTGACTTTGGGTTGCTACAAAACTGAGCGTTCCATGACAAACATATTCCACACTGCTAGGCATCTCTGTGATGAGAGATTACTGTACTTGCCTTTTAATTTCCCTTCTCATTTTTGTTTCATATTTTCTATCTGCCCGCCCCCAACCCCACCTATAACACAGATACACACACCCTTCCTGCCCAGGGGCCTGGGATATTTTAAGTGACTAATTCATGTTTGATGAATCAAAGAAGGAAGGGAAAGTCTGTGGGAAGGAAGCCAAAGAAAGAAAGGAAAACAGAATGAAGGGAGGTGTTGGAGAAAGCACAAAGGGTCCCTCTATGGAGACTGTATAGGTTATAGAGATTGCAATAGAATTCAAAACAGTGCTTCAAAACTCATCACTGGTTTTTTTAAATTTTATTAAAAACATTTTTTGCTTCATTGAACCTTATATTTTAATTGATTGAAGTTAGTCTTTATTTCTTCAACAATTTTATGTATACTTGACAAAACCTGTTTGAAATAAAAATTCATGCTACAATCTGATTTTTGAAATTCAAAGATAAATGACATATCCATGCTTTTCTACAGCAGCTTTCTGTCTTTCTGTGTACCTTTGGGATGAAGAGATTCCCAAGATGTTCAGGGACATGTAATGAGCATACTTAGTCCTGTTACAATTTGTGCACATTGTATACATTTTACATTCACTTCAGAGTTTAAACTCCTTCTCCTTGACTTTAAAGTAGGTAAGACTGATACACATTTGCACATTTTTCTTCATTCTTAGCAATTAATCTCAGAAGGTTCTGCTCGGGCTGTGTAGTGAGGGAAAAATGTAGCTCAGAGCCAGCCTAAGGGAGACACAAGTGTCAGACCACAGGGGCAGACCACAGCCTCAGAAAGCTGTCCTATTTTGTATTTCCACAGTTTCTTGGTTATAAGAAAGAAAAACTGGGTGAATGCAAAAGGACAATTTAATATGCCGATTTAATTGTTTTATCTCATAAAACTTTCAGGAAATACTTGGATGGTGTCAGTACTGCCCGCGTTATCAGTTAGCCCTGATTTAGGCTCCATTCCTTTTTGTTCATAATCCCATATGCCACTGTAGGAGCAGCGTCTCCACTGTAAGTCAGTCGGGAACGCTAACTGACCACGATTTTAAAAACTCACAATATCACAATGAGCAAAAGTAAACGCTATTACCTAGCTATTGCTATTCAGCTAATCGACATAGACACAACCTTAGTTTCAGGCACGAAGAACATTTTAAAAGAAAAATCAATGTACATGCTTTTCTGACTTTCTACTCTATACTCAATTCCACAACTGAATGTGGAACCAGTAAAGATGCATTCTCAGTTATCCATCCTAGAAGATGTATTCCATTCTTCATTTTGTGGTCATTTTTACAGCAGCCCTGTAAACACATATTCACACATTTATTTCAGTGTTCTGACATAAAGTTTCTGTAAGGTTGACTAGGGGACTAACTCAGCTAGTCCACATTAATTGTAATAGAAGTTCAAACTTTAGAAAAAAGCATATACCAGCCGGGTGCGGTGGCTCAAGCCTGTAATCCCGGCATTTGGGGAGGCTGAGGTGGGTAGATTACCTGAGGTCAAGAGTTCGAGACCCGCCTGGCCAACATGGTGAAACCCTGTCTCTACTAAACATGCAAAAATTAGCCGGGCATGGTGGTATGCCCCTGTAATCCCAGCTACTGGGGAGGCTGAGGTGGGAGAATTGCTTGGATCCAGGAGGCGGAGGCTGCAGTGAGCCACTTTTGAGCCACTGCACTCCAGCCTGGGTGACAGAGTGAGACCTCATCTCAAAAAAAAAAAAGAAAAAAAAAAAGGAAAAAAAAGCATGCAGGAAGTACATAGGATAAAGTTATGTCATGATACACATCACACACACATGAAGAAAGAGAAGGAAAATAATGCAACAACTGGGGCAAAATGGCGAGTCTGTGTGATGGATATTCAGCTCTTTGCACTCTAATTACAGCTTCTTTGTAAGTCTGAAATTATAACCAAATGAAAAGTAACAAGTAAAGAAACAATCAAGAAACACAATTAGGCACACAGAGAGATCAAATATGTCACTAATCCAAGAGAATCAACAGAAAGCAAAAAACGCCCAAGAGATTTAGGAAATCGAGTGATGAGACAGTGGCTTTCAATTAACTAAAATTAAAACATCAAAAGAACTTAAAAATATTCTGAAGTGGAGCATAGAACTCCAAACTATGCTAAAGCATGAAATGTAAGTTCTGAAAGTGAACAATGAAATCCCTGAGGAGGAGGGGCTGAGACGACTGACTAGAACCAGCTGCGGTGCGAGGTTCCCATGGAAAGGAGCAAACACAGCGCGCGAGCCCTGCACCGGCCACCGAGGTCTCCAGCTTCTGTCACCAGGAATGGCCAAGCGGTCGGTGCGACCCGCGGAGCAGCGCGGGGCTGCGAGGGCCCCGCTGGGAGCCACGCGGGGAGCGAAAACTCCCCCGCAGCCAGGGAGGCGGTGAGGGACCCACTACCCAGCCCGGAAAACTTCTTTCCGCGGATCTGTGCCCCCCGCGCACCAGGAGGGCCCCACAGCGAGCCCACGCCGCAGGCCTTCGGTCCCAAGCCCCGAGCTGTGCAGACCCTCGGCGGCCGCTTGGCTGGAGACTGCCTAAGACACGGGAGAGGCAGCCTCTGTTACCACCGCTTCTGCATCTGCCGCTGCCTGAGACCCCCGAGCCCCCGGGGAGGGGCGACCATCACCACCGCTTCTGCATCTGCAGCTGCCTGAGACCCCCGAGCCCCCCGGGAGGGGCGACCATCACCACCGCCTCTGCATCTGCCGCTGCCTGAGACCCCCGAGCCCCCCGGGAGGGGCGACCATCACCACCGCTTCTGCATCTGCCGCTGCCTGAGACCCCCGAGCCCCCCGGGAGGGGCGACCATCACCACCGCTTCTGCATCTGCCGCTGCCTGAGACCCCCGAGCCCCCCGGGAGGGGCGACCATCACCACCGCTTCTGCATCTGCCGCTGCCTGAGACCCCCGAGCCCCCCGGGAGGGGCGACCATCACCACCGCTTCTGCATCTGCCGCTGCCTGAGACCCCCGAGCCCCCCGGGAGGGGCGACCATCACCACCGCTTCTGCATCTGCAGCTGCCTGAGACCCCCGAGACCCCGGGAGGAGCGACCATCACTGCAGCTCAGTCAGCTGTTTTTCCCCTGCCAGCACCAGGGAGACTGATGGTTTAGACCCGGGAGGAATCCCCACGGCCAGCACAGCCGCTGTGGCAGATCGTGGCCAGACTGCCTCCTTAGGCAGAGCCCTGACACATCCCTCCTCACTGGGCAGGGCCTCCATGCGGGAATTTCAGCTACTCCAACCAGGGGTTTAGGGACAGGGTTGGTAATGGTTTTTTAATAGCTATTTATGACTAACCCACAGTTAATATGAGAATGAATCAGCCAAAGCTGGAAGCATTCAACTTGAAAACCAGCAAAGACAAGGACGCCCTCTTGCACCACTCCTATTCAATATAGTGTTGGAAGCCCTGGCAAGGGCAATGAGGCAAGAGAAAGAAACAAAACATATCTGAATAGGAGGAGAGGAAGTCAAACTGTCTCTGTTTGCAGATGACACGATCCTACATCTAGAAAATCCCATCATCTCAGCCCAAAAGCTTCTTAAGCTGATAAGCAACTTCAGCAAAGTCTCAGGATACAAAATCAATGTGCAAAAATAACAAGCATTTCTATGCACCAACAATACAAAAACAAGAGTGAAGTAATGAAGGAACTGCCATTCACAATTCATACAAAAAGAATAAAACACCTAGGAATACAGGTAACAAGGGAGTGAAGGACCTCTTCAAGGAGAACTACAAACCACTGCTCAAGCAAAACAGAGAGGACACAAACCAATGGAAAAATATTCCATGCCCATGGATAGGAAGAATCAACATCATGAAAATGACCATACTGCCAAAATAATTTATAGAGTCAGTGCTCTTCCCATAAAGCTACTACTGACGTTCTTCACAGAATTAGAAAGAAAACTACTTCAAAATGCATATGGAAGCAAAAACAAGCCCGTATAACCAAGACAATCCTAAGCAAAAAGAGCAAAGCTGGAGGCATCACTCTACCCAATGTCAAACTATACTACAAGGCTACAGTAACCAAAACAGCATGGTATTGGTACAAAAACAGACATATAGACCAATGGAACAGAATAGAGATCTCAGAAAGAAGACCATATATCTACAACCATCTGATCTTCAACAATCCTGACAAAAACAAGCAATGGAGAAAGGGTTCCCTTTTTAATAAAATTGAAACTAGAACCCTTACTTATACCTTATACAAAAATTAACTAAAGATGATTTAAAGAGTTAAATCCAAAACAATAAAAACTAGAAGAAAATCTAGGCAATACCGTTCAGGACATAGGCACAGGCAAAGATTTCATGAAAAACATCAAAAGCAATTGCAGCAAAAGCCAAAATTGACAAATGGAATCTAATTGAACTAAAGACCTTCTGCAGAGCAAGGGAAGCTATCACTAGAGTGAGCAGACAACCTACAGAATGGGAGAAAATGTTTGCAATCTATCCATCTGACAAAGATCTAATAACCAGAATCTATGAGGAACTTAAACAAATTTACAAGAAAAAGACAATCCTATTGTTCAATCCTATTGTCAAAGGACATTAACAGACACTTCTCAAAAGAAGATATTTATGTGGCCAACAAACACATGAAAAAAAGCTCAACATCTCTGATCATCTGTCCATGAGAACAACAGGTTGAGCCTGTCACCTCTGTCCCCTTAGGTGTCAATTCTTGTGTTTGTTTTGCTAGGGGACCCTCTCTCATGGCATGTGATAGTCCCTCATATGTTTAGGGTATGCTTTCTTCTAATTCTTTTGTCTTATTTTGAATGTCCATACTAGCTTGTTGGGGAGTCTCTCAGCACCTCAGCAGGGAGACCTGGTGGGGGTCCTCCTGCCAAGTGAGGTGCACCAGCATGTGTCATTCTGTGAGTGGGGTCCCTGATCCCCTGGACTGTGGCCGCCCCTCAGGGACCCCTCCTCCCTGTCTGGGAAACAGTGGGCTGCCAGCAGCTGTGCTCCTCCTCCCTAAAACCCCAACTCTTCCTATGGCCTAAGATAACTTCCAGTTCTCCCTCTTCACCTCCTTTGGCCCCACTTTCTTAGCTCTTACCTCTCTCCGGCTGGCATTTTGGCCTTTTTTTTTTTTTTTTTTTTTTTTTTTGAAAAAATTTATTTGGTCATTTCCTGTAAACCAGGACCTGGATTAAACAAATTTTCAAGCTTCATTTCAATCAGACTCTTGTTTGGCATTGTCATCATCAAACCATTTCAATTTTCTTGCTTGAATTCTTAATAGCCTCATTTATAAACACCTCAAGTTCATGTGGTATTTTCAGAACTTTTCATCATTTTTCTTAAAACTTGAAAGGAGAATAGACTTATGGCAACTGCTGACATTTGGAGAGATGGGGAAATGTGGTATCAAAGATAGGTCTGACTTTGAGGCTCAGGTGTTGAGGGCTGACCATGGTGTGGATGATGGAGAAAGTGAGGAGTCAAGAGGAATAGCGGCCGCGCTGGAAACAGGGTAGATGTGCTCAGTGTGAAGCCAGTCGTCGTGTAATTTGTCTCAAAAGTGTATGGAGTTTTCCATGTCATTTTTTAACATTCTTGAATTCTGGATTGTTGGGGTTTTTTTTAAGATATAGCTAGACATGGATGTTTCATTTGCTGTATATAAATTTAATTGGCTCTGCTTTCTCACTAAGACTTTTGCTTTAATTAGCAACCTCCTTTTATTTGTAGATCAAGGCCAAGGCCACAATATACATTTGCATAATAAATGCAAGCAGTTTGAACTTGATCCCTGAAGATGTGAGCTCTCGGTGCGCAGAAACCAGCTGAGCGCCCAGCTGGAGTTTGTGGGAATAATTTTCAGTGTTAAAGAAGTATCATAGCCTGTGTGTCTCTCCTGCAGGAACTATTTTTGTACCTTTAACAATTTCAAGATTAGTGCTTTTATTTTCCTTTTAATCTTTAGATCAATGACCAGTTGCACAAAAATGTAATTCCTTTGGGAAGAAAATATGTGAGCAAAGGGAAACGGTTTTCAACCCTAACGCATCACAGTAAGACAAGGACCCTGTACATGCCCCAAGTGCCTTGCACTGCTCAAGGTGAGAGTCAGAACTTGCAAGACCCACCGCAGATCCTGATTAAAAATAAGCATGGAGGCCAGGCACGGTGGCTCACATCTGTAATCCTAGCACTTTGGGAAGCTGAGGCAGGCGGATCACGAGATCAGGAGATCAAGACCATCCTAGCTAACACAGTGAAACCCTTTCTCTACTAAAAATACAAAAAAAATTAGCCGGGCATGGTGGCAGGCACCTGTAGTCCCAGCTACTCAGGAGGCTGAGGCAGGAGAATGGCATGAACATGGGAGGCAGAGCTTGCAGTGAGCTGAGATCCGGCCACTGCACTCCAGCCTGGGTGACAGAGCTGAGACTCCATCTCTAAAAAATAAAAAATACTAATAAAATAAATAAGCATGGAATTCTCTCTCCAACCTTTTCTATCACATCATCTCCTTAAAACTCCCGAATATATTTACAGGTGATTACAAAGGGCTGAGGACAAAAAAATTGGAAAAAATACAATCACAAATCAATCAATCAAAGGTGTTTATTTGAATACAGGTCAGCAATACATGATTTTATAGAATATTGCATTTTTCTTCCTGTTCTCATTTGTTTTTTTGCAAGCTAAATGTTTGCTTGCACCTGGTAGCTTTCTCGATTAGACCGAAGTGAGAGATCTTACGGCTGACTCTCCTGAACACTCCATTAAAACATTTCATGGCATGGTGTGCAATCCCCCAAGCAATCTCGTTAAGCGCATATTAGGTTTTTCTAATTTAGAACACAGTCCTTTATGTACAAAGACGAGGGAGAAACGAATACATACCCATTTTAAGATTACACTGTGCGGGAAATCACAGGCGCATCTGAGACTTTCACGAAACAATAGAGCTCTTCGCACCCAATGTGGTTCCAGCTCGCTTCCGTGATTCATCAGAAACCCAGATATTAACAAATGAAGCCCTTCGTGGTGGCTGGCCTCACAGTCCCCCTGCCTCCACTGGCGCCGGCCGTGTGGATAAAACTCTGGCTTCCTGCTGAGCTGAAATGTTCCTTCAGTCACAGAGTCACAGAATGAGGATTATAGCCACAGTAAACCTCTCGCCTCAGGTCACATCTTCCCGTCAGGAGTAGGGCCCGTGATTGATACCCTTAGTCATCCCTCACATGCATCTGCAAAGCTTCACACCCCAAAGGGCTTCACTGGGTATCATCTCTTTCAAGCGGTAAAACCACCCTCCCAGGCCACTGCTCTTGCTTCGATTTGCAAACACAAGCTTAGGAAGTTTTCTTGACTCACTTATGATCACAAAGATGTATGTGGAAGACCTAGAGCTAGAGACCCGGGACCTGAACCCAGGACTTCACACCTTTAATGCTTGTTCACCTAAATGTGTGCCTATTTCTCCTACTCTATTTTTTCAAGATTAGGACTCAGCCTTAACAAAGGCACCCTTCATAGAAACATGGTCAGATGGATTTCTTGGTTATCAGAAGCAGGGCTTTGGCTAAAGGGGGAAAAAAGCATTTTAACATTTTTTAACTCCACTTCCCCTTTAACTCTTACAAAACCAGACATACATATCAATCCAATCACAATTTCTTTATTGAGCATCCGGTGTCCTGAACTGAAGAAGGTGCTTTGAGGGTCCTGTCCTCACAGACACAGCAGCCTGGAGAGGGGAAATATCGCACCCAGGAATGCTCTGTGTTTGCTGTGACTACAAAGACAGGAAAGAGAACAGAGGCCTTGGAACCACTGCTGTCACTCAGAGTCACAGCATATCTGGGTCAGGGTATACACCCTGCTCATTTTGTGACTGCTGTTTGACTATAGTCAAGGACCATGTCTCGGAAGAGGGAGGTCTCAGGAAAAGAAGAGGCTGGGAAGGACTGGGAGAGAGAAAGAGAGCCAGGCAGGAAGGAGGCCTAGCACATCAGTTCCCTGTGGGTAAGAGTCCTGCAGAGGACAGTGGATCTCCCCAAATATACAAGAAAACAGTGTTTGCCAAGTGCCCACTGAAGGAAAGGCCTGCAGCCTCCCTCCATCTCCCACCACACCTTCTTCAATACTCTTACTGTTCCTGGATTATTGATGGGGAAACAGATGTGACCTCCATCCCCCACCACACCTTCTTCAATACTCTTAATGTTCCTGGATTATTGATGGGGAAACAGATGTGACCTCCATCTCCCACCACACCTTCTTCAATACTCTTACTGTTCCTGGATTATTGATGGGGAAACAGATGTGAGTGACTGGTACATAATGGCCAGACTGAGGTCAAATCTCCATCTCTGACTTCCCTAACAGTGTTTCTGGCACTTACCATGGTACCCAATGATCCTGGGGGCTCTGAAGTGGGCATGGAGGAGGTCAGGCCCACCTTTCACTTCTCCTGGGAAAAATGGCATTTTACTTAGTGGTCTAATCATTTCTCTTACTTTCCAAGATAAAGTAGAAAGAAGAAAAAAGCTAGGCCAGGTGTGGTGGCTCACACCTGTAATCCCACCACTTTGGGAGGCTGAGGCAGGCGGATCACGAAGTCAAGAGATCAAGACCATTCTGGCCAACATGGTGAAACCCCCGTCTCTACTGAAAATACAAAAATTAGCCAGGCATGGTGGTACACACGTGTAGTCCCAGCTATTCGGGAGGCTGCGGCAGGAGAATCACTTAAACCCGGGAGGGAGAGGTTGCAGTGAGCTGAGATCGTGCCGCTGCGTTCCAGTCTGGCAACAGAGCGAGACTCCATCACAAAAAAAAAAAAAAAAAAAAAAGAAGAGAGAAAGAAAATAGCCCTAGTATCTCCCAGGTAATACACGTTGTTTTGTAAAATTGAATATTCATATTATTATAAAAACAGATTTTTTAACAGAAAAATACAACCTTTAATAACAAGGAATCTAAAACCTATAGCTCTCTGCCCTCCCTACTGTGCAGCCATTATTCCTCAGGAGAGCAGGAGAACTCAGGACTCCCCTGCAAGCCCCTTGGGGCCTGAGTGACAGCTGGGGAGTGGATAAGGATGTGCAGATTCAGAACAGCTGTTGTCTTCCTGGCAATCAGCATGACATTTTTAATTGTCATTTCAAGAAAACAGTGCATCAGCCACATGCGCTCTGTTTATTTTTGGTACTTTTATTTTTGAAATCATAAAACAGAAACAGCACATAGAACAAAAAACAAATATCCATGGCTTATTCTTCCTTCACCATTTTCTGCCCTTTGGTTTTCCTAACTTACTGAATACAGATGCAAGAATCCACAGAGGTCAAGTAATTATTGGCAAAACTTTCAAAACCAGTCAGCATTTCATGACAATCTCTTTTAAAACCTTAGATTGAAAAGTATACACTAAAACAACTTTCCTAAATCCTACATATACAAATCTTAGGAATAATATATGCCACATTTTGGGCAGACATCTTTTTTTTTTTTCTGAGATGGAGTCTTGCTGTGTTGCCCAGGCTAGAGTGCACTGGCACAATCTCAGCTCACTGAAAGCTCCACCTCCTGAGTTCAAGCGATTCTCCAGCCTCAGCCTCCAAAATAGCTGGGACTACAGGTGCATGCCACTGCTAACTTTTTTGTATTTTTAGTAGAGACTGAGTTTCACCATGTTGGCCAGGCTGGTGTCAAACTGCTGACCTCAGGTGATCCACCTGCCTCAGCCTCCCAAAGTGCTGGGATTACAGGTGTAAAACACCACGCCTGGCCAGACATCTTTTTTATTAATCTGGCTAATATAGCCTGGGTGCTCTGAACTCAAGATTAGGGAACTGAATCTATTCACAACATGCTAGTCAATTTAAAACACATGGATTCATAAGCCCATTTGGATTTTCTTTTAAAATTAATTACAGTATAGCCTCTTCCTAAGGCTGCAGTGAGAGATCAGTATATGCCACTGGTTTTGACTGTTTAAAGAGAACCAAGGCAAAAATGTGACCTAAAATAACAGTGGAGGTCACTTCTTACACTCACAGGACATCTTGTGAAGTGGACTCTACATTAACTTACCCTCTGTCTACCCCAGTGTTCAGCACTGTCTGGTTCACTGGGCCAGGAAAACTGGGTAGAACTCCTGGAGCTTTAGATAATAATTTAATAAACAATTAGATTCAAGGCCTAGCCCAATAAGAGAATTTCAAGCTATCATTAAGACACTAGCTAAGATGCAATGATTTTATAGAATTATCTTCTTTCATATTTCTAAGAGTGTCTGGTAGCTAGGAAACAAAGATGATTAAAATAATATGTTTCATAAAACCACAATAAGATACCACCTCACATTCATTAGGATGGCTACTATACAAAAAAAAGTAGAAAATAGCACTGTTAGTAAGGATGTGGAGAAATTGGAATACTCATGCACCGTTTGTGGGAATGTAAAATGGAGCAGAAGCCATGAAAAGCAGTATGGTGGTTCCTCAAAAAATTAAAAAGAGATTATCTTATGATCCAGCAATTCCACTTCTAGGTATATGCCCAAAAGACACAAAAGCAGGGGCCTAAAGAAACATTTGTACACAAGTCTTCATATTGTTACAGGACCAATAGGCCCATATGCCCACTGCACAGTAAGATACCAATACACTGAGACAGCAGGGTTTGTAGCAGAGAAAGAGTTTAATGATCATAGGGAGGCTGAGTGAGGAGACAGGAGGGACCCTCAAATCTGTCTCCTTGAGGAGTTCTGCGCTAGGGTTTTTAAGGGGATCATGGAGGGGAAGGGACTGGAAAATTGGGGTACTTAATTGGTTGGGGTAAGGATGATGAGAGTGCTGGAAGTGGACAGCAGTGACGCTGCACAACATTGTGAATGCACTTAATGTCACTTGTCACTCAACTGTATATGTACAAATGGTTCAGGTAGTAAATTTTATGTCCATTTTACCACAATTAAAAACATGATACATTTTATAATATAAAATAGAGAAAATTAATTGATAATATTTTTAAATGAGTGTAAGTTTTATACATATATATAGTGAAAGCTGAAATATTATAACATTGTATTTTAAAAATCACATTATATGATAGACTATGTACATATATTTAGGAGCCCCAGGCCATTGATTTTCAATGTTATGTAATTTGCAAATTATGTTAATCATTATAATCTTAATAGGTGATAAAAACTGATGTATAAAGAATATTCTTTTGTTTGGTTAATGAGTACAAAAGCACAGATAGGAAGAATCATTCCTAGTGTTCTAGAGCACTAGAGGGTGACTATAATCAACAACAATTGATTGACTATTTTCAAATAGAAGAGAAGATTTTGAATATTCCCAATACAAAGAAACGATGAATGTTTGAGGTGATGAAAGTACTGATTACTGTGATTTGATCATTACACATCGCAAACATGTGTCCAAATATTACTCTGGGACCGGATGTGGTGGCTCATGCCTGTAATCCCAGCCCTTTGGGAGGCCACAGTGGGTGGATTACCTGAGGTCAGGAGTTCAAGATCAGCCTGGTCAACATGGTAAAACCCCCTCTCTACTAAAAAAAAACAAAAATACAAAAATTAGCCAGGCGTGGTGGCATGTGCCTGTAATCCCAGCTATTCAGGAGACTGAGGCAGGAGAATTGCTTGAACCCAGGAGGCAGAGGTTGCAGTAAACTGAGATCGTGCCACTGCACTCCAGCCTGAGTGACAGAGTGAGAGCCATCTCAAAAAAAAGTTACTCTGTACCCCATAAATATGGACAGTTATCATATATCAATTTAAAATGATGAAAGCCAAAAAGAACCATCCATATAACCATACAGATATAAGTTCATCAAATTCTTTATTGAATACACTTGAGGGCCTTCTATTTCAGTGCCTGGTAGAGTCTTGCTCAGAGCAAATATCTGAATGAATAAATCAAACAGCATTCAATTTTATTCTTGAGTATAAAATTACTTTTGCTGGATATATTAAGATTGATATAGAAAGAAACCCATTTGTACATACAGTAAGTTTCTTAAAAAGATATGACTCAAAAACAAAAGAATAACCTTTCAAAATCCAAACAAAGGTAACAAATTTCATTTGAGAAAAAATTAACAAAAAATACTTAATTGACTTCTTAGCATTTATTTTGTATAATTTCTACATATGTTCCATACCCTTCTCTATACCAAAAGTCATTTTCAAGGTGTACCCTCCTTAGACCCTACATGATAACAATTTTGGCCATTTCCCTTAATTAATCCCATCTTCTGACATTTTTAACATAATGTTTCCCCAAAGTTCCTGTCATTTATCAGCATGTGTCTTGGTTATACTTTCATTATATTGCATTTATCCAATTCTTTCTTAAAAATCAAATTTATCTACATAAAATACAACTAGATCCCATTGTTTCACTTGGGCAGCCACGCATTCTTTTGGGGATGACAGCCTTGGCCATAGAGCAAAGCATCTGCTGCATAGGATCTGCGCTTTGATCTCCTCTAGCTTCAAAATCCTAAGAGCATCGATATGCTCTTCTGTTCTGCAAATGAAAAAGAAATTACCAGGCATTTCACCATGTTCTCCACTATGTGCTGCGTGTCAGGGATGGAGGGAGCATGCGGAGGAGGTGGCCTGCCTGCTGCGTGAGGCCTCACTTCATCACTTTCTGTCTGTGGGACCTCACAGAAGTTCTCAGACCCCTTGCCCCTCAGGTGCCACACTTGCAAAATGGGATCATAAAAGTCCTTGCCTCCCAGACTTGTTTTACGGATGAAATGGGTTCTTGTGTATTTTGCAGCACTTGGAATTAGTGTCTGCCACTTATGTGCTTATCAGTTTATTAAGTAAAATCTCACATATGGAACCAAACCCAGCAGAAAAATTCCACACAAGATTCCATTTTTTAACAAGGGAAAGAACAGATTTGGACCACTCTTTGGGAAAGCTTTGTTGTGAAAAAGAGACAAATAAGATAGACTTGTTAGATTCAGCATGAATGGAAATGATCAAGTGTAATACACTGACTTGAGGACAGCCTCCACATTACACTGGGAAGGTTTCTCTCTTAAATGAATGAACATGATTCCTTTCATAGGAAGGTGTTAGGTAGCATGTGATAAATGACCAAATATTTTCACTCCTCAAGTTGAAGACTAATTATCCCTCAAGAAATGCCCACCAATCCACTTCTTTAAATGACCAAAGCTACATACATTGGTATATTTAGTTACGACTTGTATATGAAAATATATTTTATTAATGACTTCTTAAGCATTTGTTTCCTCTTCCTCTCAAAATTTCAATATGCTAATGTGAAAATTTTTATGGAAAAAATTAGAAGACTTTACTAGAAGTCACCTAGGAATAACTGAGTAAATGAAGCAAACAATTATGTTTATGGACAGGGAGAGGCAATACAGACGAAAGACGTCATTTCTCACCAAACCAATCTGCAAAATCAATGCAACTCCAGGTTAAATCCCTACAGGATCTTTCACGGAACTCGATGAAATAATTCTAAAACATATATGGATAGAGTGTGGGCTAGAATAGCTAAACCAACATTATAAATTAAAACAGTACACCTCGGCCGGGCGCGGTGGCTCAAGCCTGTAATCCCAGCACTTTGGGAGGCCGAGACGGGCGGATCACGAGGTCAGGAGATCGAGACCATCCTGGCTAACACGGTGAAACCCCGTCTCTACTAAAAATACAAAAAACTAGCCGGGCGAGGTGGCGGCGCCTGTAGTCCCAGCTACTCGGGAGGCTGAGGCAGGAGAATGGCGTGAACCCGGGAGGCGGAGCTTGCAGTGAGCTGAGATCGCGCCACCGCACTCCAGCCTGGGCGGCAGAGCGAGACTCCGCCTCAAAAAAAAAAACAGTACACCTCCAGCTTTGTGCTTTTTGTTCAAGATTGCTTTGGCTGTTGGGGGTCTTTTTTAGTTCCATACAAATTTTAGGATTTGTTTTTCTATTTCTGTGAAAAATGACATTGGAATTTTTATTAAAAATGCGCTGAATCTGTCGCTTGCTTTGGGTAGTATAAACATTTTAACAATGTCAATTCTTCCAGTTCATAAACATGGGATAGCTTTCCATTTATTTGTGTCTTCCTTAATTTTGTTCATCAACATTTTATAATTTTCATTGTACAGATTTTTCACCCCCCTTAATTAAATTTATTCATATTTTATCATTTCTGATGCTATTGTAAATGAGATTTTTCATTTCATTTTTGGACAGTTCATTGTTAGTGTACAGAAATGCTACTTATTTTTGTATGTTGATTTTTTAACCTGCAACCTTACTGAATTTGTTCTTCAGTTCTAATAGTTTTTTGGTGGAGTCTTAAAGTTTTCTAAACACAAGATGATGTCATCTGCAAACAAAAAAATTCACTTCTTCCTTTCCTGTATGAATGTCTTTTATTTCTTTTTCTTACTTGAGCAATCCGGTGCTAGGACTTCCAGTACTGTGTTGAAGAGAAGTAGCAAGAGTGGGCATCCTTGCCTTCTTCCTCATCTTAGAGGAAAAGCTTTCAACTTTTCACCACTGAGTATTATGTTACTGTGGACTTGTCATACATGGCCTTTACTGGGTTAAGGTAAATTCCTTCCATACCTATTTTTTGAGAGTTGTTAACATGAATGAAGATTAAATTTTGTCAAATGCTTTTTCTGCATCCTTTAAGATAATCATGTGTTTTTTGTTCTTAGTTTTGTTAATACAGTGTATCAAATTTGTTGATTTATATATGTTGAACCATCTTTGCATCCCTGAGATGAATCCCCATGACCATGGTGAACAGTCTTTTTAATGTGCTATTGAATTTGATTTGCTGGTATTCTGTTGAGGAATTTTGCATCTGTGTTCATCAGAAATATTGGCCTGTATATTTCTTTTCTTACAGTGTCCTTGTCTGAATTTGATATCACGGTAATGCTAAAAACAGAACCCTTGTACACTGTCGGTGGGAATGTAAATTAGTACAGCCATTTTAGAAAATAGCATGGAGGTTCCTTAAAAAACTAAAAATAGAATGACCATATGATACAGCAATCCCACTTTTAAGTATATATCCAAAGGAATTGAAATCAGCATGCCAAAGAGATATCTATACTCTCATGGTGATCTCAGCATTATTCACAATAGACAAGATATGGAAAAACCTAAGTGTCCATCAATGGATGAATGGATACAGAAAATCTGGTATGTGTATACAATGGCCTACTATATAGCCTTTAAAAAGAAGGAAATCCTGTCATTTGCAACAACATGAATGGAACTGGAGAACATTATGTTAAGTGAAATAATCCAGGCACAGAAAGATAAATACAGTATAATCTCACTTACTTGTGGAATCTAAAAAAGCTGACCTTGCAAAAACATAATAGAAAGGTAGTTACCAGAGGCTGGGGGAGAAGGGATGGAGTGGGAAAAGGGAAGATGCTGATCAAAGGGCACAAAGTTGCAGTTAGGCTGGAGAAATAAGTTTTAGTGATCTATTCCATGGTGACCACAGCTAATAATAATGTACTGTATACTTTAAACTTGTTAAAACAGATTTATAACATTTTCACCACAAAAAGTAATAATTTGGTAAGATAATGGATATGTTAGTTAGCCAGATTAAATATTTCTATAATTTATACGTAGGTCAAAACATCCCATTGTACCCCATAAATACACACAATTATTTGTCAATTTAAAATAAAAAATTAAAATTAAAACAAAGCTGGTAAACTTAATTTCCTGATATGGAAATCTGTTATAAAGCTATGCAAATTAAATAATATAGTATTGACATAGATCAGTGGAACATGATAGCTCAAAAATAGAGTTATGATTAATTTAGGAATTTGATATGAATATGATAAAGATGTCATGTACAATCATGAAGGAAAGAGAAATTGTTCAGTAAATAGAGATAAATTGGCAACCCATCTGGACAGAAAATGAAGTGAGATTCCTGGCTCACATCATCTAAAGAGTAAATTCCAGATTAATTACAGAGTTAACGCGAAAATAAAAATTATGTAGAAGAAAAGCGAGAAGATGGTCTGTATGACTCTCAGGAAGGAAAGTAGCACTAGTCTTTGAAGAACAAGTCTGATCTCTTCAAAAATGAAAACTTAATGTGGCACGAGGAATACATAACAATCGGGTTACATAAAGAACATATAGCATAAATAAGGAAAATAAATCCATCCAGTAGAAAAGGTTCCAAAGAAAAACCAGAGGCAGATTATAGGAGAGAAAATGGGGACGGCCAACAAATACATAGCTACCGCTAGACCGTGAGCTATTGGTTGGATGCAGTGAAAGAAGAAACCATCTGGGCTGGAACATTCTCCTTCCAGGACCTCAAGCGCCCAGACCCTGACCCGCAGGAGAGGGGCTGGAACCCAGGCGCGCTCCGTGCTCTGCGGTTAGCAGCAGCTCCACAGTGATCAGCGTGGGGACGCTCTTACCTGGCTTGCCGTCACAAAACACCGCAGATGTAAACGTTTGTCTAGAAGAACAAACATGTAATAAACATTCATCTTGAGGTGAATGTGAAGAGGACTGGAAGATGAATAAGGGCCTGAACATCTTTCTCCATTCTCACGGGAGGTGAGGAGAGAAGGCTCTGCATTGCTGGGATAAAACGTGGAGGTTCGTGTTTACGAGTTAAGGGCACTAATGACTGCCTGAACCTGTAACAGTACGGGAAGTAGCACTGGTGTAAAGGAAAGCCTCTCATTTCCTGCTAGAGAATCGAGATGTCATGTCCTCTGTTGATGAAGCAGCGGCATAAACGCAGGAGCAGAGCTGAGAAGATCCCCAGCAGCCTTAAAACACACGCCCATGGCTGCCTCCGGAGGGGACCCATGCTGCCCTTATCTCCCTGTCACCTCTACCAGGAGATCCTGGCACTCAGCTCAGCAAATAAATGGATTTTTAAATAAAATGAAACAAAACAAAATGAAAAGGCTGTAAGCCAACAGTATGGCAAAATCTCCAAAAAGGCAATTTCCAAAGTTTTTTATTTCAGTGGTTAGCTCTAAAATTCATGTGGTTTTACTCATAATATTTATTGGAACCCTCACTTCATTTATTTCCAAAGTAGATCGCCGATTCTGACACCCTGCACGTCTATTTTTGGAAGTAATTTCTTCACCTCTCTAAACGGGCCTTAAGCACCCAGCAGGGGCATTCCCATCACCATGGACGGCTTCATCCGAGAGGACTCCCTCCCCTTCACTATTTCACAGTCAGAGGGAGAAGAGTGCCAGGTGAAGCCCAGACCAGGCGTCCACCCCGCAATCTATGCCACCCTCTGTGCCTTCTCCAGTTGCATTCTTATTTTTATGTGGCTCTCGCTATTACATATGTGGAAAAATAGAAAGCATTTTAAAAATACTGTTCCTAAAGGAAATAAAGAAACAGTGATATCTTTTGGTGCTAAGAGGTGTTCTCAAGTTTAAGCAGCAGTGAGACAAAGGAACTAACTGATCTTGGTCCAGTCAATTCTGGAACCATCTCGGCAAGTGGGGTCGGGGCCAACCCAGACCCAGAGGTCTGAAGTCTGGCTTCATGGTTATTGTCCAACAGTAAGAAAGACAGGTACAACTCAGAAACAAATTCACCACCAGAAAAGCAAACAAATTAACTCTCCTCCACAGTCAAGCTAGCCAAGTAATCTGGAAAACTGGAAAATAATCCCAAAAAAAAAAAAAAAGAAAGAAGGAAATATATTCTTCCTTCATATATGTGTGTATATAAATATATATGTTTATATGTAGATACATATATGTATATGATACATATGTGTATATATTTATATGTGTGTATATGCATACATATTTACATGTACATGTGTCATATACATATGTATCTATATATGTTCACACACATATATTAATATATAGATAGATTAGATTGAGGGTGCTTCTGACCCCACAGATGAAGGCCGTCTGCAGCAGCTGCCCCTGCCTTCTCCAGATTCTGCCCTTGCTTTTTGCCGAATCTCAGAATGAGGGCTCCCAGCAATCACCTGCATGCTGCCTCTTCTCCCTCCAGAGGACTTTCCCTCCAGATGCCTTGCCCTCCTTTCCTGCCAGCAGAATCTCTTTAAAACCACTTAGGATACTCTCTCATGGGGTTTATATATATTTATATATGTGTGTCTATGTATACATATTTACATGTATATGTATCATATATATGTATATACATATCTATATATTCACATGCAGATATTAATATATACACACATATATACATATGTGCATATATGTACATATATATATTTCTCTTTATCAATATAATAGAGAAAGAAAGAGAGAAAGTCATTGCAGGGCAAGCAGAGTGACCTACACCTGATCTCCGTGCCTCAGGCAGAACTGCACGCTCTGCGTAAGGTACTATCTGTTTAGGAAAACTCCAGGCATGCACGCTTACGTTGGGCCTGTCACATCCAAGTTTCTAAAGGGAAAGGCTGTGTTTCCTGTCACATCACAGGCACAAAGCAATCTTCTTAGGACAGGGAATCAGGTAATGCCACTCAATTGTGTGACCCAAAAATGTATGAGTATATGAGTCTGACTTTTTACATGAGGATATTCACACCACAGACAGACCAGCATCATAACGGATTTACAAAAGAGAAGAGATGAGAACAGAGACGAAAAGTGATTCTTAATGTGGATCTCAAAGGATTTATTTAAGTATCCCTCATCTCCTCTTGACAGACTCTCCTCAGTTAGTGAGAACTTAATTACTCAATTAAGGATAAAATTATACGTGCTCTCTTTTTCCAAAATTAATAAACATGGTTCCAACTTTGTATTTTTAAGGAAACTACATTCATATCCAACAAACTATGGTAACACTCATTGCTCAATTGTAATTAGTTTTTTCCTTATTTCCTGCCCACCCAAGGGGGCTGATCCCTGTGGAGCTAATGAAGACAGAGATGTACTCACAGGAGAAAGACCACCGCTCCCAAGGTCGTAGGCACTTCCAGATCCACCGGGGCAGGGAACGAAGCCCGTCAGAGTCCACACTGAGATGACCCGCTGGCTAGAAAAAAATTCAACCCGCTGACCATTGTTCCCCAGCATGGGTAGCAACAATAGCTCTTTCCAGATGGACAACTTTTAGATTGAGGGTGCTCCTGACCCCACAGATGAAGGCCATCTGCAGCAGCTGCCCCTGCCTTCTCCAGATTCTGCCCTTGCTTCTCCCTAAATCTCAGAATGGGGGTCCCAGTGATCACCTGTATGTTGTCTCTCCTCCCTCTGGAGGACTTACCCTCCAGGCGCCTTGCCCTCCTTTCCTGCCAGCACAATCCCTTCAGAACTACTAGGGAATCCCCTCTCATGGGGTTTCCTAATGTGGATTCTTATCTAAGAGAACTGGAGTCTCCTATGTCAGTCTTTTTCTCCAAAAAACTCTGGGTTCTTTTTGGTCAATTTCTCTCACTCGTCCTCCTCCCTACATTGCCCATGCCAATAAAAAGACAGTTCTTTCTAAGCCACTCAAGACTTGAGCAGACACACACACACAGGCACCCTGCCTCTGTCTAGATGGTTTTCTAACTTCTCTTGCTGACACAGGAAGAACTGGCACAATTTTCAGGCCATCCTCAAAGGGTGGCAACTGCTGACCAATGTTAGACTCCATTAATGCCCCACTCCCTCCCACAGACAGACTCAGGGTCTGCAAAGGCTGGAGCTAGGACATGCTGCACTGTGCTCCTCCCGGATTTAAGTGCCTTACCTGGAGGAGTGATGTCAATGAGCACTGGTTGACATGAACTAATCTAACTTTAATGGGAAACATATTTAAACTCTTTGTATATGATCAGTTTTCAACACATTTGTGTATTCACAACATAAGTTAGATTGCTTGGAGTTCTTCATTTTTCCACAATCTTAGCAGTCAAATTTTATGGCCCTCTCTCTCATGGACTCATATGAGAAAAGGCCTGGAGCTCATCTTCTCCCCTTAGTCCTGCTTCTGCCCTTGGTCACTGGCATTGTGTTGGCCATCACTAGCATCTAGGGCAGATAATATCCAAGTTGGTTATTACAAGTAAACTATGTGGCTTTTATTTGTAAATATTCCTATAGCCTACATATAAAGCCATTTTACTTAAACTCAACATTTTGAAATAGTCCAACTTTTAAAAAATCTAAATGGCTTCTTCTAGAAAATACAAATAAATGAAAGAATATTCCATGTTCATGGATTGGAAGAATGCATATTGGCAAAATGCCTATACTATCCAAAGCAATCTACAGATTCAGTGCAATCTTTATTAAAATTCTAATGACATTTATTACAGAAATAGAAAAAATAATCCTAAAAATCATATGGAACCACAAAGGACCCTGAAAAGCCAAAGCACTCTTGAGCCAATAGATCAAAGCTAGAGACATCGCACTACCTACTTCAAAGTATGCTATAAAACTATAGTAATCTTCCAGGCACGGTGGCTCAAGCCTGTAATCCCAGCACTTTGGGAGGCCGAGACGGGCGGATCACGAGGTCAGGAGATCGAGACCATCCTGGCTAACACGGTGAAACCCCGTCTCTACTAAAAATACAAAAAACTAGCCGGGCGAGGTGGCGGCGCCTGTAGTCCCAGCTACTCGGGAGGCTGAGGCAGGAGAATGGCGGGAACCCGGGAGGCGGAGCTTGCAGTGAGCTGAGATCCGGCCACTGCACTCCAGCCTGGGCGACAGAGCGAGACTCTGTCTCAAAAAACAAAAACAAAAACAAAAAAAAAACTATAGTAATCAAAACAGCATGGTACTGGTATAAAAACAGACACATAAGCCAGGTATGACAGTGTGCACCTGTAGTCTCAGCTACTCAGGAGGCTGAGGCAGGAGGATCAGTTGAGTCACTGCATTCTAGCAGGAGCAACAGAGCAAAACTTTGTCACAAAAAAAGACCACACACACACACAAACACAAACAGAAGCATAGACAAATGAAACAGAATGGGAGAACCTAGAAATAAATCCACACATTTACAGGCAATTAATTATTAATTTTTGGCAAAACTGTTGCAAACATACAGTGGGGAAAGGACAGTCTCTTCAATAAATGGTGTTGGGAAACTGGATATCTACATGCAGAAGAATGAAATTAGACGCTTATTTCACACTGTATGCAAATCCACTCAAAACGGATTAAAGACTCAAACATTAGACTTGAAGCTTTAAAACTGTCAGAAGAAAACATAGAGGGAAAGCTACACAACATGGGTCTGCACAATGATGTTTTTTTATTTGACCCCAAAGCACAAGCAACAAAGTGCAATAGACAAATGGTTTACATCAAACTAAGAATCTGCTGCACAAGCAAGGAAACAATAGTGAAAAGACAATCATAAGGAGAAGAAACAACAAAAGGGAGAAAGCTTTTCCAGACCATATCTGATAAGCAGTTAATATCCAAAACACATAAGAGACTCAAACATCTCAATAGCAAGAAAACAAATAGCCTGATTTTTAAAAAGGGGAAAGGATCTGAATAGACATTTCTTAAAAGAAGGCATACAAATGGCCAAAATATACTTGAAAAAAATGCTCAACCTCACTAATCTTCAGAGAAATGCAAATTAAAACCATAATGAGATATCACCTCACACCTGTTAGATTTTCTATTATTTTAAAAAGGAAAGACAACCAGTGCTGTCTGTAAGAACTAAAGAAAGAGGAAAGAAACATGAAAAGTGCCTTCACGTCAAAGACAGCTTTATTTTGAAGAATAAACCTGATAGGGGCTTCTGGCCAAGGTAGGTCAGAGGTACTCTCTCTTACAGACGAAGAGTTTTTAAGGGCAGGAGAGTTTATCAGAGGCTTGGACTGTTTCTGTGCCTCTTTGTCATGCTTATATTGGAGAAAGAGTTTTTTGTCTCTTCCCATCCATCTTCCTGAAGCTGCAGGCATACCCTCCAAGTCTGATTTTAGCTTTCCTATCTTAGTTCACCTAAAGGGAAAGGAACGTGCCTATTAGGGTCCACTGTTTTACTGGGGCCCATTGTATGAGTGTGAAGTTTGGCAGTTACCCAAAAGACTTTCCCCTCTCCCTCTGTGCTCCAGCTGTCTTATCTGTGTTTTACTGTCTCTCTTTCTGGCTGCTTGCTGTTAGAAGAGAAGTGATTTCCTTGAAATTCATGAGGCTAAAAAGGGAGCCGGAACTTAAAGTGGCAGTGTTTGTCCAAGATGACAGTGCCCCTCTCTGTCACTGTCAAGTATATAGAGAAAAGGGAAGCTTTGCATACTGTTGGTGGGAACATAAATTAGTACAGCCGTCATAGAAAACAGTATGAAGTTTCTTCAACAATTAAAAATAGAACTACCGTATGATCCAGCAATCCCACTACTGGTATATATCCAAAGGAATTGACATCAGTATGTTGAAGAGATATCTACACTTCCATATTGATTTTAGCATTGTTCACAATAAACTGTAGCGGGATTGGTAAGGAATCAGAGACCGATGGGGTTCAGGAGGATTTTTATTATTTAGATGCACCTGCCCAGTCGGATTAACATCCAAGGGACTGAGCCCTGAACAAAGAGTTAAGTTACCTTTTATGAATTTTGTGGGGCAGGGAGAGATCTGTGGAGGGGGAAGCATATTACAGAAGCCAGAAACAAAGACAGTTATTCAATTCATTGAGCTATGCATTACATCATTTCTTACTTTTCAAGGAAAAACATGTGTTACAACTTGAGTTTATCTGTCGAGTGACCTTACAGTTGCACAGCTAGAGAAGCAGGGTCTTCACAATGCCTGAGAAAGGAGGAGGGATAAGACTCACTAGCCACAGAAAAACAGGCAGTTAATTTTTAAAGGATTCCAGCTCTTTTTTTTTTTTTCTCAGGGGGAATTGGGTTTTCTTACATACAACTGAGTTTCTGCTTACAAATTCTTTAATTTCTTTTCATTCCTGCTCCAAACCAAGATATGGAAACAACCTCAGTGTCCACCAGTGGATGAAAGGATTTTTTAAAATGCAGTACAAATCACGATGAAGTACTATACAGCCTTTATAAAGAAGAAAGTCTTGTCATTTGCGACAACATCATAGATGGAGCTAAAGGATTGAAACAAGCCAGGAAGAGAAAGACAAACACTACACGATCTCACTTGTGTGTGGAATAGACAAAGCTGAACTCGTAGATATAGAGAGTAGAATGGATTAGAGAGATGTTGGTCAAAGGATACAAAATTTCACTTCAACAGAAGGAATAAATTCAAGAGACCAGATTGTACAACATGGTGACTATAGTTAATAACAATGTGTTGTATTCTTGAAACCTGCCAAGAGAGACAACAAAAGGTAGAAAATATTTTCAAACTATATTTGATAAGGAGTTAATATCTAATGTACATAAGGAATTCAAACATGAAAGTAGATGTTAAGTGTTCTCACCACAAAAAAAAAGATAAGTATGTGAGGTAATGCGTATGTTTAGCTTGATTTAGCCATTCCATAATGTATACTTACTTCAAAACATCATGTTGTACATGATAAATATATACAATAAAAATAGGAAAGAAGTAATTCTGAAATAAATAAATAAATAGTCTCTTCTGATATAAAGGGTAAAAAGTAAACCTAACTATAAATTAATTTTAACATACATTTTTTGAAAACAAACGATTGTGGCTGTTTTTTGAAATTTTATGATTTCTCCAAGCACTTGGGACAGTGGTTCATGCTTCTGTGAGGCAGTAGTGGAATAATTTGTTGAGAAAAATTACTGAGAGCAGAAAATCGGAGATCCTAGAGTTTCTCAAATATTTTCAATAAAAGGGAAACTTCAGCTACCTTAGAATGTCATTGTTTTAATTATCTTCCCAGCTCCTTCCTTCCGTTGCCATTATCTGTCCAAACCTTGCATTCTTGCTCTTCTCTCAGCTGTTGCTGGTGGTGATTAACAAGCCTGAAGAATCTTAGATGCCAGAGACCCAAACATCACAGACCCAGGAGCTTACATAGATGGTGAACAGCTAAATCAGAGGGTATGTGCTTGACAAAAATTAAAAATTGGCTCTTTTGAGGGAAATTTGGCAAAAGGCTCTAGTGTTTTGCAATTACAGGGTGCTAACCAGTGTAGCAGTGTGGAGAGCAGAGATTAGGTCAGCATTTTGTTCATGAAGCTTACTTATTCAAAAGAACAAGCAAGTTCCTTCCTGCAAAACACAAAAAGCATAAGCATCAGCAAGCTGCCGGCCACATCCGCCTCATCTGTGGCTGGTGTGTTTTTGCTTTGGGTTTTTACTGATTACTCCCTTTTTCAGGGAGCATAAGAAAAAAATAAATGTCTGTGTGACCTCTCCCCATGCTATGTGGTAAAATTAATTTGCTTTCACAAGCCAAATATTTCTTCATAGCAAGATAGATTTTATTCTAACAAATCAATTCATTTTAACGTAACTTCATCACATAACTCATCAGAATGCGGCTTCAGAGGCACTGCTGACCAGAATGCAGGCTGAGTTCGGTACCAAACAAGCAATTAAATCTAAACTTGCTGTAACTATAAGGTAGCATTATTTTAAACAAAACGGACTCCTTATCTGTGCATATGCATGTGAATGTATAATACGTGTCTCCCACATAAATGTGTTTTATATTTTACACAGTGAACAGATGACTAATTGATTTTCCGTAATGATTACTATTGCTTTCTCCTAGGTCTGTTTGAAGAGGGACTTCATTACTTTTCATTTCCTTCCCTTTGACATTATTTCAAAGTCTTCATGTTCCCTCTGATGCTGCAGGCATCAGACATCTGAATGTCTGCTACTAAAAGGCCCCAGGTGTAAGAAGTATCTTTCTACTTCCTCAGACCGCCTTTCATCCAAGAAGGCGTGGCAGTGATGTTTCCCTCTGTCTGGCCTGAGGCTCATCCCAGACTGGCCAAGGAGAGGGCCCAGCTGGTTTCCAGGAGTGGGGCCTGAACTGGACTCCCAAACCACAGCGGTCCATCAGGGCAATGGAGCCCAGATATTTGGTCAAACAGCAGCCTAGATATCACTGAGGTGTTTTTTAGATGAGACTAACATTTAAATTAGTAACTTTGAGTAAAGCAGATTCCCTTGCATACTGTGGATGGGCCTCATCCAATCATCTGAAAGCCTTAAGAGGAAGCAGACTGAGGTCCTCTGAGGAAAAAGGAATTCTGCCCCAGGCTACCTTCAGACTGAGCCAAGGCATCCATTCATCCTTGGGTCTCCAGCCTGCTTTTCAAAATTTGGACTTAACGGCCCCCACAGGTGCATGAGCTAATTTCTTAAAGTAAATCTGTCTACCTATCTACACACACATATATGCAGGCATGTGTGTATATATACATATATATGTAGAAGTTTACACATACTTATGCATATGTATGTACATGATGCCTACAGATATGCATATGTATAGTATGTAGATATAGATTTATTTTAGGAAATTGACTCACAGTTGTGGAGGCTGGCTAGTCCAGATTTTGCATATATGTACGCATGTATACATATATGTGTGTATATATACATATACACTTACATCCGATGCCAGAAAGATGGGTGCCACCCTTTACTCTCCCCACAATTCCCTGCCCTGTGGGTCCCGTTTCATAACTTTCCCTTGAAGCCAAGCCTGTTTTCCATCCCCTGTGGGCACCATCCAGTTTCAGCCTCAGCCTTGCACACCCTCAACACAGTCAGACACTGCTTGTTGCCGTTGTTATGGTCAAGAGATCACGGCTGAGGAGCGAAAAATTATATACACTCAAAATTATATATAATTATATGTATTATATAATTAGAATGCATATATGATAATGAATATAGGGTATCAACTCCCTGCATGTGCTTTTAAGATGAATCTAACATCTTTAACTCAGCTCAGACACAAAGGCTGGTGCCTCCCTTCGGCTTTCTCTCTTCCACACCTTTCGTCTGTCGCAGCCATGCCAACTGTCTTTGCCCTAACCCTAGCCCTGGATCTTCACAAAGAGGTTTATTCTAACAAAATGTCTTTTCTTGAATCTTAGCTACCTACCTCCTACCCTCAGTCCAAACTTTTGCTTCAGCCGTCCCTTTTCCATGGGCTTCGTGTGCTCCCATCACTAGTGCTGTCCACCTGGAATCTGCTCCAGCAGGAAGCCACACTTCTCATCTCATCTATCATGATGGGGTCGCCGACTGCCTTCCCTACTGGTCTTCCAAAACTGGAGACATGGCTGTTTCCAAAGTGTAACAACAGCAACCAGTACAAGGTCTGACCCAGTATAGACTGTAGCCATGTATTAAAACAAATTAAATTATCGTACAGGTGAATTACAGAACTTATGTGACTATTCATTTTGTATACTGGGTTTGCACATTCAAGATGAGCTTAAAAAATAACTAGTTGTGGCTTATGGCTAAAGGATAATAACAAGTAAATAACAGCTGTGATTCACATGACTCTGAGATCTAAGTCACATCTTTGTCCCAGCATTCTATCCATGAGAAACAAGTGATAAGTGTAATGAATGTTTCTATGTGAAAAATCAGGAGAGTAGACAGTGATTAAAATGAGGATAGCAAACTTATGTTCATTTCATTAGATCATATGGATTAGAATTTTGCCTGACTCAATATTTTATACTAAGCATCTTCTCCCTGAATAGTTATATAATTTAAGCCATAGTAAAATCTTAATAAATAGTTGTCAGTATTCATTAGAAGTTAATTCATGCTTGTATTCAGAGCAAGCAATGGATAATTTTAAAAGACACCATGAAAATAAAGATAACATAACACAAAGTCATTACTGCAGATATGTTTTCACTCCAGGTCGTAAGTACCAAATAAGACCCACACTCACAGACACTTCTCTGAACACATTTCTTTCGAGGTAAATAGACCATAAGCACTAAACACAATGTGTATTTGAACTATGTAGTTGGATTGATTTTATAATTACAAATGTGTCCCCCATTGTTCTTTACAAGTTCTGTAAAGGCAGAAACTTTGTATAGGTCCCTCATCACTGCATCCCTGGGGCCTCGCACAGTGCCTGGCACACGCAGGTGTCATCCATTGTTTGTTTAATATTGTGAATAAGAATGGTTTCCAGATTGTGTGTGTATATATGTATATGTGTGTATATGTATGCACATATATATGTATATATGTATAATTAAACAATTTCACAATAAAACCCTATTTGCTTAAGACCTAATTGCCAACAGCAGCAAAGCTAAAGGGAAGAGTTTGTAGAGAACTGGCAACTAGCACTCATTCTCCTGGAGCAAACATCCAAACCAACGAGACCCAAACCTACCAAGATGCTCGCTCTCATTTCTCCTTCTCTCTGTTAAGATTCCTTCTCAGCTTTTTCTCCTTCCACAGGTGCAGGGGCCACCAGCAGCAAAGACAAAGCCCATTTTCACTCTCTTATGTTTGAAAACTATCAAGACTGTGATTGGGCTGGCTTGGGTCATGTCAGCCACAGAAATGGAGCGCCCTGATCAGTGTGACCAAGTGGGGTGTGGCACTGTGGGCAGCCCCAGAATAATCAAGGAAAGTCGAATTTTCCCAAAGGAGATGAGATGCATGGCAGAGCCCACAAGGCAGTTTCCATTCCATCCCCCCTTCGTTACCAGGGTGACACCACGGAGTAATGGTCCAGTGCATGGAAGGCGGAATTCAATCGAGCGAGGAGGGTAAATGTTCACAGAATAAGCTACACTGGGTGCCTAACTGATCTAAAAAGAGTCACGTGCCCTTTAGGATTGAATATAATGGCATTCTGACCACTCATAGTCCTCACCTCAGTCCTCCATCAAGTGGTGAGAAAATCTAATTATCCTCCTTGAATCAGCATTACGACTCTAGCCAGCCATATCGCTGGACAGGGGCTGGCTGTGAAAAGTGCTTGTGATCATTTGCTCTGCAGCCCTCACCAACTCTCCTCTGACTTAAGTGGGATGTGGTTTCCCTGGAGCTGCCCTCGACACCACTGAGGAACGCTTGACTCCAACAATGGGATTTGCATGAGCAGGTCCCCACTGTCCTCTGATGAAGGCAGTGTGCTCTGACTTGGGCACAGACATGAGACGTTGCATAAGAAGCTCACCTTGGTTGACAGCCTCCAAAATGACAATTTCACTGAGGCACTGTCTTCCCATGAAAATGGATTTTTAATGGGCTTACAATTTTGTTTAAAACTATTCCATCTTATTAACTGTGAATTAACAAGAGAATTCCTGAAAGAAAACTGAAACATGGAGAGGACAGTGATTCAAGGGAAAGAAGGTATATTTGTGACAATTTTCTGAATGATGGGCTTATCACAGCCAATTCAACATGTATTGAGGACCCAGGACACTCACACACCCTGGTCATTTGAGCAAATGATTCTCACTCCATCTTCTTTATTCTGAGTGGCTTCTGCATGTCTCAGAACACTTCTCCATCAGCTCTTCTGTCTCCATCACTTGAATTGCTGATGCTGTTCATATGTGCTGGGCACCACCAAAAACTGGCATCACTACTTTGGGAAAACTTTCAGCAAAATAGAAAGCAGTGGCCGCTGCCACTCCCAAGAACTGCGACGTTTTCATCAGTGCATTTGTGACCTGGAAGATAGTTGTGTTGATAACGATCTGCTCTCTTTTGAAATTTGTTGGGCTGTGTGGGGTCCTGGACACAGGCAGAAACAGAGCACTGGGGCACGTGGTTATAGAAACAAAGATGGACTATGGACTGACTCGCTGGCATAAAAGGCTGGCAGTTCTGCTGCACATGCCTACTGCACTGAGCAGTTGAGTAAACAGGTGGCAGAGGGTGGAGCGGGAGGTTACTAATAAGCAGCGGGGAGGCTGGAATGATCCACATAGGCAGGAACAGATTTGAGTCACTGACATCAGTATGACTCATGTTTACTTCAGTATAGATACCAGTGGCTACAGAAGTGTGGCTAGATGTGTGTGTGCACATGGTTAGTATGCGCACACACATTCCCTTGTTCTGTCAGCTCAGAAGCCTCAGAGTCGATGACACCTAAGTAGCAATGAGCATAACTAGTGCCCAGACCATGTTTCTAATCGCGTTCTCCAGTGAAAGGAACCAGGGCTCCTTGGAAAATGGCTGGCCATAGGCCTGGAGCAGGAAATGTACAAACGAGCCTGGAGAATCTCGCAGCCCTAGAAAGTTTTAAAAGACTAAAAAAAAAAAAAAAAAAGATGAAGTAATATGAAAGCTACACAGTAGCTAACTGGAAGAGAGCTCTTAATGGCCAAAGCTGGAACAATTCGAGCAGCAAAATGGTGTTGGATTATATTTAAAATAAATATCCAGGAGCCATCGTGATATGAAGGATTACACAGATTAATTAATGGTAGAGAAAAGACAAATCTCCTGTGCAGGAAAGTCCCCAATAATTTATGTAGCTGTTCCACCCTCGAGCACGTGGAACCTAACTCCCTACCCTTAAGTGTGGGCCACACGCAGCGGCCCCCTTGCGAAGATTACAGTACAGAAACGGAGTGGGTAAGATTACCCTTACAGCGGCGAAAACAGACCATCAGCACTTCAGCCAGGTAATTAATGGCAAAGTCAACAGTGGGTGGTCACATGAAAGGCCCAGAGAACAGACAGTGTCAGGGACTCGTTCCAAGCCAGCATGTGTTCTCAACTGAAAGAGCAGTTTGGAGCCATAAGGCTTTATGGGATTCTGGTTCATTTTCTTCCACTAATCTTCTAAGGAAATGCACTGCCAGTATACACAGACTGTGAGGAAGGCCAGACCCTGCCCAGAGCATGCCAGTGTTTTCCAGGCTTACATGGCTCCCTGGGACACAGACAAGTGACCCCACAACATGCCAGCATTGTGTGTCCACAAGAAGCAGGCAGCTGCTTGGACTGAGCCATCTCACTCTTCTTCCCCTGAGCAGGGTGAATCTGCACATCAGGATCTGGGCGGGGCAAGGATCTCGGAAGAGCTTCCCCAAAGTCCCTGCGGGACATCATTACCCCCGTAACCTCCAGACACTCCAGAGGGGAAAAATTACCGCCAAGTGTGCCTAAAACCATTTTTGGCAAATCATAAAACTTCTTGATGTTATTGGTCTTGAGACCATCTAAAAACAAACCCCAAAATTGCATCACATAGAAAATATGAACAAAAAAACAAAGAGCATCATTTCATAGTAGCACAGGGCAGTCATCCATGACTAAGTCAAGCCTTTGCAAACAGAAGGGTAATGATAATAATAACAACCGCAACTACTACCTACTGTTGCTACTTTAAGAGTTTTTATGTATTACCCACTCCATTTTTAGTTAATTCTTACCAATACCACACAAGGGAGGTGCACTTTATAAGCACATTTACCAAGGAGGATGCAGGATTGCAGAGCATAAGAAACATGCCCGTGGTCTCACTCCCAGTGAGCTGCCAGGCCAGGACTCAGGGCTGGGTGTCTCTGATTCCAGAGACATGAGGAATCTCAACTCTGCACTCCAGCTGTTCCAGCCAGTCACGGGCTGATGGCAGCAGAATATTTCATCTTCTCAGTGTTACAAATATCATCATACATGATTGGCTAGGAATGATCAGAAATGAAAACCATAAAATACATTTTGATACATAGATACAAAATAAAGATACAGATAGAAAATGTGCTCCACAGTGCATTAAATTATCAATAGTTGTATCACTAGTGATTGGGACTATTTATTTATTAGAGAGTTTTCTACAAATTTTTGGTAGCCAAATTCCTGGTGCATGACTTCCCAAACCAAAAGTGAGAGAGAAAGAGCAGCGAGAGATGGACAGTGACAGCCCCATCCTTCCTGGGCTCCTGCGCCTTCTGCTGCTGGCCAGAGCCCTGACATGCGGTTCCTTTCGTGGAAATAAACAAGGTCCACCCAAATGGAACAAGCAGAGGCTATTTATTCAGCGCTTTCGAGACCAAGGGAAGCAGCCATCAGCACCTGCGTTTGGCAGAGACTCAGAGGCAGGCAGAGGAGTGGGAAAGCAAATTGTGAAAAAAGAGAAGGCTTCAGGTGCACCCCAAGTGGGGGCTGTTGGTGTGGGGAAGCTGCAGGCAGCTGGCTGGAAGCGAACATCTGTGCAACTGGCAGGCTTTCTCCAGTTGGTCCTGAGTCGGGGGTGGAGTACTAAAGTCAGGGAAGCTGGCAGTTGTGAATCAAGCCCTGACTGTTCTCAGCTGGTGACTGCAGAGGCTGTGGCTGGCTTTCTGGCCTGGTTGCTGCAGAGGTTGTAGAGCTGGACTGTCATACATAGTCCGGCCTTGTCACTTTGTATATTCAGTTTTTCCTCCAGGTAACCTTCATGACAGACCAGTATCGCTCCCCTTTCTTGAGACTGAGAGTGGGGGTGCGTATGGAGGAAGTACAAGTCTGTCCTGGAGTCAGAGAATAAGAATAGAGCAAATACTAAATTGAATAGAGCACATGGTCATGTGCTCACACACACACACACACACATGCACATACACGCACATGCACACACGCGCACATGCATAAACATACGCACACGCACACACGTGCACATGCACACACATGAACATACACACATGCACACAAAAGCACACATGCACACCTTCACATACACATACACGTGCATGCACACACATGCACATGCACATGCACATATATGCACATGCATGCACATGCACATATGCACACACGCACATGCACACATGCACATGCATGCACACAGGCGCACACAGGCGCACACACGCACATGCACATACATGTGCACTGGCGATCCTGTACCACATGGACAGCCCATCTGCCCATCCCAGAGGCCTTCTCAGCACATGCATGGGAAAGACACAGCTTCCCCCCACTCATGCAGAATGCGCCACCTTCTCATAGGCTCACCCAACACGCGGAAAGGTGGCATTTCTCTGTGGAAGCCTGGAGATGCCACGTAAAATTAGCCTCCCCTCTCCCACGGTCACCCTTTTCCAATCAGTGGGTGGCACTGTGATTCACGAGACTTACAGAGCTATACCCGTTTGCGAAAAAAAAAAAAATGATGAGTCGCATTCCTATAATTAAAGGTCGTTTCTATCTCAATCTTCTCATCCATCAAATGGTAAATAAAAACAGTGATGAGGAACAATCAAGCCGCCTCCAGGGCTACATGGACACTGGTGTGTTTTCAGGCTTCCGCTTACATTCCAGATTGTCTGCCTTCCTTCCTTCTGGGTGTTTCCAGGCCTCCGCGGGGAAGAGACTCCCACCTGTTCGCTGCAACCTCTTCTCTCGGAGATGTACGGGTCGTTAATCACTGTGTCCACTTCCCCTGAGGGACTCTGCGGGTTGTCCGCTCTGAAGGCCCAGGCTGCTTCCAGACCCAAAGCATCACTAATTCACCCGCGACTCTCTGCGGGGGCAGCGGAGGGGCCCATCCACCCAGCAGTCCGAACTCTCCAGGCTTTGAATCCTCCTCCACTTTCTCTGCTCCGAGGGTCTTACTGAGCTACCCCTTCCCCCACTTGGAGAGGTACATTTTTCTGAAGTCTTCTTTTTCTTCAGAGACGGGGTCTCACTCTGTCACCCAGGCTGGGGTGCAGTGGTGCCATCACAACTCACTACAGCTCCAGCCTCCCAGGTTCGGGCAGTCCTCTTACCTCAGCCTCCCAGGTAGCTGGGACTTACAGGCATGTGCCACAATGTCCGGCTACTTTTAAAAATTTTTTGTAGAGACAGGGTCTCGCTAGGTTGGTCAGGCTGGTCTCAAACTCCTGAGCTCAAGTTATCCTCCCACTTGGGCCTCTCAAAGTGCTGGAATTACAGGCTCAAGCCATCATGCTTGAACTACTTCTGAAATCTTTAGTTCTGAACAGGGGTCACTACGACCAGGTTCACGGGCTGATGCCTATTTCCGTACCTGCAGTTTATAGCCACACTCATGTGCGTCTGCACCATCCGCGGTGCTCACAGGGAACAACAGTGCACAGGCGCTGGCAGCAGGAACCAGCTGTCTCACAAGGCCTAAAATATTTCCTGTCCAGCCACTTAAGCAAGTGTTGCTACCCACGGCCTAGAGTAGAGGTGTAAGCTGTTCAGTTTTGAACTGAGAAGCCCACCTTGATGCCCTTTCCCTTGGCGGAGACACCGATTCCACCAGCCCTGATGGCTGCCTCCGTGCCTGGGTGAGTGAGGCACAGCCCCGTGCTCAGCCAGGTGCCTGTTCTCAGCGTTAGCCTGGCTGCCCCTTCCCTCCGATCACCTGTGGCCAGCCGACTCCACATACACTTCCTAAGATGCCTCTGCCTTGGGCTTGACCTGCTGCCACGGTGGATTGCGGTTCCCCTTGGCCATGGATGGAATGTTTGTGTCTCCGCAAAATTCCTACGTGGAAATCTTAACCCCCAAGTTGCTGGCGTTAGGAAGTGGGGCTGCTTGGAGGTGGTGGATCGTGAGGGTGGGATTAGTGTCCTCGTGAATGGGGATTAGAGGGTGGGATTAGTGTCCTCGTGAATGGGGATTAGAGGGTGGGATCAGTGTCCTCGTGAATGGGGATTAGAGGGTGGGATCAGTGTCCTCGTGAATGGGGATTAGAGGGTGGGATCAGTGTCCTCGTGAATGGGGATTAGAGGGTGGGATCAGTGTCCTCGTGAATGGGGATTAGAGGGTGGGATCAGTGTCCTCGTGAATGGGGATTAGAGGGTGGGATCAGTGTCCTCGTGAATGGGGATTAGAGGGTGGGATCAGTGTCCTCGTGAATGGGGATTAGAGGGTGGGATCAGTGTCCTCGTGAATGGGGATTAGAGGGTGGGATCAGTGTCCTCGTGAATGGGGATTAGAGGGTGGGATCAGTGTCCTCGTGAATGGGGATTAGAGGGTGGGATCAGTGTCCTCGTGAATGGGGATTAGAGGGTGGGATCAGTGTCCTCGTGAATGGGGATTAGAGGGTGGGATCAGTGTCCTCGTGAATGGGGATTAGAGGGTGGGATCAGTGTCCTCGTGAATGGGGATTAGAGGGTGGGATCAGTGTCCTCGTGAATGGGGATTAGAGGGTGGGATCAGTGTCCTCGTGAATGGGGATTAGAGGGTGGGATCAGTGTCCTCGTGAATGGGGATTAGAGGGTGGGATCAGTGTCCTCGTGAATGGGGATTAGAGGGTGGGATCAGTGTCCTCGTGAATGGGGATTAGAGGGTGGGATCAGTGTCCTCGTGAATGGGGATTAGAGGGTGGGATCAGTGTCCTCGTGAATGGGGATTAGAGTCCTCGGATGGGATAAGTGTCACTCGTGAATGGGGATTAGAGATCAGTGCCCGTGTGGATTAGAGGGGGATCAGTGTCCTCGTGAGGGTAGAGGGTGGGATGTGTCTCGTGATTAGAGGGTGGATCGTGTATCGTGAATGGGATTAGAGGGTGGGATCAGTGTCCTCGTGAATGGGGATTGAGGGTGGGAGTGTCCTCGTGATGGGGATTAGAGGGTGGGATTAGTGTCCTCGTGAATGGGGATTAGAGGGTGGGATTAGTGTCCTCGTGAATGGGGATTAGAGGGTGGGATTAGTGTCCTCGTGAATGGGATTAGAGGGTGGATTATGTCCTCATGTGATGGGATTAGTTCCCCTTACAAAAGACGCCACAGGAGCACTGTCTTGGCCTTTCTGCCATGAGGAGGCAGCTGTTCTAGGAACCAGGAAGTGGGCCCTCACCAGATGCCAGGTCCGCTGGCCGGCACCCTGATGCTGGACTTCCCAGCCTCCAGAACTGTGAGAAGTAAATGTCAGGTGTTTACAAGAAGCCCCATCTATGGTGTTCTGTTACAGCAGGTTGAACGGTCTAAGACACCCTTTGTCACACCCTTCCTTTCCTCTTCCTCCTCTGTGGGCACAGCACAGCCCGCTCCAGGCCATGACTTTGGGCCATGAGATGTTTGCAGATGGATGTGGCAGGGCCTTGAACTTGCGTCTGCCCAGCGCAACCTGCAGATCCCAAACTCAGCTGGTCTTAGATACCGGGGAAGAGTAAACGTTGTCAACTGCCCAAGGTTTGGTGGTGGCAGGCTCACAGCATTCTTGTGGTACGAGGTACCCGACAGAGTCCACACCATCTTCCTTCCTCCCCTGTTCCTGGCACTGCCTGTGATGCCCTGAGAACTGTCAATGGCAGCTTCTGCAGCACGGCGTCGACCAGTCTCTCACCACACGTCCTAGGCACATGTGCAAGAGCACGACATACAGACAGAAAAGAATTCTAAGAACAATTTACAGACAACATTCCAACCTGAAAAGTAATTGTGTAGCCTGCAGTCTGGATAAATGGATCAAGGTCTGTTTCCACAAATAAGCTTTATCCCTTTGGAAAACAAAGACAAAGTGTGACTGTCCTCAAATGGGTTTTGGCTCCAAGCTTAATCATCAGGATTCACAGAAGAGACTGTGAGGCGGCTAGGCCCTTAGGATGAAGATGTATTTTATTACCATTCAGCAAATAGAGGACCATGCACGCTTATGACTTAACTCGTAGACAAGCAAGGTCATTTTCCACTTCTGAATCTTTTACGAAGGACAAATAGAGAGTTTGTTATTAAACAGGCATTTGCGAATGTCAGGGGTTTGCGTGGCTCGTGGGATCCCTGTTCAGTTTACATCAAGAATGGGTATTTTTGTTGCCTTGGGCCCCAGGTCTTTTGTCAATAACTTGACAAGTCACAGACACCTTGAGAGGTGACATGAACACCTGAGCTCGCTCCGGATTCGGCCACGCGTGAGCTGCGTGTACCGGTCCTCGAGGCTAACCTGGCCTGTGCCTCATGCCTCATTCCCAGCACTGTGTGAATGGGAGCCATCCTATTCCATGGCTGCTGGAGGCCTGGACTTCTCATGGATATGTGTGAATCAGGGCAGTATAAGCCAGGGAAATAGTCCCCACTGTTCTGCTTCCGTGTGAGGATAAGAAATCATAAATACAGCAGGGAAGGTGGGAGAGGCTGCTTCACGAATGCAAATCACAGTCAGATGGAAGTCATGAGTCCTGCGGCTCTGTGCCACTGGAGGGTGAACGTGGTTAGTTACAATTTACTATATATTTTTGAAAACTAGAAGGGAGGATGTTTGAATGTTCACAACACAAAGCAGTGATAAAATGTTTGAGGGAATGGATGTGCTAATTACTACACACTGATCACTACATATTGCACACACGCATAGAAACGTCACCCTGTACCCCAGAGACACGTACGATTATTACATCTCGACTAAAAATAAAAATAAACTTTAAAAAAGTGCAATGTGCTACAACTGTCCCAGACACCTAGCACTCACTAAACAGCAATAATTGTTACTTTCCTCTGAGTTTGCTGAATTATAAAATTCATCAGTTATATATACCCCTGCTCCCCATACATGATAGAGCCCTGTAAAGATGCAATCGCAGATCTCCAGACACTTAGAAAAGCTGCTTGTATTTACACAGGGAAAGCCCTGTCCCTGAGTTCATTACTCTTCAACATTCCGAGACCATCATTTTTAGAACAAGGCCTGCATGGTTCTGAGTAGGCGATCTGGCGGCACACGCTCAGAGCAGTCCCCCAGCAGCTGGCGGAGTCCTGTGCCCGCACCCAACCTCATGCACAAAGGGAGCACGCTGGAATTGCATTTGTTGATGGCGCTCCCAGCACTAAGGGTTGGGATACCATACGCTCACCAGACGCTAAGTGAAGCAGTAGCAATGTGCATGCCGACTGCAAACCCTCGTAGTGCTCCCTTGCCAAGTTCCAGGTGGAGATGTGCACGCGAAGCCCGTCCGTCTTCTCAATGCTGGAAGGCACTGTGGCACACCTGCTGACTCAGGGCCGCCTTCCTCAGGGATGCCCCAACCCTGGACACAGAGGCCTGGTGACCTGGTGACGGCCTCAGACCAGCAGAGACTGAGGATGGAATTCCAGCTGTTCCCGGAGTCCTGGGTCGCTCATGCTGAACATGCTCCCTAGGACAGAGAGGCTGGACAGGGTTAACCTGTCACTTGAGTTCCCCACCGGATTAAGACACAGCCCTTTGTTCTCCCAGAATGTAAGGCAAATGCCAAGGACACCTGCTGGTTCTGTGTGGCCAGCTGCCCTTGCCAGGGTTTCTGAAGGTTCCTGAGCTGCTACTTCCAGCCACTGTGGACCCCAGACCCCACCACTCCAGCTCCCTCCAGCCCCGCAAGGCCTGAGACCTGCCCAGCACTCTGAGAAACCATGTGTGTTTATCTTGTGGCTTGAAGAAGTGCATGAAGGCACCTATAGGGTCGTTGTGCCTGGGCTGTGGAGAGCTGCTCATGGGCTCACCGGAAACTCCTGGGATGACTCCTGCCTCCCTCTGCCCTGGGGCATCCCACCTCCTTCCTAGACGGGGAGGGGTTGACCGTGAGGCCCTGAGCAGCTCAGCACCGCCCCACCTCGCACCTGCCAACATGCCCCTCTGCTTCTGCTTCATGGGCTCTGTGATCCATCTGGGAACCAGAGTCTGCACCAGCCTGTGTCCACTCAAGCACACAGACGGAACCTTTAAGGTGCAATGAGCATCTCCCTGGATTCCTTTTGTTTGTCTTCCTCCACTTTCTCTTAGCCTGACATTTTTCTCAGCACAGTTCTTTTTCATGATTCCCCAATGTTCTGTGCGTTGACAAGAGCCATTCCAAATGTGACCTTTGAATGAGATCTCAAATCAGCAAGCGACATCTCACAATCAGGCAAACGAATCGCCCCGACCGTCAGTGTCCTCTCCTGCAGCCTCTTTGGACACACGTTGCTGGAAGCAGTTTGATCCTCCTGCACTATGCTGTTGGGTGGTGGTTACCCATGCCGGTCTCCTCCCCTGTGACGAACAGCCTACCTAAGGTTAAGGTCAGAGTCAGGGAGTCCCCTGCAGCTTCCTCGTCAGCTAGGTCCTGTCCACAGTCATGCTGGCTGCACACACTTCACACCTGTGTGCTCTGGGAGTGGTACTGATCAATCGCATGCCCACGAGAGAGGGACAGCACCCTCGCGAAAGAGGAGCCCGCAGACACTCAGGCTGAAGGCTCAGCCAAAGGCCCCGTTCCAAAGCCCACACTCTCCTCACAAACCTTCTTCCACTAATTTCCACTGTGAACCCAGGATCTTCCTCACTGTGGAGACTTTTGGGGGTCTCAGTCAGGGAGCAGGAATCCTGGCCTCTAAGCTTCATCACAACCCACCCTGGCCTGGCTGGGGAGTCCTAGGAAGCCACTCGCCAAGCTTCTCAGCAGCCCACCAAGAAGACAAGACTCATTAAAATGTTTAATCTTCTGAATACCCCTTTAAGGTAGGCAGTGACAAGTTGCAGCAACCAAAACTGTTGGTGGCTTTTCCTCAATCTTACAGAAGCCATGTGTTTTGGAACCGAATTCAGGTCAGGGGCCAGTCCAGTCGCACGGACTCTCCTGCTGTGAAGCTGTCTTCTGTGGTCCTCATCCTCTCCTCCCTCCTCTCTGTGCACTTAGATGTGCACCTTGAATAGAAGGATATCCCAGCTGCTGAGCTGCAGAACATTGGCGCCCCAGAGACTGGGGATCAGCACTCTTGACCAACAGCAGGATTCTCTCCTGAATTCCTTACCGATCCATAAAATGACAGCTTCAAACAGAACTGTTCTAGTGCGTCCACGAAGGCCAAGTGCTGACACCCTGAGCTGGGTCGCCAGGGCATGGTTAGAAATTAACTTTCATAAAAAGACAACATCATATTTCATATACATTCATCAAATAAAACGTGTTAAGAAATTTATGTAATTCATTATCAATGAGAGAACTAGTAAGATGTTACAACCAGTTACAAGGAAGGAGAATCGGAGAACTCACACCTGTGTAGGTCCGGAATATGCAGCAGATGGAACCATGCCCAGCCCTTCCACCATGAGGAGGGAGCCAGCTGAGCCTCCACAGCACTGAGCTCACCTGGCTGCAATGGAATCATCTCTCTGCATTGCTGTCAGTTGTCTGCACCTTAGCGAGTTATGAAACAGTTCCCTTAGAACCAGAATTAGATACCCTGGAAGGCTGAGCCATAGACAGGGCACAGTTTCCTCAAGCAAGTCTTTTCTCTCCAGGGCTGACAGCACCGCACATCACCAGCGTCCAGATCCTACTGGGGCCACAGACTCCCTCTGTCTGCAGCAGGGGTTGTGGCCAGGAGTTTGTGCCTTTCTATTTAAAAAGAAAAAAAATCTCCCAATTACTTGGATGGACACTAAATACAGGAGAACACCTGACCTGCAATTTATATTCACAATCTCTTTTTCCATGTCCCTCTCTCTGCCACCCCATGTCCCCCTCGAGGCCAGGTGTGCGGTGTTCTAAGAGGGTGGCAGGAGGAACCGCAGGGAGTCTGTTCCCCTGCTCAACATGGACTCTGACCTGAGGCCTGCAGCCTCGCCAGCAGAGGTAGAGATCAAGGGGCCATGTCTCTGCAGTGGTCCGCTTTGAAACCGAAAGCCTCCCTGGGAGGCACTGCTTTAGCTGATAATGTGATCAGTCAGCATTTAGTGGGGGCTTACCCCTTTCTAAGCCCTTTCCAGACTCTATCTTACTAAATCGGCATAACATCCCTGTGACGTGGTTATTGTTAATTATTATGCCTATTTTATGGATGATGAAACTGAGACCCTGAGAAGCAAGACAGGTGGCAAAGATAAAAGTATGAATTCTATAGCACCAGAGCCCTTCAAGGATGTGGGTTTTCTTATTTAGATTATGTTCATCCTGGGTGAGAAGGGCCTCCTGAGAGGATGCATGTGTGCTGGGGAGTAGCAATGGAAGAGTCAGGAAGGGGCAGGTGGGAGGGTGGGGGTGAGGGTGCGCCTGGGAACACAACCAGCTTTTCAGGGGAGAAGGAGTCTATCCTCTCTGATTCTCTAATTGCTTATAAAAACTAGACGAGAGGGCAAGAGACCCTGAGCCCGGCACACCAAACAGCAATCGAGCTACCCACGCACACACAGTCAGAGGGAGAAGCACCCCAGCAGCAGATCAAATACAAATGGCACAAACACAGTGGCCAGAACACCCCCTGCCTGGAGGCCACCCGCTCATCAAAGACCAAAAGATCCAGAGAGCCTTCGGGGTTTGAGCTACGTCTGTTTTTCAAAACGAATATCCCTCCCAAAAGCGTGTCTTCCAATGACCTTTGGTTCAAATCGTGATTCAGAAGAGAAGAAAGGCTGTCAATAAGCAAAAAGCACACTGATTCCTCCAAGTGAACACTCTCTTTCAGAGAAACCAAGGAGTGTGAATAGCGGAAGCTCGGTGCACGCGCCTCTGAACGCCCCAGCCCTCTAAGGAGCCACTGGCCTCTGTCGGAGTGAAGCTGCCAAGTGCGGTTGTTCTGTGCTGAACACAGCACCAGGGAGAAAAGGGAAGACGTTTTGGCTGCAAAACAGGCACTCAACACAGTTCTGTTGGAGTAATAGGAATTTATGATAATTGGGCCTGCAGGCTAATCTTGATCCTGCAGGAATTGCACAGATTACCCTATGCAATACTTTTGTGGAAGTGAATGGATAAAACCTCCTTTTTTTCAGTTCAAAAGTCAGATTTTTTTTTTTTTTTCTGAGACAGAGTCTTGCTCTCTCACCCAGGCTGGAGTGTGGTGGCGTGATCTCGGCTCACTGCAAGCTCCACCTCCCGGGTTCACGCCATTCTCCGGCCTCAGCCTCCCAAGTAGCTGGGACTAGAGGTGCCCGCCACCATGCCTGGCTATTTTTTTGAATTTTTAGTAAAGATGGGGTTTTACCGTATTAGCCAGGATGGTCTCGATCTCCTGACCTTGTGATCCACCCGCCTCAGCCTCAAAAGTCTGATTTTTATAAGTTCAGGGATCAGACCTCTAATAGACCAATATAACCCAAACAGAAGTACTTTCTCCTCCACACACAGCCTTTCCATGGCTTGTTCTTTGAGAATGTTGTTAAATTCTAGGTGTCCGGTCTATTCCCTCTCAAAATGCAATGCCATTAGAAGAAAGTGGTGTGGATTTCCAGCACTTTCTCCCCCAGTTTGAACATATATATATATGAAGAGAGAGAGAGAGGTGGGGGCGGGGGTGAGAGCATCTTGCTCTGTTCCGCAGGCTGGAGTGCAGTGGCCTGATCATAGTTTGCTGAAGCCTCGATCTCCCCGAATCAAGTGATCCTCCCGCCTCAGCCTCCCGAGCAGCTGCGTGCACCACAACGACCAGTTAATTTTTTTTATTTTTGTTAGAGATGAACTCTCGCTATGTTGCCCAGGCTGTCAAAATATATTTAAATGAACACAATAAATGCTTTAAGTGAGCTTTAAGAATAAAAATGACTCGTAGGTGCCCTGACCCAACTGCTACCTGCTGTGGCTTCCCCTCCCCACACCTCGTACCCAGGCTTGCCACCAGGGAGCAGTGGGGGCTGTGTTTGCGGGGCAGGCAGAGCAGAGACAGGACCCCAGCGGCGAGTGAGTTGCAATGCATTTGCTAATATTCTAGTGAGCAGTGCTCGTCTAGTGGAGTCTATTCACAAAGCACCTTTTTTCAGATGACCATTAACGAGTTCTCATGACATCCCCCCATGTCCCAGGGCTGTGCATTTGCTCACCCACATGTCTGAGCCGCAGCCCCCAGGGAGGGTCCTCTCCTTCCACCCACTGCACTGCTCCCATCAGAACTGCTCACCTACGCGTGCGTTTGGTTCTTAGTATTAGAGTAATAATAATGAGAGCTAGCACTTATATCAATTTAATAGATCCTAGAAATATGAACATTTTGCATGTATCCAGTTTTAATCCTCTAAACATCCCTTTAAGATAGGCAAGTTTGAATTTTCTCTGCTCTCCCAGAAACCTCATGGTTAAGAAGCCCCTGGCCTCTCCCTCATCCTTTTGTTCCCAGAAACTGGCTTCCTGCAAAGATCCACCCTTCCCCATGTGACTTCACTAAGACTCTCAAATGCCCCCTTGTTTATCTTGGATAAGGCCAGGCACAGACCCTCATAAATGATTAGCTGGACTACGTCCCCACTCACCAGTCTGGACAAAATGTCCAATAATTTGACTTGGCCAACTGTCGCCAGGATTCTCTCCTACCCCCAGAGGCAGAACCAGCCTCCTTCCTGCCCACTGAGAACATTTCCCGCTCGTCTGTCATGACACTCTCTCACTCCTCCCACCGCATCCTGTTCTTTCCAGCCATACCTACCCCTTCCTATTAAAGAGAATCCCTTTCTTTCTGGCCTTTGCCACAATTGCAGGTCTAATGATCCAAGTGTCCCCCATAGCAACAGCCCCTTCCTCAGTGGCATTGGTCCTTTGGATAAAGTTTCTGCTTACCTAAGTCCGGATTCCTTGTTGGTTGACAGTGCTATTTATTATCCATCCATTTACAAGTGGCTAAACTGAGGCACAGGGAGGTTCCGTAGCTTGCCGAAGTCCAGAACATGCTCGTCAGAGCTGCAGCCAGCCTCAGCCATTGTGCTGAGCTGCTCTGCTGTCACCCGGCGTGTGTGTCATCAGCCTTTCCATCCTTCAATCAAAAGAGAGGAAACCTAGTCTGTCCGCTTCAACCTCAAAAGAATTTCAGGCCAGAAATATAAGTGTGCAGCGAAGAGGCTGAAGCTGAATCACTGAGACCCTGGGAGAGATCAGTCCCCATTCACTATGAGAACTAAAATAGAATTTGCTTATCTGAAAAAGAGACGAAAATAGACCACCCCATCCAAAGTAAAATACTACCTTGAGTTGGGTACGTCCCTTGAGAGAACTGATATTCTTGGACACTCTTTGGGAAGATCAGTTGTTAGCAAGTGCTTTGGTTTCAGTGATGGTGACCCCTCCAAAATTCAGGTTGAAACTTAATTCCCATGATGGTGGTATTAAGAAGTGGGGCCTTTTGGGGAGGTGACGATGAAGTCTCGAGGATTCTACCATCAAACATGGATTGACACTTTATTATTTTTTCTTTATTTTATTTTAATTTAAGTTCTGAGATACATGTTCAGAACGTGCAGGTTTGTTACATAGATATACATGTGCCATGGTGGTTTGCTGCACCTGTCAACCTGTCATCTAGGTTTTAAGCCCTGCATGCATTAGCACCTTATTTTTTAGAAGGAGCTGGAGGGAACCAGCTTAGGCCCTTTCTGCCCTCCGCCTTCCACCGTGTGAGGATGCAGCTGAGAGGGGATGCCATCAATGAAGCAGCCCTCACCAGACTCCAAACCTTCCGGCACCTGCTTCTTGGATTTTCCAGCCCCCAGAACTGTAAGAGATATATTTCTGTTCTTGCAAATTACCCAGCCTCAGGTATTTTGTTATAGAGCTCAGACTAAGGTAGCAAGTAGTAAATATAGTCATATGCACTATATTCAGACTCCATCTTTGCAAACTGGCCTGCACACTAGGATGTATTTGTAGCCCCAAAAATCAATGCTGGCAACACTTTCACAGTCTTCTGAGGACACACACGAAGTGGCAAAGAATTTGAATTGCCCAGTGGGCACGTTCCCAGCTGAGGCAGCGCAAGGCCTGCTTTCTTGTCTCCTGCTGAAAACAAATGTCCTTTCCACGGTCTGTGTGGTGCTGTGTTTCTTGCACTTTTGTGCTTTTTGGTAGTGATTTTTCTGTTTAAAATGGCCCCAAACATGGGGATGAAGTGCTGGCTAGCACTCCTAAGCTCAAGCCTGGTATGTGCCTCATGGAAAAAATACAAGTGTCAGACGAGCTTCATGCAGGCACAAGTTATAGTGCTGTTGGAGGCGAGTTCAATCCTAATGAATCAACAGTATCTCTAGGTTAAATATAGTGTCTTTCCATAGAAACACACTCACAAAAGGTTACGCATTGACTGCTTGACAAAATGCTATAACCAAAGACCTGCAGGCACCAGATCCTGTGTTTCTCCAAGAAGCAATAGTTCAGTATTGGCCAACGCAGTGTTCCAGGTAACTTCGTAGAGCATAACAAGTCCCAAGAATAAAAGGAATTTTCCATATGCTTTGTGGTCTTTTGTAAACTCTGACACCCCTGCTTTATGAATTTCAAGGTAACTGCAAGCTTTTTACTTATCAACTACCAAGCCAGCTATTTGTGTGAGGGGAGGGAGGCTTCAGAAAGAGGTGGTGGAAAAGCGGAAGCGAGGCAGTTTAGAAGGTGCAAACCACCCCCAACTAACGCAATATTGTTCATTTTGATGCTTTGACATCTGTTCTGAGAAAGAACAGCAGGTGGACCTACAGAAGAAAAGAGATAAAAATTCTCGTAGCTGAGGTTTTCTTAGTATATGATATTCATCTGTATCCCCAGTTTTTATTTCAAGGTTAATGCACATATTCATAGAAACTAAATTACTTGCAAGAAATTCTGGTTACAAATATAATCTGCCATGACCTCCTGTTTTTCCCAAGTGCTAGCATATTCATAGAAACTGTTACCTGCCAGAAACTCGGGGTTAGACTACAAATCCGTGTGTACACCTGTGACCCCACGTGTGGGCTGAGATGCTCTGTAACTCCCTGGCCTCAGCTGGCAGAGCTGTACAAAGCTCACCAGCTTTGCACCTGGTTGACGTGCATCTGCAAAGCCCTCACTTGTACTCTATGCCTGCCTGTCTTCTTCTTTGTACCTACATCTACCCATCTTTCCCCCAATACTCATACTCCATCTCATAAAAGTGGTTTTTCTCCTGGCAGCAGCTTTGAAATCAACACCCCCCACCTTCCCAGCATCACGCCACATGACCTGCTGTGAGCCGAGCTTAGGCTCTGCAAAAGAAGGTCTTGTTGCATGAGACATAATAAATAAAGGTGCCATTGCAGTAAACAGTCACATGCTAGAACAATTTTCTGTATATATGCTTAAGTCCCATCTGTAAACCAAAAATAAAATTCTAAGCCCCTCAACCATCTAAACAGACCCCTCTTCTCAGCCAAGGGCATTCCAAAGTTAACCTGAAAAACTAGTTTGGGTCATAAGGGGAAGGGGAAGCCAGACATCTCTCACTACACCCTCCTCCTTTTTTGAACCACTGATAAGACAGACTCTTTAGGTCTGATGAGAAACATTTACAATCTACTCTCTCTGAAATCTGCTACCTGGAGGCTTCATCTGCGTAATAAATCCTTGGTCTCCACAACCCCTTATCTTGACCCAGACATTCCTTTCTATTGATTCTAAGTCTTTAGACAATAATTTAACTCTTTCAACCAACTGCCAATCAGAAAATCTTTGACTCTACCTATGACCTGAAAACCTCCACTTCAGGTTTTGCATCCTTTTCAAACCAAATCGATATATACCTTACATGTACTGACTGATGATTTATGTCTCTTTAAAGCATATAAAACCAAGCTGTAACCTGACCACCTTGGGCACGTGTTCTCAACCTCTCCTGAGGGCTGTATCACAGGCCATGGGTCACTCGTATTTGGCTCAGAATACATCTCTTCAATTTTACAGAGTTTTAATCTTTTCACCAACACATCTGTAAAACTTGATCCTGTCCTCTACAGACAAAACTATATCCATAACTGTGAACTCCACCTAGTTTTTACAGCATAATTTTGAAAACATTTCTATCCAACATCCTTTTAAATTGTTTGTGCTTAGTTCTGATCCTGTTATACTTAGCATTTGTTCCAAAGGAACTGGAGCCAGTCAGCTCTAGTAAATTCATTTGGGCTCTTGCTTGTAAAGAAAGGGAAAAAATAATAATATTCTGTAGACTGAAAAGAGAAACAGGAACTACAGGTGCTTACATTTGCAGAGATAGCAAAGGAAAGGGTATCAACATCTGTGGAATGTAATTAGACTATTGAGTGGATACAAACCTACCCACTCCACAGGCCATCAGTGTTGATGCTGGTCAGATGCAAGTGGAATAATTCACACCAGAGGTTTATTTCCCAAGGACAAGCTCGCCCTTCACGGTACTTTCAGGTAATGGCCCATTAGTGGCATTCAGTCTTAGCTGAAAGGAAGAATCAGAAAGTGATGGGTAGGCAGTATTTTTCACCCAAGCTGACAAGTGGACTCAATAAATGTCTGGGAAATGCAGTGGAAATTTCAAAGGAAAGACAAGTGAAGGCCAAATCTGAAATTCCGATTTGAAATTACCTAGCTGTCAAACCTGGCAGATAGAGCTTTCTCACATCGCCCTGCCAGCTCTCTGTAAGAAATCCTTTATTCCAGGAGGGAAATCGCTCTCGCCAGGGTACAGGGCTCTCAAGTTCTTGTGCTCTTCTGCAGTGACACCTAAGATGGGCACACAGTGGGGTGTCCGCTGCAGGCGGCTTGGAGGGGCTTCTCTGTGCACTTTCAACGTGTTTCCAGAGACCACTTGGAGCCGGTCACAAACTGTGAGGTGCTCGAAAGTTACCTAGAAGCAGAGCTGGGATGTCCACCGAGGCAGTGTTGGGCTGAGAAAGTGACACCCTGAGGACCTGTGCTTTGGCTCTGAGAGGCCTTAGAAGCTGCCTCAGAACCAAAGTCCATCTGACCTTGCCTGGTCCTCCACTGCCAAGCACAGGGAGGGCCTCCCTCTGCCATTTCTTTACTGACCAAAAAAGCTTCTTTCCAAAACAATGCAATTGTCTTAAACCCCCTCCCTAGGAATTTATCAAACAACCCAGAAAGATCAACCATCAAAGAGGAGAAGAGACCGGGAGTCCTCCCTGCTCCTAGACAGACTTAACCATCTATTCTCTCCAGGGAAGTTCTTAGAGTCTTCCTGGAGGACTTATCTGCATAAAACAACCTTTGTTCTTAGGAATCATTGTCTGAGTATTGGGCCTGTTCATTCCCCCAGCTTCCCTTCCCCTATGAGAAAGGGTGAACAGCCTCCTGCAGCACACTGGGTTACTGGGGGATCATTCTCCTGAGATTCCCCGTGCTGTGCATGCTCAAGTTTTGTAGATCTTTTCTTCTACGAATCTGTCTTGTCAGGTTGATTTTCAGAAAACCTTTAGAGGGCAAAGGGGAAGTTATCCTTTGGCCCTCACAGTGAATTTCCAGTACCGGGGTGTGGCCAGGTCCTGCCAACATGGAGGGTGGTGTGGGGCCAGGCCTGCCACCCAGCCCTGCTTTCCCTGGAAGAGCACCAGGACCTGGGCTTCCCTCTGACCTTCCTACCCCTGGTCCAGATGTGTTGAGCTCGGAATAGTAAAACTGGAGTGATCAATAGACCTCCCCAGCATGGGTGTAGGTTCAGTCAATTCAGTCAAATACCTCAAAGTGTTCGTGAGGTGGGCATGAATTGGAGGAGTTAGGGAGACTGGAGGAGGTGTGGACGGGGCAGCTGCAAGAGCTGGGGTGGGGGCTTTAGACTGTGTCTGGCCAGGGAGGACGACATCAAACGCAGACGTTCGACAGGTCACACAGTTGTGATGAGAAGCGTGCAGGGAGCTGGCCCCTCCCTGCCTGGCTGCCCCATGGCTCTCCACAGAGCCCAGGGCCCTCAGCACACAGCGTGACCAATGTGGACCTCCTCCATGTTCCCGTCTGGCCAGAAGCATGGTCTTGGACCTCACATACATCCCCGCACTTTGCTCTTTTGCCATTACTGACCGTTGAGTCCATTTGTCCTTCAGTTTTCTGGCCAGCCCAGGAATCACAGAGACAATCCAACTCATGCCTCTTTTCTGGAGAATCCCCGCAGACGCCCTCCCCTCTCATCTAGTTTAATAACACAGAACTTGGGCAGGACACTATTAGAGAAGCGTTCTCCAGAGTGGGGTGCTGGATCCCAGGGAGGTAAGACCACCCACCCAGTGGGACATTCCTGCTGGTGAGAAATCTGGTCACAATAGCATACGTTTATAATGTGTAAACACGTGCATATGCATGAATTAAAAGCTCATCGTCAAAAACAGTTTACAGGGCGTACAGGTGCATTATCAGGCATGCCTGATCAGAAGAATCTAGATGCTACTGAATCGAATCACACTGTATCTAGTGTAATATGTGTCTTCGTCCATTCAGGCTCCTATAACAAAATTCGATAAACTGGGCAGCTTATAAGCCACAGAAATGTGTTGCTGACAGTTCTGGAGACTGGAGAATCATAGTTACAATTTCTCAATCTCTGTGTTTTATCCTCTATGTAAATACCTGCTTCCTCCCCCAGGCTATGAATTCCGTGACGTGGGGTCATTGATTTTGTTCCACATCGTGAGCCCCTAGCCCATGCCTGGCATGTCGTGGTGTCCATATAAAGACCTGGGAAATGGGTGAATTTGCCCATGTATGAAAGGCTTTAAGTGTTTGCGTCTGCCATAAGCAATGACTGGTTGGTGAGCAAAATTCAGTTTCCACATTAGAAGAATAGAAACCAGCTGTCTTTATGGTCAGCATCTAGTGGTATTAAATTAAGTTTCCTGGTTAACACTTGTGTCGATAGGAGAATGAGAAGGCAGAGCAGGTCCACAGAGGGACTCGAGTGCAGAGGCAGATATGGGCCTCCCAGTTCCAGACACTCCTCTAGATACTAAGGATACAGGTTTGTCCTCCAGGGGCTCATAGTCTAAGATTCCAAGACTGTCCCAGTGATCTTCCATTGTGGTTCTATTTGTCTATGCATTTCCCAGCTAGAAAAGCCACGTACTATTTTCCAATATGGAGGTCCTTTGTCTTTCAAAGTTTATTTCTGGTTCTTCCTAGAGTTCGGGTCTCTGAAGTAGCAGATGTGAAATACAAATCACTGGGCTAGAGCCTAACCAGCTGCACCGCTCTACACAGACAGCCGGGGCTAGACGGGTGAAAGTAGTGGGGCTGGCATTACACACCATCTCGTTTAAGCCTCACCAGAACCCTCAGGGGCAAATGCTACTTTTGTCATCCTTATTATATATTTTATAAGTGGAAGCCCAGAGAAGTTAAGTAATTTACCTGAAGTATCTCAGTTAATATAGATGATGGAGCCATCACTTTTCCTTCGTCTACTTCAATCTGAGCTTAGGACTTGCCCACTTCAATATACTGTTCATTATGCTAGGTACTGAAGTAACCGAGGTTCACACAGTGGTATCAGGATTGCATGGCATTTTACGCACAAGCACGACTCCGTATAATCAAGGTGCAGTAGGCATCACTAATGCTCACCAACATCAGGTAATGCTCACCACGCACACTGCCAGGGCTCTTCTTCTTTCCCTCTTTTAGACTCTATTGTGTCATATGATTTGCTTTGACAGATAAGGTGTGAGCCAAGGTACTGTGCATCATTTCTGCATAGTTCACCGTGCCATCTCTTCCCCACCATAGTGACTGAGGAAGGCGTATGTTCCAGATAATGTCACGACAGGGTCACTGAATCACTGCAGAGATAACAGCATCTTAGAGAGTCACACAAACCTGACACAACTTTTGTTAGGGTGAGAAATGCCTTTTGTTTCATGGAGCCGTTGGGTTTGAGTTTCCCTGTTGCCGCAGCATTGCCAATCTTACATTGACTGCCAGGTCGGCTTCCCATCCACTGTGGTAACACCATATTCTTCCAGCTTCCCAGTTGTTCTCTGGCTTGACCACAAGTATCCGCTCAGACTTCAGGGAACACTCCCAATACGCAATGCACCATTTTCATTCTTAATTCGTGGATTTTAAGTAGAGAAGTTCATTGGAGTACTTCAGGAAAGGAGAGTTAGGTTTCAAAATGATTTTATGCATTTAAGTGGGATTCAGTGACAGTGAATAAAATAAACAGCCAAATGAATCTCAGGAATCCACCTCATCATGGCCTCGGGCTGCACTAAACCTAAAACAATACAGACAGAATATGGAGACATGATACAATCCGGGTTCCTGTAACTTGCCAGAAAATGTAAGTTGCAGCTGCACGTGTCACCTGGAGCTATTCAAAGATGCAGGCTTTTCAACATTCACATGTTACTACTTAAGTTTCTTGAAAAAATATTTCCAGTCTGAAGGAATCATGTCCCAGCTGGGAAGGGAGCAAGCCGTCCTCCATGGAGGGCTGCAGTGTGTGCAGTCTCCGTGCCAGCATGGGGCTTGCCCTATGTTCTGTGAGTCTCCTCTGGCCATCTCCCGCCTGAGGACCCCACTGAAACTGACAACCCTGCCCTTGCAAAGTACCCTCCAATACTTAAGGCTTTCACATCTTCGTCTTAGAACATATTATGGCGAGTGTTCTTCCTCATTGTTCTAAAGGATCTCTAGACCCTCCCTTAGTACAAAATTACTTTCCTGCTCAACACGTTCTGCCCTGGGGCTTGTTCTTTTAAGGCTTTGGACTCATTTGCCCTATCTTTTCTGTGGATTCGGAATAGCAGTTGGTCATTTCATCCACGTTTTGCCCCCTCAGATAGTTAGAATGCTTGCTCAAGTGAACTGATTCCTCTTTCTCTATCCAAGATGAATTTTTCTTGTTCAGGAGATTCCTTAATTCTCACAGCCTTGGGGAAGAACAGATCTGTCCCAGGTGAGCAGGCCTTTGGTGGGGACATGGCCAGAGGTGCGCTGGCTACACACCTGTGCCTAGGGTCCCCAAGAGCCAGCTGATCCCCTGCCAACCTTGAGCAATACCCTGGCCTGGACCAGCTGCAAGACGGCAGCCTGGAGAATGGGGCCTGATAGCAAGGAAGCTGGAGGCAGGAAGGAAACAAGTCCAGCCCTGGCCCATCCCAGTAGTAATACTGCCTCCTGTTGGGGAGGATGGTTTCAGACAGCCAAGCCTGACTCTTCCTGGAGAGACAGATGACATTTCTCATGCAATGATGTCAGGAAGCTCATGGCAGAGAGGGGCTCCCAAAGCGCAGCCCAGCAAATGTCCAGCCTCAGCCTGGGAGTGGAGGAGAGGCAGTGGATTCCTTGGCCCACTCCTGCTGCAAGGGAAAGATGTCACCTCCCTTCTGAACACACCTGTGGATTGCTAATGCCAGCTCTGCTGTGATCCTCGGCCAGCACCTGGATTCTGGGCCTCTTTTCCTCTGACTTTAGATGCCAGGCACACACCCAGCTTGCAGTTCCGCCCCCCCGACTAACTCCCTCCAAGTTCTCGACCACACACTGCCTCTTCTGTACTCTGTCTCACCAGGTGTGGAATGCTGTCCTTTCCTTTGATTTTATTTAATTTTCCCTTCACCATCACAAGAAAACTAACCTAAATCCTTGATGTGTGTAGTCAATTTTTATTCTTTACAGCAGATCTGGGAGATGAAGATACCTATTAAATCACACCCTGGTCACACCTCTTCTAAATGCCATTTCAACTCTCTTAATCATCTCCTTCTCTTCCTCCCTCTCTTCCACTGTCTCCAATTTCTGATTTATTACAGAATAAATTAATTCTGCAATCCCCTCCTCCCATAGAAATATATTTGCCTCCTCTGTGGCTGACCTCCTCTGTGATCTCCTTCTCTTCCTCCCTCTCTTCCACTGTCTCCAATTTCTGATTTATTACAGAATAAATTAATTCTGCAATCCCCTCCTCCCATAGAAATATATTTGCCTCCTCTGTGGCTGACCTCCTCTATCGCTGACCTCCTCTGTGCTGACCTCCTCTTCAGCTGACCTCTGTCACTGACCTCCCATGGCTGACCTCCTCTGTGCTGAGCCCTTCCGTGGCTGACCTCCTCTGTGGCTGACCTCCTCTGTGGCTGACCTCCTGTGTCACTGACCTCCTCTGTGGCTGACCATGATATTGTAGCTCATCTGCATCCCAAGCATCACCATGGTGTTTTCCTGAGCAAATTCCTTCCCCTTCCTAATAGGAATTGGACTACATATAAGTAAAATCTTTGACAAACAATGGAAACACAAACAACTCATGAACAACAACCTGATGTAGAAAGGAACAGAGAGCAACCCACTAAAGAAATGCCTGGAAATTGGCCATGGCCACGCCTTGCTTCAAGGGTTTGGCACTTTCTCGCCTGATGAATGAAACACTTTTGGCCCCTGGGTTAAAAGACAGAGAGCTGGTGTTATCCTCACACACGTACACAGACACATGAGTGGATGAGAGTGTCATGGTATTGGGATAGATGCTGCCTATGTTCTCTGTTCAGTTCTCTCTAGGAGGATCATAATGCTTAGAAATAAATAAGAATCATGTAAATACACTGGCTTATTCATGTGTGAGAGCTCTGGTCACACATGAATGCAGACAATGCCTCTACCTTTACACAGGACACTTACAGGGTGAGCATTAGAAACAGCCGAGCACAGCACTAGACGCACCTGCCACAGGTTTGGTCACTGATGCTTCAAAGACCCAGGACACCGGCTGGAATGATCTGGGGTTTTTGTAGCCAAATATCTATAGAAAAGCCCATGCTCTTGTAGGGAAGAAAATATAATTTCTTTTCCTTCCCTTTTTACATTCTTACTTGAGCCACTATCCTGAAAATGAAAGTTGGAATAACAAACAAACAAACAAAAAAAACAACAGAAGCTTACTATCAGACACTGCACCCATCATGCCGGAGAGTTCAAAAAGTATCTCTCTCAAGGCATTGGTTCGGGGGCTTTGCTTAAACAGTATTAGAACAAAGAGCCATAGCTCCTATACAGCAACAAGACAAAGATGAAAGTTGCTCCAGGTTTTCGAAAGGCAGGAAGATGCAAGAAGGTAGATCTGTGGGGAGAGTGACGTCTGCTCCTGGAACCTCTGGCGCCACCATTTCTGAGCTTTCTTTCTGAGCTGGTGAGCAAGCATTGCAAAGGGGCCTGACTTTGGGTGGGAAAGGCAGAGAGCACGGCAGAAGGCAGAATGTGCCTTGCGCCTCAACCTTTTTTTTTTAGCTCAACCATCCCAAGTATTTTAGAGAGGAATATTTTGTTGTCCGTCATTCCCATCATGAAGCGTGAAAAGATGAGTCATTTCTTGGCAGAAGAAATAGAAATGGTCTATAATTAGCACCTGGATTTTCACTTTGCTGCCAGCCTGGTTGGTAGAAGAGCATTCAACCAAGTGTGATGGCTTACAGAGCTTCCTTTCTAGATGCCTCAGGAGCTACGTTCAGCAGCTTATTTTTGTAAGGGTGGATAAAGCTATCAAAAAGTACCCCTTAATTAGCCTGGCCACTAGCTCCAATTTGAAGGCCTGAAAGGCATTTGCTAAAATGCAAATGTTACCTGGGGCAGGTGTAACTTTGGTTTCTACAGTTGGGTTAAGACAAGCAAAAGTGTAATTGATTTCAAGTTTTCCACTAGGCTAATAAGCACTGTAAGTGAGTAGCCCACTGAGCCTGCAATGATCCCACAGGACAGCCTGAAAGCCTGCATGTGTGCCCACGGGGAAGGGACTGGCCAAAACAAGAGCAAGGGAAGGCCGCTTGAGTGAAAGGTGGGGCGTTGCTCTCGGTTGGGGAGAGATAAGGCAGGAGAGGCTCAGGGTTCAGCACGCGTGTGTTCTCTGGACATGTACTGAGGCCCTCTGTATGTCTGGAATGTGAGAAGAAAGCACCCCACCTAGGAAGGCACTAGGGCTGCCTGGGGAGGGCTGCAGGCAAGGCATCCTCAGCTTCTCTAGTGTGCACAGCAAATGTCTCCCCACAGCCAAATCCAGCTCCTTTCTGTTGGCATGCAGCTTCGAGCTAGGAATGATTTTCACATTTTCAAATGGTTGAGAAACCATCAAAAGAAGAATACTTCATGACACATTAAGAATTACGCGAAATTCAAACTTCAGTGTCAAAGTTTTATAGAAGCACATCCACACCCATTCATTTACATCTATGATGCCTTCTCACTGTGGCAGCAGAGTCAGTGGTCACCATGGAAACATGTGTGGTCTGCAGAGCCTAAAATATTTGCTTTCTGGCCCTTCATAGAGAGAGTGCCAATTCCTGTCTCAAATTGTCTCCTAAAGATCAATGCTATGATTTGCAAGTTTGGTCCCTTCAAAATTCATGTTGAAATTTAATCCCCAATGTGGCAGCATTAAGAGGTGACTGGATCATGAGGGCTCCGTGCTTGCAAATGGATTAATCCATTGATGGATTAACAGATTAATGAGCTAGTGGATTGATGAGTTATCATGAATGTGGGGCTTTATAAAAGGGGAAGAAAGACCCTACCTAGACTGTTAGCACACTCAGCCCTGTGCCGTGTGACACTCTGCACCCCCTCAAGACTGCAGAGTCCCACAGCAAGGAGCCGTTACAAAGGCAGCCCCCCAACCACGGAACTCCCAGCCTCCAGAACTGTAAGAATAAATAAATTTCTTTTTTTATAAATTACCCAGTCTCGGCTGGGTGCGGTGGCTCAAGCCTGTAATCCCAGCACTTTGGGAGGCCGAGACGGGCGGATCACGAGGTCAGGAGATCGAGACCATCCTGGCTAACAAGGTGAAACCCCATATCTACTAAAAAATACAAAAAACTAGCCGGGCGAGGTGGTGGGCACCTGTAGTCCCAGCTACTGGGGAGGCTGAGGCAGGAGAATGGCGTAAACCCGGGAGGCAGAGCTTGCAGTGAGCCGAGATCGCGGCACTGCACTCCAGCCTGGGCAACAGAGCGAGACTCTGTCTAAAAAATAAATAAATAAACAAATTACCCAGTCTCAGATATTGTTACAAGCAACTGATATATTTCAGATCTGTGCCCCCACCCAAATCTCATGATGAATTGCAGTCCCCAGTGTTGGAGGTGGGGCCTGGGGGGAGGTGATTGGGTTGGGGCATGGATCTCTCATGAATGGTTTAGCACAATCCTCTTGGTGCTGTTCTTGTGACCGTGAGTGAGTTCTCATGAGATCTAGTTGTTTAAAAGTGTGTGGCATCTGGGCGTGGTGGCGCATGCCTGTAATCCCAGCTACTCGGGAGGCCGAGGCAGGAGAATCGCTTGAACTTGGGAGGCAGAGGTTGTGGTGAGCTGAGATCATGCCACTGCACTCCAGTCTGGGCAACAAGAGCAAAAAAAGAAAAAAAAAATGTGTGTGTGTCATCTCCCACCCTCTCTCACTTGTTCCTGCTCCTGCCACCTGACACGCCAGCTTTCTCTTTGCCTTCCGCCAGGATTGTAAGCTTCCTGGGGTCTCATCAGAAGCCAGGCAGATGCCAGCACCATGCTTCCTGTAATCCTACAGAACTGTGAGCCAATTCAACCTCTTTTCTTTAGAAATTACCCAGTCTCACGCATTTCTTTATAGCAATGCAAGAGCGGCCTAATACAGCAAAAGAAAGCAAACTAACACAATTGTGTTTTTGCTCCTATCCATAGCTGGTCAAGGAACACGCTGTTTACTGGCCAACGACCCCTTTAAGAATGTGGGCTACGATGAGGTTTCTCTTCAAATAGCCTGATCAATCCTTTATTCTTTAATTCATAGTACCACCCCACCCCTTTTCCTTTTTCTCTTTTCTGCCTTTGTTACATGCGTGGACACACCACAGTACCAGGCTTAGCAGTGCCAGCTCACATCCCTTTCCTTATTTGAAAAGAAGACTAGCTCTCTAGCTCATTGCAGACACCCCTTCCCTTCTCCCCTCTCTCCCTTACGTGCCCACCTTATCTGAAGAAAACTTCAAATATTTAACCAACCAAGATTAGTTTAGATTGTACAGCCCAACCCTGGCCAATGAGGAAAAAGTACAGAGGCAGGACTTGCGTCAAGAATAAAGGCTCTCATGCCCCTTTGTTCAGGTGTGCTCTCATGGTGACTGGCCAAAGAGAAGCACCCCTCTGCGCAGAAGTAAAACTGCTTCCCTAAGAATCCTTCATTTAAGTGTTCAATTTCCTTAAGATTTTGAGCATTATTCCCAAGAAGAAGCTTCACAGTGACTGCCCGGCTGCGTTTGTTTGCAGACACTTTTCCTTGCTAGTCGTTTCAAATTATAGTGATAAAGGAAAATAGGAAAGTGTTAACACTAAACTATAGTTCTCATAAACATAATGGAATTATGACAAGCCACCTGCAGAGGTCCACCAGGTGCTTAATGGGGCCAAGGTGGGTTCCCGTGTCATGGAGCAAATAGAGCTGAAGTCTGCAGGAGGAGGCGGAGCAGGACCTGCTGAGAGGATCAGAGCACAGGCAGTCCCAAGCCACAGAAATCAGTGCAGGCGAGCATGGGGGAGAAAGGCCACAGATTTGGGGCTGTGGTTGAGGATTTCAGACGACTATGACTCCCCCACTGTTTGATGTATTACTTTGGTTAATCCCAATCTCTTTTAGCCATGTAAGCTTCATATTTTATGTTTCTTCACCTTTTCTTGCTTTGAGGCTGTCTACATGTTTGCTTGGCTTTGAAACAGTCATCTGAAAAGAATATTCTTATTCTGTCTCCCAACTCAACTGAAATACAAAAGTAATAGATGTTCACTTAAAATAATTAGAGGATTTTATAGGAGAGAAAAGCAAAATGCTTCAAAACCAATTTGTTTGAATGGGATTGTTTCTGACCAACAATGCCTTCTGCCATGACTAAAACCTCCTTGAGGCCTCGCTGAAAGTTGAGCAGATGCTGGCGCCATTCTTGTACAGTCTGCAGAACTGTGGGCTAATTAAACCTTTCTGTATTACCCAGTCTCAGGTGTTTCCTTACAGCAATGCAGGAACAGCCTAATACAGGGACACATCTCACACAGGACTTGCACACTGTTGACCAAGCATCCCTGTTCTCTCCAGGAACATCTATTGAAACATGCCTTTACTAATGACCTAACTGGCTTCAGTAGGACACTGGAGACTGAAACCAGATTATAGCAGATCAGAGTGACCAGGTGTGGTCTTTTAATCTAATTGCTGGTGAGAGGAAAGAGAGATTATTAGCAATGGAGGGTGGTGACTTGATTATGGATGCCTGGGAAGAGCATAGATCTGGGAGAAAAGTGGAGGGATGAAGGAAGACTAGATATAAAGGTGGAAGAGGGATGGCTAATGGGGTGCACGCCCAATAGGGATGGGGACCCAGGGGGGCAGGCCCACCAGAGGATGTCTACTTTGTGCACAGACTTTGGGAAGGACTAGATGTGCCTCTGACTCCCTGCAAAACTGCAGTCAAAGTGGCTTAGCTGTCTGTGGCTGGACAGCCACTGGTGGCAATGTGACAGAGCAGATGAAGTCTGAGGATAAAATGAGTCAAGGGACTTCAGGTGCTCAAAGGAATGTCCCAGCTCAGCTTGGCAGAGACAGACTGGGAGGGTCAGAGGTCGCCTTGCAGTGTGATGCTGGGCGAGCCACTCCCACCTGCCTGCCAGGAGCCGGGGGAAGGCAGAGACACAGCGGAGCAGCACTATTATGTCAGGGAGATGGAAGGGCAGTGACACAGGGAGACCACAAACGCAGATGACAGGGAAGGAGCGGCTGGGAACGGGGCGCTGCCCTGGGAGGAAAGGAGTGCCCTGCCATAGAAGGTGATTTCAAAAGGCACCTACACACCTGTCCATCTGGAATAGCAGAAAGGGAATTCCTTACTTGGTGGGGCTGTCTACTTTAATAACATAATATTGTAGAGATATTTCTGTGTCCGTTTCTACCCAAATAAAGACATAAACTCATTGCAAAAAAATATAAGATCTGTATGATCACACATTCCAACTAGGGGAATACTATTATAATATTTTCAGGTATATCCTTCAAATTCTTATTTATGTATTTATTTTTATTTTCTATTGATACATAATATTCGTACATATTTATTGGGTAGCTGTGATATTTGACTACAGGCCTAGGATGTGTAATGACCCAGTCAGGGTGCTCAGGATGCCCATCACCTCAAGTATTTATCATTTCCATGTGTTGGGAACATTTTAAGAGCTCTCTTCTAGCTGTTTTGAAACTTACACTCCATTGTTGTTACCTATAGTCCCCCTACTTGGCTACTGAACATTGGAACTTAATCATTCCACCTCACTGTATGTTTGTACCCATTAACCAACCTCTCTGCATCTCACCCTCATCCTTATCACCCACACACTCCTCTCAGCTTCTGATATCTGTCATTCTACTCTCTACCTCCAGGAGATCAACTTTTTTAGCTCCTACATGTGAGTGAGAACATGTGGTATTTGTCTGTCTGTGCCTGGCCTACGTCACTTAACATAATGACCTCCAGTTCCATTCATGTTCCTGCAAATGACAGGATTTCATTACTTCCTATGGCTGAATAGTATTCCCCATCTTTTTGCCCATTCACCCATTCTTGGACACTTGGGTTGATTCTATATATTTGCTGTTGCGAATAGTGCTGTGATAGTCATGGAGATGCAATTATCCTTCATGATATACTGATATCCTTGCCTTTGGATAAATACCCAGTAATGGGGTTGCTGGATCATAGGGTAGATCTATTTTTAGTTTTTTGAGAAATCTCCCTACTGTTTTCCATAGTAGCTGTACTAATTTATCCTCCCACCAACATTGGATAAGAGTTTTTCTTCAAATCTGTGCCAGTATCTTATTTCTTTCTTTTTCATGCTAGCCGTTCTGACTGGTGTACTGTGACATCTCATCTCATGGTGGTTTCATTTGCATTTCCCTGATGATTACTGACGTTGAGCGTTTTTTCATATACCTGCTGGTCATTTGTACGTCTTCTTTTGAGAAATGTTTATTCATGTCCTATGCTCAAGTTTTAATTGGATTATTTGTTTTTGTTTTTGGTTTTTTACATTGAATTGTTTGAGTTTTTTGTATATTCTGGATATTCTTTTTTTGTCAGATGAATAGTTTGCAAATATTTTCTCCCATTCAACAGGGCTTCTCTTTATTTTGTTGTTTCCTTCGCTGTGCAAAAGCGTTTCAATTTCAGAGTCCCACTTGTCTATTTTTGTTTCTGTTATCTGTACTTTTGAGGTCTTAGACATCAAACCTTGGCCCAGACCAAGATCCTGAAATGTTTCCTGTGTTTTGTTCTAATGGGTCCTGTGTTAAAGGCTTTAATCCACCTTGAGTTGATTTCTCCATGTGGTGGGAGATAGGGGTCTGGTTTCTTTGGTGGGGGAGGTGGGGGTCAGGGCAAGCCCGTGCTGAGGTCCCCACGGTGGTGCTTGCAGGGCTGGCCGTGCCAGGCGAGGGCTGGGAGGTCCCCAGGCCCCAGGGCAGGGCTGCGGAGGAGACGGAAGCAGCTGCGGCCGGGCAGGCAGCTGGGGAGCGCGCTCTTCACCCGGGTGGTGGCTGCGCGGGAGAGCCCGGCCCCGCGCGCCTGTCAATGGTCAGCAGCGCCCCCTCCTGGGGCGGCCGGGGGCTGCCAGGGGCGCGCGCTTCGTTCTCAGCGGCAGGAGGCAGCCATGGTGGTGGCCACAGGCTGGGGATGTCCGTGTGGACGTCAGTGTGGAGATCGGCGGCCGTGGGCCCCAGGGCTGGCTGCAGTGTGGTCCGGGCTGTGTGCTCAAAACGGCGCTGTGCGGACGCTGTTAGGACTCAGGGTGTGTGGGAGGCAGCCTGAGCTCCCTCTCTGGCTCCAGGCCACCGCGCGGTCTCCAGGCGGCTGCCTGCGTTAGGGCCTGGGGGATCTGCCCTGGCTAGGACTGCAGGGCTCTGGGGTGGGATGCAGGCCCCTGAGGGTCTCTGACTTACCCTTTCCCCACATGGGGCAGCCCCTCCAGGTTCCCGCCTATCCTGCCCACAGCCTGCACCCTCTCCCTCTCCTCTCTTGCCTCCGGTGTTGCCTGTCACTTCTCAGTGAATTCCAGAGTTCTCGCTTAGATGATCTGTTCAGAGTGTGGTTCTCCACTGGCTATTTTGGTTCTTCTTTGTGGAGGAGGTGAGCGCCAGATGCTCCAGTCGGCCATGGTGAAGCCCCTCTTTCCCAACATGCTTGGAAAATATTAAAGTATACTCTATGATTCTAAAGCTTTTTTAACTCCCTATGTGAAGAATGTCTTTTTCTTTCAGTAAGCACTTATCATTTTAAGAGTTGCTTACTGGCTGAAGCACCATAACATTTCTGTTGGACATGTGTTATTTCTAGATTGTCCCTATTATTGACATATGGCTGTGAGTATCTTTGCTCAGAATTCCTTTAGCTCCCCCTGACCGTTTTCCGGGAGAAGTTCTCAGAAGTGGTTAGCTAGGTTAAAGGAGATGCCTATTTCAATGCCTTCATAGATTTTGCTACGTTGTTGTCTGGAAACCATCCGTTGTTTACTCTCCCAACAACAGATCATATCATAATATTTTATCATCTCTTCCAATTTCATAAAATGTTAAAAAGGCATCTCAGAGTAGCTCTATGAGGTGCACAGGGCAGATAGTGTTATTTTCAGAATGAAGAAAAACAGAAAGCCCCCAGGGATGGAGTGACTTAACTTGGTGAGTGTTATGTTGCTCTAGAGCTGAGACCTACCAGCCTTGTTCCCTCCACTGTGCCTTGAGCTTCAGACAGTCTCAGAGTGACATCCTCCCATTGGGATTTTGGCTCTTTTAACATTGATGAGTCACCCAAGGCTTCCCCTGACTCTAAAGGGCAATGGTCTCATCTTCTTTCTTCTTTTTCTCTTCTTCCACTGCTTCTCTAGCCCCACCCCTCCTCCTGTCATGTTCTCCCTCCCTTAGATCATTGCCTCACATTTCATTTGGGAGAAAGAAGAATGAAGCTGACATTCATTGAGTGCTTAGTGGGTACCAGGCACTGTGCCCTTTAGATAAGAGAAAACTTCCCTCTTGTCTATTTGGAGTAGACATAAGAGCATTTTTCACCTAATTATTAGCGATTTATACTTGTATTAAGGATTTTCCACTTCTTGCACTTTGCACATTTGATCTTCACCACAGCCCTCTTGAGAAGGGGCTGAGGACTGGGTGTGCATCCCTTAGCTCAGGCCTCCCAGATCCACCTGCCTGGAAGCCTGGGGAGGAGAGTCCTCAGTGCCCTCCTCTGCCTCTGGTCATGGCCACAGGGGTTTAAGCTACATCTGGGGGCCAAGCGAAAAACAGACTTTCTGCTCAAGGCCTGTCCAAGCCAATGAACTCATTGAGAATCAGGGATGCAAGATAAACATAAGACATGATCCTTCCCCTTAAGGCTCTTCTGTCTTGTCTTGTGTTGCGGGAAGTCAGGGACCCCGAACAGAGGGTCCTGCTGAAGCCGCGGCAGAAGAACGTAAATTGTGAAGATTTCATGGACGTTTATTAGTTCTCCAAATTAATACTTTTATAATTTCTTACGCCTGTCTTTACTGCAATCTCTGAACATAAATTGTGAAGATTTCATGGACACTTATCACTTCCCCAATCAATACCCTTGTGATTTCCTATGCCTGTCTTTAAATTTAGTCTCTTAATCCCATCATCTTCATAAGCTGAGGAGGATGTATGTCGCCTCAAGACCCTGTGATGATTGCGTTAAGTGCACAAATTGTAGAGCATGTGTGTTTGAACAATATGAAATCTGGGCACCTTAAAAAAAGAACAGGATAACAGCAACGTTCAGGGAACAAGGGAGATAAGCTTAAACGCTGACTGCTGGTAAGCCTGGCAGACCAGAGCCATACTTCTCTTCTTTCAAAAGCAAATAGGAGAAATATTACTGAATTCTTTTTCTCAGCAAGGAATATCCCTGAGAAAGAGAATGCTTCCCTGAGGGTAGGCCTCTAAAATGACCGCTTTGGGGGTGGCTGTCTTTAACTGTCGAAGACAAAGGGATAAAATAAGCCCCGGTCTCCTGTAGCACTCCCAGGCTTATTAGGACAAGGAAATTCCCACCTAATAAATTTTGGTCAGACAGGTTGTCTGCTCTTAAACCATCTCCTGATAAGATGTTATCAATGAGAATGCATGCCCAAAACTTCATTAGCAATTTTAATTTCACCCCGTCCTGTGGTCCTGTGATCTCGCCCTGCCTCCATTTGCTTTGTGATATTTTATTAACTTGTGAAGCATGTGATCTCTGACCCACACCCTATTCGTACACTCCCTCCCCTTTTGAAAATTGGTAATAAAAACTTGCTGGTTTTATGGCTCAGGGTGCATCACAGAACCTGCCAACATGTGATGTCTCCCCTGGACACCCAGCTTTAAAATCTCTCTCTTTTGTACTCTTTCCCTTTATTTCTCAGACCAGCCGACACTTAGGGAAATAGAAAAGAACCCACGTTGAATATCGGGGGTGAATTTTGCCCAATAGTCTTGGAGCCAAGACTTTACTCCACCTAAACCTTGGGTTACAGGACAAACATTATCTCACTAAAAAGCCTCATTCATTGCAAGCACACACAATGAATGTTGTAGTGGAACAGGTAGATGAGGGTGGAAGGAAGGTGAGTGACAATGGACTCCAGAGCCCTCTGAGAATGTTCTGGGAGGGACTCCTCCACCCAGAGGAGAGACAGCTCAGCACCAAGGAGCAGCCCCTCGAGTACTTCCTCCCTTCAGATCCAGACCACGAGGGGAAGGGATATTTCTTCTTCCAGTAGATTGTAGGGCCAGAAAGAGGGCGAGAGGTGCTGAAGGCAGATTCGGAGCGGAAGCCTTGGATGTAGCTGCTGGCTTGTCCCTTGAGAATCTCTCATCTCTCTGAGCCTCTGTTTCTTCATGTGTAGAGGTAGGTAACAGCCCCTACCTCCCTAGGTTTGGGGATTTTGAACGGAAGATGCAGACAGAAAGCCTGCAGCGGCAAGCGGGTGTTTTTGTTTTTTGTTTTTTGTTTTGGTTTGGTTTTTTGTTTTGTTTTTGTTTTGTATGCTAAGCAGTTAACCACTTATATGGCTTGGTTCTGTGTCCACACCCAAATCTCATCTTGAATTGTAATCCACACGTGTCAGGGTAGGGAAGTGACTGGATTATGGAGGCACTTTCCCCCACGCTGTTGTCATGTTAGTGAGTGAATTCTCACAAGAGCTGATGGTTTTATAAGGGGCTCTTCCCCCTTCACTCTCACCTGCTGCCCTGTAAGACGTGTTTGCTTCCCCTTCCGCCATGATTGTATGCATCCTGAGGCCTCCCTCGCCATGTGGAACCATGAGTCAATTAGACCTCTTTCCTTTATAAATTACCCAATCTTGGGTATTTCTTTGTAGCAGCGTGAGAATGGACTCATCCCACCAGCAGAAGGATGGAACCCTCTATGTCAGGACCAAAGCCCGTGTTTCCTGAAATAGGCACCCCCTACCACCTCCAGAAGCCCAAGAAGAGGCTAGGGCAGCTCTGCACAAGTGTCACCTGTTTACTCCCCTCTGGGTGCCCTCTCACTGTCTCCTCCAGCACAGGCCAGGACAAGACAGCCCCTGGTGGACCCAACAACCTTTTGTGCAGGCAAGGGAGATACACAAACCTCCAGGAATCCCACGGGCTGGCCATTCCTCATGCTTAAATAGCAACCTCCCACAAGCTCTTCTAAGCTACCTTCTGTCTGATAGGAAATCTGACATATCCCTTTAGAGAGTCATTAAGGCCAGAACATGAACTAACTTCCTGTCAAACTAACTCTAACTCCTTGTCACTATCGTCTGCATTTTCCTCGCCAAATGATCTGTGAGAAATGCCAGTTCCATGCAGCTGGTCAGGAGGACAGAGATGCCCATGCTGGCACCACCAGGAAACCAAGTGTTCCACTGTATTAAGCTGGCTTAGGGAGGGGCTCCATGGAGGAGCAGGGCCATGGAGGCTGCCTGTCGCCTTGGCAACCCAGCTTTCAGCCAGCCTCAGAGTGTGCTCCCTTCACCAGGTTTAAATAACTCGGAAATCTACCAGCCAGCATGAGCGGTTCTGAAAGAGTGGGCTATGTTTTAATCGCATCCTGACAGCTAATCTGTGAGGATGGCCCACCCACTGCCTGTGCCCCAGCCACCTGCAGAAGTTCATGAGCTACCTGGAATGATTTTCACAGCACCCTTCTTATGAAAACTCTTCTTGATTTTTAACTATTTATTTCTTGTGACTGAGATTTAAAAATAAAATAACAGGTCTGACTTGTATTACTGCAATTTGTCAAAATTATTTTCCTTCCTAAAAACTACTGCAGATTTTTAATGGAATCACGAGTAACTATCTGGAAATTTCCATCCACAGATATCAGCTTTGATAGTGGATGCAAAATAATTTTTAAGTCAAAATATACATAAAAGCTATTTAACAGCTGAATGAATTTTCTTCAATTATTCAACACTTCCTTGAAGTTGCCTCTCAGCTGTCTAAATAGTGACATTATAAATGCCCTCTCCAGCTGAGGAGGAGAACGAATGCACTTACGAATGAATGAATGCTTTCCACTGCACTCCACAGAGACTTGCCTTTAAAGTTCCTTCAGGCAGGTGGCTGAGAGTGTCAGGGGAGGGGATAACGAGGCCTGGCTATAGACATGCCTTTCTTTGGGGTTTCCTCTAGGGAAGACGGAGAAGTTCTGGAGACGGGTGGGGTGACGGCTGTCCAGCATTGTGAATGTACTCAATGCCACGGAACTGAAAAATGGCTACACTGGTAAATTGTGTGTTTCTATATTTTACCACAATTGTTTTTTAAAAAAAGAAAAGAAAACGTATTTCTTCTCAGAGTTCAACACACTGAGGCCTGGAAGTTTTTCATTTGACTTTTAGGTTTGGAAACCAAGGCTGGTCTGCTCTGAACCTGGCAGACATTCTCCCATCTAATTACTCTCAGTTGGACACGATGCTTGTTATTCCACATGGAATGTTTTCATTTGTGTAGCATTAAATGTAGGAAGAACACCCAAAACCATCCTGCAATATTGCCGCCATGCGGCATTGCTGGTGCGTCATTTTCTATTTCCAGTCCAATCTAAGCGGACTGTCATGCATCTCAGTGTGACCAACTGAGACCACAGGAGACAGGAGGTCAGAAGTTGTGGCTGTCGCACCCAGATCACAGGGACTGTCACTGTGCTACCTGCCAGGTGGCTGTCTACACCTTCCTAGCGAGGCAGGACATGCACAAACCACAGGTCATCGTGTACAGCTCCACAAACAGCCCACCTGGCACCATTCCCCCTCCAGGTCACAGGCACACACCAGCCTGCCTGTCTCTCTACTGACTTGAACATCCGGAGACAGCTGTGCCTCTTTTCCTACTTTCTGTAAACAGAATTGCGTCGCAGGTGCTATTTGCGCCTGGAGGTTCATCCATATTGGTGTGTGTCTTTGTTGCACATCATTTGTTTTCACCACTCAGCACTATTCCACTGTGTGAATGTTTCATGGGGTGTTTATCCATTCTGCTGTTGATGGACAGTTGGCAATTTCTAGCTGGGCTACTATGTACAATGCTGATTTGAACATTCTACCTGTCTTTGGAGAATATATGCACGCATTGCTGTTTGTAATATTGGTAGGTAATAGTTAAACCTCCTCCTCCCTTGGTTTTTTATGAAAGCTCAGGGTAGATTTTATTGGGATTAATTTCCTTAGTGCCCTAGACAGCTGTGACCTGATTTTATCTTTCTTGGTTTCTTGCATTACAAAAAAAAAAAAAAAAAAAAAAAAAAAAGTTTGCATTGAAATAGCATTTTTACTAGGGTATTTCTGGAAGCTAAATTTCATATCTAAATGTAAATGTTTGAAGCACGGAAGCCCATTTCTAATTGAATAAATGATAACAAACCATTTCCACAGTATCTTAATCATGCCACTGTTCTCAAATGCTTGATGAAGTCATCCAGAGATGCTGTCCCCCAGTGGTGGGTTAATTCAGAGGGTCAGTCCATGTACTCCACTGGCTGCCCCTCATTAGCTGGCATTAGAGGATGGCCAAGGCGACACCAGGGACTGCTGAAAGTCCCTTCTGAGTGGGTCTGCATGATTGCCTAGCTACATGGCTGGCTTCCAGGGAGGGAGGGTTAGGGCCAGCCAGAGTAAACGTGACTACACTCCACCTTCCTCTTTCAGACTCATCCTCTGTCACGGCAATGAAGGTTTATGTGTCTGAGATTCTTCATCTTCTTCTGCAGGGCACAGCTGTGCTGCCAGCGCTTCCAAAGAGCAGAGAAGCCACTTTTGCTCCCTGCCTCTCTCCAGGCAGTCCTTAAACTTCCAGAAATGCAGATTCTAAGAAGAAAGACTGCAAAGTTCTTCAAAGTGGCAGAGGGGCAGCTCAAGAATAAGGGAGTCCCAGTCATCCTCTGCCCAGGCCTGCCCTGACTCCTCAGCATGGCCACCAGCCCAACGTGGGAATCTGGGACACTCTCCACCCCAACTCCTGCCCCAGGTGGCACCCACAACCACTCCTCAGTCTTTGCCAGCCTGACCCATGGACATAGTGGACCAGCCTTCACTACCCTCATTGTTACAGGACTCTGACCAAGAAATTTCTGAATAAGATTAAGACATTACATATTACCCAAGACAGCCCTCAATGTGCAGGCTTCATCCCACTGATCAATCTCCCCCTAGTAATGTCCTCCACTTACAAACCCTCCTGGCTGTTGTTTCAGTGGGGTTGAACAACTCCCACTGCAATAGTCTGAATACATTAGTTCTTGCCTTTATAACTTTTTCAGGTGCAATTTTTGCCTTGACAGTGTCATAAGCTATAACTTCTAAAGGAGATGCCAAACACCCTCTCTCTCCTGTTACTTCATCAAAATATCATCCCTGTGAGTCTGGAAAGCTTCAGAGTTTTGTACTAAATCTCATTAAATATAAACCTTCAGCATCTGTCAGCCCATCTGCTCCTACACAGCTTCAGCCTCTCCCTTTATGTTGTCATTGTCACAAATTACATCTTTGTACATTGTGTGCCCATTAGCAAGGGTTTATAATTATTGTTTTATAAATGTGTCCTTTAAATCATACAGGAAACAAAGAGGAGCTACAATCCAGAATAATGTTGGCCTTTATATTTATCTACGTAATGACCTTTACCAGACTTCTTTATTTCTTCATATAGGTTTGAGTTACTGTGTAGTAACTCAAGCATCTAATAACTAGCAGCCTTTCATTTACACCTCAAGTACTCCTTGTAGTATTTCTTATAAGGCAGGTCCACCAGCAACAAGTTCCCTCAGGTTTTGTTTTTCTGGGATAGTATTAATTTCTCCTTCACTTTTGAAGTATACTTTTGCTAGATACAACATCCTTAGTTGATAGATTATTTTTCCTCTCAATGCTTTAAATAATATCACCCCACTGCCATCTGGCCTCCATGTTTTTTTCTGTTAATGTTATTGAGGATCCCTTGTATGTAACCAATCATTTCTCTCATGTGACATTCAAGATTCTCTTTGTATTTTGCTTTTGACAGAACTATAAAATACCCAGTTGTGGAACTCTTTATCAATCTTGGAGTTTGTTGAGCTTCTTGGATGTGTAAATTCATGTCTTTTATCAAATTTGGAAATTCTGAGGATTATTTCTTCCAATATTTTTTCTTCACAATTCTTTCTCTTCTCCTGATACTCCCGTTACATGTATGTAGTGAATTTTCATTTCAGTTATTGGGCTTTTGAGCTCCAGAATTTCTGACTGGTTCCTTTTTTACCACTTGTCTTTATTGATAGTTTCTATCTATCTATTGAGACATTAGTCTCCTTATTTCCTTTACTATTTGTCCATGATTTTCTTAGCTCTTTCAGCATATTTAAGACAGTTGATTTAAAGTTTATTTCTAGTAAGTTCAATGTCTGTGCTTCCTCACAACAATTTATTTTAATGTTTCCTCTAAATAGAGCATGCTTTCTTGTTTCCTTGTATGCTTCATACTTTTTGTTGAAAACTGGACTTTTTAAATATTATAATATGGTAACTCAGGAAATAAGTTTCTTCCTCTTCCTTAGGGTTTGTTTTTGTTGCTTGTTTTGGGTTATAATTGTTTGATAACTTTTCTAAACTATTTTTATAAAGTTATCACTTTATAAAAATTTATAGTATTAATTTCTCCTTCACTTTTGAAGTATACTTTTGCTAGATACAACATCCTTAGTTGATAGATTATTTTTCCTCTCAATGCTTTAAATAATATCACCCCACTGCCATCTGGCCTCCATGTTTTTTTTCTGTTAATGTTATTGAGGATCCCTTGGTTTGGCTGTGTGTCCCCACCCAAATCTCATCTCAAATTATAATCTCCACAAGTTGAGGGAGAGACCTGGTGGGAGGTGATTGGATCATGGGGGCATATTTGCCCCATGTTGTTCTCATGATAGTGAGTGAGTTTTCATGTGATCTGTTGGTTTAAAAGTGTTCTCCCCTCACTCTCTGTCTCCCTCCTGCTGCCACATAAGATGTGCCTTGCTTCTCCTTCACCTTCTGCCATGATTGTAAGTTTTCTGAGGCCTCCCCAGCCATGTGGAACAGTGAGTCAATTAAACCTTTTTCATTATAAATTATCCAGTCTCAGGTAGTTCTTTATAGCAGTGGGAAAATGGACTAATACATAAAGACTGTATTCTTTGCCTTTGTGGTTTCTAATGTCTCTGTTCCTCTAGCTTGCAGTCAGCTAGTGTTTTTGACACAGATTCTTTGAATGCCTAAAGCCAGAAAACAAAATGCAAAAACAAGAAACCTCTCACAGTGTTTGCAGAATGGCTCTTTATTGGACACTCCTTCAGTGCTGAGCCCAGCCATTTACAATTCTGTGTTAGCCTTCACTACCTGCTCATACCAGCCTTAAAGGCCAGCCAGAAGTAGATGTTTAGGGTCTTCCTGAGTCTTTTCTGAGCTTATTTCCTTCCCTGGGCATGCCTGTGGCTTTCTAAACACTGGGGAATATATAGGTTCTTTTCAATACTCTAATCTGCCAAAGAATCTCTCTTTTAAGCTTTTCATCCCAGGATTTTGGTATGTCTTTTGTTTGCCTGAAATGTAGTATTTTCCCCAGTCACTAGAAGGTGGCTCATTTGCCTTTCAATGTTCCCGAGGAATGCTCTCAGAATAGCCACTTTTCTGCTCTTAGGGAGTTCCAAGTTAAGCGAAACAAAGACAAGCACATTGCATCATTCCTTCAGGTAACACCCAGACAGATCAAAACAGACAAAGATAATTCTTTGAGAAAAGTTCTTCTCTGTTTCCTCTGAAACAAATGACTAGAGTCCCACAGTCAAAACATGGGCTTCCATCTTCAAGAGCAATGACCAGCTAGGGAGGGAGGTAAAATAAGGGAAAATAAAAATGCCACAAATCTCTCCTACTGTTTTTATATTGCCTCAAAAAAAGAAAATAAAACAAACTTGGCTGGTGTAAATCTTTGACCGTTTTCTAGAATTCGGATAAAGTAGATCTTCACAGATTTTCTCATTATTTAGGTGTTTCTGTGAAGGGTCTAGCTAGCCTTAGAGCTGCCCACTCTGCCATTTTTGCTCACACGACTCCAGAAGTGATGCCTAATGTTTACCTAGGCATTGTGTTTGGCAGAATAATTGCCGCTTAAAGATGTCCATGCCCCAATACCCAGAACCTGTGAATATGTTACCTGGCAAAAGGGATTTGCTCTTGTGACTAAGATTATAGGCCTTTATATGAAGGAAATTTTTCTGGATTGTCCTGGATGGGCCTAATCAAACATATGAAGCCTTTGGAAACTGGGAATGACCCTCAACTCACAGCTAACAAGAAAAGAGTTATCTCAGTCCTACAACTTCAGGCAACTAAATTCCGCCAAGAAAAAAAAAAATCAAAAATCACATCTTTCTTTTGAGCGTCCAGAAAGGAATGCAACCCTGTCAACACACTGATTTTAGCTTGGTATGATCAGTATTGGACTTCTGACCACAGAACTGAGAGATAATGAATTTGTGTTGTTTTAAGCCATTTAGTTTATGATTATTTTTCAAGGCAGCAATAGAAGATTCATACAGGCTATTGGTACCCGGAAACGGAACGCATCTGTAACAAACAACTACACTGAAGTGGATTTAAAATTGGATATTGGTCAGAGGGGAGAAGAATTTTGAGGAGCATGATAGAAAAAGCCTCAGTTGTCTTAAACAGACTATTTATGAATGTTAAATACTTCCAATGAAGGCTAAGAAGAAAGTGAGGAGCATTATAGAGAAAAACTAAATCACCTTAGAGAATACCTAAATCTGCATGAACAGACCATTGATAGAAATATGGACATTAAAAGTGCTGGTGTTAAAAGCTCAGAAGGAAGTAAAGAACATATTTTGGAAACTGGAGGAGAGGTAATACTTCTTATACAGTGGAAAAAAGCCTAGCTTAATTATGTCACAGTTTTGTGACAAGTAGAACCTGTAAACAATAAAATTAGATATTTAGAAGAGAGATTTCCAAGAAAATTTTAAAGATGTGTTCTGGTTTTTTTCTAGCTGTTTATAGTAAAAGGCAGGATGAAATAGATAAATTGAAGGAAGAACTACTAAACAAAAAGGAACTAGAACTTGATGGTGTGGGAAATTCTCAGCATGTCTGGAGAGTGAGACACATTAAAATTAAAAGATTTACTATCAGGAAAGTATACTCTAAAGAAATGGCTTAAGGTAAACACCTTTGAAAGATCAAAAAGTTTTCAGTTACACAAAGGATCTTCGAAAACATTAAGGGTAGGACTCATAGATCCCCTAAATCAAGCTACAGAGCATCTAGGAAATGTAAACAACATTGTCTCTTGGCCATCTTGACAAAAACCAAAAATTGAGATGGAATTATCCAGAAAAGATTTATGGACAAGCCTCTTGTCTAACGGAGTGAAGCACCATGATATACACAGGAGACACACAAGGTTCCTGACAATTTTATATCAGCAGAAGCAGTGCCAGCTTGGACTGAAAGAGTTGGGGAGAGTAGAAAAGAAAAGAAAGCTGTTGAACATGAGAGAATAACTTGGACTCTCCAGATTCCACAGGCAGGAAACTGGATGATAAAATTACTCAGCTGAGTGTGTAAGTTACTTTTCATGAAGAAAGATTAACTCAAAGGGGAGATCTCAGAGTGTAGAGGGTGGAGTCACGGGCTCAGAAGGTGGAGCTTGAGGAACACAGGGTTGTTTCCAAGCCTTGACACTTAATGGAGTTTTCCTTGGCTGGATTTGGAACCAATGACTTCTTTATTTCTTCCATTTTCTCCCTCTTTGAATGAGAATGTCTATAACCCTTATCCTACTGTATCTGCAGAGCAGATAACTTATTTCTGTAGTTTAACAGGTTCACAGATAAAAAGGAAATTTTGTCCCAAGATGGATCATACCAGATCCTTAGCCATACTTAATTTAGACAATTTAGATAATGATACCTGAGACTTTTAAGCTGATGATATTCAGACAATATTTTTAGATTTTGAATTGATTTTATAATTGGATAAGACTTAAGGGAACCTTGGGACTGGGTGGAGATATTTTTGCAATTGGGACAGGTGTGAATATTTGGAGGCTAGAGGACAGACTGCAGTAGTTCCAATAAAAGTCCTTCAGAGGAGTCCATGACTTCCTCCTCGGGCCTTGTGAATATGTTACCTTATGTCGCAAAAATGATTTTCAGATGTGATTAAAGATTTGAGATACTATCCTGGATTGTTTTGTGGGCCCAATTAATCATATGTGTCCTTAGAAGGAGAGAGTCTTTCTCAGCAGTGGTCAAAGTAAGATGTAATGGGAAGAGGAGGCAGCCTGCTGGTGCTGGCTATAAAGATGGAGGAGGGGCTATGAGCAAAGGAAAGTGGGGAACCTTTAAAGCTGGCAATGGCCCCAGCTCTCAGTCAACATGCAAACTTGAATCTAAACCCTACAACCACAGGAATCTGAATTTTGCTAGCAATCTGAATGAGCAAGGAAATGGGTTCTTCCCTAGATCTCTCAAAAGGAAGGCAGCTTTGCCAACACCTTGGTTTTAGCCTGGAGCAGCCAGTGCTGGACTTCTAATCTACATAACTTTAAGAAAACAAATTTGCATTGTGTAAGCCAGTAAAGGTCAGGCAGCAATAAAAAAAATTAATGCATATATTTTCAGTAGGACAAGCAATCAAACATTTGGGCAACTACTTGTACTATATGTGTTTAAATATAAAACCTGTAACCATTGCTATAAAATAAAAGCTTAAGCATGGATATTTTTCCTTCTTAGACTTACTAGTGCTTAAAATTCATGGCCACACGTTGATGATTGTCTCCCTGATAAAGACAGGAAAATATACCTTCTGTTCTCCTCTTTCATCCACTCATCTAGCACATTATTGTGTACCTACTGCATGCCAGGCAATGTGCTGTGTGCTATGGAGACTGAAAACACCAGTATAGACATGGCTTTGGCACCTCTGGATGTCACAGGTTCACGAGAAGACAGATAACCCAGTAAGCATGATAAACAATTTTTTTCAATTGCTCACATCCAGTCCCTTCAAAATATCTTGACTTTATTGTTTTTAGAATCACATTTAATCACATTTAAATTTCTATACTTTTTAAGAATTCCACTACATAATTCCTACAAACCTAAATGTTTTTCCCCTAACACTTTCCTTCATGATTCCTTTGTAATTATAGTGGGTCTCAAATTTTAGCATAAATTAGAATCACCTGGAGGGTTTGGAAACACTCTAGCAACACCACTGAGAGATGAAGCCCGCTGGGCTTCTGGGTCTGGTGGGGACTTGGAGAACTTTTCTGTCTAGCTAAAGGATTGTAAACACACCAATCAGTGCTCTGTGTCTAGCTAAAGGTTTGTAAATGCACCAATCAACACTCTGCAAAAATGGACCAATCAACACTCTGTAAAATGGACCAATCAGCACTCTGTAAAATGGACCAATCAGCAGGATGTGGGCGGGGCCATATAAGGGAATAAAAGCTGGCCACCCCACTCCTCGCCGCCACCCAGCCAACGCCAAACCCTGTAGGCTACTGCTCTGAGCTTTGTGAACCTTGTTATTTTGCTTTTTGCAATTAATGTTAGTGCTGCTCACTCTGGGTGTGCACTGTGAGAGCTGTAACACTGCGAAGGTATGGGGGGTCTCACTCCTCTAGTCAGCCAGACCACGAACCTACCGGGAGGAGCAAACAATTCCTGATGTGCCACCTTTAAGAGCTGTAACACTCATTGGCAAGGTCTGCGGCTTCACTCCTGAAGTCAGCCGGACCATGAACCCGCTGAAAGGAAGAAACGGGTGGACACATCTGAACCCCTGAAGGAACAAACTCTGGCCACACCATCTTTAAGAACTCTTACACTCACTGCGAGGGTGTGCGGCTTCCTCCTTGAGGTCAGCGAGATCAGGAACCTACCGGCAGGAACCAATTCCGGACACACCACTTAACTTTCTTACTCAGCATACTGGGGGCAGGGAGAGAAGAGGTACTAAATATTTATAATTTTAAGAATGCCTAAGTGCTACTCATGCCGAAGGTGGGAACCACACGTTGAGAACCACTTTTCTAATCAAAACAACTGAATGCAAAAGGACACAGGTTTGCCAGTACAAGTCGACGAGGTGGTCAGGCCTGCTGGCAGCGTTCCCATTACTGAGCATGGAATGAGCCCAGTAGACGTGAGGGTGCACTGTGCATTCCCGTTGTTGGGTGGCACAGAGTGCCGGTTCGCCATGCCCAGCTTTTTCAGTCGCAGAATTAGGATACCCTATGTTTAGTGGTACAGACCACCAAACGCTGTATTGACTATTTCCCAGACTCCCTTGCAGTTGGGTGAGTTCATTGACTAAATCCCAACCAATGGGATGAGTCATAGCCACAGAAAAGGAAGGTGAGCCCATGTTGGTCATTTCTCTCCTCTCTGGTGGTTGGAATATGGGCATTGCGGAAAGCCACCTTAAGGATGGCATATAAGGAAGCTAGATGGAACCATGTTAGCACTGGACAGACAGCATAGCAGCCAGGGGTAACCTACCTGTGCACCAAGGAACACGAAACTAACTGCTGTGTTGTCTAACTTGGGAAATTGTGGGTCTGTGTTATATGTAGCCTAATCGAATTTAGTCTCTACACAATAGAAAGCAAGCAATGTAAAACCTGAAAATACAGAGGACCAAATTCGAGCTTGGTTTCTTTGTGTTTCTTGCCTTGTTTACATGAATAACCAGGAAAAGCAAACAATTTTTACTCTGGTATTTAATGAAAAGAGAGATTAAAAGGATTATCAAAGTAACATTTTGGTTTTATCCACTGGGTCTATGTGAGATTAATTTTTCTCTGGGGGATGAGGTCAGGATGCCATTTCCTTTTGATTCGTAGTGAGGAATAGACTGATCTAGTGTCATTTATTGATTGTCAGCATACAGTGGCAGCACTGCCCTGTTGTCGGTTGGCATTATCCATAGGCCTGCTTCCAAACTTTCCATTGTGTTACTTTTGTCTGTGTTCCTCTCTTTGTATTGATACACACAGGTTTAATATTTTTCAACTTTTTATTTTGAAATTATAGATTAGGAAGAAGTTGCAAAAATAATATGGAAATGCCCGGGAATCCTTTACACTATTTCCCCAGGGCAAGTCTTACATAACTGCAGTGCAACATTGAAACCAACGCATAGACAGGGATACAGTCCACAGATCTTATTTGTATATCACTAGCTTTGTATCCACTTGTGTGTGTATAACTCTACGTGAATTTAATCCCATGTGTAGAGTTGTATAACCATCACAATGGTCATGTCACAGAGTCAGGGCATGTCTCCGGGGTTTCCTCATTCTCATCCTTCGTAGCCATACCCTCCCTGCCATCCTCCACCCTTCATCTCCATCTCCATGGTGACATGTCTCTCCTTTCATTTAAGTGATCTTTGATTTCTCTGACCATCAATTTGCAAGTTTCAACGTAAAGATCCTGTTTGTTAGATTTATACCTGAGTACATAATTTTCTTTGGAGCAATTTTAAATGGTAATATGTTATTAATCTGTTTCCATAAATTATTAGCATATAAAAATGCAATTAAGCTTTTTGTTGCGCTTAAATCCTACAACCTTGTTTAGCTTACTTATTAGTTTAAAGAGGTTCATTGTTTATGTGTTTGTTTTAGTAGTTTGCTTGGGATTTTTCTACAGACCCTCATGCCATTTGCAAATAGGGACAGTTTAATTTTTTCCTTTCCAATCTGCGTGAAGTGTTTTTTCTTGACTGACTTCACTGCGCACAATGTTCAGTACTATGTTGGATAAGAGTGATAATAGCAGACCCCTTGCTTTGTTTTTGATCTTAGGAGGAAACCATTCAGTCTTGTCACATTGAGTGTTAACTGTAGACTTTTTGTAGTCTTTGAAGTTGAGGCCATTCTCTTCCATTACTACTTTGCTGATAGATTTTTATCATGGCTGGGTGTTGCGTTACATTTTTCTGCATCAATTGATTTTATTTCAAGATTAATTGATACTAGTTTTCTTCGTTAGGCTGTGGATATAGCAGACTACACTGATTAATTTTAAATATTGAACTAACTCACTTTTCATCCCTGGAATAAACTCCATTTGGTCATGGAGTGTATTTCTTTATATTGCTACCTAGTTTTGGTATTATGCAAATACTGGCCTCGTAATGTGATTGGAAAGTATTCCCTTCTCTTCTACTTTTTTGAAAAGACTTATGGACAACTGGTGTTCAGTATCCATTAAATATTGGGCAGAATTTGCCAGTGAAGTCATCTGGGCCTGGTGATTTCCTTTTTAAGAGCCTTTTAATTACAAATTTATAGGGTTTTTCAAATTTCTATTTCATGTTGTTTGATTTTGGGTGGTTTTTGCCTTTCAAGGAACTGACTCACTTCCTTAAAGTTATTGAATTTATGAATGAAGGTCATTCATGGTATTTATTCCTGTATTATCTGGATGGCTGCAGGATCTGTAGAGATTACTCTGCTTTAATTCCTGATACTTGTGATTTGTGTCTTCTTTTTATCTTTGTCAATCTTGCTAAAAGTTTATCAATGTTATTGATCTGTTTTGGAGACTAGATTTCATTTTTGCTTTTCTGATTTCCTCTACCATCTTTTTTTTTTTTTTTTTTTTTTTTTTTTAATTGAGGCAGAGTCTCGCTCTGTGGCCCAGGCTGGAGTGCAGTGGTGCGATCTCCGCTCACTGCAGGCTCCGCCTCCCAGGTTCACGCCATTCTCCTGCCTCAGCCTCGGAGTAGCTGGGACTACAGGCACCGCCACCATGCCTGGCTAATTTGTGTGTGTGTGTGTGTGTGTGTATTTTAGTAGAGACGGGGTTTCACCATGTTAGCCAGGATGGTCTCGATCTCCTGACCTCGTGATCCGCCCATCTCGGCCTCCCAAAGTGCTGGGATTACAGGCGTGAGCCACGGTGCACGGCCCATCTTTCTGCTTTTATACCATCTTTCTATTTTTTATTTTACTGATATTAGCTCTGATACTTATTATTTATTTCTTTCTGCTTGTTTTTAATTTATTTTGCTCTTTTTTTTCTAATTTCTCAAAGTTGGAATTTGGACCATTGATTTGAAATCTTTTCTCTTTTCTAATGTAGCCTTTTAGTGCTACATATTTCCCTCTCAGCACTGCTTTAGCTGCATCCCACATATTTTAGTATATGGCATTTTTACTTTCACTCAATTAAAATACCATCTTTACAATAAGCAAAAAACCATATAGTATTAATAAGTTGCTCCTGGACATTTAAAAAGCTTTCCATTTTTGAACATGTGGTCTGACCTTATGGGGATTGTTTCCTCATCTGTGAACAAAGACTGATGTTATGGTAGGCCCATGCCTCATTCCCACACAGCTAGGCCTGGAAGAAGGATGCCACCAAAATAAAAGATGGTCCTACATCAATCAGTAACTGTGCTGGATGACCTTCATCAGGGTAGATATTGACATTCTACTCCACATCACTAACGGTGACAGATGACCTTCATTGGGGTAGACATTATTACCTTTGCTGATGAGGATGGGTCTAGAGGATGTCTTGTCTTTTTCCACTCAACTTTGAGGGTAAAAACCAGGTATTTTCTTGGAATCAGGACAATGGCTAGCAACTACATAGAAAATGCTTAGTCAACGTTGAGTGAAGTATTATTACATGTGGCAATTAATCCATGGTTAGCTCAGCATGTGAGGCCAACCTAAAGTAGGATGGAAACAATTGGGAAATATAGATTGTTATGGGATGACCCCCAAGAGCATGGCAAGCAAAGGTCAAAAGTTAGCGGTCTGTTATTGACATCAGTTAAATTCCTGACAGCAGGAGGTACAGTGATATGCGTCGTTCAGGTTTGCAGTGGAATCATTGCTCTGCTCTGTGCAGGTCTACCCTGGTTATCTCTGCAGCCTCGCCATGGCTCCAGGCCTGCTAGGAAGAGGCCTCATCTGGCCAACACTGGTGTGCATGTACTGGTTCCATAGTGCAAAATGACAACTGAGAAGCCAAGGTGCACCTTCCTTCTAGAGAGAGGATTTAAACTGATCAATGATCAATGATGTATTACTACCTCATGAGCCAAACAGGATAACATGTTCTTTAGTCTAAACAGACATGAGTCCTCTCACAGCAACTGAAACTATTGGTTACTTCCCATCCTCCTCCCTCTCCTGGAAGAAAATCATTCTAGCTGCAGACTCACTCCTCACTGCTCCCACCCCTTGTCCCTGCCCTACACCCCAGTCATGGGTCAGGTGATAATAGGTATTTTCTAGCAGTCCTTATAGGAAATAACATGACCATAAGGGAGAGATTCTCCCCCTTCCAGTCATATTATAAATGCATGAGTATGGGGTTATCCCCTTCACTAAAGAGTGTGCCATTCACATTGTATTGTATTGGCTGAGCCCCAACTTCTGACATGAGCAAGGGCTCACAGCATGTTGGGGTTTAATGAAAGGGCTAATTCCTATACTACTGCTCAAGCAGACAAGCAATAGACACCCACTGGGATGTCCTTGAGAACACTGAGTTCAAGTCTGAGATCTTGAACCATACTGGAAGTCCAGGATGAAAATGTCTTCAGGGTTGGTTTCTCCTGGGTCCTCCTTCCTTGCCTTGCAGTCCTCCTTTCCACGTCCTCCTAGGGCTTTCCTCTGTGAGTACATCCCTGGTCTCTCTCTCTTCCTATGAGGACACCAGTCGTACTGAATTAGGACTCCACACTCACACTCATGTAACCTCAGTTACCTTTTTAAAGGCTCCAGCTCCAAATACCTAAATGCTTTTCCACTGGGGGCCAGGGTTTCAACCTGTGAACTTGGGGGGACCATGATTCAGTGCAGAACACACTGTAGCACACTCATACACACGTCTGTGCTGCAGGGAATGTACAGTAATTTGAAAACAGTTCAGCAATATCTTAAAAAGTTAGACATGTACTATATCTGTTTCCGTAACCTGGTCATTCTATTGCTAGGTATTTACTCAAGAGAGACAAACATATCCACACTGTCTCAGTCCATTTTGCATTGCTATAACTGAATACCACAAAGTGAGTAATTTATTAGGATAAGAGGTTTATTTTGGCTCACAGTTCTGCAGGATGGGAAGTGCAAGATTGGGTGGCCCCATCCGCTCAGCTCCTGGTGAGGGGCCCTGTGGTGCATCGTGATGTGGCAGGAGGCATCACAGGGCAAGAGGACTGAGGGTGTCACTCAGTTCTCTCTCTCTCCTCCTAGAAAGCTGCTAATAATGTCCCACCTTCATGGCCCCATCTAACCTGATTGTCTCCCAAACCTTGCCCTCTCACATACTGGTATCAGATTTCCCACTCCCTGCATTTCATTTTAACAAAATTTAAACTCTCTGAGGATCCCAGAATCAACTAACAAAAAGCACAGATAAGTGGTTAATTAAAGTATTAAGTATGGCACAATGAAGATTAGGTTTTAACATGACTTGATGGGGGCACAAACATTCAAACCACAGTGCACACAGATACGCATTCCATCGCATCCTGCTTTGTAATGTCGTCTGAAACAAGATAAAAATCCAAATGACCATAAAGAGTGAATGAGTAAGCAGACTGCGATCTATCCATTCACTAGAATACCACTTAGGGGAGAGAGAAAGAACGGGTGGGAGACAGGGAGGGACTTAGCAATAGGGGGATAAGGAAGGCAGAATAAACAAGCTTCACATGTATATATAAAATATATATATGTTTATATATTATGTTATATATATGCATTTATTTTTTGTTCAGCCTAGTTATTTTGAGATTCATCTATGTTTATATATGCATTTTATGTTTATATATAGATTCATCTATGAAAAAGCTGTATAAATACATAGATTTATCTACATATATATGTTTTTCTATAGATATATATAAACATTAGATGGATCTCAAAATCACTAGGCTGAGCAAAAAATGAATGCATACCTTATCATTTTATTAATATAAAATTCTGGTGACAAAATTAGACCAGTGGTTGGTTGCCCGAGGACACAAGGAAGCTTTGGGGGCTGACAGACATGTTTGCTCTCTTGACGATGGTGACATTTCACAGGTGTATACACGTCACAATTGACCAAACGGTATACTTTGCATACATGAGTTTATTATACAGCAATAGTACCTCAATACAACTGTACAAGAAGTACATTCTTCTTCACCATATCACCTCTGACAAGCAACCTGTACATACCATATTTACTTCCCAAAGAAAGGAGCATGCGAATTCTGAGCCTGAGTCCCTCCAAAGCCTCTGGGAAGCTCCTGCGTGAGTTCGTGAACGTGATGAGCAGGGTGGAGCTGTAAGCCACATTTCACCTGCTGTCCTCAGCAGTTGGCATGTTTTCTAATGACACTTGGTACGGTGTGGCTAACTTTCTGGTTACTGACTGGCTTTAATACTTGAAGTACTGGCATGTGCTTTTTGTTAGTTGATTCTGGGAACTTCAGAGAGTTTCTATTTTGTTTTAAATTTCACTTCTTTAAAGAATTTTCTGGTATCAAGTCCATTCATTAAGAAATGTGTGATTTGCAGCCCGGTGCGGTGCCCCAGGCCCGTAATCCCAGCACTTCGGGAGGTAAGAAGATCACTCAAGCCCAGGAGGCAGAGGCCCCAGTGAACCACGACTGTGCCACCACATTTCAACCTGGGTGACTGAGATCCTGCACCTCTCCGCAAGAAAATTATGTAATTTGCATTTTTAATACATCACGTTATACATGACACTACAGAAAACTCAGGAGGAAAAGTGAACAATATTATTTTAATGAGTAACATTAAAAACATAATTATATCACAGGAGAAAATTTTGTTTTTTTTTTTTTTGTTTTTTTGTTTTGTTTTTTTTTTGAGACGGAGTCTCGCTCTGTCGCCCAGGCTGGAGTGCAGTGGCTGGATCTCAGTTCACTGCAAGCTCCGCCTCCCGGGTTTACGCCATTCTCCTGCCTCAGCCTCCCGAGTAGCTGGGACTTCAGGCACCCGCCACCTCGCCCAGCTAGTTTTTTGTATTTTTTTAGTAGAGACGGGGTTTCACCGTGTTAGCCAGGATGGTCTCGATCTCCTGACCTCGTGATCCGCCCGTCTCGGCCTTCCAAAGTGCTGGGATTACAGGCTTGAGCCACCGCGCCCGGCCGAAAATTTTGTTTTTTAATCAGCAACAGCTGCACTTCACTGCAATGAGAGTTTAATATTCCTTCTTTACTACCTTCATCTAATAAAATGATTTGTGAAAACTGGATAGAAATCAACGTATTATCAGTGTTTCCAAAGGACAATCATCACATTCCTCAACTATAAATTCAAGTTGCATTAGTCCCAAACAAACATGGTTTATGTTTGTGTGGTATTCTTTTGTAATTTACACAGATCTGTAAGTGGAAATGACAAAAATGTTATTTATTTATAAAATGCTTACTCTCCTGCTTTAAACCCGTAGAATCTTTTATTTATTTATTTTTGATTTTTCATCAAAAAAGTAATGGGTTCTTTAGAGAAAATATCGGGAAAAGTGACAAGAAGAAAATCGCCTTCTATCTATACACCCACTTTTTAAAAATCGAAGAGATGACCTCTGTGTCTGTGCAACCGATATTGCTTCTAAAATCTATGGAGATGCATTTGTATCTATTGCAAGATCTGCACTACAGTAAATTCACCCACCCTTTCAACTTAATGCTATGTGGATATTTGCCTATGTCATTAAATGAACTTATTCAGCATGATTGCGTAGTATTTAATTACATGAATCAAGCAGTTACTGAAACTCGGTAGGGATGCAAGAATGTGTGCTGTTCGGTGAAAACATCTGCTGTATCTGCCATACTGACCTCTATGCTTAGACCGGGTCATGTATTCTATTTTTCTATGGTAAATAAAGAGACCGTGAATAGCCTAGCACATCAGTCTTTGCAAATATCCAGGGGAATTTTCTCAGAATCAGTTCTTGGATTTGAATTGCTCAGTCAGAGATCACGTGGTTTTCATGACTGAATAGAGGTTACCAAAATGCCACATGGCCTTTTCCTTCTGCACACCTGGCGGCCTTGTGTCTGTCTGTGTGCCTCTTTCCTGCACCCAAGGCAGCTATGGGCAATCTGGTTCGGAATAGCAGTGGCCATCTAATACTTGCTTACACTTCTTTTAGTATAATGTGAGAAACCCACAGGATCCTAACGGTGATGTCCCCACTCCATCTCTATCACCTTTAGCTCCTTAACCTGTTTTATATTTTAATATTTATTTATTTTATTTTTCTTTCTTTCTTTCTTTTTTTGAGACTGCATCTCTCTCTCTTGCCCAGGCTGGAGTGCAGTAGCATGATCTTGGCTCACTGCAACCTCCACTTCCCTGGTTCAAGCGATTCTCCTGCCTCACCCTCCCGAGTAGCTGGGATTACAGGTGTGCACCACCATGCCTGGCTAATTTTTTGTATTTTTAGTAGAGTTGGGGTTTCACCATGTTGGCCAGGATGGTCTCAAACTCCTGACCTCAGGTGATCCGCCCGCCTCAGCCTCCCAAACTGTTGGGATTACAGACATGAGCCACTGTGCCTGGCCACTGTTTTATATTTCTTAGCCCTCATGAACACCTAAAATATTATATCTCCATGTATTTTTGTAATGGTCTATCCACCTCTGCCCCCCACTTCAAAGAGCAGGAACTTTTTTTTCCCTATTGTTTCCACCTTGTCTAGAATAATGCTTGGAGCACAGTAGGAGTGCAATTAATATTTAATAAATAGCTAACAAATGACATGTGCATGCACAAACACACATGTGCTATGAGCACAGCTCTGTGAGTCCACGGTCTCCTTTCATCCTCTTAGAAATCATAGGCCGGGCGCGGGGGCTCAAGCCTGTAATCCCAGCACTTTGGGAGGCCAAGACGGGCAGATCACGAGGTCAGGAGATCGAGACCATCCTGGCTAACACGGTGAAACCCAGTCTCTATTAAAAAATACAAAAAACTAGCCGGGCGAGGTGGCGGGCACCTGTAGTCCCAGCTACTCAGGAGGCTGAGGCAGGCGAATGGCGTAAACCCGGGAGGTGAGCTTGCAGTGAGCTGAGATCCGGCCACTGCACTCTAGCCTGGGCGACAGAGCGAGACTCTGTCTCAAAAAAAAAAAAAAAAAAAAAAAGGAAATCATAATCAGTGCCCCGCAAACCACATCCTCACAGATGCTGAGCCTGCCCAGGAGTGCGCGGGAGGCCACATTGCTCTGACCTGACCAAGAGACAGAAGAGAAGAGGGAACCAGTGTGAAGAACCAACCTGGGGGCAGGTCAGAGATGGGTGCCCAGGGAGGAGCAAGAGGGGCACAGCCAACTTCCTGGGCGGCTGCAACCTCTCCTTCACATTGTCCTCTCCACCTCCACCCATCCTTGGTGAGTAGATAGTCCCCTCCCTCATTAGTCCGGAAATCCTGTCACAGTGACTCTACGTTAGTCCAGTCTTATCAACATTTTGAACGCAATAGAATCCTGAGGTGCTTGTTCACAGTGAATTCTGAGAGGCTTGGTCTAGAAGGGACATCTCAGGTGCAGAATATGGGAAATTGCATGTTTATAACCAAAGCCAGGACATAGCCTCACATAACTCCCTTCTGCGTGCACAACCTCCTCATGATGCCTCCTCTTCAACCCGTGCCTCTTCCCAGCAAGCCCTGCCATCAGCTCCTGTGTCCCAGTGGGACCCTGTGTTCATTTCCTGGGGCTGCTGTAACTAAGCATCATGAACCACATGACTTGGATGATCTCTGGGATGTTGCAGCTCGAACCACAGGCAGAGGTGGCCAAAAGCTTTCTGCAGGGCTCTGGCTGCCTCGGCATGGGTCATGCTTTAAATGTGCAGGTGTCTGTCTGTCAGGGCTGCTGTAACAAGATACTGCAGACTGGGGAACTCACACAGCCGACTTTTATTGTCTCACAATTCTGGAGGCTGGAAGGCTGAGATCAGGGTGTCGGCCAGGGTGGTTCCTACAGGGCCTGTGAGGGAGAGTCAGCCCCAGCCCTCTCCCTTTTGCCCCCGACTTGTAGGTGAGGCACTCATGGTGTCCTTACGTCATCTTCCCTTTGCACACATCGGTCTCTGTGTCCAAACTTCCTCTTGGTGTTTAAGGACCCAGTCCTGTTGGATGCGGGGCCACTCTAATGACTTCATTTTAACCTGATCGCCCCTTTTAAGACCCTGTCTCCACATACAGTCACGTTGTGAGGTCCTGGGGGTTAGGACTTCAACATTTCTTTTTTGAAGGGACACAACTCATCCTCAGCAGGTCCCTGACCCCAGGGACTTCACGTGAATGGTGCTGGCTGTATTACTGCACAGTCCCTCCCAGCTGCCCTGTGCTCCTAGAAACCTCCATCAGAGTCCAGAACCCTGACTGCTTTAGTGCCCTAGCCCTGCAATGACTACAAGGAAGGAAAAACGTTTTGCCTGTTTGTTGTTTAGAAATATTACATACCTGATTCTCTCCTGCCTCCCAAGAAAAAGCACAATTCTGTGAGAGGCTTTTTTTTTTTAAACCCCAATTTACATATCAGAAAACCACCGCTCAGATAAAGTCAATCAGGAACTCAGTGTTATCCAGGAGTTACTAGTGAAAGAAGTGCCTGAAATCCAGGATGTCTCTGCCTAGAGTTCTGTGAAAAAGTCGTATGTTCTCTTGTTTGGGGCAAGTAGCTGTGACTTATGCTCTTGCTTTCAGCCAATTCAGAGTAGAGTTGAAGCTGCAAGATCAGGGGTTAGGGAAGGGAGGACAGTTCAAATGCCAGGCACCAGGGAAGGGAGGACAGTTCAAATGCCAGGCACCAGCGGTAAATGCTCAACCGCAGAGCAGGCAGTGGGAGACAGAGGAGCACTGCGGAAGGCGAGTCCTCCAAGAGCCACACATATAGGAACCAATAGTGGAACTTTTACTAGTGCCTGTCCATTGCTTACTGGACCATGTGCCAACATGGGCATTTGGCATCACTGCAGGACATAGACTGCAGGCCAACACCTACCTTCCTTGACCAGGCACGGTGGCTCATGCTTATAATCCTAGCACTTTGGGAGGCCAAGGTGGGTGTATCACCTGAGGTCAGGAGTTCAAGACCAGCCTGGTGAAACCCCCCCTCTACAAAAATACAAAATTAGCTGGGTGTGATGGCGGGTGCCTGCAATCCCAGCTACTCGGGAGGCTGAGGCGGGAGAATCGCTTGAACCCAGGAGGTGGAGGTTATACTGAGCCGAGGTTGCGCCCCTGCACTCCAGCCTGGGCAACAAGAGTGAGACTCTGTCAAAACACACACACACACACACCTACGTTTCTCAACAAGGGAGCAAAGTACAAATAGGACAGATCAGGGAGGTTGTGAAGATTCCTTAAAAGTCCTTACTCTTCACCTGGGAAGAGAGAACCATGGAGCTCTGCCTGCAGGGTGTCTTCTCTTCTGCCTGCAGGGCCTTCCTTCTCTTAGGTTTTGGGGCCAGGAGAGGGTGGGCACTGTTTGTCTTTTATTTGAAGAGGGTCAGCTTTTTTCCTTGCTTTCTTAAAAAGAGTGGGTTGAGTTCTCAAAAAAAGTTCCTGCAGCCTTCTGGTTAAGCTACATGCGTGGAATGCACGCATTGGTAGGGCTGCCAGCACCCGTCAGCCATGCCCTCTCTAGCGCTGGCGTCTGCAAACTTGCTGTAATAAGGTACTAGATCACAACTACCAGACAATAAATAGTTGGCTGGGTGCAGCGGCTCTTGCCTGTAATCCCAGCACTTTGGGAAGCCAAGGCGGGTGGATCACCTGAGCGCAGGAGATTGAGACCAGCCTGACCAACACTGTGAAACCCCATCTATACTAAAAATACAAAAAATTAGCTGGGTGTGGTAGTGCATGCCGGTAGTCCCAGCTACTCAGGAGGCTGAAGCAGGAAAATCGCTTGAACCTGAGAGGCAGAGGTTGAAGTGAGCCAAGGTCATGCTACTACTCTCCAGCCTGAGTGACAGAGCGAGACTCCGTCTCAAAAAATAAAACATATAAATAAATAGTTTAGACTTTATGGGCCCAACGCTTTGTCACATCTTCCTCTTGTTAAAAAAAATTGTTTAAAACTGCATGAAAACAATCTTATCTCCTGTTCAATACAAAGAAAGAGGCAGTAGTGGGATTAGGCTGCAGTTTCCTGACTACAGTTGTAGTGTAATGGAACCCCAGTGCTTGCTTAGTGCAGCACATAGGCCTGGAGATAGAATCTTCTCCAGCTCCCCCGTGGCCAAACGTGGATGTGTGAGGGGGTTCGGACAGCGGGGTGGGAGGGAATTCGTGATTCGTGCTACTTCTGTCCTGCTAGGGACATCTGAAGAGGAGAGACCAGAGCGAAAATCGGAGGAACGGGACAGGGCGTATGTAAGAAACCTGCACGTTGTACACATGCACCCTAGAACTTAAAGCATAATAAAATAAGAAGAAGGTGAATCCAGCATTTGGCTGTTTGCTTCAGAAAATTGCACGAAGAAGAAATGTTCTTCCTCTCTCTCAGCCACTGTTGAGATGGATCTCCATGACATGCAGGGGAACCTGAATCTTAAACAGTAAGCAATGTGCCTCCTGAAAGAGCACTGCACATGGCAGAAGCTAAACCCTGCAGCATCAGCTCAGCAGTCTAAAGGCAACTAGCAGAGACCCAGGCATTTGCAAGTTGGAAAGTTTGTGATGTGAGTTATGTTGTGGCAAATCATTAGTGTGAAGCTCACAGGCATGAGATGTTAGAAGGCCCACCATGTGCAACCAAGCTTCTAACTCTAGGGAAATGGAGGGGAAATGAGGCATGGGGCAGTGTCTCAGCTACACCTCTCTGCTCTGCAAAGTCTGAAGAGAGAATTTAACTCAGGCTGGAGCAGAGTGGGGAGTGGTTCAGTCTCCTTGAGGATGAGAGCCTCCCTACAGCTGCCTCTACATCGACTGAGAGTCCAGGAATTAGGGCCTCACAGGGCAGCAACAGTTACTGCTTTTGTCACTCACACTAAAGCTGTTACAGAAGTGATAACTTTAACCTGGGGGAAAAACCATGATTCCAGCCAGTGAGAATGGGGCCAGCTTCAGAGAGCCACGGGAGAGCTGGAGAAGATTCTATCTCCAGGCTCATGTGCCCTGCTAAGCATTGGAATTCCATTACACTACAACATAGTCAGGAAACTGCAGCCTAATCCCGCTGCTGCTTCTTTCTTTGTATTGAACAGGAGATAAGATTGTTTTCATGCAGTTTTAAACAATTGAAACAATCACTCTCATCAAAGTGATTGCCAGGGAGTGAGACGAGGACACTGAAGGCACAGGGGCAGGAGTGTAAGGCACAGAGATTTCAGGCTTAAAAACAGCACCCAGATGCAAGTCCTATAAGGTTACATCAGCTCAGCTCATTAAGTTACAATATATCCTTACATCTTCCCAAAAATACTCAAAAGGACAATGAAAGCGCATCAAATCATCCAGCACTCAGGCTAACAGCTTGACTAAGAGACAAAGAACACCAAGAAATGAATTCATCTGCAGACAGTGAAATGAGTATTCTAAACGATCACGGACTACCATGAAGGCTACACTAGGGCAGTGTCCTGCAGGCACCACCAAAGGGGAGAGGTAGTGGGGCTTCAGTAGTAGAACCAGATGACATCAATGAGACCCATATCCGAACGGAGAGTGTCCTCCCCAGTTCAATATCCTTACTTTAATCACATCTGCCAAGTCTCCTTTGCTGTTTAAGACAACGTATTCGCAGGCCCTGGCATGAGGCATGGACATCTGTGGGCACGAAGCTATGCCAGTCTGCAGTCTGGCTTCCAAAGGTGCCTGTCTCTCACACATGCAAAAGCCATTCACCTCCTCTCAAGGTCTCCAAAAATCTCAACTTATCATAGCAACTCCAAGTTCATTATCTCATTAAATCTCACTGGCTTAAAAGCCCAAAATATCATCGAAATCAGGCAAGGCTGGGGCTGTGACAATCCATCCTGGAGCAAAATTCCCCTTCATCTGTAAGGCTGTGAATCTAAAGAAACAAGCGTTTTGTTTCCAAAATACAATTGTGGGACAGGCACAGGGTAACAGTCATAGACATTTCCATTCAGGAACAGAAGGAACGACTGATCCCAAGCAGTTTTGAAATCAAGAAGGGAAAACTCCATTAGGTTTTGAGGCAAAAAAAAAAAAAAAATCCTCTGTAGCTCTCAGCTCTACCCTCTAAATCATCTTACCTTTTTTTTTGGGGGGGCGGGGGCGGTCCACCAGCCTTCTTTCATTTTTGCTCTTTCCATCCCTTTCAGTGCAAGCTGGCACTGTTCCTGCTGACATGAAATTCTCAGGAACCTCGTGGATCACACACGTACATCCTGGGGGTTCACTTATTAGACAAGAGGCTTGCCCAGAGATCTTTCCAGGCAATCCCATCTCTACTTTTCCTTTGCCGAGATGGCTGAGGAACAATGTCCTTGAGCTTCCTAAGGGCATTGTTAGAAAGAGGAAGAGGCTCTCTGGTTCCAGGACATCTGTGAGTCCCTTTCTTTATCTCATCAAAGAGCCTTTTGTGTGACTGAATACTCGGACCTTTTGGTCTTCCTAAGATATTTCCAGCAAGTTTAGAGCCATACCATCAGCCTTTTCTCTAGAACATGCTTTTCTGACAATAAATCTCTCAATTTAGTGTTGTTGACAACCGGGAGGGACTGAGTTTTCCAAACCATCAAGTCCTGGTTTCTTTTTATTTAACGGTTCTTCCGTCAATGTAACTTTGCTCTCTTCTACTCTGCAAGAAGAAACCAGACTGCACTTCCAACACTTGATTTGGAAATCACTTACGGGTTCTGCTTTCCACACCTGCAAGATCTGCTAAGCTTTCTGCCGTTGAATCCCTTTTCCTCCATATCCAATACCACATTCCCTAATGTCTTCTGCATCCTCACCTGCAGTGTTTTTAATGTCCATTATTTCTACCAACAATCTGTTCATGGAAATTTAAATATTCTCTAAGCTGAACCTAGGTTTCTCTATTGTATCCCTCACTTTATTCTGTTTCCTCACAGGCAATGTCATTATCATCTTTTTTTGGACTAATAGTCTGCTCAAGGCAATTGAGACTTTTGTCATCTCAGATTTCTTCCAATCTCTCCCTATTTCCAATTTCAAAGCCGCTTGCATATTTTTAGATGTTTATTACAGAAACATCTCACTTCCTGGTTCCAAAAATATCTGTTAGCCTTCTATTGCTACTATAATGAGCTGCCACAATTCATTACACTACCAGGCTCAAATCCCAGTGTTGGGAGGCTATATTTCTCTGTGGAGGCCCTGAGGAGGATGCCTGTCCTTGCCGTTTGAATTGTTGGCAGAACTCAAGAATAGGGTCTCCCTACTTCTCAGAACCAGCAACTGGAGCATCACAGCCTTCTCATGCTGCCATCTTTCTCTGCCTACGGCGAGAAAAAATCCTCTAGGTTCTCTGCCTTTAAGGACTCATGTGGTTGGTATTAAATTGTGGACCTCTTTGTCGGAGCATTATTCTGCCTACCACAATGGACATATGTAAAACTTAGCTATAAACTGGAGTGTAGCCATTTAGTGTTTAATAATTTACATTTCTATTAAAGGACATTTTAAAAAATAGATGACATTGGGGTTCTATTGTGTTTCTACTCTAGTGTACTCACAACATTGCTGGCACCGAAAACGTGGGTTATGTCTTTTTCCAACACCAACAAATTACTTACCTCTCTGACAACAACTAGGTGTCCAACAATTTAATCAATTCCAACACTACTGGGAGTTAATGCAGACCTCACAGGTTAAGGGCTCAATCCCTCAACACCACCCCCACTTCAGATACCAGTCACAAGTCCTGGTCCTCCTATACTTCTACTCAATCTGCTAAAAACTGTGGGACTCACACAGCTCCTCCTATGGTTTGATAATTTGCTAGACTGACTCACAGAATCAGGACAACACTGTATATGTCATTGCCAGTTAATTATAGAGGATACACATCAGGAACAGCCAAATGGAAGGGATGTATAGGGTAAGGTCCTGGAAGGAGGGGTGCACAGAGCTTTCCTGGCCTCTGCAGTTTGGAAGAGACACATAGTTCAAGACACTGGAAAAGGAGGGTACACAGAGCTTCCCTGGCCTCGGCAGGTGTGCCAATGTACATACCAACTGGAAGACCTCCAAACCCCATTTTTTAAGGGTTTTATGGAGGGTTCACTGGGTAGTCATAATTGATTAAATCACTGGCCATTGGTAATTGGCTCAATCTCCCGCGCCTCCCCATTCCCAAGTTTAGGGGGCTGGGCAGAAAGCTCCAACCCTCTAATCACGCCTTGGTGTTGCTGGCAGGCAGCCTCCATCCTAGAGCTGTCTAGGGTCCCAGTCACCATTTGCCTTATTTGCATGCCAAAAACACTCTTACCACTCTCCAGATTACAAGGGTTTTAGGAGCTATAGGCCAGGAACCAAGGACAAAGACCAAATATATATATATTTTTTAATTATATCCCAAGAGCTTTGAGAACTGCTCTGATGGGCAACACCAAAATTCAAGCCTGAATGCAGCAGAATACCGACACACAGAATGAGCAATAGAGGGAGTTTTAGAATGCTGTTCAGTCATGCAGGGATCAACTCATTCTAAAGCCTGTGTTTTCTCAGCATTTTCCCTAAGTGAGTTAATAAATGTCTTTATTTCTGAAATCCATCAAAGTTAAGTTTTCTATTACTTGCAGCCAAAGTCATCCTAAATGTAGCCACTGATTAAGCAGAATGGCATTCTCAGTTCCTGTGACTTAACCCTGTGTCACAGGCTGTTACTACACTGGCTGTAAGGTAGCGTCAGACACCTCGCACATGTGTATACATTTTCATTTGATTTTGCACTTGATTATAACATTCTCTTAAAATTCAAAAAGCAGTGATGGCTTTGCATGCAAAGTCTTAAAAAATTATCTCATAAAACTCATACTTTGTCATAAAATCATAATGGATCTCTGAATTTACAGTACCTATTAGTTCTCAGTGAGAAAATTACCTGTATAAAATATTATATTTATTTTATAAATTAGATAGAATTTTTTCCTTTGAATATTATTATAAAATATAATAAAAATATTACTAAGCAAGAACAGCCATTTTAGCTGTGACACACACACACACACACACACACACATATATATGAGACAATAAGTCTCTAAATTTTAGTGTCATTTACAACCTGGATGGACTGAGAAAGATATGTATATAACTTTCAAATTACATGTCTCTTTTGAAGAAGGAAATGTTGATGGTATTTTGTTTTGTGGCAAGTATAGAGGTTTCTCATATGTGGGATTTGGCCTCAGCCTGCGTGTAAAAGGAGAAAAAGAATCCAAAGGAAATGAATACATTGTGCTGTTAATGTTACGCTATTTATAGATAGAAATGCTGAACTACATCTTTCTTTGATTTAATGAGGCATGAAGAGTTACAGAAACATTGCACTCTCATTCTTCACTCTCTTGTGCCTGCTCCATCAGTGACCCTGGGGGTCACTTAAATTACCTCAGCTGAATGGACCTTCAGTCAGTTCTGGGAATGAGGCAGGGTTTAGGTGTCAGGTGCCAGGTGCTCACAGGAGAGAAGAAAGGAATCTCCTCTAAATAGATGCAGAGAATTCTGAGGGCATATTTACATATGATGCATATGTGAACACTGTTTAACATACCAGCATCCCCAGTGTGGGTTCTTACATTCATTCATATATTTAAGCCATCAATAAGCAAAAATGTGGAACCTATTCCAGTACTGCCAAGAGGCCTAATCACTTTTGGCTCAGCTTTCAGGCGAGACCCCTGGAGTATCCTAGCCACAGCCCAGGGTCTGACAGGATATCTTGACAGCTGTCCTTGAAGTAGAGTGGGTAGGTCTGCCAATGAGACACAGGCTTGCTGGCAAGAGATGGTTTTATTCCAAGTGCCAATCAGTCAGACACAGTATTCACTTTTCATTCAGAGTGAAAGAGCTTCCTCTGAAATTTATACTTGAATACAATGAATATGAACCTGCATTTGAGAGCAATGAATTCCATTGTGCGTGAAAATTGTGAAAATAGCCAGGCCTGGGGATCTCCCTTCTCAAAGTGGAGAAAGAAGGAAGAAAAACACACTAATGGTGTATGGGTGGTTTCTACCTTCAGCACCTGTCGTGCACCAGACCTGGAGGGCCCAGAGACATGGAAGAGAGACCCTCTGTTGAGAAGGCACCATCAAAGGTGGCCCGTGGGGTCCAGCCCACCACAGCAGGCACAGTCCTCACAGAACCACAATGGAAGACCCAGTAGGTAACCAGGATGGTGGGGACTCCCAGAGGAAGACTTCACAGCTGAAAACTAAGAAGGGAGATTAGAATCACCTGCATTCAAGGAAAGGGCAGCAGAGTGTGGAGGGTGGAGAGAGGGCATATGTGAGGGTGCAAGCCCCTCAGGGAGAGTGTCCTTGCTGCTGTATTGCTGTGCAGGCTAGGTTCTCCCTAGTGACATTGGTTCCCAGCAGACATCTCCAAGGTGGCCCTGTGATGGGACAGCACTCTGCTCAGGTAGCACAAGTCTTCCGTGGGCCCCTCCTGCACACACCATGTAAACAGGCATTTCTCCTCCCTCAGATGTTTTAGTGAACTAAAAGCTCATTCTTGACTTTTGGAGATAACTTACAAAAATAGGATATAAGGAAATAGTCATTTATTGCTTTGGTTTTGCCCAACAGGAAGAACTCAATTTGATTGCCATTTATATTCTCACATTGACCATTTACATCCTTCTTCATCTGTCCATTCCAGAAAATTGGGGCAAAGGATAATTACAACTTTGTAACAAAAAGCAAAAACAAGAAAGAAAAAGCACTCTCAGAGGCAGAACCCTTGTGACCCCCAAATCCATTAGCACTCATCTCATGAAAGGCTGGTCACAAATGCCCGCATTCTTCTGAACTGATCCAGTTTGGTTGAAATATCATCAAAATACCTCAGTTTTGTTTGGTTCATCTGGACTTTCAAAAGACATGAGATACAGTTATATTCAGACGTTTGGATTTTTTAAAGTTCATATCTTCTTTAAGATAGTATTTTTTTCCTTTGAAAATGTAAGGTCCCATCCCTCCTGTAATAGAAACCAGCAGACTGCCCACATTTCACCGCCCCTATGGTCTTCAGGCTTGTCTGCCTCTGCCCCAGGTCTGCCGCTCCCCTGTCCCCAGCCCACCCATCAATTTGAACAACTATCCATGCACAAAAATACCTTTGCAAGAGAAAAAAAAGTGAGAGATCATAATAAATGGTTGTAGCACAGTCATAAGAAAGAATGAATTGAAACAGGTAGGAAGGACAGTTTTACATTACCCACATCATGCCTTTCCCACCTCAATCAGTGCAGCATGGCATGAGATAATGTCTTCTCAGGGGAATGAGAGGAAAGTAAGCACAGGACTTTGCCCTAGGCCCCAACGCTGGGCCTGTCACAGTTAAAACTCAGTACCAGACAGATCCCCATGGACCCAGACTCCAGGTTTGTACCTGCAGACTAAGCTTCCAGATTTGTCCAGGTGCCGGGCTTCAGGGCTGTGAGGCAGGCTCAACCTCCAGCTCACCCTGGCATTATACTGGTTATAGTGGGCCTGGGTTTGGGGCATGCCCCAGCACCATGACAGCCATTGCAGCCTTAGGCTTCCAGTGTCTCCTGGCACCACACTGGCCACAGGGGCACCAAAAGTCAGGTCCACCCCCACACCACATTGGCCCTAGCTGCCCCAGGCTTCAGAACCATGCCAGACAACCAGCTCAAAATCTCTCAACAGGTTGACTGTTGAACGGCTTTTCCAGAGGAAGCCAGTCTGCAAAGACTGAAATAAGCTCCTACTTCTTGAAATGCACAAACATCAACACATGACCACAAGGATGAAGAGCAATCTGGGAAACATGACATCTTCAAAGGGACAAAATAAAGTGCCAATGACTGACCCTAAAAAAATGAAGATATATGAACTGCCTAACAAAGAATTAAAATTAACTATTAAGGAAGCTATGTGAACTTCAAGAAAATACAGGGGAAAAAGATGAGTGATATGAAGAAAATAGTAAGTGGCCAGAATGAGAAATTTAACAGTCAGACTGAAATAATTTTAAAAATCAAGCAGAAATCCTGGAAGTGAAAAATACAATGAATGACATAAAAAATGCAAAAGAGAGCATCAGCACTGGAATTCACCAAACAGAAGAAAGAATCTTCAAACTTGAAAACAAGTCATTTGAAAATATATAGTCAGAGGAGAAAAAATAGGAAAGAATGAAAGGCATGAAGAAAGCTTACAAAGTTTACAGGACAACATCAAAAGAGCAAATGTTTGAGTTATAGGAGTTAAAAAGGAGAAAAAGGTAGAAAGGATATTTGAAGAAATAATAGCAGAAAACTTTTCAATCCTAGAGAAAGATAAATAACTAGATACAGAAAGGTCAAAGGTCTCCAATTAGATTCCATCAAAACAAGACGAACGCAGGACATATTATAGTCAAACTGTCAAAAACCAAAGACAAAGAGAAGATCCTGAAAGTAGCAAGAGTAAAGAAGCAAATAAAATATAAGGGAGTTACAATATGACTAGCAGCAGATTTCTCAGCAGAAACTTTACAGGCCAAGACAGTGAGATGCTATGTTAAAAGTACTGAAGGGAAAAAAAAAACCTGCCAACAAAGATCCTGTACACAGCAAAACTGTCTTTCAGAAATAGAGGTGAGATACTTTCCCAGACAAAAGGTGTGTGTCATCTATCTTTCAAGAAATGCTCAAGTGAGTTATTTAAGCTGAATGAGAAGGATGCTAATGAGTAACACAAAAACATCTGAAAGTATAAAACTCACTGGTAAAAAGTATGGATATTGGATGTTCTCACCACAGAAATGATAACTATGTAAGGTAATACATATGTTAATTAGTAAGATTTAGTCAGTCTACAGTGTATACATAGTTTATAGCATCATACTGTACATGATAAATATAAAATTGTATCTGCTAATTAAAAATAACTGTAAGTGTACATGTTATATTCATAAAATATTAAAATTATTATTTTGAAATTGTGTATTACATATGCTAAAATTTGCATTTTCAGAAGAATTTACTTCTGCTTCCTGCAATCGCGGATTAAGTTATTCCTGATGGACTCTCCCCAGAGAACAATATACAAGTTGGACAAAATATTTTTATTGAGAACAAACAGATGACCAGAATTCAAGGATTCCAAATTTCGAGAGTAGGGGGAGGCACCCAGGGCTTCCTGACACATTTTCCTCAGTTTATTTGTGGATTCTAAGGTGGCAACTGAAAGGCAAGACACAGAGCAGAATGGAGTAGCTGAGAAGCCAGGAAGCTACATGGAGTTTTCAGTAGTCTCATGGGGCTAGAAAGATTAAAAACCAGGTCTATCCTGCTAAAAGCATTCTTACAAAAGGACTTATTATATAACAACCCCTAAAAGTCCCTGATTATCTTCCAATTAGCAAATCCCATTACTATGTTTACAAATAAACCTGGTTGAGGCAAAGAAATAATGACCTCAAGTGTCCTCACAGAAAACAGAGTGCAAGTTCCCACCTCCTGTAAAATCCTCCCCAGAAGGAAGTTTCTTATCTGTTAAATACACAATGTTTCACAGCCAACATCATATTTAACTATGAAATGTTGAAAGCTTTCACTCTTAATTCAGGCGTGATATAGAAATGTCTACTCCTGACCAGTGCAATAATTTGAGAAATGGGATAAGAGAATAGACTGGAAAAAAAGAAATTTAAAATGCCATTATTATGACATACTTCTGTGGAAAATACAAGAGTTCATTCAGACATACTGTGGGAATTATTAATTAAATTTAGCAAAGTTTCTAGACAGAGGGCCAAAACATACAAAAGAATCAATAACCTTCATTTATGTCAGCAATAATAAATTAGAAAACAAACTTTATTTAAAGGATACCATTTACAATAGCCTCAAAGAACATGAAATTATTAGGAATAAATGTAGTGAAAAAATACGCATGGCCTCTCCACAGAACTCCTACAAATCGTTCTTCAGAGAACTTAAAGAAAGCCTAAATAAATGCTCATGAATGTGATTCTTCTCAAATGCATTTGTAGATTCAATACAATTCTCATCAAAATCATAGCAGGTAGGTTTATAGAAACATTCAAAATTTATTATGTTTATTTATGAAAATGAAAAAGGCAAATAATACAATCTTGAGAATGAAGGACAAAGAAGGTTTACACCTCAGCATATCTGGACACATCATAAAACTGCGGTTATTAAAACAGGGAGTGTTGGTTTGAGGATAGCAAAATATGTCAACAGAACAGAATAGTCTGTTCCAGACCAGAAAGAGAACAGATAGTCTTTTAAATAAAAGGTCACCTGAATATCCATACCAAAAAAATGCTATCTTGACTCCTACTCATGCCATACATAAAAATAGCAAGACTAGCTGGATTGTGGAGCTAAGCATAAAAGGCAAACAATAGAATTTCTATAAGATCAAATGGGGCCGGGCGTGGTGGCTCAAGCCTGTAATCCCAGCACTTTGGGAGGCCGAGACGGGCGGATCACGAGGTCAGGAGATCGAGACCATCCTGGCTAACACGGTGAAACCCCGTCTCTACTAAAAAATACAAAAAATTAGCTGGGCGTGGTGGCGGCGCCTGTAGTCCCAGCTACTCGGGAGGCTGAGGCAGGAGAATGGCGTAAACCCGGGAGGCAGAGCTTGCAGTGAGCTGAGATCCGGCCACTGCACTCCAGCCTGGGCGACAGAGCGAGACTCCACCTCAAAGAGAAAAAAAAAAAAAAAAAGATCAAATGGGAAATTACCATGTTTTGGGAGATGAGCAAATATTCCTTACTTAGGACACAAAAAGCACTAATCATAAAAAACATAAATTGGACTGCCTTAAAATTAACAACTTTTGTTGTGATCAAATGTGCCATTAAAAGAGTAACAAGGAAGTCGTTGATCCAGAGCAGTGAGAGAACTCCCGCGAAGTAGCCAGAGGACAGACGACACCACAGGAGAATGGACAAAAGGACTGGAGGGTCACCTTACAAAAGAGGCTGTGCTCCGCATCACACTCATCGGAAAGGCGCACACGGAAACGGTGGTGAGGTGCCACTACACACCCGCCAGAACGCCTGACAACAAAGTGCTACCACCACCACCTGCTGTTGAGGACAGGGCGTACATGGAATCTAACATTCTACTGCTGGGAATATAAAGGAACCTAATCTCTTTAGAAAACTGTGTACTAATCTTGAACTTATGCTCACCCTAGGGCAGAGAAATTTCATTCCTAGATATATAGCAACCAGAAACACTCCAAAAACAAAACCAAGCAAATAGTGTGCACAAGAATGTTCCTAGCATAATTATTAATAAGACCTAAAAATAAAAAAACAGCCCAAATACTACCCAACCACAGATGGTAAATAAACTGCGGCACATTCACACAATGGAATACCCGAAGGACCAAAATGAGCAAACTCTGCTACCTGCCAACACCACCGATGAGTGCCATGAATATCGTGTGGGGCGGAACAAGACCGACACACAGCAAAATCACACGGTGTGCTTCCACTTATAAGAAGCTCAATGCCAGACACAACTAAGCTATAGAACTAAAAGTCAGCATTTCCAGAAAGCATACAGGGAATGGGGCTTCTAGGTGGTGAGAGTTTTGTGAAAATTCACTAGGGAAATATTTATAATTTCCTATATGTATGTTATACATCTACACAAATGTTTATTTAAAAATATGAAGGCATCAAGGTTAAGCATCCAACTTAATATTGACAGTCTGGAAGAAGAGTCTAGTGGGCCTTTGTCCTATGCCTCTGCTCTACAGGTGGGACACTGAGGCACAGAGACCAGTGTGTCTGAGGTTGACTCAGTGGCAGAACCAGGGCAAAGCGAGGTCACCAGCGTCTTCTAGCACATGGAGCCTCTTTCGCCTTTTCCTCTCAGCATGAACTACTTGAGTTTTCTTTAGTTCCAGATGCCTTCGTAATGAAAAATGAGAAGTAGGAAATCCTAGAAATTGATAGAAAATGATTTCTTAAAGACACTTGCCAGCCTGTACCATCCTTTAAGGAGAAGACTAAAATAGGACTACCTCATGATGTGGTCAACTCTACCCCTAGGGAAGGATCCTGTGGTGTGTGGTCTCCCTGTCTTTATAAGGGACAGCAGTGCCTGAGTGTTATTTCCAGATTTAAGTTCTTCCTTAGAGAAGCAGTGATGATATGACTGCCTGCTGATCATTACACGCTTACCAATGATAATATTAATGATTTCTTTTTTTCTTTCTCTCTCTCCTTCCTTTCTCTTTCTTTTTCTTTCTTTCTTCCTTCCTTCCTTCCTTCCTTCCTTCCTTTCTCTTTCTTTCTTTCTTCTCTTCTTTTCTTTTTCTTTCTTTCTTTCTTCTTTCTTTATTTTTATTTTTTATTTTTTTTGAGATAGAGTTTCACTCTGTCGCCCAGGGTGGAGTGCAGTGGCATGATCTCTGCTCTCTGCAACCTCTGCCTCCCAGGTTCAAGAGATTCTCCTGCCTCAGCCTCCCAAGTAGCTGGAATAACAGGTGTGTGCCACCACGCCTGGCTAATTTTTGTATTTTTAGTACAGACGGGTTTCACCATGTTGGCCAGGAAGGCCTCGAACTCCTGACCTCAGGTGATCCACCCACCCTGGCCTCCCAAAGTGCTGGGATTACAGGCATGAGCCACCACACCTGGCCAATATTAATGATTTCTAAGCACATGAATTCTCGTACCTCCAACCGGATCTACCTCAGGCATAAATCCCGTATCTTCCTCGTCTCCCTCTATGCACCCATGAAGAGCTCGTTTACCTCAACTACAGAAGCCACCGTCTCCCAAAGAGTTGGCAGATGTCTCAGAGATCACTGTCAGCAGAGGACGTGACTCAGAAGTGCAGAGGTACAGGTGAGATTTGCATTTCAGGCCATTTCCCTCAGCACACTACTGTTTAAGGTATATGTTTAACTATACAGTGGTTATTTTTGGCAAATGAGTAATAAGAAAATGAATTGGATGTTGTCTTCCACGTTCCTGTCTTGAGAAACTGTTCTGTTGATAGGTGGCCTCTGCTTCCACAAATGTGACTTCCAGCACAGTGTGCTGTGCCCATATGCTGCTTTCAGAAATGTTGTTGAGAATAAAAGGCCAATAAGGGTGGCATTTCTGAACTCTGTGACCAGCCCTGTGCTTGGGTGTGACTCCCTATTTCCAGCAGGGCCAGCTTGAGTGTTCTTGGCTGTGGAGGGACAGGAAATGATCAAAAGGTCCCCTACATTTTTCACTAGAGGCCAGCCCCATGCCCATCCTCCCAATTCAGACACAGCCCCGGGGGCCATAGGCTGCAGCCCTGACCATTGCCCCTGGGAGGGTCGGGAAAGGGCATCAAAGCCTTCCTGGGTCCACTTGTGCAGCTGTGCAGCTGGTCATCTCTCCACTAGGAGAGAAGAAGGAGAGGTGAAGGGTGACTTAACCTAATTCATCGATTTAGTCAACAAAAATACATGCAGTGCAAGTATGTACAGACATTTGCCATGTGCTGGAAATGCAGAGTTGAGTTACACATGGTCCTTGCTTTCTAAGGACCTCATGGGGAGGACAAGCAGGTGAACAAGTGCTTATTAAATGTTAATCCTGATGACTGGAATAAGCAGATTAATTCAGATCCTGCCTGAAGAAGCAGTGACCTCTGCTCCCCATGTGCCAGCAGAGCTGGGCACAGGCAGAGGCTAGGTTGGCCGAGCCCAGGGTGTGCCCTGTTCTGTCTCTGTCCCTACACAGTCAGCAGATCTGAGAGAAGCTCCCATGCTTGTCTCACGAGTCTCCAGCCTCCTGAAATGAGTCCTATTTCTCCTCATCTGTCCCACCTGAACCCCCGAGAAGCAGACCTGCAGGAAGCTTGGAGGTCCCTTGCTGAGTTTGATAACAGTAAGTAGAGTAGAGGAAGCTAAGGGCTCAGCAGCATTTCCAGAGCTGTGGGTAATAGCAGGGTGGGTGGCAGCGAGGCTTTCCAGCACAGCCTTGTGTACATCACAGCTCTTATCTCAGGCCTGCTTATGGCCAAGGCCTCTAACCCTCACCAAGACAAAATGTCTCTGTCTTAGATCATGAAAATATAACTATGACTTCACCAGCTGGACCCTTCAAAATGAAGATGCCTGAGAAATGCATCCCTTACACACATAGGGTCTAGTAAGAGGAGTGAGCTGGTGCTGCGACCCCAGGGCTGAGCAGAAAACATTCTCAGCAGATGTGAAAAAGGATGGGTCTGCATCTGGCAGTGGGACAGGATCCTGAGTATGGTTGGCCAAGTCGAGTTACTGAATGTTTTGTCCAGACTGGTGAGTGGGGACAAAGTCCAGCTAATTATTTATGAGGGTCTGTGTCTGGCCTTATCCCAGATAAACAAGGGGCATTCCAGAGTTTAATGTAAGTCACATGGGGAAGGGTGGATCTTGGCAGTAAGCCTTTTCCTGGGGAACAAAAAGATAAGGGAGGGGATGGGGGGCTTCTTAACCCTGAGGTTTCTACCTGGGGAACAAAAAGATAAGGGAGGGCACGGGGGGCTTCTTAACCCTGAGGTTTCCAGGAGAGCAGAGCTCAGGGAAAGTGTAACAATAATGCCACTATGAATTGTTTCAAATTACTTTTATTCAAATGGGTCATACAAATTGTTTGAGATGGTACATTTGGTATATTCTCATTATTGCTACATGATTAACATTAATCATCCTGCAAAGCAATTCAGCACGAAAACAGTAGCAACTTAACTAAGCTGGTTTCTCTAAGGACTGGACATTTAGACAAGGATTTAAACATCCTCCTCTTGACATTTTCTTTTGCTGAAAATGATGGTTTTCGGAAATACACGTTGCAGACTTATCTGAACTGTGGCAGCTATGCCTTTGCTTGGAGGCAGGTGATATGTTCATTTTGCCTGCACGTGCTCAGTGTTGTCTAGAAGAGCACTGTGCCAGCTCCAGGGCAAGATGGGAGGAGAGAACACATGCCCTGCCTTCTGGTTGGGCCTTGATGGTGGAAGGGCTGTGAGAGTGAGCACTGACAAAGCAAACGGGGCCTCTCTGGCTGCAGATTGCAAGTTAAACATCATTCTCCAGTGCTCTAAAGCATGATGTTGATGCACTGCACAGCAGCTGTGGAACCTTGGAGCAGACAACATGCCTAGGGAAAGGTCAGTCTTCCAGAATTTGTCAAAAGGTCGGACCAGCCCAGACCAACTGTGCACACGTCAAGGGAAGGGCCATGTGGGAGGGGGACAAAAGCCAATCACCTCCCACCCTGAGAGTCCCGTCCCAGGCTGAAGACAGAGGCAGAAGCAGCACGATGGCAGAGCTGAGGCTGGTAAGACTTACAGGCAATGGAGGATGCAGCACCGGGCCACATTCTCTTAAAGCTTTCTGCACATTGCCTGCAGAAGCAAGCTGGGCAAAACACCAGGAAAGGATGAGGCGAAGAGAGCAAAACAAGAGAACAGCTTGAACCTAACTGGCTGTAATCTGGCTTTGTCACTAAAAGAATCCCTCAGGCATCTCAAACTCTCTTTATATGTAAGATAGAATCCGAAATGATGCATTAGTCCACACACAGCTTGTTTAAGGGCTCACCAAACATAAGGGCCTCTGAGGAGTCCAGAAGCAGCACGCGTGGCCCTGGCCTCAGGGAGTAAAGGAAGCAGGAGAAAATGATGAAATACGTTATGCTTAATGAAAGCCCCTGGAGGCCAGAAGCCATCTTCCGTTTCTTCTGTACACACCTCAGGAGGCTGAGTATTCGATTAGGCACTTAATTAGGAAGCTTGTTTTTAATTCATCCGCGGCAAAAAATGCCATCAGGGTAGACATTCTGCAAGACTCCCCATTAGCTGCCTCTGCGATCCTGCTGCTTCTCTGCATAGCACATCTCGCCTCTTAGCATCCACATGCTTGGGGAGGGAGAACCCTGGTACCCTGGCTCACAGTGCCACTTTACCAAAAGGCATCTGCAGGGAAGCTGGCTGCCCGGTCACCCAGTGTAGCTGCCAATTACTGGCAAGAGGAAATCCGAATGGCACGCATCCCAGTCTGCACGGCCATGAGTCTGTACGGGCTGCACTGCCAATGGCTGCAGAGATGAGCAAGAGGACAGTGACACTCTGCCACACTCCTGTGAAAGGGGTGGGGACAGGCTTTATTCCAGTTGCTTTCAGGCTGATGGGAGGAACATCAGCTACAGTCCAACAAAATAACACGCTCAGCAGGGGCCCCTCGTCCAGGCTTACTGAGCACCAGGGCAGAGAGCCTCCCGGAAGCCTTCTGGTGGAATTTTGCTCCTGCTCTCCTCTGTCTGCCCAGGAAGCTTATTCCAGAGTGTCAGCAATGCAACAGCACACCTCTGTCCATGTCATAGATGGTCTGCCCACGTATCAGGCCCAGAAACATGGTGGGGCCCAGGGAAGCCATGAATTAGTGAATTCAGCAACTGAACACCTGCTGCCCTTAGACCAGGAGCCCACCATCACAGGGCAAGTGGGTTTCAATCAAATATCCTTGCTCTTCAGGCACAGATTATGTCTGGATAGCACACAGCAAATGCATTCCATCAGCTTGTGCAGCTGGGGAAGCTGATGGCCCCTGACTCGCGGCAGCCTCCTTCACCACCACTCCTGCCCCGAGGCCAGCCAGCTTCCCTCCCACAGCCAGGTCCTGAGCATGTGCCTTTCGCCTTCACACCTGGCCACCGTGTCTCTGCTTTTGACTGTCTACCAGCTGCTCCCTGGCCACAAATGCTTCCCTGTAACCCATATCCCCCCATGACAACTCTCACTGATTTCCTACACTGCAGAGTCCATAAAGTAGTGTGAGAAAGACTGAAGATCAGTTTGGGCAGTGCCGGCAGCTGGCCCAGACACTCTTGCAGCAACATTTGCCCCTCGATTTAGCGTCCTTAGCCCCAAAGACAGGCAGGCAACAGGGGCAAAGACAATCAACAATTACTAAGATCTGGGGTGTCAGCCCCTCTGCACCCTCAGCCTGGCTCTGTAAGACCTGGTGGGGCCAGCGGAGGGGGATGGTGGTCTTTTAAAAGTTGATAAATTCATCAAAATCAGGTGAGAAAAGAGCTGCTAAATTTAAAGCAAGCAAAAGCAGGATGGTGGGAACTTGACATTGACAATGAGGGCAGGCAGGGATGGAGAAAGCCAGAGGCTGGTCTAGATGGTGGAACCATAGGCACAAGATGGAGAGATGGAGGGAAAACCAGGGGTCAGGCAAGCAGGGCTGGTGATGGGGCAAGAGGCAGAGAAAAAGGATTTGCTCTTCCCAAGTTGTGCTGTGGTTTTTGCATTGGTCCTTTGGGTTTCTCTGTTAAAATGCCAGTAAAAGATTTACATTCCATATTCAATTATTCTCAGTTGCTGGACGAATTTTATTGGAATGTTGCTCTGTTGAGACAGGATTACCCAGGCACCATGTATATGCAGCTGACACATCCAAACACAGACCCTCTGACTTCCTGCTGTTGGACTTATGATTGATTAGATAACATTAAAACTGTTCCTTGCCATTGATTAGGTAATGTCAACAAAAAATAAAGTTCTACCCCTCTCCACCCAACCGACTGATGGACCCCTCTCTTGGCCAAAGGCATTCCAAAGAAACCTGGAAAACTAATTCAGGCCATGAGGGGAAGCTGAGTCAGACATGTCTCATGATACCCTCCTCCCTTTGGAATTCAGGCACAGTTGACCGGAGATTCTGACAGAGCAGACCCTTTGTAGCAGTAAGAGACCAAATTCCAGCCTGACTCTAGTACAACATCACATGACAGCTAGCAGGCCCTAAAAGAACCTGAAGTATTTTACCACAAAATGGAGTCCCGATCCAGACCCCAAAAGAGGATTCTTGGATCTCCCGCAAGAAAGAATTCAGGGTGAGTCCACAGTGCAAAGCAAAAGTAGGTTTATTAAGCAAGTAAAGTGGTGAAAGTGCAGCTACTCCATAGACAGAGTAGGGCATTTCCGAAACTAAGAGGAGGAAACGTGTCCATCCTCGGTACAATGCTCGTATGTGTATGTATATAGGATAAAAAAAGATAGGGCGACATGTGCTCTGCTGCAAGGGTTTGTGGTGAAGGATTAATTTTCTTAATTACCATATTTTGCAAGAATCAATATTATTATCTTTAAAGCAAAATTAGGAATGCCTTTATTCTCAAGATATTGGGATATCTGGACACTCCCAAGTCTGGATGTGTTTAGTAAACCTTCTCAATCTGTTCCCTTAACTGTAAACCTCTAGTGGCTGGGAATACCTAACTTTCTGGGAATGCAGACCAGCAAGTCCCAGCCTTATTTTCCTGGCCCTCGCCTAAGATGTAGTTGCTCCGGTTTGAATACCTCTGACACTCTGACATATTTTGAAATGGCCCTGCAAAGCTTTCTCTTGTTGGGGGAAATTTATGTTGTGTAGGGAATCCACCTGCCCTTCCAGGCCTTTTCCTGATCTAGAAGAGAATTAACTAAGATTCTGGCATCTTTTAAAGGTCTGAATAGGAAACATTTGCCATCTCTTGCCTCTAAGGGCAGCTACCTAAGAGATTTCACCTACATAATTAGAACCTTGGTGTCCACAACCCCAGGCACTCCTTTCAATTCATTCCAGGTCTTTAGATAATAACTCTTTCAACCAGTTGCCAATCAGAAAACCTTGAATCCATCTATGACTTGGAAGCTCCCTGCTTCAAGTTGTCCCACCTGTCTGGACCAAACCAACGTACGCCTTACATGTATTGCTTGATGTCTGCTTGTAACTTCTTCTGCCCCCCTAAAATGTATAAAACCAAGCTCTAACCCAACCACCTTGGGCACATATTCTCAGGACCTCTTGAGACAGTGCTTCAGGCTTTGGTCACTTATATTTGGTTCAGAATAAACCTCTTTAAACATTTTACAGAGTTTCACTCCTTGTCAACATTAAAGTTAGAACTTTTTGGCTTGGCGCGGTGGCTCATGCATGTAATCCCAGCACTTTGGGAGGCCAAGGCAGGTGGATCATGAGGTCAAGAGTTCGAGACAAGCCTGGCCAACATGGTGAAACCCCATCTCTACTAAAAATACAAAAATTAAATTAACACACATGGTGGTGTGTCTCTGTAATAGCTACTCAGGAGGCTGAAGCAGGAGAATTACTTGAACGTGGGAAGTGGAGGTTGCAGTAAGCCGAGATCATGCCACTGCACTCCAGCCTGGACGACAGAGCAAGACTCTGTATCAATAAAATAAAATAAAATGAAATAAAATAGAAATTAGAACTTTTTATTCCCCTGAAACTAGCTAACTACAGAGAAAAACAATCTCTTCAGAAAACTGATGGGGACTTCCTCTTCTGCGGAACAACCCCAGCTGTGAGTTGCCTCCTGTGCAACTGGTTCACCCTCCCTGTAAAATTCCAAGATAACCCCCAGCCATGACACTGCTCTTCAGATCTGGGGTGTCCTCTTATGGCAACAATAAAGTCAGTCTCCTCTCTCCTCCAACTTTGGCCTTTGATGCAGCAGTGGAGACAGCATCCCATTTCTAGGACAATGGGGTGTACTCCCCTCTCTCCCATATCCCCATCCATTTATCTAGCTGCTGCTTCCAGGCACTAACCTGCAGTTCGGCAGAATCAGACCCTGGTTCCTCCCTCACTCATCCTGCTCGTGCTACAGAGCTCCTGGTTGCAACAAGAACCCTGACTCAAGATGTCTGTTCAGATGTTCCCTCCCAACCAACCTGTTTAAAATGACCTGACTCCATTTTCCCCAAAACTTGTCACTCCTAAATGTATTAATTTCACTTACTGTCTCCACCATTTGAAAATTAACACTATCAGATCACTGCCCAGGAAACAGGCACACAGACAGACTCAGGGAGAACCTCCAGCCCCCACCCCGCGAACCACACAGTGAGGAGGGGACTCCAGCCCAGCCACAGGCCAGTGCAGGTGAGGTATGGCCGTGAGAGTCACATGGGGCCAAGGGCCCCTGCTGGGGCATGGCGATGTGGGAAGAACTGTGATTATATACAGCACAGAAAATGTCCTGCAGAAAACGTAGAAGTCAGAACTGTGAGTGTTCAATCAGTCTTCCTTGTCCTGGACACAGCTACTTGGAAAAAGTGGGAAGCTGCTGGAAATTGACATCAGGGTGCACAGCAGCCAGTTCTGGGCATGTGCAGCCAAAAGTTTCAAGACCCAGACTAAAACACAGCTGGTTTTAGATGTTGGGAGCCAGTGTCAGGGTGACAAAGGCCATGCAGTGGACAGGCCGGCCTGGAACGGACTGAGGGGAGCAGTGAGCTGTGTTCTCAGTGCAGAACCACCCAGATGTTAGCTTTTATGGAAAGAACCCATATAAGAATTAAATAGGGAGGTTACCCAAAACCTGTTTCTAAGTTGTACCTGTTGACCTAAAACTAACTCTCTCCAATTTGAAATTAAAGAAATAACGCTATGCTTATCTTAAACCTATTTTTAACATCTATTAAAAAAAAAAAAAAGTATTGTCGTTTGCTTACATGACCTCTTTCTCAACAGCAAATGAGAATTTTGGTCTGGAAAAGACATTTCCAGAAAGTTGTACTTCTGCCTGTTCCTCCCCACTCAGTACAATTATGATTCTTGGAAACTTGAGATGACCAAAGAAGAACTCTGAAATGTGGATGAGGAAGGTGAACTGGTTTGGAATCCAGGGTAGGAAGAACAATATAGTGGTGGGGCACCCACACCCTCCACTCAGCAGAAGACGGTGACCCAGCTAGAATGTTTCCTGGCCCAGCCTAGCTGCAGAAGACAGCCCAGATGGGCTCTCTCTTCCTTCAAGCTGAACATAAGTCCCACTTACAATACCAGGTGAGCCCGGAAGAACCAACTAGGGAGATCAATCTGAATCCCCACTGACAATAAGTGTTCCTCTTCCCATCAAGCCTGATGAATCCCTTCCTCAGCCCAGAGACACTGAGGTCAGGATGCACCTATGAGGAATATCCTGATCCCAAACCACCTGGGCTGGGAAATGCTCATGGTCGGCACTACTACACAGTGCGGGGAGAACTTCAAAACAAATGAGCAAGTCAGAAGATCCCCTCCTCCTAGGGACACTAGGTGGCCTGACCTGGATATTTTCTGCACATCTTCAAGCAGCATCAGCAGGGAGCAGTGGAAGCATCGACACCAATGATAAAGCAAGCGGACCAAAATAGCATGGCATCAGCTCCCAAAACTAGACAGTCACTGGAGCTGCAGTGCACAAAAGTACACCAGGACCTTTGTGCCAAACCTAAAAAGGGTAACTGCTTGCTAAAATACAACTTTTAAATATAATCCATAATCTCCTAATAGCCAGTTTTTCCAGTATGTAATTATAGATCATCTGTCATGCAATGAAACAGAAAATTAGAACTTGGATAAGAAAAGACAATCAGCTGATGCCAACACTAGGAGAAGTCAGTTGTGCAAATTATATGACAAGGATTCTAAAGCCTATATTACAAAATGATTCAATAGGCAATGAATAAGCAATAAATAAATGAACCAAATGAAAACTAAACACAGAAAACTACAATAATGATAAAAATAAAATGCTGAATGGGTTCATCAGTAGAGTGGAGATGACAGAGTATAGAATTACTGAACTTGAGGTCAGATCAATAAAATTCATCCAATACGAACACAGAGAGAAAACATTGGAAAAAAAAAAAAAAGAACAGAGCCTTAAAGACTGTAATCCAACATTTGTATCATTGGAGTTCTAGAAGAAGACAAAGAGAATGGGGCTGAAGGAATATTTGGATAATTATTAACTGAAAACTTCCCAATTTTGGTAAAAGAAATCTAAAGTTCACAAAGCTGAGCAAACTTCAAAAACAATAAACTCAAAAAAATCCATATGCCACAACATAATCAAATCCCTGAAATTAAATAAAAAGAAAGAAGAAATTCCTGAAAGCAGCAAGAGAGAAATGACAACTTATCTGTAGGGGAAAATCAATTTGAATGACAGCACATTCCTCATCAGAAACCATATGGGCACAGTGAAGTAACAGAGCATTTTTCAAGGGCCAAAAGAAACTGTCAACTAAGAATGCCATGTCCAGTAAGACTTCCTTCAAGAACAAAGTTGAAATGAAACTCTTCCAAAATGAAGAAAAACTGAAAGAAGTTGTTGCAAGTAGATCTAGCTTAGTGAATGAATGGCCAAATTCCTTCTCATGAGTTCTAACTGCCAGAATAAGGCAAAAAGTATATATTAAAGGCATAAAGATTGAGGAGGCAGAAATGAAAATGTTCCTATTAGTAGATGACATAATGATCTACATAAAAAATACCAAGGAAATTTTTTTTAATTCTATAACTAATAAGTGAACTCAGCAAGGCCATGGTATACCGGATCTATACACACAAATCAATCACATTTCTACATGTTAATTATGCACATTTGGAAACTGAAATTTAAAACACAGTACCTTTCTCTTCAAATAATATTAAATACTGAATTATAAATCTAACAAAACTTGTCCAGTTATGTATGCTGAAAATTGTCAGATGTTGATGAAAGAAACCAAAAGAGACCTAAATAATCGGAGAGACATATCATATCCAAGGGATGGAAAGCTCAGCATAGTAAAATTGTCAGTTCTGCCCAAATTCACTTGTAGGTTTAGTGTGATTTCTATCACATCAGGTCAAGTTTTTTTTAAATAGGCATAAGCAAGCTTATCCTAAAATTTATTTGCAAGCATAGGTGTTAGCAAAGACAATCTTGACCAAGAGTTAAGTGGGAAGAATCATGCTATTTCCTTGTGATCCACAACCCATCCCTCTTTTCTCCACTTAAAGCCATCTAGTGACTGGACCTTGGTTAGTTGCCTCACAAACTGATGTGTATTTGTCTCAAGATTCATCCCTCAATACCCATCATTTTCTCTAGGGCTCTTACAAGATACTAACACGTCCTGGATAGAGAAGTAGAAAGTCTCCTTCAAGACAAATTAACCTGCATATTGAAAAAGTTACAGAACTATACCCCTCTTGGATTGCACTTAAGGAAATGGAATCTAAGTATATTACATCCCAGAGGATAAAATACAAGGCTTGAATGGACCAAATTCCTGGACAGGCACACTCACTGGGAATTTGAGACTTAATGGGTTAACTTGACCACTTGGAACAGACGTTATTTAATATGCACAGTTGGTTAATATTGGGCATATAAAGAAAGGAGTCCAAAGGCTCAGATTTTTATGTGTCCCCTACTCGGCTGTCCCCTAGCATTCCCTGCGAGAGAATCCAGTGGACACTTCCTGCATTGAAGCATTAATAAATGCAGTGTTGCGGGGGGCCACCAGTGTCCTTAGAAGTCTCTGACATCTGTCCTTTGGAGACTGTTGCTGACAGTAGGAGAGCAGTAATGGAATAAAGTTCTCTTTTCTCAGTAGGAATAATGGGATTCCAAGGTGGTGAAGACCAGGGGTGTGCTGAATTGTCATAGTCAAGGTAGGCACCGTTACCACATTATGCTTCAGAGGCCTCTGCCAAAAGGCAAGTGGACCACAGAAGCAATGGCTTCTATGGGAAGCTTGACATAGAAACCTGGAGAGAATCTGGACCTGGGGAGAAGCTTCAGTCATCATAAGAAGGATGAATGACACAAGCTGCTTCCCAGACCTGAGAGTGTTCCTAGCCTCACAGGTCATTGATTGAAGAGAGGTCATCCAGGTGCATTTGAGAAAGATGCTGCAACAGACCCACGAATGCATTTACTGCTCTTCCCACACCCTTCCTCAGAGGGACCTGTGGCCATTTACCAGGTGACTTTTGCATTCCAGTAAGAAATATCTAGATGGTCCTAATGGTTTTAAATTTTCTCTGATTCTCAGAGACCCAAAACATCCTCTGGTCCTTAAGACAGAATAGAGGCTTATGTTGGCCAAGTGGCGGGTGCATTCTTGTGCTAAGTCCGCATAATAATTGGTCCTATGAAATGGTGGACCCCTCCTATGGTTATTCCCCTTCTCCAGAATGAATGCTGAGAGAGATCATGTTAAACAACCATCAGAATTCCCAAGTTTGTTTCCTATTACATGAGGCAGTTGTCCATCTCACACCAAGACGGTAACACAAAAGAAATACAACATCCTGATGGTAATTGTAGGAATGAGTGACTTAAAATTACCCTGCAAAGTGAGAACCAGTTGTGCTGATCATCAAAAAAAAAAAAAAATACAATTCTTGATGGTCCACTTTTAATTTTATAGGCAGCATATAACATATTGGATTTGCTGCTCTAACCCATTAGCAGGTAACCTCCCAGGGCTGCAAGGTTTGAGGGGGACCAGAGCAAGCAAGTGCAGCTCCCAGGTCCAGGTTGCCATGCCGGGTGCCCTGCCACTTGGGCCTTGTGAAATAGCACAGCATGGCTGCAGGCATCCCAAGGGCAGACACAGACGCTGTAGGGAGATGCTCGCAAGCCTTGAGGGGGGAGTCGGAGTGCAAACCCCAAGATTTGAATGAAGTCCCTGTCTTCCCGTTCTGACTAGTGAACTAGTCTTCTCTAGAAAAGCAGCTCCAGGCTGCCACTGGGTCTTGGTGCAGGTTGAAGATCTAATTGTGGAAACAGTGACTGCAGAACTTGGGCTGTGCATCACAAGCCAAGGGCTATCTGATCCACATAACCGTCCCGTCGGATGTGCTCAGTGATCTTCCGTTAAAAAGTATGTTGCATTTGCAAGATTGGGCCCCAGCGGATCTGGAAGGCACACGCACTGCAGAAGGAAGTGGCTCAGATTCCCATGGACTCTGCTGCTGTCATGTTGCCTGCGTGGGGCCATATGTCAGAGGTAAGGCACAGCTCCTCACGCAAGCTCAGGGAGGATCAGATCCTCGTCTGCAGCACACACACCCTTCATCTAGATTTTCACGGTGAATTCAGACTATAAAATGGTGTCCTTACAGTCCCTGTAACCTTTAGGACTTTATGCATGTGACATCAGGCAGACTCTAGCAAGAACAACGGCCTGTGGCGGTCCAAGGTTTATAGCAAAGGCGTAGCTGCTTCCTTTGAGGTTGTCTTTTTCCATCATAATGACAGGATTTAATAAGCACTGGATTGTTCACCTAATAATTCTGGAGACTTTGTCAGGAGGGAGTGTGGGCAAGCTTGCGTGGACTCTTGGGTGGTAAAGCTCATGGCACTTTTAGTGTCTCCTTTCTTCAGAAGTGGACTTTTCATCTGCTGAGGAGCAAAACAGTACATAAAGCTGAGTATCTTCCATCTGCTCCTCCTGCCCCACTCCCATTCCTGGACAGCATCAGCAGTGCTTCCTGTCCCGTGGTTTCCAGCTAGTTCAGTCCTTGGACAGAGGGAAGCCACAGGATGAAAGGCATAAACTCAGGATGATTCCCACGGCCCACCCCTCACCCCCCAACCCCCGCCCTGGCTGCCAAGTGTCTCATGCTGGCACAGCCCCAGCAGAAGACCACGGCTCCCGTCCAGTCCCTCTGGACACAGCTTCCTGCATCTCCAGGTCCTGGTCACTGCCCACTCCCCCTCAGAAACCCACAGCTACCTCCTCTCACGGACCCTAAAGGATTGCACCATCCCTGGCTACAGTTACTTGCACTTACCCAATGTGGGCAGCCACCTGTTTCCAGCCAGTCCTCTGGCTGCTGCGCTAGGGAAATGGAATCAAAGAGCCAGGCAGTGACGAGAGCCTGTCTGATGCTTGAAATCTTCACTTAAAAATAAAACCAGCCATCCCTGTGGGATGACTCACCTCAGAAACATTGAGGGGCAGTCAAGGTAGCATGGGGACAGTTTGTTGGTTGACTTTTAAATTTTAGAGCATAAACAAACAACTAAGCTAAGAGGGAGTTGACAGGGGAAGTTAAAATGTACGGCCCAGTGAACGAGAAGTTCCAGCAGGGGCAAGATTTGTTTTAGAGGGTAACCTGGGGTCAATGACTGGAAGTGTTGGAGTGTCAGAGAAAGACCACAGAGATGAAGGACCTAGGCAGGTCCTGGGGACCCAGGGTGGGTGTGACACGGAGGGAAGTGGGGGAAGGTGGTGGGGCAGAGAAATCAGAACTGGGGGGCATGAATAGGAACCTCAGGGGAGGCTGCGGGTATGAGCAAGAGGGAGAAATCAGCCCAGAGCTAATGGTTTTTAAGAATGAGAAGGGCTGGGCTGGGCATGGTGGCTCATGCCTGTAATTCCAGCACTTTGGGAGGCCGAAGCAGGCGGATCACGAGGTCAGGAGATCAAGACCATCCTGCCTAACATAGTGAAACCCCGACTCTACTAAAAATACAAAAAAAAAAAAATCAGCCGGGTGTGGTGGTGGACGCCTGTAGTCCCAGCTACTCGGGAGGCTGAGGCAGGAGAATGGCGTGAACCCGGGAGGCACAGCTTGCAGTGAGCTGAGATAGCACCACTGCACTCCAGCCTGGGTGACAGGGCGAGATTCCATCTCAAGAATGAGAAGGGATGACTGAAGAGTAGAGAGAGGTGCCAATGAGGAGAGGCAGCGGGTGGGAGACGGGGCCTGCGCGTTGTTAAGGGATGACATGTAAAAGGATGAAAGAGCAGACATGAGCTGAGTTGGAAGGAGCCAGACACAAGGGAGATCAGTGCTGCCCCCAGGCATCCTGATGTGGGACAGAAGAGGAAACGATGCTTTTCAGTGACCAGCTCAGGCACATCCAGGTCCAGTGAGACCAAGCAAAGTACGGGCAGTGCGGGAGCAGCGGGAAGAACCCTTTCCTAGACAGACTGTGGCAGAGTCTCCTCCAGGACACCCAGTCAGCTGCACGTGTCTGGAGGCTTCTGTGTGATGTTGTCCAACACCATATTTTAAAATAAAATAGGGTTGCACATCAGCTTTGCTGTCAAGGAATTCAAAGGGCATATTGATCATAAACACTCCCAACCTTTCAGGGAGAAACTAGGTTGCCATTCTACAATATAGACTCTAAACAGTAGACAGGGACACTCATCCTGAGGGTGCCCGTGGCAGAAATGGGACCAGAAAGGTCTCCTGCTTTGCAGTTCTTAGTGTCCTGAGCAGCTTGGACCTTTTGAAGTCAGATGCTTGACACACAATCACTTCGGAGCAGTGTCCCCAGACATTTTTATTCCAAGGTATGCACAGAAGATCGGAAACTGAAGAAGGGCTTCTTCCTCGGGGCATAACCACGATACTGATGAGGCAGAGCAGACGAGACCTCGGAGGAAGCACAGGGCTCCCCCTTGATCTTTGCTCTCATTACCCTTGCCTCTCAAGGAATGCTTCACAAAAGAACTGCATTTAATAAATACTGACTGAGCCACAGTGTCCTGCAGGGAGAGCAGAGCTGAGCGTATCCACTGTACATCTGCGTAATTGATGAAAATAGCATGCACCACTTGCAAAATGGAAAATCATTACTCTTGGCTGTTAAATATGTAAAATAGCCCTTAAACGATATCTATGATCCTCTGCAAGTCAAATTTCTGGACTTTTAATTGATAACTTTAAAACTGCAGAGAAAAACATAAATGGATAAAATGCAATTTTACATAATGTAAACTACTCCAAAGCCTTTGATCAAGGAACAGTTTAATATATAACATGTTTCCTTACGAGCAGTAAACCTTTCCCCAGAAAGTCTATATTCAGAGAGCATACAATTTGAGTGCTGATTATTTTAACATGAAAAGTGATTACAAGAAAAAACAAACTGTGTTTAGCCTCAGGAGAATTGACAATTAAACAGCACAAGCAATTCTGGGTGGATGTGTGTCTTTTCCTATGTATAGCAGGAAGGGTTTTGAAACATACGTATTTTTCTGGAGGGGAATCTCGAGTAAGCTATCTCACGTTTTCTACATTTTGTCCTTGGGGAGAAAGGCCACAGAGAAGAGGCCATGGTGTTCCAGCATTCGCCGGAATTAGAGTATTAGTGTCAAGGTCTATTCCACTGTGTCTCCATAGCATCTCCAGGGTAAGCACCTTTTCTTCTCCAAACAGTTGTGTCAGGGTAGTTTTATGGCTGATAGGTTGTGATGGATGAAGTTTCCTTTAGTCTTCGAGTGACAGATGGATGTCTATTAATTCCATCCCACCACCACATGAGCCACAAGAAGATAACACATCCCAACGATGCAGGACACAATCATCATTGGGAAGCCCAACCTGAAATACAAAGAGAAATGAGTTATGGCATCCGAAATCTGGACAGCCTCATGAGATACGGACTCATAGCTCATGAGAACATGGCCTTAGCACCTTTGCATTTTCACAATGTTCACTACCTTTTATTTCTATAAATCAGAAAGTTGTAGACTAAATTATGTGAATGCATGCTGCTATTAGACATCTTCCATTGTGTGCAATTTTATTTGAGACCTGCTTAAGGTTTTCTCAAAATTTTAATGGCTATATGGAGCCTCTGTTTGTTCATCTATAATATTAGACTGTTGGTCTTTCAATGCCATGTGCTGGGCCACCATTTAAATCTCTGGATGTTTCCTCTGCTTGTGTCATCTTCCAACTTTTCTTCTCTGGAGATTTCCCAGAGATCCCACCTTCCCACAGGCTCCTGAAGTCCCTCACAGTTAAGGCCAAGGAGAGCTGGAGAAGTAGTGTTGGAAAGTAAGGCCAACTGTTGTCTAAGGAAAGGAATAGGGAAGAAGAAGTTTTTCTTCTGTAGTCGGTGAGGTTGAGACGTGGACAAGGAGGGTATGCACAGATACAAAAGCAGTCATAAGAAGAGGAAAGCATCCCTCATTGTGTGCCGCCTCCAGGGTACCCGCATCTCCACAAATTCTTACCCCAGCTTCCAAGGACTGACAGATGCCACTTGGCACAGGTAATGCATGCTCTGTAGCCATTGCTCAGTGCTGCTCGGTCACTAAGGGAAGCCCCTGCAAATATTACGATTTTGGTTTCAAAAGGCTTAAGTTTTTTAGCAGTAAGAGCCTAGCATGTGGTAATTATAATAGTAAGGATCAAGACATTCTCTCTTCCCTGGCCATCAGTGTAGAAAGAGGCTGCTCAGAAAGAGCCACAGCAAGGGACCCTCAACAGAGCTACAGTTAAACACAAAAACTGCATCCAAGGGCGAGACAGCTCCCGAAATTCTAGAGCAGACTTGGGCATTTCAAGAAAGTGGTAGGATTCTCTTGGCTTCTCTTCTGAACACATTTTATTTTACAAAACAAACAAAAAGAAACACAGAACATATTTTGGGAAAACTACTTAAATTTCTTGAACTTTATTAACTTTGTTTTTGAAAATAGCTGAACATGTTTGCAAAATATCAGCCCTGATCATTGAATTCTGGAAAAACACAACCCATGACAGTGTCTGGTCAACTCCAGGCATCACAGACATCACTGCAAACCTTCATGGAAACACAAAGCCTTTGTTCCTCTGTGACAGATTGTGTAGAGTGAGTCAGTGTCAGGTAAGATGCTGAGAGTCTCAATCTGGGTGCCGAGACACCTGGTCATGTTTCAGAAGCAAATTCACCTTGTCAAGGGGCAAATTCCACAAAAAGCATACCTTGCTTGAGAAGCCCAAGACTGGAGAAAGTTCCTGGTGGGTGGTTTTGCCGTGCCCCCAAGTGAGAGTCAGTGCTGTCTTGGGGATGGCACCAATGCAGAGAAGTAGCGTCACCTAGCATCACCAAACATTTTCATTTCACCCAGAACTGATGCAAGCACTCAGACCCATCAGAAACTGTACTCTCCCTCACAAAACCTAGTCACTGTGACACTCCATGCTCAGGACCCTCTCAACTGCCCACACTGCCTTCTGGAATTGGCATCATCACACCTACTGGAGAGGTAGGATGTTGGGAGGCTTGCCTGGGTCTCTCAGCTAGTTTGCTCTGGTGTGACAATCCAAATGCATCAGTCTAACTCTAAAGTGTGTACTCTTAATCACTACATATGCTGCCTCCCTGTGGACATGGATAAACCATAACAATGGCAACTTGCCATTAGTAAGTAAATGACTTACTGAAGATCTGCTGTATGCTAAGGGCCTCATAGACTAGACGTTAATGTTATCTATTATTTCCCAAACATAGTGAGGCATGTCATGTTTTCCTTATTATATAGATGAAGAAATTGAAGCTTGTATATAGTAGGGAACTTGACAAAGGTCACCACCAGTAAAAGGCAGAGATGGTGTCTTGGAATATTCTTCTGGCTTCAAAACCCAAATGCATTTTCCCAACACAGACAGGTACCCCAATATACTAGCTTAGGGCTCTAGTTTTCAATTCCTGCTCTTGCCCAGTGGCATCACTTTGGAAAAGTATTAAATGTCTCCACAACTCAATTTCTTTATAAAATGAAGGTAATAACAGTACCTAAGAGTGCTATGAGGATTCCATGAGCTCACCCTTATAAATCCCTTAGAACAGTGAGAACAGTGTTTGGCCACATAATGAGTCCTCAACAAGTTTTAGCCACAGACCAGTGCTCCTCAAACCGGGGCACATGCCCCAAAGTGCAAGTTGACTGGGATTACAAAGTGCCCAAAATCACAGAGTAAGCCTGGAGCACCTCCCTGGTGCATGAGTTGTGTTTGGTGATAAGGAATTTAACGACACAAATACATAAGGGTTTACTGGAGAAGAGAATGTAGTTGTTTTACTCTCCAATTAAAGACGATAAAGCTAGCTTCTAGTTCTGAAGCAAGATGAAGTGGATGCATTTCTTCCAATTCGTCCCACTAAGCAGAGCTAAAAACTTGGCATTATATAGAAAATAAGCATAAGGAGACTGTAAAGATGAAGAGGAAGCAGATCAGCTGGGGGCCTTGGCATAGAGGTGGGGTTCCTTTTTGTTTCCCCTCGTATGTCCTAGACTAGGTGCTGGGAAGCTGGTGTGTCAGTGGGTACTACAAAGACAACAAAAAGCCCCAAGAGAAGCCTGCTATCCCTAGCCAGAAAGCCAGGAAAGGGGCACTAAAGCTAGACCTAACACTCCTAGATAATAACTGCTCCCGCCAAATTCCACAGGAAAAAAAATTAAGCTCCTTGGTGAAGGCCAAGTGGGAACCCGAACTTCCACACTCACCAGACTAACACGCCCCTCTCCTGTGGTAACAGCAGAGACCACGTGGGGATCCTGTGAGCCAGGGATGTGTCAAGTTGAATGAGAAAAGTGAATCAACAGAAGCTAATACTGAGGTGATACACATGTCGAAATTATCTGAAAAGGATTTCAAAGCAGCTACCATAAAAATTCTTCAACAAGCAATGAGAAACACACTTGAAATAAATGAAAAAAAAAAAAGGAAAGTCTCAGACAAGAAATCAAAATTATAAAGGAGGACCACATGGAAATTTTAGAACTGAAAATGAAACAACTGAAGTCAAATTCTAATGGAATGGGCACCATAATATAATGGAGAGTATAAAGGAAAGAATCAGGGAACTTGAAGATACAATAGAAATTATTCATCTGAAAAATGAAAAAAGACTAAAAAACAAAAAGAACCAACCCTCAGGGATCTGTGGGACATGAACAAAAGATCTAACGTTTGTATCATTGGAGAAAGAGGGCAGGGATGAAAAGGTATTCAAAGAAACAATGATTAAAAAATTGGTAAAAGATATAAACCTCGAGATTTAAGAAGCTGGGCAAATCCTAAAAAGGCTAGACACCCACCAAAATCTATGCGAAGACACAACAATCCACAAATCAAACTCATGAAAACTAAAGAAAGATAAAATTTCCTGAAAGCAGTGAGAGATAAATGACAATTTACCTATAGAGAAAAACTAGTTTCTCCTCAGAAACCATGGAGGCCAGAAAAGAGTGGCATAATATTTTTAATTACTAAAAGGCAAGAACAATCAACCCAGATTTCTATATCCATCAAATATATCCTTCAGGAATGAAGGGAGACTCAAGACATTCTCAGATGAAGTAAAACTAGAAGAGCAGCAGACTTACCCCGAAAGCACTGCTAAGATGGTCTTCAAACAGAAATGAAACGATAGAAAGAAGGAATCTTGGAGTATCAGGAAGGAATAACAAAAGAGCAAATGTATGGTTAAATATGATACACTTTCTTTTTCATCTTGAGTTTTCAAATTATGTTTGATGGTTGAAACAAAATAAAATAGCAAAATAGTAAAAGCACAGATAAAGATAAACCATACAAACAGTAATCAAAAGAGTAGGAATGACTACATTAATATCACATGAAGTATATTTCAGAGCAAAGAACATTTCCAAGGCAGAGAGGGATATTGCATACAGATAAAACAATCCACCAAGAGATCATAGTTATCCTGAATGTGTATTCACCAAATAACTGGGCTGAAAAATACAAGAAACAAAAACTGACAAAATGACAAGAGAAAGTAAATGACAAGAGAAAGTGGCACATGCACAAATGGACTGACAAATCCACTATTATAGATGGAGACTTTTACTCTCTCTCTACAATTCATGGAAGAACTAGAAAGAAATTCAGCAGAGAGAACTCAGCAATATCTTCCAGCAATCAAATCTTGCTGATACTATAGAGTGCTCCAGCTAACAGCAGAATGCACATTCCTTTCAGCATCCAAGAAACATTCAGCAAGACAGATCATATCCTGGCTCAAAAAGCAAACATCAACAAGTTTAAAAGAATTAAAATTATACAGAGGGGTTTTTTCTTACCATAAGCAATCAAACTAGAAATCAGATAAATCAGTAACAGAAAGGTAACAAGAAACTATAACACATCCAAAATATTATTTGACCATATAGTCAACATAACATTTTGATGGAATAGTTGACACTTTTAAAATACTAAACCCTTGAATTCCAGTATGGATGTTCTACCCATGGCACTGAAGCATGCCCTGAGAAGGACCCTATGGTCATCTCTAAAAAGAATCCGTGCTCAGAGGTCCCAGCTAAGGAATCCAGGAGCGGCCAACCCAGACATTTGCTCCTTCTCTACGAAGGACACTGACACCGCCTTGTGTCTCCCTCCCAGTGGCTGGGTTGGAACCTGTGTCCTGAGGGGTTTCTTAATGAGGACACTGGGCAATGTTGGCCTTGGCCTGGGTTGATCAGCTCTCCTGAAGCTCAGTGAATAGTAAATGTCTTTCTGGCAGCCTCATACCCTGTCTGCAAGTCTGCCTTGTTAAATGGACACGGAGGCTGTCCTGTCACCTACCTTTGGCCAGGTCCTCACCACTCACTCCCACCCAGTACCAAGGCAGCCTCACCTTCTCCCTGGGGCACAGTCTCCTCCCAGCTCAGCAGCCCTGATTCCCAGGAGGTGCTGGCCTTCCAGACATCCCTTGAACACAGACAGGCTGCCCTGGGGATCCAGGCCCTTTGTTCTGGGCTAAATAGAGGTTACTAAGTGAAAATGCTCTGTAACCAGCCTGCTCTTTACAAATTGGAGTGGATTTTCCTGTCCTGCCCACCGCTCCTGGACCGCCCTGTATGTAAGTCCTCAATAAACCCTATATCTCCTTCCCTATCCCCTTCTTTGCCCCATCCAGCAGGAAGTCCCAGTTCCCAAATACCAACCTCTGGAGTTGGGCAACATGGCTTCTCCCCTTTCTAGGTCCCATGACAGCCATCTTGCTATTACTCACCTTCGGGCCCTGTATTTTTAACCTCCTTGTCAAATTTGTTTCCTCTAGGTTCAAGACCATCAAGCTACAGATGGTCTTACAAATGGAACCCCAAATGAGCTCAACTAACAACTTCTACTGAGGACCCCTGGACCAACCTGCTGGTCCTTTGGCCTGAAGAGTTCCCCTCTGGAGGACACTACAACTGCAGGGCCCCTTCTTTGCCCCTATCCAGCAGGAAGTCCCAATTCCCAACAGTAGTTGGAGTGTCCTGTTTAGAGGGGGGATTGAGAGGTGAAGCCAGCTGGACTTCCTAGGTCAAGTGGGGATTTGGAGAACTTTTCTGTCTAGCTAGAGGATTATAAATGCACCAAACAGCACTCTGTACAAACGCACCAATCAGCGTTCTGTGTCTAGCTAAAGGATTGTAAATGCACCAATCAGCACTCTGTAAAAATGCACCAATCAGTACTCTGCTTCTCCTAAAGGATTATAAATGCACCAATCAGCACTGTGTAAAAAATGCACCTATCAGTGCTCTGTGTGTAGCTAAAGGATTGTAAATGCACCAATCAGCACTCTGTCTAGCTAAAGGATTATAAACACGCCAATCAGCACTCTGTAAAATGGACCAATCGGCGCTCTATAAAACGGACTAATCAGCAGGACGTGGGAGGGGACAAATAAGGGAATAAAGGCTGGCCACTCCAGCCAGCAGTGGCAACTGGCTGGGGTCCCCTTCCACAATGTGAAAGCTTTGTTCTTTTGCTCTTCACACTAAATCTTGCTGCTGCTCAAAACCAAACAAACAAACAAAAAAAACACCTCCTACTGGAGTCAGTGGGGTCGCATGACAATGACACACCTCTGTTTGGACTTGCCACATTTTAAGGCTCGGCAGCCACAATGGCAGGGGAGGAAGGCGGAACAGAGTGTACTGGACAGAGGGCTCCAGCAAGGCCTGGCTTCGGGCTGAAAGCGATTGGAAACACAGACTTGCAGCTGTGAGCTGGCACAGGGAGGGCCGGCCAGGCATGGGTATTTCTAGGTAGATGCCTGTGATGTGCAGCCCCTGCCAAGAAAGCGGGTCTGAGCCAGGCAGGCTGAGGGAGCTCCACTGCCCTACAGGGACCAACTCACATGGCAGCCTCTTCCTTATGCATTTTGGAAGTCATGAAAAAAATTCCTCTATTACTGAGAAAAGAAAAATAGCTTTAAGCAGTGTAACCTCTGTGAGATATGCAAAATTGTCAGGTCCAGAGAGAATAGAGTATGGGACTTCAGTCACACGCCGTTACTCCTCTACTCCTGCCCCCACATCCACAGGCAACTGTTTAAAGGCACTGTGTTCCCCACTAGCCGCCTCACCTATTATCTTCTCCTGCCTGGAATCTGTGATACAAAGAACAATGTATAGCTAATCAATAGCTTATGTTATTCTAATGTAAATTCTTGGTAACAACTTAGGAAGTGCCAGTTCTTTTTTCTTAAAAACTCTCTTGTAACTGCAGCTGAGTGGACATTTCAGGGCAAGTTGAATCTATGCTCCTGGCTTGGCCAGCCTCGAGCTTTGGACGCGAATAAACTCTATATTTAGTCATGTTTTATGAATCTTGTTTTTTAGGGTTGACACTAGTTAGAGTCAAGAAGAGACCAGTGATAACCCTGTCTACGGGACCCTGTGATGGCAGCCCCGTTCACAGCGGCACACACCCGAGTTTCTGAAGGCAAAGGCAAGGCCTGTGGGCAGCTCTTTCCCTGGCACTTCAAAGGCTGGCCTGTTTCTTCTGGGGCCCAGCCAGTTGCTTCCTCCCATGGGATGCAGGCAGCTTGACTGGAGTTTCAATGCTGCATGCACTGCCCAGCTGGGAGGCAGCTGGAGGGAGATTTATTTGAAGAGAGGATGTAATGCCTTCCTGTGGCTGCCAGGAGGACTCCAGATACACAGGACGGGATGCTCCAAGTTCACTGGGAGCTTCCATTTCCCAGAAGATCCATTTGTCTTGCACCCTAAGCCTCTCGTCAAGGCAACACTCTCACCAAAGGCTCAGGAAAAGCGCATTTGTTCAACATCCAGCATCACACTATGCCTTCATCTCCCACCGGGGTGATTTTCAATCCACTCTGGCTCTGTCACCATGCCGTGTTAGGGAAGGCAAAATCACTTGCGTGTCAAAGCACAAATCATGATGCACACGTCAGATGAATGCCCACACAGCCCCTGTGTTACACGCGTTTAGTTTTAAGTTAAAAACCTGCCTATGCTGACACAAGTTGTCCAAGAAACCAAGGCTTCCAGATTGCTGGGAAATGGGGCAGCCCCAGAATTGTGCCCGGAGCGTTTCCAGCGGAGCCTGGCTTCCAAAAGAAGTGTTTGTTAATGAAGCCTCCTTCCTGAGTCTCAGACTGAAACCATTCTTCCTGTTTATGTTTCCTTTCAAAAACACTACACATTGGGTACAGCGCACACTAAGGTGAGGGGTGCACCAAAATCTCAGGAATCACCACCCAAGAACTTATCCATGGAACCAAACACCACCTGTTTCCCCTAAAACCTAGTGAAATTAAAAATTAAAAAAGGCTTCAATAATGAACCATAACTATGGTTTTTAAACAAAAAGCCATTTGGCTGTCGCCTTTCTACAAAGGTAACACGTGATTCTGAGCAGAAGGAAGAACTGCTTCTACTACCGAGGGCCTACAGAGGAGTCCCATGGAGGAGGCCCGAGGAGGCCGCCCGGGCACGGAGGCTGCCCCTTTTCTGTGCCAACGGATCCCTTGAGGCCTGCCCTCCCCAGCACCTCGGCCTGTGCGCGGCCCCTCAGGGCCTCAGGACAAGGCTCACCCTCAGCCCCCATCGGAACAGCCTCACACCCCATCTCCTGGGTCTCCCAGGGTAACAGTCTTTAGCTAACTCCTTTTATGAGGAAAGGCTAGAAGCTGAGACGGGGCAGGGACCCCCTTTTTTGGAGGGCCTGCAGTGCCCCCCGCCCCCAGCACCCCCAAGCATGGAAATCCAATATCCCAACTCGGTTCCATAACAAAGTCTCGGCCCCTGGAAATAAAGCCCATCCTTGTAGTTGCCCCACATAGCAAGAGCGTTTCCAGGTGGGCGGAGGGAAGGGCGTTCAGGGCGGGGGCTCCGCGGGGTCCGCAGGCCTCCCGGGCACGCGGGGCCACAGACACGGGCGCGCAGCCCAAGCGCGGGCCGGGACAGGTAGCGCGGGCCGGGCGAGGCTGTCAGTGCGCCCCGTTTCTCCGGCCTCCAGCCGTGTGTGGCGCTGTCTCCGTCTCCGGCTCCACCGGCGGGAGAGGCTCACCGGCGCCTGGCTGGTCTCCCTGGGAACAGGCGTCCACACCAGCAGCCCTGGAGAAGCGCCCACCGCCCGCCTCCAGGACCTTCCCCCAGGAGCCGCGCCGGGCTCGCCCTTCCTTCCTCCCTCGCGCCGGGGAAGGTCCCCAAGGGGTGCGCACGGTGCCCAGCGCAGCTGCCCTCGGCCCCTCCTGTCCTTACCCACTTCCTTCCTCAGAACCCGGCCGCTCCCGTGGCCTCTGAATCCAAGATGGACAGCGGTGGCTTTGGCCTTCTCCACTGGGGAGCTCCTTCCCTCTCCTTCCTTCCCTCCATCCCTTCCTTCTTCCTCTTTTCCTTCCTTCCTCCCTCCCTTCCTCTTTTCCTTCCTTCCATCCTCTTTTCCCTCCTCCCTTCCTCTTTTCCTTCCTTCCCTTCCTTCCCTTCCTGTCTTCCTTCCTTCCCACCCCCTTTTCCTTCCCTCCCTCCCTCCCTCTTTTCTTCCTTCCTTCCCTCTTTCCCTTTCTTCCTTCCTTTTCTTGCTTTCTCCCTTCCTTCTTTCCTTCCTCCCTTCCTTCCTCCCTCCCTTTACTTCTTTCTTTCCTTCCTTCCTTCCTCCCTTCCTTCCCTTCCTTTGTCCCTCCCTTCCTTCCCTCCCTCCCTCTTTTCCTTCCTTCCTTCCTTCCCTCCCTCCCTCTTTTCCTTCCTTCCTTTCTTCCCTCCCTCTTTTCTCCCTCCCTTTTTTGCTTCCTTCTTCCTTCCTTCCCTCCCTCCCCTCCCTCCCCTTGCAGCAACGACCCCTTGGCCTCCCCCTAGAAGGCCTCCATCAGGTCCCCTCACACCTTCTGAGGCCCATAAACACCCCCAGGTCTTCCTGTTCAGGCAAATCGCCCCACTCTCCACCACCGTCCCGCCAAGGTCCCAGCTACCGCCGCTCCATGGCCCCAGCACAGAGAAAGGGCGGCGCTGTAGAGAGGACAGGCCCTGCCTGCTAGAGGCCCCGGGGGAGAGGGAAGCCTAAAAAAACAAATAAATAAAATAAACCAGCCGCGCACGGAAATCAATGGGCCCCCCTCCGTGTGCTCCGCAGAGGCGTGGGTTCTCCAGGCAGCGCGCAGCTAGGGGTTGCTCCGTGGCCACGGCCGAGTCCAGCTGAGGTGGCTGCGGGGGGCTGACTTTGAGACTTGTGTTCCAGGGCGAGGAGGAATTTAATGGCAAAGAGAGGATGGGCGTGGGAGATCCCAAAGACAGTATCCATGGGTTCCACTAGTTTCTAAAATAATTTTAATAATATATATTTTTCCAGAAAAATCATCCATTTTGTGAAATCTGTATTTTTTATCAGCATGTAATAGTCTAATATGACTTTTATCTTCTTTACCTCTACTACTGTATTCCCTTTCTAAATACTTCATTTTGTTAATTTTTCCTTTCCCATTCTCTTTCTTGATGCCAAAGCTCTACCTGTACTATCAATAATGTCTACCCCCCAAAACCACCTCCTGGCTTACCAGTTCTACCATATTTAGTCTTCTAATTTTGTATGCTTGCCTTTCTGTGGTTCAGCTCTTTCCTCCTCTCCTGTGTCACTTTGTTCGCCTATTATTTTTCCTCAATTTGAAAACAATTAAAATAACTAAGTCTAGACATTATTCCCAAGCACAGCGTCAAGGCCTGCCGTGAACTCTGAGGCTGCTGTGTTCCCCGAGCTGAGCAAGCCGCCTGTGGGCCCACGAGGAAGGCATAGCCAAGCCCTGGAATGGGAGGCGAGTTTGCTGTGCGTCCTGAATAAGTAGCCAACCTCTCTGGGCCTGACCTTCCTTTAAAACAATATTTCCTGCTAAGAAATTAAAAATGTATAAAGCAGTACCTTACTACTTTGTAATTCTGTACTTTGTCAATGTTCCTGAAATGGTGTACATTACTGTTTTTGACACTACTACTGCAAATTCTATCACTACTACTACTACTATTACTTTTTTTACTCACTTTTTGAGAGAGGATAACTTTTTCCCTCTCATTTTTATTTTGCAATTAATGTATTGTGGTCAAAGACTGGAAAATAATTGAAGAAATGTTGGAAAATATCCAGTTAGTAAATCATTGAGATTGTCTTCCTGGCTTAATATATGACGAATTTTGTAACTGTTTTGTGGACTCTTGAAAAGGTATCTTTTCTATAGAAAATGGAGAGAACTGGCCGGGCGCGGGGACTCACGCCTGTAATCCCAGCACTTTGGGAGGCTGAGGCGGGCAGATCACGAGGTCAAGGTATCAAGACCATCCTGGCTAACACGGTAAAACCCCATCTCTACTAAAAATACAAAATTTAGCTGTGTGTGGTTGCAGGCACCTGTAGTCCCAGCTACTTGGGAGACTGAGGCAGGACAATCCCTTGAACCCAGGAGGTGGAGTTTGCAGTGAGCTGAGATCTTGCCACTGCACTCCAACCTGGGCGACAGAGGGAGATTCTGTCTCAAAAAAAAAAAAAAAAGAAAGAAAAGAAAAAAAGAAAATGGACAGAACTGCATGTCTAAGAATTCAATGCTCAGAGACAGATGTGTCATATGAAAGTCTTCCATGGCAGTGAAGTTTCTATTAATTTCCCCTTATATTTTCTGATTAAATTCATTTTTTATATTCTGATGCAATATTTTTGGCAATTAGAACTATTATGTTGACTGTCTCATTGAAGTTTTAAATATGAGCTCTATAAAATATTCTCTATATTTCTACCTTTTCAATTGCATTAAGTTGTATTAGCCATTTATTTTTATTCACAAGTTTTAATTCTCTCAAGTGACTCTGATCACAGTTTTAAAGTGGAATCCAGTTAAGAAATTTAATTCTTATTTTTTATTGGCTATTTTTATATAGTCTTGGTTTAGGTTCTGAGGTTTTTATTTCTTTTTTTATTTACAGATTTGTCAAAAAATAATGAGAATAAATCTATATATCTCAATGACAAAAGATAAATAAATAAACCAGTATCCTTTGACCTGCCTATGTAAGATAAAATAGAAAGTTTTAATTTCTCTGACATCTCAAGACATTTTGTGGTCTTCATTAATTCAATACGAGATTTTAGACTCAGGTTGTGTTTGTTAAATTCTTATTATTTACAATATATGTCATCTGTTCAGATATGTTTGGAGAAAGATGACATCTGATAACTATAATAATATCAGGTTACATTTGTGAGTGATTACGTCAGGCAGTTTGTGTGGTTCGTGAGTATTAGCTAATCCTTAGAGCTAAGGAAACTAAGGCCCAGAGAGGCTAAGTAACCACCCAAGATCACACAGGAGGTTAATAACAGACACAGACAGGTTTCTGTAACTTTAGTAGACATGTGAAACTTGACTGGATCTGAAACTGGAGCTCTGGGATCACAGCCATGTCCTCTCAAAGCTTTGTCACTGACTGTTCAGGAGATGGATACCCAGGAGTTGGAAGTCCTCTTACTTTTGTTTCTATTTGTGTGTATCAAATTTCTGAATTCTTGTAGAAATGATATCTTTATCTTTGTAATTAAAATTGCTGACAGGCTGTGCCTTAGTTAAAATATCATTCAGGGAACTGGGACACAGGAAGTAAATTTTCCATGTACATCCCATAATCCGTTTCTCTGCTTTTTTCTTTTTCTCTTCAGGTATATTTTCTTCAACTATGTTTTGATTATTGCCACTGTTTATTTCCTTTTTAATTCAGTCATCCTGTATCAAAGTGAAGTCCACCCAGAACGTGTTTCCCAATGAACAGGCTTGTAGACTGTCACCAAGTCCCTCAAACCTGTTCACTGAATGCTGGTGTCACCTCACCCCAGCTAGAAGTGAAGGCCTCATCGCGTGCATTGCAGATAAGGTCTGTGCTGTCCCTGCCTCTCTCTGGCAGCAAGGAAGAGAGTCCATGTTATCACACAAGTTCAAGGACCCACATCTGAGGCCTTCAGGCCCCCCACGTTCTGCACTGAGAGCCTCCTGCTGTGCCCGGCCACCCAGCATCGAGTGGGGACCAGCGTAACCTCTGAAGCCAGGCGTAGACGAAACTCCTCTGGTCCCTTGGAAGGTACCTTTATGTGGTGCAGGCAGCTTCCGGGTGTAGACCATTTCCACTTCTCTGATCTTCGAACCAGCAGTTCTAGCTGGATTTCAGCCACTGAAGCACACATGAGACCATTTTGGTTCCTCCGTTATTATGGCTGAACTGTGTCCCTAGGAATCCATATGTTGAAGCCCTAGCCTTTGGGACCTCAGAATTCGACTGGATTTGGAGACAAACTCTTTAAAGAGGTGATTAAGGTAAAATGAGGCCCTTGGGATGGGCCCCTATGCAAGAAAACAGGTGTCCTTATAAGCAGAGGAGGTCTGGACACACAGAGAGGCAGCCGGATGCACACACAGAGGAAAGACCCTCAGTGAAGACGCAGCAAGGCCAAGTCCACAGGCCACAAGAGAGGCTCAGGAGAACCAGCCCTCCTGGCACCTTGGCCTTGGACTTCCAGGCTCCTGAACGGTACAGAAATACATGTCTGTTATCTGAGCTACCCAGGCTGTGGTACTTTGTCCTGGCAGCCTGAGCAGACGATGACAGCAATCCAGCCCTCTTTAGTTTGTGGTTTGTAGATATTCTCTCCAGTCACTTGCTCAAAGGAGTTTTTAGAACTCGTGTGTGTGTGTGTGTGTGTGTGTGTGTGTGTGTCTGTGTGTGTCTGTGTGTTTATTAATAAAAAGCCAGTCCCTCTGGGGCTGGCGCCCTGGGCCATGTGAATCAGGAAGCTGGCCCGCACGGCAGGGTTAGCTCTGCCGCCTCCAGGATACGCTGAGTGTGGCCTGGTGACCCCACGGTCAGGGGCCTGTTTTCTTCACCTCTGCCCATTGCATCAGTGAAGCTCTTCATCTGTCACATGTTTTGTTCTCCTCTGACTGCAGGGCCCATGCTGCCCAGACGCCCAGTTCTCAGATGACTTCGTGTGTCATTGGCTCCTGTTCTGAAGCAGATCCCACACCTTTGGAGATGGTATGAAAAATCTATGACAGCAGATTCTCTCCAGTGTCTTCTCCTCACTCCTCCTCTCCTCGTACTCAGTGCTGCATCCCTTGGAGACCCATCACTCAGGTTATTTTAATTACTTCCTGCAGGTGGACCCGTGTGAGGCCACAGTCCCAGGCCCTGTGCACACCCTGCCAGGCACCACCCCCAGGGTCTTTCGAAGTCAGCAGGCCAGCATCTGTCAGCTCAGGCCGCCGTGACAAAGCACTGCAGGCCATGGTTTCCCATCAAAAGCCTGTTTTCTTTCAGTTCTAAAGGCTGGATGTCTGCCATCAGGCCAGGGCAGGGCTGGTTTCCCCTGAGGCCTCGCTCCTCAGCCGTTTTCTCCCTGTGTCTTCACGATGTTTTCCTCTGTGAGTTTAGGGGATCCCAAATCCCCTCTTCTGAAAGGCTGTGGCCAGACTGGATGAGGACCTTCTTTTAACTATGACCTCCTTTTAACCACCTCATAAAGGCCCTGTCTGCAAACACAGTCGCATTCTGAGGTGCCGGGGACTATGGATTTTGCAGGGACATGGTTTAGTCCATAACAATGTCCAGCACCAAAGCTTTATCATGTGCCCCTGAATGGGCTACCTCCTGGCCCATCTTCTTGGGCGCTGCTCTCGCTCCAACATTGAGTTTACTCCTTGAATTCATAGTTTGCCTTTGTAGTCTGTCACCCATGAAATCCTAGAATTTCTGTTGCTATCAGTATGTCCAATCTTTTTCCGTTTTAAAATAGTTTATCTCTGGCTCGCTGTGGTTCAGGCCCACGGTGCTGTGTGCACATGTAGGTATATACCCTTCTCAGTGGCACTGGCCTCGTCTGCCTCTTTGTCTCAGAAGGCATTCTGCATGCCATCCCTTCTCCCCTCACTCCTGCCATCCCTATGCTCCTTCCTTCTCTCCATCCCATCTTCCCACCTCATGCCCACTCTCTCGTTAATACTTCATACTTGCTGAGATGTTTCTGCAAAGCTGAGCTAAATCACAGTATTAAATATTTTCCCCTGCTTAGTCACCTTCAGAGGCAGCCCAGGATGTGCTGAGTTACATCGACTGCACAGCCCATGTCTCTTCCACTTGGCCGTTCAGCATGATCTCCCCTCTCCTCGACATGGCCAGCCCACACTGGCCTCCGTAGCCGCCCTCCCTATGGCAGGCAGGGGTGGAGGCAGGCTGAGGCACCTGTCCTCTGAGGCCTGCAAAGGCTCTCTCTCCTGCGCTTCTCTGAGGATGTCGCTCCACCCTGCTCAAGGAGTACTAGACCCCTCCGTCTGCTGAGGTCAGCTCCAGCTGATGACTGCGCTTGGCACCCATATCCTTCGTGGGACAACCTGGTGTCTGCGGTCTTGGGGCAGGGGTCTCCTCTGCACCCTCCTTATTTAATTCAGCAGCACTCCTCAGAGCTCAGGAGCCACTCTGGACTTCTCTGGGCAACAGGAGGGCAGCTTTCTCCAAGCCCCCTCACCAGGGCCCACGGCAGCAGCAAAGAACAGACCCACAGGTAAGTGTGGCAGCGGGGAGCATGAGGTGGGGGGATGGGGGGCACCGGAGAGCACTTCCCCCCACACCAGCCCTGCCACTTTCTCCAGTGGGAGCTTCATCCACACACCATCGGCGCCCAGCCTTTCTGTTCCACACCCTAGAGGTGCCTGGTGGGCTGAGCTTACAGGCGGGCATTGGCCCCACCCTGGCCAACCCTGAGCAAGGTAGCTCTAGCACCTCCCCTTCAAAAAGTGGGGTCTTTGTCACTACTGCTGGACTATGCTCTGGGCTCAGGTGAGACTATGGGAGAGCAAGAAGAGTCCTACTTAACATTCTTAAAAGAGGTTATACTTAATAAATGCACAGAAAAAACACTAGAGCAATAGTGGCAAGGGTGATTTCTAGGGAGGGAGCGATAAGGGAACAGGGAGATGCCCTGGTTTGCTCTCTGCTTCCACATTGTCTGACTTTATCATTTTACAGTGAGAATGCATTCATGCATTGCTTCGCTAGCTGGAAAAATGCACTTAAAATTAGTGACTATATGCTAAAGGCAAAAAACCAAAAAATCACCTACCAAATGCTGAAGTTTCCAGTCACTTATAATCTCATTATCCTAACAGAAATGCTGTTTGACTTTTCCATGTGCACACTTTTTTTTTTTTTTTTTCTGAGACAGTCTCGCTCTGTTGCCCAGGCCGGAGTGCAGTGGCCGGATCTCAGCTCACTGCAAGCTCTGCCTCCTGGGTTTATGCCATTCTCCTGCCTCAGACTCCCCAGCAGCCGGGACTACAGGCACCCACCACCACACCCGGCTAGTTTTTTGTATTTTTTTTAGTAGAGATGGGGTTTCATTGTGTTAGCTAGGATGGTCTCAATCTCCTGACCTCGTGATCCACCCGCCTCAACCTCCCAAAGTGCTGGGATTACAGGTGTGAGCCACCACGCCCAGCTGTGCACACATTTTTATTCACATGCACATTTTTACTGCAGGGAAATCACAGAGTACACAATATTCTTTACCATCAGGGGCTTATCAGAGTGACAGTCAAGCTCGAAACTCTAGCCCCAGTGCCTTGGAGAGTCTGTAAGCCATGAGCTGATCCAGGGTCTCCCTCACCTGGCCTGGTGGCTCAGAGGTCGGGAGCACCTGGAGGGTAGGATGCCACATCTGTCTGCAGAGGGTCTATTGACCATTCTGACTGCCTTATTATTTGCTGCTCTGAATTTCCTATTCGCGGAAGAAATTAGCCAACCCTAACTGGAAAACAGACAGAGGTACTCGTGACTCTTTCTCAGAAAGGAGGTCTGGAATAGTAAAGGCAGGGAAGCTCTTTTTAACAAGACTGTGATGAACCACATTCTACAATATTTTGAGGCCTATTAGAGCAGCCTTTTAGTGTAGAATACCACATTTCAGGAGGAAAACTTAAAGCACAAGTAATCCTTATTAAATTGACCTTCTTTTAGAAATTCAGATTTCATGTTTTTTAAACTCTGGCAGATCATGATCACAATGGCACTGGGGACATAATTCCATCAGTTAACTTTAGTTTTTACTATCAAACCTTTTGCTGACTGTGAAACCATGAAAATCTAGTGGGCATTTTAAAATCCAAATGACTTTTCTTTCCATTTTTGCAACACTGTTCAGTAGAGTTCTTCCTAGGCAGCATTCATTTTTCTGTTGCTAAAACTAGCTCATATGCACCAGGAGAATGTGACCATAAAAAAGAAAGAAAAACAAAAGAGAGGAAAGTCCCATCAGAAGAGTGTGTGTTTGGTGAGGTCACTCCGAGAGGAGGTTTGAGGCTGATTTGACACTCAATCAGTCACTCCGGGCCCCCTTCCTAGCACATGGTTTGAAGAGCAAGAGACACCACACAGAAGACATGCCCTTGCATATCTGTTTTTAAAGCTATAACATTCTGCTTATATCATTTTTAAATTACATATCTTGTAGAAAAAAAAAAAAAAAGACATGGTCATGTCAGAGGTCATGGTGTAGCAGGAGAGAAGAAAAGTTGTGGATATTTCCCAGGGCCCTCGTCCTTCCCACACAGCAGCAAAGCAAACACAGAGGAAAATGGAAACTAGAGCAAGTGAGGAAACCTGCTGAGAGAATCTGCTCTTGCCTGGAAAAGGCAAGTGGCAGAGACTTGGAAAAAGGATTAGACTTTCTACATTGATAGAAAGTTATAAATGAGGCTTCTTACAGGAGGTAAAAAGAAAGAAAACATGCAGGAATTTCACTTAAGCACTATTATACTCTGAACATTGTGCTGCGAGCTATGTATGCCTCTTTTGAAATTTTTATAACAACCTGGAAATGGTTAGATAGCATTATCCCCTTCATTACGGAAGAGAAGACTAAGGCTCAAATAATGGCTCTAGAGAGATGAGACAGAAGTTTACTAAAACTGTTAGGCATTAAAGTACTGGGTTTTCCCTCAGTACTTAAAATGTCATAATTGATTTCTAGGTTCATATCATTGTGGTCAGAAAAGATCCTTGGTATGATTCTAATCCTCTTAAATTTGTTAAAACTTATCTGGTGACCCAATATGTGGTCTCTCCTGGAGAATGTTCCCTGTGCACTTGTGAAGAATGTTGCTTTTGGGTTGAATGATCTGGATGTGTCTGCTGGGTCCATTTGGTCTACAGTGGTGTTCAAGTCTCCTGTTGCTTTGTGGATTTTCTGCCCAGATGTTCCATCTATTATTGAAAATGGAGTATTAACATTTCCTACTATTAAGTATTGCTGTACGTGTCTCCCTTCAGTTCTGTCATGCTTGCTTTATATATTCAGGTGCTCTAATGTTGGGTGCATATATATTTATAATTGTTATATATTTTGGGTGGATTGACCCTTCCATCATTAGATAGTATCCTTCTTTGTCTCTTGTGACAGTTTTTTACTTAAAGCCTATCTTGTCTGCTGTAACTATAGCCACCCTTTTCTGGTTTAGTTACCATTTGCACAGAATATCTTTTTCTATCCTTTTACTTTCAGCCTATGTGTGTCCTTAAATTTAAAGTGAATCTCTCATAGACAACACCTTGCTGGATCTTGCTTTTGTGAATCCATTCATCCACTTTATGTCTTTTGATTGGGGAATTTAAGCCATTTACATTTAAAGTAATTACTGATAGGGAAGGATTTACTATTGCTGCTTTGTTCACTGTTTTCTGTTTGTCTTATAGCCTTTTTGTCCCTCTTTTTCTCTCTTGCCATCTTGCCTTGTGTTTCCTTGTGCTTTTGTTTATACTGATATGCTTTGAATAAGATCTAGAGACCTGCTGTACAGAATTATACCTATAGATGACAATACTGTATTATATACTCAAAAACCTAAGAGGGTAGATCTCATGCTAAATGTTCTTACCCTAACAAAAATATATCCTTAGTGAAAGAAAGGGCTAAAGTAGAGTTAGAGTGAGCATGGCTGAAAGCAGAGTTCTCTCAAAGGGATTTTTTAATGTGTCTGATACCCACATGCTCAATTCCATTAAAGGAAATGTTTCCCTAAAACAACCAGGCCCTCCACATGCTGAGAGGGGCATAAGTGAACTCTGCACTCTGCAAACCTCCCTGCCAGGCTACCTTCTCTTCTCTTGTGCTCCTGTCCAGACTGACCTGTCCTGGACAGCGGAGAAAGTGGTATGGCCAAGACTACCACTGTTCTTCACCTCCCTCCCCTGACCACAGTCGGCCCCCTGGGCATTCGCCTTTGGAATATGGGCCCTGGCTTCCAGCAAGGGCACTCTCTTGCGCAACACGATAGTGCAAGCTTCCTGAGCAGCCTGGGAAGACTTCCTGTGCTGAGGTCCAAGCCGACGGAATTGATAAGAAGAGATGCCCAGAGGCTCATGCCTGCCTGCCCCAACTCCCAAGGAGGGCTCCTTTAGCTGTCTCTGAGTGTTACTCAAATGAAATTCCAAGGTCAAATGAATTTGAGAAACACTGACTGAAGAGCAACTCGGGTTACTTAGGTAATTAATTACAGGGCTCCTTGGAGTCTAACATTCTCATGTGAATTGTGGTTCTCCAAGGGTTGGATGTATTATGCAGTGTTTTCAGAATGAGTTTGACCTGGAAATCCTCTTGCTTGAATTACTTCAAACAACCAGTGTTCTCAGGCGATACCCTCTGAAGAGGAATGGAAGAAACAAGGTTGTAGGACCAAGAATTAGGAAAATACCAACCACCAAAAACGGTTTTAGCTACTTTAGATTTTTTTCATGGAAATTAAAAGTTCATGGTTCATATTTGTATCTCTCCACAAATTATGAGGAAGAAGAAGAAAAAAATAAACTAAGCTCTGACCTAATTCAGAATTATTCTGACATTATATAAAAGTACCTTGTCTGTTTCATTCTAAACTGAGTGTCTCTTCTCATAAACTTCACTCAAGAAATACCTGATTTTGTCCATCAAATGCATCATTTTATCAAGGCTCTAAGCTCATTGGACATCTCCAGGATTAGAGTCTGCTGCCTAATAAAGCATTCCACTGTCAGTGCTGATGGTTCATCGTCCTCCCTTGTGTGGGCTCAGTCACCTGACTTGTACTCACAGATCCCATCTCTATTCCCTGCAGCGATGTGGAAACATCCTATCTCTTCTCAGGTGTCGGAAGGCAGCTACCAAGCCTCCCTTGTATTCTTTTTCAGGTCCAGCACACCCAGCTCCTACCACTCTCTCTCAGGTGGAAGGGATGTTTAAATCATTGGCAGCTCCCATCCTCTGAGTAAGAGCTAGTTTCTCAGTGTCCATCCCACCTCACATATTCAAAGCAAACCATCCCAGCAGCACATAAGCAGGTGGGACACTGTGGTTGGGGGGGGGGGGTGCCTCACTATCGCTTAGTCACTCCCTGGTTGAAATAATTCTTGCCCAGCACCTTACTATTGATTAATACTGACTTCCTGAGATCTTTAAATCTCAGCAGATTAAACCAAGATCCTTACATCTTTTTATTTCTTTTGTGCACTCTATCCTCTTTAATAGCTGCCTCCTCCTTTCTTTTCTATCTTATACATTAGAACCATTTATTAATATCATTTTACCCTCTGATAGGGTATTTACTCTCTGGTAAATCCCACCTTTGAAGGTATTTACCATATGGTAAATACCAGAGAGTAAATACCCTGTTAGAGAGTAAAGCCATATTAGAGAGTAAAATGATTTTGAAAGCCTCAAAGGTAACTTACATATTGACATTAAAATTATAATAAGGTTTTAGAATTTTAAAATGAGAAAGAATCTTGAAAGCAATCTCATCTAAGCCTTCATTTTACACATGAGGAAACTGAGGTCTGAGGAGTCAAGCGATCTGCTGGAATTAACTCCTTTATTTGATGTTTCTGAGCATTTACGATGTCCCAGGCTCCATTCCTGTGCTAGACACACTATGGAAAACACACAAGTCTTTGTTCTATTGCAACGTACATCTGATTTTGAAGAACTGGAAAATGAACCCAGTCCTTTTCTTGCTATCTCTTTCTGTCTTCCCTTTTTTGCCCTCTAATATCATAATAGTCTTTTTAAATTTTCCTATGTATATAATAGCCATATATAAATATATGTATATAATATATAAAAATATGTATATATGTATATATGTATAAATATGCATATAATAGCCATATATAGTAAATATAAAGAAGATTTATATTTACAGTAAAGCTATATTTGTAAAGCAATTAAAGCTGCTAAGTCTGTTTCTGAAGGAACCCAGCCCCAGATACAGCAACCTCAAATGAAATGCAATCAAAGAAAAAAAGATGTTTCACCTTCCAGATTCTATGCCTCTGTGACAACACACAGCACAGTTGTCTAAAGAGAAACGAATGTGGAGTGTCTCCCAACAGAACTTCACTGAGAGTGTGTTCTCATGCAGGATAAGGGAAAATTCTATCACAAATTTCGTTTTGTATTTTGTTGGCAAAATTGAAAAACCACAGCACAAATGTCAATTCACATAAAAGGTGACATTTCTAATAATAACATTCTTTGAACATCTTTTGCTTGTTTTACTGGCAGTCAGTTCTTTCATCTAATTGACAAAGAATGCCCCTCAAAACTGATTTTTCAGAACTGTGCTATGAGTGTCTTGAAGGGTCATGCCTCAGCAGAGTGGGCCCTGGAGGGAAGCTGCCCCTTAATGCCCTCACGGCGCTAATGCAACATCCTTCTCTCTTCCGGTTCATTCCCTTCCCTCCCTGATTCTTTGGAGGGGCCAATGGGTGTCCCACCTTTGAAGACCTTGAATTTTTTTGCTCATTTAATATAATGCATTGAAAACCTACTATCCCCATAGCGGCTATAAAGTAAATAAGACAGTTATTGCCTTCGTTAGGTCATAAATTTGCAGAGCGGACATACCCGTAAACAGCTTCACTAACATAATGTCGCGTGTGTGATTCCAACTGGCCCTTGTTTATTAAATCATTTCTCCAACATCTATTACACTGGACTCTGAAACAGGGCTATGGGTTTATAGGAAAATGTATAAGGTGTTCAAAGTTGCATGAGGCACAGGTAATCATGGGCCTAAAGGGACCAGTAAGACAGCACAGTCCATTGTGATAATCTGTGACTATTTCATTAAGAAGACATTGTTCAAACTGCACCTTAAACAGTAAGCTCATTAGCAGTGTCCAGGCCCTGGGTGGGGGGATTCTGGGTAAGAACAGTAAGCTCATCAGCAGTGTCCAGGCCCTGGGTGGGGGGATTCTGGGTAAGAACAGTAAGCTCATCAGCAGTGTCCAGGCCCTGGGTGGGGGGATTCTGGGTAAGAACAGTAAGCTCATCAGCAGTGTCCAGACCCTGGGTGGGGGGATTCTGGGTAAGCTCATCAGCAGTGTCCAGGCCCTGGGTGGGGGGATTCTGGGTAAGAACAGTAAACTCATTAGCAGTGTCCAGGCCCTGGGCGGGGGATTCTGGGTAAGAACAGTAAACTCATCAGCAGTGTCCAGGCCCTGGGTGGGGGGGACTCTGGGTAAGAACAGTAAACTCATCAGCAGTGTCCAGGCCCTGGGTGGGGGGATTCTGGGTAAGAACAGTAAACTCATCAGCAGTGTCCAGGCCCTGGGCGGGGGATTCTGGGTAAGAACAGTAAGCTCATCAGCAGTGTCCAGGCCCTGGGCGGGGGATTCTGGGTAAGAACAGTAAGCTCATCAGCAGTGTCCAGGCCCTGGGTGGGGGATTCTGGGTAAGAACAGTAAACTCATCAGCAGTGTCCAGGCCCTGGGTGGGGGGATTCTGGGTAAGAATAGTAAACTCATCAGCAGTGTCCAGGCCCTGGGCGGGGGATTCTGGGTAAGAACAGTAAGCTCATCAGCAGTGTCCAGGCCCTGGGTGGGGGGATTCTGGGTAAGAACAGTAAACTCATTAGCAGTGTCCAGGCCCTGGGTGGGGGGATTCTGGGTAAGAACAGTAAACTCATTAGCAGTGTCCAGGCCCTGGGCGGGGGATTCTGGGTAAGAACAGTAAACTCATTAGCAGTGTCCAGACCCTGGGTGCGGGGGACTCTGGGTAAGAACAGTAAACTCATCAGCAGTGTCCAGGCCCTGGGTGCTGGGGGTTCTGGGTAAGAACAATAAGCTCATTAGCAGTGTCCAGGCCCTGGGTCAGGGGGTTCTGGGTAAGAACAGTAAACTCATTAGCAGTGTCCAGGCCCTGGGTCGGGGGATTCTGGGTAAGAACAGTAAACTCATTAGCAATGTCCAGGCCCTGGGTGCGGGGGATTCTGGGTAAGAACAATAAGCTCATTAGCAGTATCCAGGCCCTGGGTGGGGGGGGAGGTTCTGGGTAAGAACAATAAGCTCATTAGTAGTGTCCAGGCCCTGGGTCGGGAGATTCTGGGTAAGAACAGTAAACTCATTAGCAATGTCCAGGCCCTGGGTGTGGGGGATTCTGGGTAAGAACAATAAGCTCATTAGCAGTGTCCAGGCCCTGGGTGGGGGGGGGGGGGGGTTCTGGGTAAGAACAATAAGCTCATTAGCAGTGTCCAGGCCCTGGGTCGGGGGGTTCTGGGTAAGTGAGCAGAGGACCCCAAGCATGAAAGTGAAAGTCTTTCTTGAAGCACCTGTGAAGGTGAATTATTGGAACATTATAGAGAAAGAGAAAAAGACCAGGTCAGTTTGTAGAATGTGTTTCTCCACACATTACACTTCGATTTAGTGAATGAACCAAAGTGATCCTATCTTGCTAATTCAAATTCCCATTCAGGGCTTCCAACCAGAAGGAAGCTGGCAAGAACATCACTACCAATCTTGTAATTAAATAAAAAAAGTCCAGACAAACTTCAAATTAAAAATTTTTCTTGAACGCATCATGGAGGTGAGGTGTTGATGCAACTGATTAACCAGAAATATAAAGACAGGGAGGCACCTGCAAGGAAAAATGGGATGTGAGCAGCTGCTAGCCAGGGAAGATACATGCCAGATACCCCAGACACCACTATGAAGAGTTTGGCCAGAAGCTCCTCACAAATTGACAAAGGGTAGATGTGAACTAGCAAGAGGAGAGAGCAATCCTGAAGCTTCAAGTAAAAGAGTTTACACTCCCTTGCACCCTCTCAGCGTGAACCTCACTGAGTGTGCACTGAAGATGGGCGAAGCCAGACCTGGATCACTTTCCAGGACATCCTTATGGGAGAAGGACAGCAAGCACTCTACGCCCAGGGCGCTGATGAAAACCCACTGCCGCCAGGGGAAAGCACAGAAAGAAAGCCATCAAGCAGGGGAGGAGAGGCAAGAAGCAAAGCTGGACTGTGGTGCCAGCGTGGGGAGGGGCAGGAGCACCAAAAGCCACATAGTCAAGACACAGGGACATGGCACCTGCCTAAGGCTGAAGGTTAACCAGAATAGCAGAGGATAGCACCGGCCACAGCCCCACCAGGTGAATGTGTCAAGCAACAAGTAATAGCATGTAGTAGTCACTTTAGGGTGAAAGGCAGGAGCATAGAGGAAGCCTGTCTCTGCAAATCAGTTCAAAGAAAACACCTAAAAGTGAGGATGGAAAACACACTGGTAAAAACGCTCAGGCAAACCAGTTCCACACTGAACGCAAGGTACCATGAGAGGAATCTGAAGGTTAGGGTGCACTGAGGGTAACCATAGCAACAACAAACCACAAACCAAGTCCTCCTGGCTAGACTGAATCAAACTCCCACCTTAAAGGCCTAATGGAAGGAAAAGTATTCATTTCCAGGCACAAATGAATATTTGCCTTAGTTTGTACTATCTACCTTGCAACAAAAATTTTGTGACATATAAATAAGCTAGGGGGAAAAAAAAACCTCTCAAGAGATAATGCGACCAATGAAACCAGACTCAGGTATGACACTTTCAGATCAGAAGTTTTAAATAACTGACCTTGCTATGTTTAAAAGCCTAATGGAAAATGTAGACACCACACAAAATCAAATGGGTATTTTGAGCAGAGATGGGAAGAATGAAAACCATATTAACAAAAAGAATGCCCTTGACCGGCTCACCACAGGCCTAACAAATCTCAGAAAGGAATTAGTGAACTTGCAAATAGAACAACAAAAATCACCCAAACTGAAACATGAACGGAAAAACCAACAGCAGAGCATCCATGAATTGTGGAATAACATCAAAACATCCAACATGTGTAATCAGGATCCAAGAAGCAGAAAAAGAGAGAGAGAGAAATGGGCAGAAAAAATAGCCAAGAATTTGTCAAAATTAAATGACATCAAACCACGAATCTAAATAGCCCAGAAAACATCAAGCAGAATGAACTCCACCAAGCAAGCAAATCAAAACCAAACCTAGGTATGCCATATACAAACTTCTGAAAACCAAAGACAGAAAAAACAACAACCACATTACATACAGAAGAACACAGATGAGAATTGTGGAAAACTTATCAGACTATGCAAGCCAGGAGGTGCTAGAGTGACACCTTTGGAGTATTAGAAAAATACAATGTCAACACAAAATTCTATGCAGAGCAAAAAAACACATTTCAAAAATAAAGCAGATATAGAAATTCCACTCCTAGGTATGTACACAAAAGAACTGAAAACAGGTACATAAACAAATTCATGTAGACACATGTTCATAGCAACACTATTTCCAATAGCAAAAAGGTAGAAACAGCCCAAATATTTATTAAGATATGAATGAATTAACAAAAGCTAGTATATCTGTGTAAGGGAATATTATTCTGCCATTTATTCAAAGAATATCTGCAAATGGCCAACATAAAAGATACTCAATATTATTAATCACTAGGGAAATTCAAATCAAAACCACAATGACATACCACTTTACACCCATCAGATTGGCTAGTTAAAAAAAAAAAGAAAAAAAATAAAGAAAAAAAAGAAAAGAAGTATTCAAGAGGATGTGGAAAAATTTGAACGCTTGTGCACAGCTAGGGGGAATGTAATATTGTGTGGCCACTATGGAAAAGAGTATGGCAGTGCCTCAAATTACTCAGCAGCAAATCCCATATGTTCCCGCAATCCCACTTCCGGGTATACCCCAGTGAAATGAAAGCAGGGACTTGAAAAGATCATTGTACACCCATGTTCCTTATAGCATTATTCATAATAGCCATAAGGTGGAAGCAACTCAAATGTCCACTGATGAATGAATAAACAAACTATGGTATAAACATACAATGGAATATTTTCCTGCCATAAAAAAAGATGAAATACTGATACCCGCTACAATGTGACTGCACCTCAAAAGCATTATGCTAAGTGAAGGAGGGCCAACACCAAAGGCCATATATGATGTGATTCTATTTATTTGTAATCTCTGGAATAGGTAAATCCATAGATACAGATATGCATCTAACTTTATCTTCATGTATGTTGAAATCCAATTGTTCCAGCACCGTTTGTTTAAAGACTATCTTTTTCCAATTGAATTGCCGTTGTAGTTTGTTGAAAATCAATTAACTTTTAAATATATTTATGGACACTGAATTTTTTCCCATTGATCTATGTTCTATCCTTATGCCAGGAACACATCTGCCTCTATTACTGTAGCTTCACAGTTTGTGTTTAAATAGGAAAGTGTAAGCCCTACAACTTTGTTCTTCTTCAAGATGTTTGAGCTATTCTGGGTCCTTTGAATGTCCACTTAAATTTTAGAATTGTGTTGTTAATTTCTGAGGGGGAAAAAAAAGCCTGCTGGGTTTTGATAGGAATTGCACTGACTCTACAGCTCCACTTGAGAAGAGTTATCATCTAAATACTGAGTCTTGCAGTTCTTGAATGTGAACGTCTTCCCATTAGTTGAGTCTTTCTTAAATTACTCTCAGCAATGCCATGTTGTTTGCAGTGTACATGTCTTGCACTTCTTTGGCTAAAATTCATCCTGTTTTATTCTTTTTGATACTATTGAATAGAATTGCTTTCTTAATTTCACTTTTAGATTATTGTTATTGTTGCTGTTAATACACAGAAATACAGTAGAATTATGTATATTGATCTTGTACCCTGAAAACTTGCTGAATTTATTCATTCTTATAAATTTTCTACAGAATTTTTCGTGGGTTTCGTAGTATTTTCTAAATACAAGATTCTGTCATTTGTAAATAAAAACCATCTTACTTCTTCCTTTCCATGACATTCCTTGAATGTCTTTACTTCTTTTTCTTATATGATTACACTTGCCAGAACCATGAGCACAATAATGAATCAAAGTAGCAAGTTTCAATCCGAGGGAAAACGTTCATTCTCTCACTGTTAGGTATGACACTAGCTCGAGAACCTTTTGTGGACGGCCTTTACCAGGCTGGAGATGTTCCCTTCTATTTCTACTGTTTCGAGACTTTTAATCATGAATGGGTATTGGATTTTGTCAAATGCTTTTTCTGCTCCTGTTGAGATAATTATGTGGGAGTTCTTTGCCCTTTATACTTTTAAATATGGAGTAATTAGGCTAATTGATTTTTGAATGTTAAAACAAATCTTGCATTACCAGTAAAAATCTCACTTGGTCATGACAGTAATCCTTTCATATATTGCCAGACTTGACTTACTAATATTTTGTTGAGAATTTCTGCATTTACATTTCTAAAATAGTCATCTGCAGTTTTATTTTCATGTAATAGCTTTGCCAACCTTTGGCATTAGGACAGTACTAAAAAATCTAGAAGAGTTTTTGAAGAAGTGGTATTTTTTTAAAAAGTCAGTGTTTGAGAGAATTGAACAGTGAAGTCATTTAGGCCCTAAATTTCCTTATACGAGGATTTTTAATTATGAGTTTAATTTATTTACTTGTTATAAGACTCTATTTTCTAGCTCTCATTGGTTCTGTTTGGTAAATTTGTGACTTTCTAAACATGTATCCATTTTATCTAAGTTGTCTTATTTGTTAGCATAACATTGTTCAGTGCTCTGTTATAATACTTGTAACTTTTGAAAGGCGGCTAGTAATGTCTCCTGTTTCATTTCTGATTTTGACAATTAGGGTCTTCTTTTTCCTCTATTCGTTTCATGAAGAGTTTGTCAATTTTGTCAAGATTTTTAAAGAATCAATTTGGATTTCATTGGTTTTCTCTATTATTTTCAATATTATATTTTCCCTATTATGTTTATTATTTCCTTCGTTCCAATTGACTGTAATTTAGTTTGCTCTTCTTTTTGTACTTTCTCTTTTTTTTTTTTTTTTTTTTTGACAGAGTCTCGCTCTGTCGCCCAGGCTGGAGTGCAGTGGCTGGATCTCAGCTCACTGCAAGCTCCACCTCCTGGGTTGACGCCATTCTCCTGCCTCAGCCTCCCGAGTAGCTGGGACTACAGGCACCCGCCACCTCGCCCAGCTAGTTTTTTGTAGTTTTTAGTAGAGACGGGGTTTCACCGTGTTAGCCAGGATGGTCTCGATCTCCTGACCTCATGATCCGCCTGCCTCGGCCTCCCAAAGTGCTGGGATTACAGGCTTGAGCCACCGCGCCCGGCCTCTTTTTGTACTTTCTTATGGTGAAAGTTTAGGTTAATATTCTCAGATTTTTCTTCTTTTCTGTCATAGTCCTTCAATTCCATAAATTTCCTTCTAAACACTGCTTGAGTTATATCTCATATATTTTAATAGATTATGCTTATATTTTAATTTTGCTCAAAATTTTTTCTTTCTTTGTGTTTTCTCTTTTGACTCACAGGCTATTTAGAAGTGAGCTGTCTAATTTCCAAATATTTCTGTATTTCCCCAAATCCATTTATGATTCATTTCTAATTCAATTCTATTGTGGTCAGATGACATACTTTGTATAATTTCAGTCTTTGTAAATGTATCAGTACTTGATTTATGGCCTAGCTTATAGTCTATCCTGAAGAGCGTTCTTTGTAAGCTTGAAAAAAACAATGTGTATTCTGCCTTTGTTGGGTTGAGTCTTCTGTAGATATTAGGTCAAGTAATTGTGAGTATTACTCAAATTTTCTATAGCCTTGCTGATTTTTCTGTCTAGTTGTTATATTCATTATTAAGAAGAGGGTATTACAGTCTCCACTTACTTGTTTTGTTCTTCATACACTTAGGAATTTTGTTCTTAGTTGTATGTATATTAACAGTTGTTATATCATCCTGATTTATTGGTCCTAATAAAAATGTGCTAGGAGGACTTTTGTCTTCTTCTTTAGTAGTATTTTCAGACTTTAAATCTATTTTGTCTGACATTTGTACAGCCATTTCAGCTTTCTTATGTTTGCACCATTCCATTTATCTTTTTCCTTCCTTTTATCTTCAGCCGATTTGTATTTTTAGTCTAAACCTAAATCTGGATCTTAAACCTAAATATGTAAACAGATTAGAGTGAAACTGTTTTTTAAAAATCTAGTTTGTAAATCTATGCAATTTAACTGGAGTCTTTGGTATATTTATATTAATGTAATTGTTTATGTAGTTGGATTTATATCTGCTACTTCACTGTTTTCTATGTCTCACATCATTTTTGTTCCTGTTTCTTTTTACTACTTTCACTTACGTTAAATAGATGTTTTCTGACCTACTATTTTAATTCCTTTGTTGCTATTTTTACTTCGTGTTTTCAATTTGTTTTTAGTAATTGCTGTTGGGATTTCAATATACATCCTATTTATCACAATCTGGCCTAGATTAATAGTAACCTAATTTCATTAAAACCTAGAGATTCTGCTCTAAGGTAGCCCATTCTTTCCCTCCTCCTTTATGCTACTATTATAATACATATTACATCTCTGTAGGTAAAATAGCCAAAAGCATATTCGTGTCATTGTATGTGATTTTATTTTCAATTAGTTAAAAGAAGAAAAGACAAAAATGTATTTATTCAGGCTCATCTATATAGCTATGTATTTACCTTTTCCAGCGCTCTTTATTTTTTGGGGGGCCGGGGGTGGGGATGGGATTCAAGTTATCATCTGTTGCAATTTCCATTCCTTTCTTTAGTATTTCTTTCAAGGTAGGTATGCCAACAATTAATTCTCTGAGTCTTTCTTTTGTTTTGTTTTAAATCTGATCATATCCTTTTTTTAAACATCATTTTGAAAAATAGTTTTTCAATAAATGAAATTGTTTCTTGAGTTTGTATTTTCGTTTCAACACTTTAAATGTCATGCTACTGCTTTTTGGTCCTACACTTGTTTCTGATGAGATGAGAAGTCAGCTATTGTTCTGACTGTATTCTTACATGAGGCTTTTCATGTAAACAGCAATGAAAAGCTCACGAAAGTCCCCTCTGGCCTCTCAGGTACACACGCAGCACTGTGCACATACTCAGCCTTCTATGCCCTCAGGGACACAGGGGAGCTTATCAAAGTCTACTCTGGCTGTCACATTCCCTGCATCACCTATTACATGTCTGCCTAGTCTGCTTTTTATTTGATTTTTAGCAAAAGTACAAAAGCTATTTAATGAAAAAATACAGTCTTTTCAACAAATGGTACTATAATGAATAGGTATCTATATGCAAACAAAATAAATCTAAACTCAAAGCGGATCATAGATTTAGAGGTAAAAGTAAAACTTAGAAAATCTAAGAAAATCTTTGTGATCTTGTGCTAGCCAAAGGTTTCTTAAATATAATACTAAAGGCATGATCCCCTAAGGGACAAGTTCATAAACTGCACTTTATCAGAACTTAAAACTTCGTCTGAGAACTATACTATTAGAAAAATGAAGAAATGAAACTCAAGAAAATTTTTCAAATCAAAGATGACAAAGGACTTAATATTCTGAAAATATGAAAACTTCACAAAGCTCAACAACAAGAAAATAATCCAATCTGAAAAGGGCAAAAGACGTTAACAGACACTTCACCAAAGAACATAAATATATGTTCAACATCATTAATTATTAGTAAAATATAAATCAGAACCACAGTGAGATACCACTGCACACATATTAGAATGGCTTAAAATCACATCTGACAGAACCAAGTGCTGATTAGACCGTAGAAAAACGAACTCTCATACATTACTGGAAGATTGAGAATGACAGAGCAACTATGGAAAATTAGGCAGAGCAAACTATCTGGCCTCACAGCCCTCCTGCTAGGTGTTTTTGCGAGAGAAATGAAAACATGTATCCACACAAAGACCTCTGTTCACAATGTGGTCCATCTCTGCAATGAAATACTACTCAGCAATAAAAACATGCATACGAAAACATGACTGGATATCCAAAACATCCCGGTAAGTGGAGGAAACTGGATTCCTTTTTTATGAGATTCTTGAGAAGGCAAAACTAGAGGGACAAAAGTAAGATGAATTCTTGCCAAGGGCTGGAACTGGAAAGAAGCGATTGAATGTAAAGGGGGACCAGAAAACTTCTGGGTGTGATGGAAATATTCTCTCAGTTGAGGTGGTGGTTATATGATTGTATATATTTGCTGAAACTGATTAAACTATACACCTTAAAATGGTAAAATTTACTATGTTCAATTATACCTCAATTACCCTGAATTTTTTTTTTTTTTTTTTTGAGACAGGGTCTTGCTCTGTTTGCCCAAGCTGGAGTGTGGTGGCATAACCATAGCTCACTGCAGCCTCCAACTGTTGAGCTCAAGTGATCCTCCCATGCCAATCTCCTGCATAGCTGGGACTACAGGCGTGTGCCACCATGCCCAGCTAAGCTTTTCATTTTTTGCTGAGATGAGGTCTTGTTATGTTACTTGGGCTAGTCTCAAACTCGTGGCCTCAAGTTATCCTCCTGCCTCTGCCTCTCAAAGTGTTAGAATTACAGGCATGAGCCACTGTGCCTGGCCCTGATTTTTTTTTTTAAATAATGAATTAGGATATAGAATTTTTGCCATCATGCCATCAAATTGCATGGAACTTGGTACCAGGCAGCTTTGTTCAAACTATACAAAATGTATGTTCACATGAAAACATGTCCATGAGTATATGCCCAAAATACGCATCATGTATCTGCCCCAAATTGGAGGGAAAACAATTGACTTTCAAATGATGAAAAGACAAACTCTTAATGAGTAGAACCATACACAGCTATACAATGGAACAAACTATTGATAAAAGCAGCAACATGGATCAATCTCCAATGCATTTTCATAAATGAAAGAAGCCAGACCCAAAAGCCTATGATTCCATTGCCATTAAATTCTGGAGAAGGCAAAGCTGTAGCAGGGAGAACAGCTCAGCAGTGGCCAGGGGCTGCTCAGGGGAAGGGCTGTCTACAAAGGGGCAGCAGAAAGGAGTGTTTTTCCGGTGATAGACCTGCCACTTGTCTTAGTTGTGCTGCTATGTATGTGGCTACGGATTCTTCAACATTCACGGGGCTCTACAGCACATGACTGAATTCTACTGCACGTATAAGATACAAAATATAAAATCTTTAAATTTTATTTTTTAATATTGTGGATCCTGAGGAGAAGCAGGGAAGACTCAGATGGCCAGTCAGGAGGTGGCCCCAGCAAAGGAACTCTTGAGCAGGGTACCAGACACACTACGGGGTTGTTTTGGAAAACACAGAAAAGAAGAAGTTAAAGATTCTTTTAGACCTCTGTTTTTCTCCCCAGAGCAGGAAACATCTGCCAATGCTTTATGATGGAGTGGAACTGACTTCCTAATCTGAATGTTTCTCAAGCCTACGAGTCCCCCTTTGCCTGTCACTCCTTTTCTGTTCCACCTGATGGGCTCTGACGGGCTCCCAAGGAGAGGAGGAGCCCAAGGCCCTGTGTCTCCACTTCCCATTGCCTCACAGCCTGCGGTGAGAAGTATTCGTGCTTAGTTCATGCATTTCCTCACCATGCACTGGGGGTTCTGTATGGAGTCACAGAGCCAGACACCAATACCCAAAAAGATGCATAATGAACATCACAGCCTTATATGGGCTTAAAGTACAGGAGGGACCATATTCTCCTTTCCTTTCTTTTCTTCTCTCTCTTTCTCCTGCCTGCCTTTCTTCCTTCCTGCCTGCCTTCTTCCTTCCTTCCTTCTTGCTTGCTTTCTTTTCTCGTTAATCCATGCTTTTTATGCACATGAATGGACCAAGCACTGTGCCACTGGCCTGCTTGCCCAACCAACTTTCCTTTCCCTACTTCATCCTTTACGTGGCAGTGGAAATCTAACTGGGTTTTATGGCTAAAAATCATCTAGTGGCTTGGCTTTTGGGTAAAGCTTCTCATCTGCAGAGCCTGCACTGTCCTTCCAGGGTGGTCAGCACCATCCAGCCTCACCTCCCACGTGAGCCACGTGGCCCCCTGCAGCTTCTTCCATCCATAAGGTCCGTAACTTCCCGAGACATGCACCCACAGCCAAGTTAGCAACTGTGGCTTCTCACTTCTCACTCCTCTGCACCCCAGCATTCCTGGGTACCTCAACCACATCACCCAGCACACTGGACTGCGGTCACAGTGGAGGCTTGTCTCCCTGTTAGGGCATAAGCTACTGTAGGCCAAAGAAGGGCCTAATTTGTCTCTGACTCCTGTGGCCCAATAAAACTCAGCAGAATTCTGTCCATCCACTTGAGACAATGAGAGTCTGCACTGAGGACCATGAGTGAGGCTAAACAAGAAGGCAGAGGGGAAAAGCAGTGCCCTGTGTGGCCCACCTTGCCCAGAGGTCCCAGACGGGCTTGTGGCCGAATGCTGGCGTCCAGCACAACTTCAGAAGAGGGGCGGCCAGGGCACTCAGCCATCTGGTGCCTGCAGGTCCAACAGCTCCCGGGCTGTTTACAAAACTAGAAATCTCATGTTTGTAATTGCTGACAATGCTCATTTATCTTTATCCAACCAGCTTTGAAAGAAGGAGAATTGCAATGGAACTAATTGAGTGACCAATGCAGCCACAGATCAATGGGGCTTGGCTACTCAAAGCCGGCATCATCTATTACAGGATGCTTTTTCCAGTTGGACCAGAAATGGATCACATATGTAGCTCAGCTAGGTTTCAGAGTTATAAAGCTGATAGCAAGTTAGGTCTGTGCCACCTTCCGCAACCTCGTGAGTGTTTGTGAAACTATTACTAGAACCTGAAAAGGATGATGTCTATACTCTTCCGGGATGTTTAACATGCATACCTGGTAAAACAATGAGCAGGACTTCCACCATTAAAAAATATATATATATTTCAGATGAATCTTAGCTGGACCTCTTCTCCTATCAGGATTTCAGGATTTGGTTTTAAAAATAAAACGGCGACTCTTCAGGTGCTGCATTTGTTACTAAAATAATACAAAGCTGTGTTCGGAGTCCTTGCTTTAATCTTCTGTGGGTGGAATCCTAGGATTTGAGAGCTGAAATTGCCTCCAGCACCATAGCCTTCAGCCCTGCATCCCGCTCACATGCACATTTATTGATTCCATGAGTTTCACTCAACCTCTGGACCCTGAAGTCTACGGGGTTAAGAACAGAGATAACAAGGTCTCTAGGACCACTCTGCAGTGTGCACGGGCCTGCCTGGGGTGACCCTGTGTAGCTGCAGTTCTTCCTCACCCAGTGACGAAGGCTTGTCCTTCTTCATGATGCTGGCTTGTGTTTTGAGGGGACTGGGAGATGGCCCTCCTGGACTGCGTGAATGGACGTGCCCACCACAGGCTCAGGGCAGATGACACACAGCCACAGCTCCACTGCTACAATGAGAGGCCCCCACCCCACTAGCCGGCACTTGGTGGGACTGTGTGTCGCTGGGGGCTGGTGAGGTGTCAGGATTCTGCAGGATTCCCACAGAAAATTCTCTCTAGAGAAGATCTTTTCTTAATAAGTCACATCTTCAAAGATCCTGCAAACAGGAGGAGGAGATAAGGTGCATGTGCCAAAAGCTCCAAGAATGTATGTGCTCCTGGATCAGCACCTCCACATCAGGGACCCTCCAAAAACTGCAGACAAGTCAGCGCCCCTCCTCTTTGAGAGGCGTGGCCAGCAGCTGCTTCGAGTCCTGAGCTGGACCACAGGTGCCCTGGTGTAGGTCGTGGCTCAGCACAGATGGCTGCAGGGTGTGGCTCACTGTCCCACAAGCAAGGGACAACATGCATGGAAGAATGCATTCAGGAGGACTTGCTGCACCCATTCCAGGAAGAACAGTCCACAGAACTGGAAATTTAGAGGCAGATTTTTACACGTGGTCTTCGCCACTGTCAGAAAACAACTTCAAATGAGTCGGGAGTATATCAATACATAAGCAGGACTGTAGCCATGCATATCTTTGGCATTAATTACTGCTAGTGGGCTGAAACCTAAGAGGGCATGACTAAGTTTTCAGTAAATACATGTGTGCGATGCTGAATACTGCAAGAGGTACCTGGATCGCTGTACATTAGATAAAAGAAAGTGTGTTATAGAGCCAGGAATTTAAAAGAAAAGTATATACATGCATAAAATAGACATCGTCACTCCCAAACGATGGCGTAGCGAAGGCCTTTAGAAATGACATGCTCTTCAGGTGCACTCCTGTTGGAATGCCTACATCCTTCTCAAATGCCAATTTTTACGCAGAAGTTCCACGTAAAAGGTCATATATTAGAGGATCTATGCAAACAAATGCATTTTTTTTTTACTCAGCACAAAGGCAAAGCATAATTTATACTTTTGAGTTTTCAATCTCTGGTTCTTTTCAGAATACATAACTATTAATAGAAAACAATCTGTTCTAGTGGTTCAGATGTCAGATTTAAAAAGACAGCAGAGCAGACCCTCTCTATGGGAAGCAGGTGGGAGCTATTGTACAGGGGGCTGATTTCCAATTTGTTAATCACCGAGTGGCTTACATTCATTCCATTCCAAGGGTGACTGTACCCTAACCTTGCTACACGACTCTGTCACCTCCCCTTAGAATACCCATGCCTGGAAAAACCTTCAATCTGGGTGAAAACAGTTTAAATAAGCACATTTCTGTAGCGTCTGCGCTCCCAGCCATGCTGAACCCTTATTTAATAGAGTGTTTTACATACTTTACACAGACACTGTCATTGTTCAGAGTTGGCCTGGCCTTTTCACAGTAACTATTTTGGACATGTTTTTGTGTCTTTCTTTTTGGCTGAATTTTTCAGCCATCGAAAGCTCCTTCCCTTCCTCCTCCCACCAAGAGCTTCTCTGTCACAATAAATGGCACCGCTGTTGACCCAGTTTCTCCACCCTTAAGCTCAGGAGTCTCCTTGAAAGCTCTCTCTCTTCCCCTCCCTTGCCCAACTCACTGATCCTCCACAGGCAAATTGGTGCTACATCCAAACGGGCCCCCACTCTCACCCTCTCTCTCCGCTGATGCTCCACCAAACACCAGCATCAGCTCTTCAACACCTCTCTGCTTCTCCTTATCACTAAGGATCTTTTCGAAACAATTATCAGGTCAGGTATCCCTGAGAGCAGGGTAGGCTGTCAGAAGTAGAGTTCCAAGGGGTGGCACCCTGCCTGGCAGCTTCACCTCGCTGGGGAAAGACCCCGCATGCACACCCCGCTCTACTCCCCACATGGGTCCAGAGCTGCCTTCTCTCACAGCCACGCTTCGTGGTGTGTCCTCATCCACATCGCTGCTTGTATGGGAATAGAAAGCTCTGCAAGTTAAGGGTTATATCATGTGGGCACATTTCACTTGTACATTTATAACTTTGTAGAATGTACTTAAGTCACTTGAATTTGCCTATTTAAAAAAAAAATCAATAGTTGTTCTAAAGCACATTCTTTTTGTGCTTTCAGCAGCATCGTAATTGAGTTTGTTAGTTTTTAATGCTTGTGCACCACTGCCAGCCTGGTTATGTACTCCCAGAAGGGAAAAGAAGAGGCTCTGGCCGTCCACAGTTCTAGCAGGACCCCAGGTTCTGCTGATTCACACATCTACTCTCTGACTGGAGGAACAGGCAGCACTTGCTGTTTTATTTGTTGGAATAACACCAAATCCTGGACATCCATGCTAATTTATTTTCAACCAAGACATGTGTTTCTAAGACGTCTATGAGAGAAAGCACAGTGTGATGGGAAAGGCTGAGACGTGGGCAGAGAGGCCTGTGAGGATCCCAGCCCGGCCTCTCGCCACCTGAGGGGCATGAGCAAGCTCCTGTCCCGCGTGGACACCAGCGCCCTCACCTGGCAAGGGTCAACAGGATGCCCAAGCGACCTGCAGGAAACAGCACGTGCTGGGCACTTAACATCACGCCAGGCAAGGCAGGTACTCAGCAAGTGCTGGTGTCCCCCAGAGTGTAACGGGGCTAAGCACAGCGTCCTGCCAGAGCAGAGCCCATCACTGCCCAGAGCACTGCCCTTCCCAACTCTGCCAGGCATTCCCCGGCCCCACCTTGGAAGCAAACACCATCAGTGGCAACTTGCATGAAAAACTGTATGGAAAGATCTGCAGCAAGCACAGACCTGCCTCCCACGCTCCCCCTTTTCCTCATCCAAGGTTTCTCCAGCCCCGCTTACCCCCTCCGTGTCCCTCCAATCACAAGCCCTGGGACCTGGAGCTCTCTGGCAACCCTCTCTGAGAGTAGGGTGTTTTTGTCCAGCAGATGGAGAAGATTCTCCCAACCTCACAGGAAGGAGCCAGGGGATCACCCACTTCACACGCAGGGACAGTCACTGTCAGTCATAAGCACTTCCTGGAGTCACAGAACACATCCCCACGGGGGCCCCTGCGCTGCTGTCTCCCTTCACCTCTTCCCCTCCCTGGTGAAGCGCAGCACCCCTGCCCGCTATGAGGAGCCGCTGCTGGTGAGAGGAAAGGCTTTGATCTAAAGGGCTGGCTCTGAAAGATGGAATTTCAGGCTTTACTGAAGTAAAACGTGAGTCAACAGGAATTGGGCCTCAGACGCTAGACGTCAGAGTCCTCAAGAATCCCCTCCAATGCTCCATCGTCTTGCTAGTTCCCTGTGTGTATGGCAATCCCTGGAGGCAAAGGGGGCGTATCTTATAGAGCACAAACAGTACCTTCCCGACACAGAGAAGAAATTTAGAACTGATGTTGGGTCGGCCAGGCGCGGTGGCTCAAGCCTGTAATCCTAGCACTTTGGGAGGCCGAGACGTGCGGATCACGAGGTCAGGAGATCGAGACCATCCTGGCTAACACGGTGAAACCCCGTCTCTACTAAAAATAAAAAAAAACTAGCCGGGCGAGGTGGCGGCGCCTGTAGTCCCAGCTACTCGGGAGGCTGAGGCAGGAGAATGGCGTGAACCCGGGAGGCGGAGCTTGCAGTGAGCTGAGATCCGGCCACTGCACTCCAGCCGGGGTGACAGAGCAAGACTCCGTCTCAAAAAAAAAAGAACTGAACTGATGTTGGCTGTGCTAGACCTTGACCTTAAGGGAAGGAAAACCAAGGTCTGTGAAACCGTTTATGGGAAGAACAGACCCAGCTCTGTTCTAGTTCATGGGCAGGAGGCAGGTTCAGAAACTCACAGCAGGCAGAGGCTCCGTTCACAGTGACGGAGACTATTATCGCTGTGTGGCAGGAGTCTCATAGAAACACCCTGGATGATGGCATTGAAGCTTAAGTGTCTAGGATGAAAATGAATAGTGTGAGTTTAATTTGTTATGTTTAGTTTGTGGACAGGTGTGTTTAGAATAAGATTACTCTGAAGCTGGAGGAAAACGTCCATCAGCAGCAGACAGAACCAGGTTCACTAAGATGCAAGCAAGGAGGATGAGCTACAGAGAGGCTGGGGGACGAGGGTGATGAGGCTGAGGAGTAACTGGAAACACAGGAGCTGCCTGGGGGCTCCATGTTTCCTGAGGGGCCTGGAGAAGCTGGAGGGGGCTCCCATGTTGGCCACGCTAAAGTCTTTCCTGAGTCCTGGCCCTGGCCTGCCTGCAATGGCTCAGCTGGGAAGCCAGCCAGGAAGCACTGTACCCGGAGCTGACCCGAGATGGCAGCCTGGTGCCAGGACAGGGAGGGGTGTGAGCAGCAGGTGTGCAGGCACCAGGGTGCGCAGGGTGGGCGAGAGGGCTACATGCGACATGCCGCCACTAGGCAAGCATTGATAAGCCACGATCAAACACTTGGGCTTAAATTATTGATCAGGTTAAGAAAAAAAGATGAAAATGTCTTTTAAGATAGGAGGCCGGGTTACAGGGAGAGCTTGGAGGAAGAGGAAGAGCCAGGCTATGGCCAATCATCTTGCTTCCTCTTCTGGGCTCACAGCAGGCTGACCAGGCTGACCAGGCTGACTGGGGCTCTTGTGAGCTCGGTTCTGCCTAAGAGAGGTGGGAATAACAAACATCCAACTTTTGCTGATACTTTTTCTCCAAAGGTACAAACAAATTCTACCACAGGAGAGGTGTTTTTGAAAAAGGCAATATAATTTTACTTTCAATTTTGTTTTATATGTTAACTTTTTTTGTATAATAACTTATAATTGTTCATATATGAAAAATCTTCATTTACAGGAGGTCATGACCTAGAGAAAATAACTTCAGAAGACTGAGACGTCTCCATGAAGGCAGAATGGGTTATAAAATGATTCTCCTGCTTCCTCGCTCTGACTCTGATGGTCAGGAATTGTCTAAAGTTATGGAAGTCTTTCTGAACTTTTCTTATTGATTTGACAAAAAAAAAAAAAAAAAATTTTCTGTCATTAAACAAATACAAATGACTTTCTGTCATTAAAGAAATACACGGAAAGCACCAGGCTCGTTGCCGATGCCCATTCACTATTACAGAAACAGTGGCTGATTCCAACATTCAAAATCACATCCAAGGTAACTACATTTTGTGCCCTGCTTTAGAAATTTTCAAGGTTTTGGATTTACAAAGCATTTAACAAAGTTAGGCTAGTAAGTACAGAGACACAATGTAGCCATGTAATAGCTTGATTTGAAAAGGCTGCAGCCTTAAAGAATTCCATTTAGAATATGGTTTCCTACAGCACAACCCAGATGGGCTGTTAAATAAAGAGAGAGACCAGCTGCACCTCAACAGATCTGCATCACAATTGGATCTTAAGAAAGCCAAACAATGTTTTTCATTAAACAAGAAAGCTCTTAATAAGTAGCTTTTAAAAAACATGATTATTCTCATTATTCAACAGAATGGAAGCCACTTTCTCTGCAATTGTCACACAAACTCTAGAGGAAGAGGGGAGATAATGGTTTCTGCATTTGCAAAGATGGACCAAGCTGACCTAAATTTGCAGCAGCCCTTAGGGTCCTGTGGATATTATCCACTCATTCACTCAAAGTACATTAAACACCTACTGCAGGTAGGCACTGCTCCAGCCCTGGGCACACAGCAGTGAACACAGGGAGGTCTCTGTGCTCAGGAGCCTTAACCCTAGTTGAGGGAGAGTGACAATGAACAAATACATATACGCTATATGAGGTAGAAAGCAGTATGGCGAAAAACAGGGAGGAAAGGAGTGCGGGACTCCTACTACAATTCGAGAGGTCAAAATTGCCTGTCTGAAAAAGGCAATATCCCTTATAAACATAGATGTAAAATATCTTTTAGGCACTTTGGGAGGCCGAGGCAAGTGGATCACCTGAGGTCAGGAGCTGGAGACCAACCTGGCCAACATCGTGAAACCCCACCTCTACTAAAAATACAAAAATTAGCTGGGCGTGGTGATGCGTGCCTGTAATTCCAACTACTCAGGAGGCAGAGACAGGGGAATTGCTTGAACCTGGGAGGTGGAGCTTGCAGTGAGTCGAGATTGCATCACTGCACTCCAGCCTGGGCGACAGAGCAAGACTCCGTCTCAAAAAAAAAAAAAAAAAAACTTGAGCAGACACCTGAGAAAAGTGAGCAGCCAGCCACATCCCTTCATCATGGGCAAGAGTTCCAGAGACGGGAAACAGCCAGCGAAGACCCCACGTCAGTATTGGGCTCAAAAAGCAGTGAAAAGGCAGGAGTGATGAAGGGGAGAACTGTAGGACATGAGATCAGACGAGACGGGGCCAGAGCACATGAAACCTCACAGGCTCTGTAAGGACTTGAGTCATAAAAGGTGTATTATCCAGCCACATGGAGTTAAATTAGATATGAACAGCAGAAAAGTCCCTGGACTATGCCCAAATATTTCGAAAATAAATGATGCATTTCTAAATAACCTGTAGATCAAAAAAGAAGCCAAAAGGAAACTAGAAATTTTGTTTTCTGAAATGAATGAAAATGAAAACGTCAGGCCATCGCGTCAGCCCAAGCCACGCCATCGCATCCCCTGTGACTTGCACGTATCCGCCCAGATGGCCTGAAGTACCTGAAGAATCACAAAAGAAGTGCAAATGCCCAGCCCCGCCTTAACCGATGACATTCCACCACAAAAGAAGTGAAAATGGCTGGTCCTTGCCTTAAGTGATGACATTACCTTATGAAATTCCTTTTCCTGGCTCATCCCGGCTCAAAAAGCTCCCCCATTGAGCACCTTGTGACCCCCACTCCTGCCCGCCAGAGAACAACCCCCTTTGACTGTAATTTTCCTTTACCTACCCAAATCCTATAAAATGGCCCCACCCCATCTCCCTTCGCTGACTCTCTTTTCAGACTCAACCCGCCTCCACCCAGGTGATTAAAAAGCTTTATTGCTCACACAAAGCCTGTTTGGTGGTCTCTTCACACGGACACGCATGACAGAAAACACAACATATCAGAATTTGTATGACTGCACCAAAGCATTCCCAAGGTAGAAATCAATAACACTAAACATCTATATTGAAAAAGTATCATATTAATGACTTCAGCTTCCATCTGAAAAAAATGGAAAAAGGAGAAAAAAAAAAAGTAAGCAGAAAAAAGAAAATAACAAGATCAAAGGAAAAATCAATGAAATTAAAAAAAAAAACAAAACAAAACACAGAGAATGAAATCGAAGGCATTTGTTTTCAGAAAATCAATAAAATTGATAAACATCTATCAAGACTGATCAGAAAAAATATAGAAGACACAAATTATCAAGATCAGGAATGAGAGAGGTAGCAGTACTACAGACTGTACAGATATTAAAAGGATAATAAGTAAATAATATGAACTATTTCATGTGAACAAATGTGACAGCACATACAATGAACAAATTCCTTGAAGACACAAATTATCAAAGTTCACCCAAGAATAAAGAAATAACAGGAATAGCCCTGTTACTATTTAAGAAATTGAGGCCAGGAATGGTGGCTCACATCTGTAATCTCAGCACTTTGGGAGGCCGAGGTGGACAGATTGCTTGAACCCAAGAGTTCAAGACCAGCCTGGGCAACATGGTAAAACCCTATCTCTACCAAAAAAAAAAAAAAAAAAAAAATTAGCCAGGTGTGGTGGTAACGTGCCTGTAGTCTCAGCTACTCAGGAGGCTGAAGTGGGAAGATTGTTTAAACCTGGGAGGTTCAGGCTGCAGTGAACCAAGATTGCATCACCGTACTCCAGCCTAGGCAACAGAACGAGACCCTGCCTCAAACAAAAATGTTGTTTGAAATCATAATGCAAAACCTTCCCACAAGGGAAAACCCCAGACCTCAGGGTTTGACTGGTAAACTGTACCAAACATATAAGATTAAAATTATAGTAATTCTACACAAACTCTTCCTAAAAACTGAATAAAAGATAATCCTTCCCAACTCATTAAATGAGCTCATAATTACCCTACTATGAAAACCAAAGACATTAAAAGAAAAGGAAACTTAGTTGTAAAACATGTTTTTAAAACTTTAGCAAATCTAATCCAAGAATATATTAGAAGAATAGCAATATGCTGGGTGTGGTGGCTCACCAGCACTTTGGGAGGTTGAGGTGGGCAGATTACGAGGTCAAGACATCAAGAGCATCCAGCCAACATGGTGAAACCCCATCTCTACTAAAAATACAAAAATTAGCTGGGTGTGGTGGCGGGCACCTGTAGTTCCAGCTACTTGGGAGGATGAAGCAGGAGATTCCCTTGAAGCCAGGAGGTGGAGGTTGCAGTGAGCCAAGATCATGCCACTGAACTTCAGCCTGGCAACAGAGTGAGACTACATCTCAAAGAAGGGTAACAATACATCATGATCAAGTGAAGTTCATCCAGAAACACAGGATGATTTAACACCTGACAGGCAATCAATGTTACCTACGTTACCTACGTTACCAATGTTACCTAATGTTACCTATGTTAACAAACTAAAATTTATATATATTTTTAATAGACACAGAGAAGGCACTTGAAAAGCTCAACACTCATTCATAATAAAAACTGTCTGCACACCAGGAATAAACAACTAATTTCTTAACTTGAAAAAGAATATCTAAAATGTGTGTGTGCGCACACACACACCCACACACAGTTACCTCATATTTAACGGTGAGAGTATTTGTGCTTCCTGGCTAACATCAGGAATAAGACAAGAGAGCCACTCTCATCATTTCTATTAAACATTTTATTGGAGGTAAATAGCCAATGCATTTTACTGCGAAGTATAACCAATGCAATCAGGCAAGAAAAAAAGTAATGACATATAGATTGAAAAGAATGAAAGTGAGGAGTGGAAAAATACTGAATATCAGAGGTCAGAAAAGTCAGGAAACTCCCCTTAATGCTAAAACAACAAGGTTATCTGGAAAGTCCCTAGCAGGGCAAGCGGCCGTTTGTGGTTTGGTCAAAGGGCGGGAACCAATGAACAACTGACTAATGTTTAACTTTAAATGTCAGCCAACTGTAAACCTACAACTGTAAAAATTCCCAGTGACTCTGTAACTTGCTGTAACTTGTTTGTGTCTGACTATAAAAGACGGCTGAACACCGAGCTCGGGGTATCTCCCTAGGATCGGATACCTAGCTGGAGGGAACCGAGTTCGAACTCGAAATAAAGTGATCCCTGCCGCTTGGCTTTGTCTCTGGACTCTGGTGGTTGCTTTCAGGTCATTGCGGGTCTGGGCATTACAAAATAAATCTCTATTTAGCTATAAATTAAATTTGATGTAATCTACAAAAAGACTACTAGAACTAGTAAGTTTAGTAAGGCTGCTGGTTATAAGATCCATTCATATACATCTGTTATATTTCTATATAATAGCAATGAAGATCAGAAATTAGAATTTTTAAAAATAACTTTTATAATACCATCAAAATATAAAATACTTAAAAACAAAGTTGACAAAATATGTGAAAGTCTTTTACACTGAAAACAATACAATATTGCTGAAAGAAATAAAAGACTAAAAAATGGAGAGAGATACCTTGTTCATGGCGGGAAGACTTACTAGTGTCAAGCAGCTAATTCTCCCCAAGTTGTTCTACAGATTCAAATAAATCCCAATAAAATCACAGCAAGCTACTTGTAGATATTAACAAACTGATTTCAAAATTCATATGGAAATGCAGAGACCCCAGAATAGCCAAACAACACCCCAAAAAAACCCTGAAAGAACAAATATAAAGAAATGACACTGCCTGCTTTTAATAATCATTATAAAGCTACAGTAATAAAACAGTGTAAATATAGGCCAAATAAGAGTTTGGAAATAAACTCACATACACAACTGATTTTTTTTTACAAAGATGCAAAGGTGATCCAGCAGCAAAAACATTCATTTTCTACAAATGCTACTGGAACAACTGGACACCCAAACACCCCTCCCACACCCAAAATAAACCTGAATCCATACTTCACAGCATATACAAAAGTTAACTCAAGAGGGATCACAGACCTCAATGTAAAACCTAGAACTCTAAAATGTATAAAAGAAAACACAGAAGAAAATCTTTTTGACCCCAGGTTGCTTATGCCCAACACTAAAAAACACAACACACGAAAAACAAGTGGATTAAATGGACTTCATCGAAGTTAAACACCTCCTCAAAAGACACTGTAAAAGAATGAGCAGGCAAGCCACAGGCTAGGAGAAGATACTTGCAAAGTATCTATCCTACAAAGGATTTGCATCTAGAGCATCTAAAGAATTCTGACAATTCAACAATAATAAACAAAACTCAAAAATTGGGAACATATTTGAACAAGATACTTTACCAAATGAGAAATACAAACAGAAAATACGCACATAAAAAGATGCCCAACATCATTAGTCAGCAGGAAACCCTAAGTTCAAACCACAATGAGACAATATAATCCATCAACCCCACTTCGGCATATATACCCAAAGAATTAAAAACAGGTCTTGAAGAGTTATTTGTACACTCATGTTCATAGCAGCATCATTCAAAATAGCCAAAAGGTGGAAGAACTCCAGTAGCCACTGACAGAAAAATAGATAAATTGTGGTATATCTACACAATGGAATATTATTCATCCTTAAAAAGAAATTCTCACACGTGCTATATAACGTGGATGAGCCTTGAGGACATGCTGCTGACTGAAATAAGCCCATCACGAAATGACAAATACTATATGATTCCACTAATATGAGGTACCTAGTAGTCAAGTTCACAGAGACAGAATACAATGGTGGTTATCAGGATCTAGCACAAGGGCTAAATAGGGAGTTCATGTTTAAGGGGTACAGGCTTTCAGTTTTGCAAGATGAAAAGAGTTTTGAAGATGGATGGTAGAGATGGTTGCATAAGAATATGAATGTACTTAATGCCACTGAACTGCACATGTAAAATAGTTAAAATGGTAAACCTTATATGTATTTTACCACAATTAAAAAACAATGAGATAGCACTCATACTCACTATAAGGAGATTAACAAATAAGACAGAATAACACATGTCGACAAAGACGTAGAGAAATAAGAGTTCTCATACACTGCTGGTCGGAAGGAAAAATGCCATAACCATGTGGGAAATAGTAGGACAATTTCTTTAAAATTTAAATACACACCATTTCATCCACTCATTCCACTGGGTAGAAGTGTGATGGGTATGTTAGCTATTGTATTGTGGTGATGATTTCACAGGGGTACATATGTGAAAACTTATTAAATTTTACACTTTAAATATTTGTAATTTATTGTATGCCAATTATATCTCAACAAGACTGGTTAAAAAAAAATAAAAAGAGACTATGGCAGAATATAGTAAAGTGTGAAAAACCACACCAAAAAGAATTTCTGGGTTCATTCTGAAAAAAAAAATCTCTAACAAACCACAAGTACAATTTTCACTGAAGAATTGTTAGAAGAACAGCAAATTGCGGCGCTCTACCCTTGTCTACTATGAAGTGCCTTGAAAAATAAACATTGATATTTTGCTCACTGATGGTGAATTTTAACACGATGGCCCCTAAGCAACATTTATACACAAGGAAGGTAAAATTAACCATGTTTTGAGTATTGGGTTCTTTGCACTTCTTGAAATTCAAAGGAAAAAAGTTGCCCAGTTTGAGTTTGTGAAGCAGAAAGACAGAATGGCCCAATTTCACGTGGATGGAAATAGAATCATTTCTTAGGAGTATAAAAAGGGAATTGCCCGAAGCACTTGCACGTAGAATGTTCTTTTTTATTTTCATTATTTACACTGTAGTTTTATGTCCTAAGGGGCTCTGACAAAAATAGAAGCATAAAATGCTAGCACCACAGCGGACTTCAGAAACCATCTGGTTTTTCTTCTTTTCTGGGTGAGTAAACTGGAGCCCAGAGCATGGGAGGCGCCTGGGAAAGAGGCTGGACAGAGGGCCGGGGCGCCCCTCCTGCCTCGGCCGGGAAAGACCAGCCACCCGGCCCCTGGGAACACCCGAGTCCCGGAGCCGCCCCCGTCCCCGGGGCCAGGTCGGCCTGTTCCTGAGGAGAGGGCTTCGCTCTTCCGTCCATTCCTTCCTTCAGCCGTGTACGTTCTCAGCACCCGGCTCCTTTTTCCGCCCCCACGGCGGACCCCGCGGGGCTGGCACTCCGGCGAGACCCGGCCGCGAACCACCCAGCTGCGCGGCGAGGGATTTAACTGTGCGCGTGGTCAGTGCCACCGAGAAGCACCTGCAGGGGAGGCCTGCCCTGGAGCGGTCAGGAGAGGCGGGACGGCGTGGGGGGCCCGGGGAGGGCGTCGGGGGGCCGGGGAGGGGTCGGGGCCGGGGAGGGGTCGGGGGCCCGGGGAGGGCGTGGGGGGCCCGGGGAGGGGGGGGGTCGGGGGGGCCGGGGAGGGGGTCGGGGGCCCGGGGTAGAGGGCGTGGGGGGGGCCGGGGAGGGCGTGGGGGGGGGCCGGAGGGGGCGGGGGGGGGGGCCGGGAGGGCGGGGGGGGGGGCCGGGGAGGGGGTGGGGGGGGGCGCGGGCGGGGGGCCGGGGGGGCGGGGTGGGGGGGGGGCGGGCGGGGAGGGGGGAGCGGGGGGGGCGTGGGGGGGGGGGGGAGCCGGGAGGGCGGGGGGGGGCGGGGAGGGGGTGGGGGGGGGCGGGAGGGGGGGGGGGGGGGAGAGGGGTCGGGGAGGGGGGGGGGGGGCCGGGGGGGCGTCGGGGAGCCGGGGAGGGGGCCCCACCCACAGAGCCCCAGCACGAGCCGCGTCCACGCCGGCCTGGAGCAGGTAACGGTTCGATGGGAGACACCACGCGAAGCAATGCAGAGCTGTCGGCTTTACGTTTTCATGCTGAAAGCACAGCGTCGGCCGTGAACCCAGGGCGATAAGCCTCAAGGGCTGCCCGGCAGGCTGGGAACCGCAAAGGAGGCCTGGGCCGGGCTGCCAGGCAGCTGCAGGAGAAGCGGCTCCTGTTCCAGATGCTTGGCTGGGACGGAGCAGGCAGACGGCTGCACACCGCGGGCCGGTGTAAAACGGAAACACACCCCCAACCTCCAGGCCGGACAGCATCGCACTCACCCCAGCACGGGGCCCTGCGAGGCATGGAGCTGCCCGCCGGGAGGTGGCCGCTGCCCGGGCGGGGGCGGGAACGGAGGACCCGTGGCACGTCCAGGGTCCGCCTGCCGGCCGTGGGGCTGGAGCCGGCACTGGCAGATGCCCTGGGCTAGGAGAACAGACATGAGGGTGGCCCCGGAGCCCTGGACGTGCCATGGAGGTGCGGAGTCCTGGAGGTGCACAGTGAGCGCTGCCTGGGGAAGACCCTCGGCGCCCTCCACATCCAGATGGGAATGGAGGCTTCGGGAGTGCCCAGGAGACCCAGGCGGCGGGGGCAGCCGGAGCGAGGCCGCCACACGCCCAGGGCATAGGATTCAAAGGCTACAGGCCGGGGGAGCCTGGCTCTCCAGAACCAAGAGCGCCCCAGCCTCCACTCGCCTCCAGGCTGAATGGCCGGGCGGGACACCACTGCGGAGTTACAGTGCAGGTTTGTCAGGCCGTGAGGAGACTGTTTAAATAACACTTTCCGAAAAGATTAACTTTAGAAGACGCCAGTGCTTGGCTAATGGCACCAGCCGCATGCTGGCTGTTGGGAAGGCGAGGGCTCTGGTCCTCCACCCTCCCTGGCTGGGGAAGACCAGCTGGGAGCAGAGGGCTGACTTCCAGCTTCTGTTTCCAACGTAAGTTGTGTACAATCCTAGGCTTACACTAAAAAGTAGAACTTTCTAGAGAGAAAATAGTTGTTTTTCATGGTGCTTTAAGATTTCCAACTGTTAAACGGAGCCTGAGAGCCAGGTTTGCGCCATGGTTCACAGATGTCTAAAGTGCACAAGATGAAAAACTGGTCTTCCTACCGAAAAGGAAGGTACTGTGAGAAGCGTGGACAAGCTTGGGCAGAAAGCAAGGGAATTCAGACGTGAGCACGCGTGGCGCCCCGGCCCTGCTCCTTGGGCTGCGTTCCCAGTGGAGAAGGGTCGGGCAGATCCCAGAGCTCAGAAGTGCCACACGAGGAGGGCTCTTCCCTAGTGCCCCGCTCCACCCGTGCCCCTGGCTTCCTGTGCCCACTGTGCGCTCTCCTACGCCTCAGCCTGTCCCTCCCGGCACTGATGCTTCTACGTGGCACACACAGTTATCACGATTCTCAATAAAGAGGTGTCAGAAAGGTTGCCCTGTGGGAAGAGGATTTTTTTACAGGGGAAATAAACCAGCTCCACTTCACTGGTGGCCCAGACTGCAGAGAGGACTGTGGCCACCTTAATAACAGCTGGCAGATGGCAAGAGAGGCCCGGGTGGGAGGTGGCCATGTGGCTGAGCCTCACTGCCCATCTCTCCCGCTGGTCAGCCCCTCAGTCTCTTCACTCTCGCATTCTAGCCTGGGCTCCTGTGCACATCCCGCATGGCATGGCCCAAGCCAGACCTGGACACTGTCCCAAGGTCCTGCCTCCCCTGTCTACCCGCCAGCATTCCTGACCTAGTCACCCCGGCCCACCTCTGGGGAAGCCCTCTACCCATCCATGCAGCTTCCTGGGTGATGCTTACCAGGGAGAACAGACTGCCTTACACCCTCTGAGCCCTTCTGAGGGCGTCCTGTAACACCAAGGAAACGTCCAAACTTCTCACTGGCCACAGGGTCTTCCCACCCCCCCCCCCCCCCGCTCCCCCAGCCTCACCCCCACTCTCCACTGACTGCCCTCACTTCTCTCAGACCACAGGGCAGCTGGGAGAGTCTGCGGACCACTCCGGGTGCCGGTGCTGTGGAGCTGTGGCTAGTCACTGCTGCTATGTGACTTCTCCCTTTGCCCAGTGTGTCCTCAGCTTCCCCGTGTCTTCAGAGCTAAGTCAAGACAGGCACGAAGAATAACGAGTGCCTCTGCGTTGGTGTCATCCACACACGTCAGGGAAGGTGCCTTCGGCCCCTCCTCAGACAACCCGTTCTCCCTTCACTTGGGCAGATGGAGACGTCACATGCTCCTTTGCTTGACGGAGGCTAAGGAATTATGGCCTGGAGACTTGCACTGAAGTAGGTTGCACAGCTGTGGATTTATTGCTTGGCCTTTTTCACTCTTCCGAAGAAAATGGACTTTAAAAATAATCTGCTCTCCCATAAAAAAAAAAAAAAAAAAGAAATTCTCAGGAAGGAAAATCACTCATGCCATCAAACTTACTGAAAAGCTCTCTAGAGCAGTTTTTCAAATGTTTCTTTAATCTGGTTACATAACCTGGGTATTAAGACCTAAAGCAAGGTTCTCCCTGGACCCAGAGGCACCTGCTGTCCACAGGAGGCTGACCCGTCGGCTCCCCGAGGGCAGGGCCGGAGGGTCTTCTCCCCTGCATGTTTACTGACAGCACTCCCTGCTCCACGACTTCACACGTGCCTGTGTGTGTGCAAGTGTGTGTGTGCAAGTGTGTGTGTGCAAGTGTGTGTATGCATCTGTTGCAGACACAGGTGCCTTTCCAGGTGGTGATGACTATTGAGGAAGGCAAGTCATTGAGGTAGTGGCCCCAGAGGGCATCCCAGTCTCTACTCTATGTGGGGGTAAATGCGGAGTTAGGCTTCAGGAATAAGACAAGAGTGTAAAACAGGGAGAAACGTTTCTTTCTGCTCCAGCAAGCCCACAGTTGTGGGAGGAAGTGGAAGAACTCCCACGTGCACAGCACAGCTGGGCAAAGGTGTGAACGCCTAGAACAGTCGGAGGATTTTAAGCTGGGGAAGTGATGCTCGGGGGAGCCTGAGCTGGCCATGGGGCAGACGTCGCAACCTCCTTCCCTTTGGCTGAAAGTAATGAACTGGGACCTGGGTGCTGGGTCGGGGAACAGAGGCAGCGAGGACCTCTGGGAGGCAGGATTCACTTCCTTATAAAGAGAAACTGTCCCACCATACAACTGTCTCAAGATGGAATGGGCTTTGGTAGAAGCTGGAGCCACATGGCAGAAATTCTAAAACCACGCATGGGGTGGAGAGAAGGTGGGGGAACAATCTCTACACTTTAGCGCTGCACTGACATTCTATGACTCGGAGGTTTCCAGCCTGGATATTTAGAAAAACGCACCCGAATTGACAGAAAAGGGGAGAGCAGGCTATGAAGGATGGGCAGGGGGCACTGCGTACTTGGCACAAGGGCAGCAGGGAGCCGGGGTCTGAGGAATGCAGGCTGGGCATCAAGGAAGAAGCTGGAGCTGGGCTTGGTGAGGAACAGTGAGGAGGAGCTTCTCATGGGGATTCCCATGGGATTATCACAAGCTTAGGCTGGCCTACGTGCTGGCCACATCCCAGGACAACAGCTGTCCTGCTCCCGCCTCTTCCAGACGCCCTCCCCGTGACTGAACAGATGGGACGCTGTGGCATGCCACCATTCTCGCTCTTCACCTCCTGGTTTTCTGCCCTCTGTCTTTTGACATTACCTCCAGGGGCATCCAGCCAGTGTCCTCCACACCATGAGCTCACTGCAGCCCCCAAAGGCTCCCCAACCTTGCAACTCCTCCCCCTCAGTCCCCTCTCCTGCCTCAAAGAACTTCCTCGTGCCCTTGTGGGCTTCTTCCTGTGTGCTCGTTTCCCGGATTCCTTCACTTTCTGCAGTTACCTCCATTTTGGACAATGCTGAATCTTACCATTTGGGACACTGGCATTCTTTCCTCTTTTATTGCTTCCCATTTTAGAAGAACTATTCTAATTTAAAAAGTTATCAGCTTCTCATTTGATAAAATTCAGCATCCCTTTATGATAAAAACCGTCAACAAACTAGGCATAGAAGGGACGTAAATTAATAAAAGTGATATATGACAAACCCATAGCCAACATCATACTGAATGGGGAAAGTTGAAAGCATTCCTCCTGAGAACTGGAGCAAGACAAGGATGCTCTCTCTCAACGCTCCTATTCAACAGTATTGGAAGTAATAGCCAGAGCAATCAGGCAAGAGAAAGAAAGAAAGGGTATCTGAATTGGAAAAGAGAAAGCCGAACTATCACTGTTTGCCGAAGATATGATAGTATACCTAGAAAACCCTAAAGACTCCTCCAAAAGACTCCCAGATTTGATAAACTTTCAATAAAGTCTCAGGTTACAAACTCAATGTATACAAATCAGTAGCTGCTATACACCAATAACGACAAGCTAAGAATCAAATCAAGAACTCAGCTCCTTTTACAATAGCTGCAAAACATAACATAAAATACCTAGGAATATATTTAACCAAGGAGGTCAAAGATCTCTGTAAGGAAAACTACAAAACACTGCTGAAAGAAATCATAGATGACACAAACAAATGGAAATACATCCCATGCTCATGGATGGGAAGAATCAATATTGTGAAAATGACCACACTGCCCAAAGCAATCTACAGATTCAATGAAATTCCCATCAAAATGCGAACATCGTTTTTTATAGAATTTTTTAAAATCCTAAAATTCATGTGCTACCAAAAAAAAAAAAAAAAAAAAAAAAAAAAGAGCCTGAATAGATAAAGCAAACTTAAGCAAAAAGAACAAATCTTGAGACATCACGTTATTGGACTTCAAATTATGCTACAAGGCTATAGTTACCAACACAGCCTGGTACTGGTATAAAAGCAGGCACATAGACCAATGAAAGTCAGAAACAAAGCCAAATACTTGTAGCCAACTGACCTGTGACAAAGCAAACAGAAACATAAATTGGGAAAAGGACACCCTGTTTACTAAATGACACTGGGAAAACTGGCTAGCCAAATGAAGAAGAATGAAACTGTATCTCTACCCCTCACCTGGTACAAAAATCAACTCAAGATGGATCCGAGATTTAAATCTAAGACCTGACATCACGAACATTCTAGAAGATAACCTTGGGAAAGCTCTTCTGGACACTGGCCTGGGCAAAGAATCCATGGCTAAGACCCCAGAAGTAAATGTGACAAAAATGAAAGTAAATAAATGGAACCTAATTAAGTTAAAAAGCTTAATAATAATAATCAGACAACCCACAGAGTGGGAAAAAATATTTGCAAACTATGCATCCGACAAAGGACTAGTATCCAGAATCTATAGGGAAAAAACAAATCTGCAAGAAAAAAAAGCAAATAATCCCATCAGAAAGTGGACAAAGGACATTAATAGAGAATTCTCAGAGTAAGAGATACAAATGGTCAACAAACGTATGACAAAATGCCAGCATCACTCACTATGAGGGAAATGCAAATCAAAACCACAATGCACTCACTATGAGGGAAATGCAAATCAAAACCACAATGCACTCACTATGAGGGAAATGCAAATCAAAACCACACAAATGCACTCACTATGAGGGAAATGCAAATCAAAACCACAATGCACTCACTATGAGGGAAATGCAAATCAAAACCACAATGCACTCACTATGAGGAAATGCAAATCAAAACCACAATGCACTCACTATGAGGGAAATGCAAATCAAAACCACAATGCACTCACTATGAGGGAAATGCAAATCAAAACCACAATGCACTCACTATGAGGGAAATGCAAATCAAAACCACAATGCACTCACTATGAGGGAAATGCAAATCAAAACCACAATGCACTCACTATGAGGGAAATGCAAATCAAAACCACAATGAGATGCCATCTTACTCTCGCCAAAATGGCCACTATTAAAAAGTCAAAAAACAGCAGATGTTGATGTGGATGTCATGAAAAAGGAATGCTTTTACCCTGCGGGTGGGAATGTAAATTAGTACAACCTCTATGGAAAACTATGCAGAGATTCCTTAGAGAACTAAAAGCAGGTCTACCATTTGATCCAGCAATCCCACTACTGAGTGTCTACCCAAAGGCAAAGAAGTCATTCTATGAAAAAGATACCTGTACATGCATGTTTATGGCAGCACAATTCACAACTGCAAAGATATGGCGCCAACCTAAGTGCCCACTAACCACTGAGTGACAAAGAAAATGTGCTATATATACACCATGGAATACCACTTAGCCATAAAAAGAAATAATGTCTTTTGCAGCTACCTGGATGGAGCTGGAGGCCATTATTCTAAGTGAAGTAACTCAGGAATGGAAAACTAAATACCACATGTTCTCACTTGTAAGTGGGAGCTAAGCTTGAGTATGCAAGGGCATACAGAGTGATATAATGGATTGTGGAGATTCAGAATGGGGAGGGTGAGAGGGAGGTGTGACATAAAAAATTACATATTGGGTACAATGTACACTCCTCAGGTGACAGGTGCACTGAAATCTCAGAATCCACCATTATATAATTCATCCATGTACCCAAAAGCACTTGTACCCCCCAAAGCTATTGAAATTAAAAGCAAAATTTAAACTGAAAAAACAGTTTACCAGCTTTTGAAGCTTAGAAAATGCAGGTCTATTGATTTCTTTTTTCAATTTGTAAGTCAATCAAGAAAAGAAAATGGCTTACTGCTGTTTCAGAGTGTAATAAAGGCTTACCTTTTTGTGCTCTCTGTAGGGACACAGGGCCATGGTGTGTCTGGGGTTGGGCAGTGTCCATGTGTGTTTGCCTCTCTATCTCAGTCTGGCTTTGGCAACAAGACCAAGCTACATAAGCCATATGAGTGTCAGCTTCCTGACCTCTAAAATGAAGCTAATAAGACCAGGTCACTGGATATCTGAGTGTCTGTGGCAAGCTCATAAGAAGGGTGTCATAAGAAGGGCTCCTGTTTGCAAGCCCAGCACCTCAGCAAACAGGACCCTCTCCCCTGCACCCACCTTGTGGCTCAAGGGCTTAATGGTGATTAAACAGGGCCAGAATCACTTCATTTTCATTTCAAACCACTTTTTAAAAAATGACCTTGAAGTTGGATTTGTGCATTCCATAAAATAATTCTATAAATAACGTCCACAAAAAAGTGGAGTGTATTTGTTAACTGACTCTGCACCGATAACAAAGTTGACACAACCATGGGATAAATGTTGGAGTAAACACCTCTCATCAGTCAGCGGCTTCCTGCAGGACAACTTACATTTATCAAAAGCCATCACGACCTTTGACCCATAAAACTACCCAAACTCCTTTCAACAACAAAATAAAGAATACCCCTAAGTATTTGATTCTAAGATTGTAAGTGGTTTCCGAAAGAAAAATCTTTGAGAGAAAATATTTTCTCTGGGTGAGTCAGGGGCACAAGGAGAGGACTGGCATCCCTGACAGGTGCAGATGCAGGGAAGGTGCTGGCCTCCCTCACCGATTTCATGCACAGGCAGTGACAGGGGTGGCAGTCTCTCCAGGGAAAAAGTTCATGATAGGTTTTTATATTGACTTAAAGAGAAATAAAACTTTAAAAAAAATCTTTCATTAAAAAAAGATTAGTTAAAGCCAATTATACGTTAAGCTGCAATGTGAAATGACAAATTCCACTTTGTCCCATGGGACTGGCATTTTAGTTATTATTCATTCCAAGTTCAGAATATAAAACACTTAGCTTGCTTTCCTTTTTTAAAGTTCCCAGTAATATCCAATTGCAAAAGGAACCAAAAGAGAGCCCCCTTTTACTTAAAGGGAGAAACCTGGGGTGTGAGGATTCCCCAGGGGCGCACCATGCACATGAACAGGACCTGTCCCTCACTGCAACTTGAGCTGCTATGGTTGCGTTGACTAGAAGTAAAACACTAAGGCTGTGCCATGGCCCTCACCCCAGCCAACCCAGCAGCTGCTTCATGCCTAAGATGCCCCTCCTCCATCACAGGCCTTCTTTCTTCCTCCTCCCCACTCCCCCACATGCCCACTACAGACTGCCCCAGAGACTCCCTGCTGCCCCCTCCCCAGGAGGCTCCTGCACCAGTGCCCCTACCCCATTCACATAGAGAGGGCAAGAGAGCAGCACAGGGGTCAGGGGTCAGGAGGGGTCGCTGCTGAGAACTCGGTGCTTCTCTGGGCAGAGGAACAAGGAGAAGCGGGCAGGTGCTGCAGGTCTCTGGGGTTGGCATTGCCTCACGAGTGTGAGGGCAAAGGGCAGAGTCCACCACAGCTCCTGGGCCACCATCATGCAGCTACTCCACATCAGGATGAGAAATGGGGTGCAGGCTCTCCGGGGTCCCAGCTGAGTGGGAAGGGCCTCTCTCCCCTCCAGCCTCCTGAACCCAGCAGGAGGAGCTGACCTGCTTCCATCCACTTCTTCACCGGCACCCCTCACTATACACAGGCACACATATGCATCCACACACACACATACACACACAGACACACACACACATAAACACACACACACACAGATACACACACACACACAGATATACACACAGCCTGCGAGGGAAGAGTGACCAAGTGACATAGAAATGAGAGGAAATGTTCACAGTCTTCTAGGTTCCAACAAACCTTTACTTTCAAAGCAGAGTAAAAAGGAATAAAAGCCATGAGATATTAAAGTTCATTAAAAGGGACCTTTCATCTTCATTCCAGACTTTTCCACCAGGAGGAGGTATCCATCAGATGCTCGTTTCCACCAGGAGGAGACATCGGTCTGATCGCTCATTCCCACCAGGAGGAATCATCCGTCAGACCACTCATTCCCACCAGGAGGAGGCGTCTGTCGGATCCCTCATTCCCACCAGGAGGAAGCATCCTTCAGATTGCTCATTTCCACCAGGAGGAGGCATCCTTGGACCGCTCATTTCCACCAGGAGGAGGCATCCATCGGATCCCTCATTTCCACCAGGAGGAAGCATCCTCAGACCACTCATTTCCACCAGGAGGAAGCATCCTCAGACCGCTCATTTCCACCAGGAGGAAGCATCCGTCAGATCGCTCATTTCCACCAGAAGGAAGTATCCATTGGATTGCTCAGCTCATCATTACAGTGGTGCCTAGTGGGACACTGAAATTCATGATGGAGAAGAAAGAGGCTTCTCACACATATTTCACACTCGAAAGACTGGAAATAGCAAATCCAATGCCTCTTCAGAAAGCAGTGATCTAAAGAAATCTCTTAAACCTAGAGCCAAGAGGAAACCAATCACCCTGTCCTGCATCTTATAAAATCTATAGAGGAAAGATGAAGATAGGAGAAAATCACAGTTTTCTTTTTTAATTACTATTTTATTCATACATAACACATGTACATATTTTCAGAGTATATGTGTTAATTTGATACATTCAAGTAATGTGTAAAGACCAAACAGGCTAATTGGAACACCCATCACCTTAAATATCTATCTTTTCTTTATGCTGGGAACATTCAAATTATTCTCTGAAACATACAATTATTCTTTGAAACATACAATCAATTAACGTTAACTACAGTCACCCTCCTGGTCTATGAGAAATGAGGTCTGATTTCTTCTATTTAACTATGTATTTGTACCCATTAACCAACCTCTCTTCAATCCAGTTTTTTTTTAAATTAAAAAAGCAAGAAAGAACACAGAATTTTATAAGTAGAAGAAGAATGTGATAATAAAGAAGCATGAAAAATATTGAATAAGATGGAAGACTGAAGTGCATAAAGTGTATAACAGTAAATAAAAGATAATGGAGATATATTGAAGACATACAATGATGCCCATTGACAAAAGACTGAGGAAGCCAGCACAGAACACTTGACATATTTAGAACAGTAACAAAATTACAAAACAGCTTTCAATCATCTACTGAATAGTCATAGAAAACTTGAAACTACTAAAGTATGAGGTATTTAAAGGTAAGTTTGGTTCAGCTAGTCTTTAAGATTGCTGCATCATCATTCTAAGCACAGGTATGTTCATATTAAAATAAAAATGTGGGCCGGGCATGGTGGCTCATGCCTGAAATCCCAGCACATTGGGAGGCTGAGGCAGGTGGATCACTTGAGGTCAGGAGTTCGAGACCAGCCTGGCCAATATGGCAAAACCCCATCTCTATTGAAAATACAAAAATTAGCTGGGCATGATGGTGGCCACCTGTAATCCCAGCTACTCGGGTGGCTGAGGCACAAGAATTGCTTGAGCCTGGGAGGCAGAGGTTGCAGTGAACCAAGATTGTGCCACTGCATTCCAGCCTGGACTACAGAGTGAGACTGTCTCTCTGTCTCTCTCTCTCTCTCTCAATATATATATATGTGTGTGTGTATATGTTTATACACCTACATATTCTTTATGCTAGGAACATATATATGAATACATATATATATATATGATTTTACCCCAAGGAACATGAGGAGATGACGTGGCCATCACAAAAGCAGCATCCCAGGGCCCAGGGAGAGCAGGTTTCCTGGAGGGCTGCGGGAAGGGCAGGGAAGACTAAAGGCCAACCCTCAGCCCAGTAAGATAACAGAAAAGAAGAACAGAAATGATTGGGGGACATGATTTTAACTAAATGAATGGGGAGAAGCTTCCCATTTGCCTCAAGCCTCTGCCCAGGTGAACTCTGTGGCATGTCACAGAAGAGACTGGGCCAAGACTGCTGTTCGTGTCACACGGTCAGGAGCAGAGGGAAGAGGCTCTGGGAAAGCCCTCTTCGTGCCTGTGCCCAGACGATGCACCTGCAGCAGGGCCAGGCAGTCAGAAATAAGGCCCTCAAAAGTAGTTTAAACCAACAATTATATAATGAGGTACCGTTTTTTACCCACCAAACTGGCAATGAAGAAAAGATGGCATACCACGTTGGTGAGGGTTTAGAGAACAGGCGTCTGTATTCACAGCTCCTGGGGCAAGGTGAATCACTGCAAATTACTGAAAGGGCAATTTGGCACTATCTAGCCAATTAAATAACCAAGAACCCCTACACTAGCAATTCCACTTCTAGTCCCAAAGACATACACACAAGGCTAGCAAGAGTCTAGAAAGCACTTACATGCCCACCAACAGATCACGTGAATAAACAATGACCCCTCAGAGGACGGAACACATGCGACCACGAGCAAGTGGGAGAGTCAGTGAATGCTGACACGCACTGCCTTCAGGTTTTATTGTTAGGTCTAAGACAAAACAATACAAAAACAAGGCTCAGAAGAGCACACACAGTGGCCCCCATGTTTATGTTTTACAAATAAAATAATCATATTGAGGCTGGGAGGGTGGCTTACGCCTATGATCCCAGCACTTTGGGAGGCTGTGGCAGGCAGATCACCTGAGGTCAGGAGTTCGAGACCAGCCTGACCAACATGGAGAAACCTCGTCTCTTCCAAAAATACAAAAAAAATTAGTCAGGCGTGGTGGTGGGTGCCTGTAATCCCAGCTGCTCAGGAGGCTGAGGCAGGAGAATCACTTGAATCTGGTAGGTGGTAGTTGCAGTGAGCCAAGATTTCGCCATTGCACTCCAGCCTGGGCATCAAGAGCAAAACTCCGTCTCAAAAAAAACAAAACAAAACAAAAAATTTTTTAAAAAAAGAAAATAATTATATTCATTATAAACTATCAATGCTAATTATCTCTGAAAGGGAACTTACATTAGAAGAAGGAAGAGAGGGAGGGACAGAGGAAGAAAGAAAAAAATACATTTTTAAAAACATGAATCAACACAGAAGCTCAGAATGTTCACACAGAATCACTGGGAAGTGTAAGGCTACATCTTAGGTCTTTCTCCAGCTGTCCTGAGCAATCCACTCTCACCCAGGTAAAATGTTATATCGCTACAATTATAAGCTATATTTTCAGATACCTGCTCTTCTGATATAATGTAGCCACCAGGGACCTTACTTCATTTGTTTAAGAAAGACCAGACCCCATGTCCCATTCCTAAGTGTGGGTGGATTTCTCAGCACCCCAGCCCCCTGGCGGTGAAGAACCTCTTCCCAGCCACTGAGAAACAATAAACGCTGTGTGGCTTCGCAGGGAAGACGTCCCATGGCTCTACTGTCCACAGGGCTTTCTCCTGCCCCTTTCCCTCGGTTCCCATAGCTCCTCCCTCTCCTATCCCTTCATGCCCAGGATGACGATGCCCTACAGCTACTGAATTTTCCCTTGCCCACATCCTTATAAATATTCCCTGTAATCGGAAATTTCCCACTGGAGCCACCCTGTTTCCTGCTTGGACGTGGCCTATAGGAGCAGGAGGCTTCTCTGCTCAAAGACTTCTGGTGACAACCTCTGAGTGACACCAAAGGCAACGGCACCCCACTGCCCCTCGCTGCCCTCCAGAGCCACCCACTGCAGTGACTGATAAGATGGGCCGATCACACCCAGCAGAGGTCAGGCCTCCCTTTCCCCATGTCTCCGCTCAGGTCAGGTGCTTCCTAGGAAAGCCTTTCTCTATTCTCACCATTTATTTGACCCGATCACAAAACCAAGGCCAGCAACCCAGGCCATGGCCGTCCCTCTAGGTTCTGCGCTCCTGGCATCCTTACTCTCCTCTTTACCTGGAACCCATGCTATCCTGTCTGTATTTTTCACCTTCTTTATTTATGTAGATGACCAGTCTCCTAGTCTAGAATGGAAGCCTCGTGAAGGAAGTTAAACCATCCCTGTAAGCTTTATTAAATTAATTAGGGAAGAAGGGAGGGGGAGAAGCAACAGTAAACCCAGCATACAGCACACTCAGCCACTCAGCGTTGATCACTAGGTTGGCTGCTCTCTGACTTGCTTCCCCTGAGCTGTTTGCTGCCTCTTGCCCCAGAATCAGGCAGACTCTGTTACAAGATTACAGTTTCCCTTAACTGCTCTATAAATAACAACTTGAACATTACGAAATGTTAAGTTTTCCCTGTGAGACATTCCTTCAGGTCCTGCATACTGATGAAACTACTGGCTCAGCTGGTCTGAAGGGTCCCATAGGAGCTCACTCACCAGCAAATGAAGTTTCCACATCCTGATGATTTCACCCTCCATACCCCAACCAATCACCACTCCAATTTTCCAGCCCCTCACCCTCCATGGTCCTCTCAGAAACTCCAGCCCAGAACCCCAGGAGATGAATTTGCAGGTCTCCTCCCATCTCCTCCTTTAGCACTCTGTGAGATCATTACACTGTTTCTCTGCTGCAAAACCTGCTGTCTCAGTGGAGTGAATCTGTTACTGCACAGGGAGCATACGAACCTGTTGGTCCTAAACAGAAGGGTCTGTATATAAAACTTAGGGATCCTCATAAGAGGGGCCCGTACTTTTACATACTTGAGTGGGATGTAGATGTCTGTGCATGTGTATGTGTAATTGACATGTTGACTCTGATCATTTCTAGTAATCTAACTTCTAATAAAATGATACATTAGGAAAGGTGAATCAGAAGTCCAAATTTTAAGCCCTAAGAAATGTATTTCTCATTTTTTTCAGGAAGACTGAAAACATCCATTCAATTTAACATTTATTGAAAAACCTATAGCTATTATACTAAACATTATCAGCTACTAGAATGCTTTTTAAAATATCACCTCTGGCTGGTGCAGTGGCTCGCACCTATAATCCCAGCACTTTGGGAGACTGAGGTGGGAGGAGCACTTGAGGTCAGGAGTTTGAGATCAGCCTGGCTAACATGGTGAAACCCTGTCTCTACTAAGTATACAAAATCAGCTGGGTGTGGTGGCACATGCCTGTAATCCCAGTTCCTCAGGAGGCTGAGGCAGGAGAATTGCTTGAACCGGGGAGGTGGAGATTGCAGTGAGCTGGGATCGTGCCACTGTACTCCAGCCTGGCTAACAGAGGGAGACTCTATCTCCAAAAATAAATAAATACATTAATTAATTAAATTAAATATCATCTCTACCCTCAAGAATTTTACAGTCTAATAGTATAGGAAACAGAAGACATAAAAGAAGGCAAAAGGTGATGAATGCCACAAAAGAGTTGTCATGCCATAGAAATTAACAGACCCTGAAGAGTCTGGAGAGGCTTCTGAACACGGGAGTAACAGAAGCAGGCGTTTCAGCAGGAGCACCTGCATGGTGCTCTGGGAAGGTGAATCTGATGTGAGGATGCAGCTGGGCAAAACTGAATGGAAAGTTCCCATTCATCTTCTAAGCAGAAGAACTGACTGCCTTTGTTCCAGGCTATCTTTTCAAAGATGCATGCACAGCCCACCAGCCCTGAAACACAGAGATATGTCCCTCTGGAGCAAAAGGCAGGGATGCTTTTTGTCCTGCAAAATGGATTTGTGTTTCCTAAGTGCCAAATTCTTCTCCTGACACAAATTACGGCATGTGCAAGTGTTGCCAGACCCAGGAAGGCTTCTACTCATGCTGCCTACTGTGGCCTGGGGAACAAAGTCCTGAGGCTCGTATCTCCTGTCAGTATCCGTGACACTGTGCCAGGCTAGCTTGCTAGCTTACAAGTGGGGTAAAACTCCTGACAGAGACTACTGAAATATTTTTATAAAATAAAATGAGAATCATTCTGTTTCCTCAGCTGTTCAATATGGTTAATAATACCTATTTCACAAGGCTGCTGTGAGGACCAAATGAGGAACATACACCCAAGAGAAGGTGCTCAATCCTCTGTCAACCAGCCGGTCACCATTCAACAAGTCGAAGCAGCAGAAATAGAAGCAGAAGGAAGGCAATGGCCTGTGTAGTAAGCAGAAAATATCATACACATACAGATGTCAAGTAACAACGTCTAGGAGAAGTGAGCAGTCACATAACATGTCACAGGAGGCAGGGGACAACGTCAGAGCAGGGTTACAGTAGCCAAGGTCCCCCACTGCCTCGTCCATCTCCAAGGGAGAAGTAACTGTACAAGCTCACTGTACTGTGGACGCTGAAGGCGTTTCCCGTGAGAGTACCAATGACAAATTCTGAAACTGATATACATAGTACTGGAAGTGAATGATTAAGTAAACAGATTGTGGATGATGGGAATTAGGTTTCTCCCCATTGGAGCGGGAGATTACACATGTGCAAGGGGTGGAGGCTAGAATTATCCATGTGGTAACGATACGGACTTGGCTTAACATAGAAATAGATGCTTTTATGAGAACTATTCATAGACCAATGTATATAAATGTGTGTGTGTTTGTATATACAAACTAGTATACACGCATATATTTCTGTGCTCTATCAATCAGCTGAGAGCATGTCGAATGAATGACATTCCAATATCGATGAGCACACCTTGGCTCACCCAGATCTTGGCTTATAATACCAGTCTCCAAGAAAAGAGAACAAGGCTTCTTGGAGAAATGGTGTACTCTGGGACTGGAGCAGAAAGTATACAAGACGAGTGTGGAGCATATTGCAATGCTCTAAAATAAGGAAGGGCTCAAGGAAAGAAAAACAAGCACGATGTTAGGAGCACATCAATGGGACGCAGGCACCAATGGAAAGAGCTCCCAATGGCCACAACTGGGAAGAAGTTGAGTAAGAAATAAAGCAATATTGGATTATAACTCAAAACATAAAATAAACGTATGTGAGTCCAAACTGATATAAATCAATGATTGAATAAGTAAATAATGGGAGAAGCATAAACAAATATATGTACAAGAATCCCAACTATCTTCTAAAGATACTTTATTCCTCAAGTGGGGAGCACAGCTCCCTTCCTGTTGAGTGTTGCTTGCTGGTGGTGACTTCCCTCCAACCAGCACAGTACAGAAGCGGGGAAGGGAGGAACTCTGCAGTGAAGCAACCTGACAGACACTAGCTCAGCCCATAAGTCAGGCTGAGAGTAGGTGCTCTCCACAGGGTGTGATGAAATGACACTTTGACTCAGTGCTCATTCTCCCCCAAATCCACAACCCTGGTCACATCATGAGAAAATGTCAGACAAATCTCATTTTAGTGCCATCCTACAAGATACCTGACCGACAGACCTCAAAACTGTCAAGGTCATCAAAAACAAGGAAAGCCTGAGAAACTGTCACAGCCAAGGAGAGACTTGGGAGACATGATGATGAAAGGTGAAGTGGGGTCCCGGATGGGGTCCTGGAACAGAAAAGGATATCAAGGAAGAACTAAGGAACTCTAAATAAAGTGTGCACCTTGGTTAATTAGAAAAGCAGTCAACACTTTATTCAAAAACAGCCTCAAGTAAGGCCTATGAGCTGAAAAAGTAAATGGCTTCGATGTGTAAATAATACACAGAAGAATAATTTCTCAGTATTCTACTATTCTTCCTGGTTACAGACTGTAAGTGGCAATTCACCTTTGGGATTAACCACCTACTAAACATTTCAAGGTGCTATAATATTTGTCATCAAGATGGTGTGTGAGTATTCTGTCCTGGGTTGCAAGGTCAGGCAGCACAAGAGAAATACACACTGTTCTCCTTGGAGGGAGGTGCAGGCGCCCTCCCTCTGCCAGAAAGAAAACAATATTTCAAAACAATGTCTCAAGTGAGACACTGAGACACTGATGCCTCAATGTCTTAGATATTTCTGTAATTATTAGGTACCAATGTCTTAGGTAATTCTGTAAATTATTATTTTTAAAATGCTAAATTCCTTTCAGAGGCTATGATTTCCAAAGCCTATAACAACACAAGAAAAGCACCAGTTTCCATTTGTTTGTTTTGTATGAGAGAGGTTATGCACACTCTTAAGATGGTTATTTATTTTTCCCACAGTGAGCAAGACTAATTAATTCATTTTCTGGTAATTCTGCTGCTGCCCCTGAAATGTTAATTCAGGCAAGTACTTGTACAAGACAAAAAAGAAATTTCACTGACAATCTTCAGTTGGAACACACACATAAAACACACACACACATATGACATGTACACCCACATGGGCACATACATGAACATATACATGTATGTACATGAAAACACATGGATGCATGCAGGCATAACTATGCATATGCATGCACACCCACACAGGTATACATGTGTACACACCAAATCAAAATTCACACATGCACACATACATGCACACATACATGCACACATACACACACAATCATGTGGATATGGGCCACACATGTATGCATCCACACTAGTAGACATACATGTGTGCACACTTCCATACACGTGTGTACCTGCATACAAGTGTGCACACAGGCTCACATGCATACATGTACTCACCCACACATGCACACATACACACATAATACACATGCAGGCACACTCATACATGCATACATATAAGCTCGCATGCATACAGGCACATTTGTCTATATGCACCCATGCACACCACACACATACAGACACTCACAGCACGTAGGCACATGCACACCCAATACACATGCTCGCATGTGCACACACATTTTACATTTGCAGTACTCTATCTCCTTGTCTGTGTCTTAACAAAATCTTTTTGCTTATTTTGAAGTACCATGGATCTGGCAACTTAACTCTCTGTTATAACATGAAAGTAGCTATGGATTAATACTACTTAATAAGCACATCTGTGTCCCAATAAAACTTCAGTCACAAAAACAAGTGAGCAGCCCATAGGCAATCCCTGAATAGAGAATAAATACAAAAAGAGAAAAAGTGCACCTATCATACCTGTACATCAATGGATTACTACAAGCTGAGAACGCACGCCATAAGATCTAGTATCACTAGAACCCAGAGTCCCCTCATGAGTCCCCTAATTTTCACACTCCCCAAGAGGAATCACTATCCTATTTTCTAACAGCACAGATCAGTTTTCCTATATTTGTACTTTATGTCATTAAAATCATCTATGCCCTTTTTTATGTCTGGCTTATGTTCTTGAGAGTCTTCCATGATGTTATATATTGTATATCCAATTTTTACTGCTGTTATGAACATTCTAGTACATTCTTAAATGAAAATAAAGTGGTATTTCTGTTGGGGCTCACCTAAGAGTGAGACTGAGGGTTCATGCAAATGAACCTTTCAAGCAGTGGAAGTAATTTACATTTCCACTAGCAGTGGATATATTCCATTGTTTCATGTCCTTACCAATATTTGCTTCTTTTCATGTTTTTCAATTTCATCATCCAGATGGGCGTGGTGTAAAATGACACTGTGGTTTTCATTTGAATTTCCCTGTAACTAAGGAAGTTCTGCATCTTTTCATATTATTACTGTCTACTGGGTGTCTTCTTCTAGTGAAACGAGAGTGAAATTGCTCATTTTTCTAGGGGGTGGTCTGGAGTTTTTCCTAATTGATTTGTAGGAGCTCTTTCCATGATGTCACTATGAATCCTTTACTGGAATACAAACAGGAAAAATCTCCCACTTGGTAAATTATTTTTTCAAGCCCTTAATGGTAACTTTTGATGATCAAAAGGTCTTAAATACAGTCCGATCTTGCTTTATCCTTTCCTGTTAGTGCTTTTGGGGTCCTGTTTATCGAATGTTGTCCTACTGTCAGTTCACTAATATCTTATTACATTTTGCTTTTCACATTTAGATCTACGGCCCATATAGAAATGATCAGTGTGTATGGAATGAGGTAGGGAAAGGTACATTAGTTCACTAATATCTTATTACATTTTGCTTTTCACATTTAGATCTACGGTCCATATAGAAATGATCGGTGTGTATGGAATGAGGTAGGGATAAAGGTACATTTTCTTTCACATATTGGCATTTCACTATATATTCAAAGTAAAACTCGTTCATACTGAATTGTAGTGTCACCTCTGTCAAAAATCAGAGAGCCTTATATGTTTGAGTCTGTTTCTGGGCTCTCCATTCTTTTCCATTGTTTTTTCTGTCTTTGCTCTAATACTACACTGTGCTAATTATTAGAGTTTTATTAGAGCCTCGACCTCTTCTCATCTAAGTCCTCAAGCATTGTTTTACTTATATGCTAATGAAGAAGAAAGAGGGAAGGAAGGAAAGAATGGAGGGAGGAAGAAAGATCGGTCATGGGTTTGTATAAATAAGTCATATGCCGATTATAGTGATTATGTTATTTGCTGTTATAATTGCAGTTATTTAATTTTTCCCAAATAATAAGATTTTCCCTAAATAAGAAATCTGCTTAGATAAAATTTTATTTAAGATCATGTTTACCTAATGCTAAAAGAACCAGCTGACACAGGGAAACCTAATCATAAAGCAAAAAGAAAACAAAAACATTTTAACTGAGCTTTTTACATTTTCAATTAGTTATTTTAGTATCTTCTAGATACAATCTAAATGGTACTGAGAAACACCTTATTCAATTAGCAAAATTAATACTCTCTCTCCCCAAAAAAACTCTCTAAATTCCCTGTTAGCTCACAGCACTGCTAATTGTCTTTGAAACTTTCCATGAATTAGTCATGTAGCTGCAACAATAAAAATAAAATGCAGTGTTGACTTATTTTCTAATCAAAATGCTCATTTAAAGAGCATTTTTTTTTTTTTTTTTGAGGCGGAGTCTTGCTCTGTCGCCCAGGCTGGAGTGCAGTGGCCGGATCTCAGCTCACTGCAAGCTCCGCCTCCCGGGTTTACGCCATTCTCCTGCCTCAGCCTCCCAAGTAGCTGGGACTACAGGCGCCCGCCACCTCGCCCGGCTAGTTTTTTGTATTTTTTAGTAGAGACGGGGTTTCACCATGTTAGCCAGGATAGTCTCGATCTCCTGACCTCGTGATCCACCCGTCTCGGCCTCCCAAAGTGCTGGGATTACAGGCTTGAGCCACCGCGCCCGGCTGAAAGAGCATTTTGAAGTAACAAAATGATTTACACTGCAATACTAAGGAGCTGAAAGTATATAAGAATGTGAATTAGATACGAAGCTCATCAGTAGCTTAAGATTACAAATAGTAATCTACACATACTTCTCAAACTTCACAAGCTCAGGGGGAACCTAGCTGTTCTACTATCAAAATGCATCATGAAATCTTAAAATATTTTTTGACTTTAAAGTGCTATAAAGTATGCGGCCTTTGACCAGGCACAGTGGCTCGCGCCTGTAATCCTAACACTTTGGGAGGCTGAGGCAGGTGGATCACCTGAGGTCAGGAGTTTGAGACCAGCCTGGCTAACATGGCGAAACTCCATCTCTACTAAAACTACAAAAATTAGCTGGGCGTGGTGGCAGGTGCCTGTAATCCCAGCTACTTGGGAGGCTGAGGCAGGAGAATTGCTTGAACCTGGGAGGCGGAGGTTGCAGTGAACCGAGATGGTGCCATTGCACTCCTGCCTGGGCAACAACCGTGAAACTCTTGTCTCAAAAAAAAGAAAAGAAAGAAAGCATGCAGCCTACGATGTGATGCACAAAATAAGAGACAATGATCAAGGGTGTTAAGTTTAAGGAAGTAAAAGGAGATCTGCTGATATAAAGGGAGAAAATAATTAAAACAGAGTGGTACACACTTATGCGAAATTAAACCAGCAAAACCTAATTTTTTTTTAATAAATACAATTTCTCTCTCTCTCTCTCTCTCTCTCTCTCTCTCTCTCTATATATATATATATATATATATAATATATATGTAAAAAATTATGTTGTCAAAAGACCAGTTCTAAGGACCAGACTGTCTAAGGCTGCATCTCCGGCCAGCTGCTAGCTCTGCTCTGCACACAGCACACTCGCCTAAAAGGCAATGAACTTTTTCTAAAGCCTGCCTCGCACACGACTCAGGTGTGCACACATGTCAGGCCTGCAGAAGGGTGCTGCTCCCCATCCCTCTGTCAAAGACAGGCCCCGTGTACACCAACAGCGAATTCAGCTTGGGGCTGCTTGGTCAGTTCACCTGCAAACCCTGCTAGTCACAGGGGCCACAGGCACAAACATCTCCATCCGCCAAGATAATGCTTTTTCTCTACACTCATGAGTGACCCTGTTGGGAATCAATTAGGAATTTAGCAGTTTTAATTAAGGCCTGAGCTGTGACTTGAATAATCGGCAATCATTACATTATCATTACATGACAAAATTATCATATCAGACAAAATTAAAATCCGGCTCTGGGTGATGCTCCTAATTGAGAAGTGATTGCTTGGTGAGTTGACTCTCCGAGGATGGCCGGCCTCCTCCAGCCATGTGGCCAACATGGAGGAGGGCAGCCTGCTGTGTACCTGCCCTCCCGCCCCAGAGCTGCCAGACCCAGCAGACGCCTGTTGTGTGCCGCTGTGTGCCTGAGCCCATGTGTCAGGAAGCACACGTAGACACAGTTTCCATCCTGAAGGACTCTCCCCGTGCAGACAAGCCATTTCAACTCAGCGGGGACAGCAGAAAGGCTTGCCCCTGCTGGAGCACAGAAGGAACCTTCGGCAGGAGGCCCTGAAAGTCTTCAGGACTGAGGAGCCCTGAGGGAGGCAGGGAAGTGGCCAGGTTGGGAGTGGCGGGGAGGGGGTTCCCGGCCAGCCTGGGCGCCTGGGCCAAGCTGCCCCCAAGGAGAGGAGGTGGAGTGATGGCGCGGGTCACAGGCTACTGTGAGCAGAGTCCAGGGAGCCTGAGGATTTCACAAAGGACAGCTGCCAACCAGGCATTGTAGGGTGATGTCCCCGGCCTCCGTGGGGCCACCTGTGGTGCTCCCAACCTCACTTTTGACATCAGCTTGTTCCCATTTCCTCCTTTGACACTCCTCACAGCTCCTCCAGGAAGTGTCGAGCTCCCAGTGATCGGCCCCGTGCCAGTGTCCAGCCTGCTATGCCCCAGTCCCCATGGAAGGCAGCCGGTCAGAATCAAAAGGACCAGGGAGATAATGAGGAACCATTTCTATTTTAGCTTCACAATGCACTACCTGAATTTGTGCAATAGATTTTCCTTCTAAATTAGATCATATCTAAGGAAATAAAAATGATTTTCAGCTTCTCAATTCCAGACTATTGACTGTGAGAGCTGAGAAGATTGCAGAGAAAGCCAGAACTGAGCAAGTAAATACACAGATTACCCAAAAGCCACCATTAGGAGCTTTTTTACATGGGTCCATAGGAACCTGTGCTACAGTCCACCAAAATGGTAAACAACGGCTGCTCTTTGCCCAGCACAGTGTTCTGGGAGACAGTGGAAACTTTCCCAGATGCCCTGTTAGGGAAGGTACAGGGTTATATCAGACAGTTTTCTCAGTGTTTTTACCTAAATGAAAGTTACTGCATTCCATGATGAGGCAGCAGTCAATTACAGTCTCATTTCACAAGGCACAGAGAAGTCAAGGAACTCCCCCCACCACACACACAGCAGTAAACAGTAGGACTAGCGTTCAAGCTTCAAGTGCAGAGGCACGGCCCTCAACCACTACACTCCCACAGCCAACTGTGCCATGTCAGGGATGCAACTGGTGCTCCGTGTAGGTGGAACCCAGGCCTGAACACTGCCTCCCCCTCCTTTCCCCAGCTCCCCGCACTGCTGATCCCTCCTTTCTCAGCATGCGGTGACTCTTAGCACACAGACTCCTGCATTCATGCCTCCTCTGTGGCTGGATCCAGACTCCTCAGGCCCAGTTCCACATTCCCAGGAAAGGGACTCAGGCTGGCCTACCACTCTCTAGATATTACCTTGCAAACGGGGGTGGCAAGGCCAGTGGGCAGACGAGGACGTCCAGATGAGCCCCAGCAGCCTACAGCATTGGAACTCCCCATTGCATGATGCCTGAGGCACGCTAGCTATTAAACACCAAGGTGCGGGACTGGGTGCTTTGCACCAAGGAAGTATTCAGCCTTGTGTAATAAACACTTCCTTATTTGAAAGCACAAAACACTCATTTTGTGATTCTTCCCTTAACATCTTACAGGAGAACCCAGCACCATCCTCCCTGGGAAGCTTCCTGCCCTCCGCGTGGTCTCCCAGCAAGATGCCCGTCCCTCGAGCGGAGCAGCCTGTCCTGCGTGGCTCAGCAATCCACACAGATCCACCAGCGCGAGACAGTAGCAGCCTCTCGCAAACATTCGCTTTACAATGAGATCCCACGATGTTTTTATCAGTAAATTAAACGCAGCTTCATTCTCCACGGATACGAAACATATAACAAGACAGGAAGCCGGCACATCTGACAATTACACAAACCAAGAAACGGAAAGCATTGAGTCCTGCAGGAGTCACACAACGCGAGAGGGGCTGACAGCCAGGACGGCTAAATCAGCGTCTGATTTAAATGAGGGAAACACGAGCCGAACAGAAGCACCGTAAAATTAACTCTCAAAGCTTAGGATTAAGCTGAGTTCTGGAAGGAAGAGCCTGGTGCTCAGCTAACTCCAGGTTTAATATAGGAAAAGCAGATTCGGGACTGACACCATCTTCCACAGAATGCTGACGGAGCTGAGGAGTGCAACTAGCATGTCAGCCAAACCCAGTGTGCAAGTCATCACACTATCGGGTGTTTTATTTATTCCTTGTAATTGTCATGAGTCGTTTAAGAAAAAAAAAACACACTAGGTTGAGAAAAATACAAAAGAAACCATAATGATGCTGCGGGTTTGCTTGAAATGTCCAGCTTACTAGAAGGCAGAAACAAAATAATTTAAATTCTGGAAAAGGCGGATATTTTATTTTAAGCTTAGTGGAAAACTCATGCAATATTAAAAGATTGTGAGAGCTGAATATAGACGTATTTAAAATAAGCATAATCATGCTGTTGTTGTTTTATTCAGGAAGAAAGTAAATTATCTTGAAAAATGTAAATTCAAATTTCTGAAAATCGTTTCCCATCCATGTTTTTGCTTTTTACAAACTGCAAGTTTTTCATAATCTCTTTATACACAGAAACGAAGACATTTGAAATAAGGTCACTGGATAAGATGATCGATAGCACAAGGCACTACTTTTATGGTAAATTCTGTAATTATAAATAGATTTTTCCAGCTTCATCTTGTGACTTGATTTTTTCTTAGGCATTTCATATCGCTCTCATGAGTGGCAGAGTAGAAAATTAACTTGAGTACAGGTAAAGTGAGGTTGGAGCACATAATTTTCAACCCTGCATTGGCACCAGGGCCGTATCTGCCCTGGTTCCTACCACCTCCACCCCCCACCCCGTGCCAACTCCCACTCCATTCCCAGCCTTCCTCCCAGGGCTGAAGTCACCCTCTTTGGAAGGGTTTGCTCTTCGCCAGCTGTCCCTGTCAGGGACTTACAGTACCATTGTTGCCAAGGGGATTTCCACTGTAATCCAAACTCTCCAAAGGATGTGGGTTAGGGACTGAGTGCTCAGTGCCAGCTCCCCAGCTCCCCAGCTCCCCAGCTACTGTGGGGCCCCCATCTGAAGGCAGGGCCTCCTCATGGGTCCTCACTCCAAGAGCAGGCTGCCCTGGGAACAGGGATGCACACCTATGCACTCCTCACTTTTATGTGCAGAGTTTTACAGAGCATTTTGGAAGGACAGATGAAAATTTTATAGAGAAATTCAATTTTTGCCCCATACTCCCAGCTGTTCTTTGTAAGTTCCTGAGGTCCTGTTGAGTGTAGCTAGAGATTCCCAAGGCCCAGACAAATGCAGTAAAAATCACAGAGCTTTCAAGCTGGTACAACCTCCCAAAATTCATATTATGAAAAATATCCACCAACTATGATTGCAGAAAACAAAGTGATTACTTATCTGGGACAAACTCCTAGTCCAGGTCTGGGAAGATGTGGCTTAGAGTAAACCGGTGGCAAGTGACAGGGGCTGGGAGCTCCGGGAGGGTCAGTCTGGGGATGCACACTTCAGGAAGAAGACCTGGCTCTCCATGGCATGAAGTCAGAGCAAAGGCCAAATGCTGGGGCTCTGCCGCCCTCCCAAGGGTGCCAGAAGAGCTGCTGAGACAGAGAAGTCAGAGGAGGGCTGCCCTGGCTGCTTTCTGATCACTGTCCTGAAGACATCCTGCTGATGTGACTTTTAACAGGACACGAAGCTGGGAGGAGCCCGAGAGAAACAGCAGCTCACACTTGGGGAGGCAGTAGCCAAGGAAAAACCAGGATTTGGTGTGAACAGGCAGCTTCCACTGACTTGAAGTGAAGAAAGAATAAAATAGACATACAACAAGGGCAGCGGTGGCTTTAGAGTAGATGACAGATGATAGCTGATGGATAGATGCTATATGAGTAGATATAGATAGGTAGCAGATAGCTAGATGAGAGATGATAGAGATAAGAGATAGAAGATAGAGATAGATAGATAGATAGGTAGGTAGGTAGGTAGATAGATAGATACAGTGATCAGAACAAATGAAAGATACTTTCAGAAATGCAAGGACAGAGGATACACCTAAGGACCTGGTGGGAGTCAACCACACCTCACCTAGAATTTGAAGCATAGGACACTTACTTTCTAGATTCCCTTGCACCTGAAGCAGAGCACACGGTCTAGGCTTCGTCCACTCAAATCTTCACCTGCCTAGAACGTGTAGCACTAGATACACACTGACAAGGGCCACAGAGACACTATCCAGGGACTGGCTGCAGCATCCACAACAGCAACATGGGGTTTCCAGGAGGGGATGGGAGGTGTGAGCTGTGGCTGTGGCCAGCATGGCCTTTGTGCCTGTATTGGGATCCCTAGCAGCCCTACTGAAATCGGCATCTTCCATCGGCATCCCTGATCTACAGAGAGGAGGCACTGAAGAACTTGCCTGTCACCTGAGGCTCCACTTTGGCTGGTGTAGAAGATAGACGGTGCCTGCAGAAAGTAGATTATGGAATCCAATTGTAGCTATTTTAATCTACAAGACTGTCTTATTGAAAACAGTTGATACCCTCTGGGACCATCACACAGTACCGCAGCTGGCAAACACACTTTTCTCTCATAAGCAAAGAATACTATAAAGCAAAGGTATTATAAATATGCTAATTCTCTTGAAGTTATTTTAAGGTTTATTACAATCCCAATCAAAATAACTGGGTTTTTAATTAATTCAAATGATATGATTCTGTAATTCATATGAAAAAGATAAGAATAGCCAGAAAAACACTGATAAGACAAAGTACTTGCCCTACCACACAGTAAGCTTATAAAGTCCAAATAACTTAAACATCATGGCATGTCACTGACCCCATAAAACACAACAGATGGCCCACCAACATCTTCAAAACCCCACGGGATTTTTTCATCATAAAGGTGGTTTTCAGACCTCTATGCTTGCACACTCACCTGCCAATCCGATGTCCCTCATGCAGCCTCACCACCGCGGACTGGAACATGTTCAAGATCAAACTTGGCATTTCTCCTCCAAACTGCGCCTGCACCTGATGTGCCTTTGAGTTTTCATCCCCTCATGGCTCACATCCACGTTGTCCACCTCCAAACCCCACCCCACCAGCCCCCTTTCCCCACCTGCCCTGCACACACTGGCCCCAAGCCTCAGCCTCTAACCTGGCCTCCCTGCGGCTACTCGGTCCTCCTCCAACCTGTCCATTCCACTGCAGGGAAAAATGGTCTTTGTAAAAGAAAAATCGCACTGCAGGCTTTCCTGCTTAAAGCCCTTCCCTGCGTTCCCACCACATGGAGTGGAATTCAGCCTCTTTCCCCATCTACAATCTCCCTGTGCCGGGCGCCTTCCACCATCTTCAGTGCCATCCTTTTGCCCTGCCATGAGGGATGCTGGCTGTTTCTGCTCCCTGGAGAGGTCGCACGGCTCGGCTCACCTGCTCAGGGCTGTTTGCTATCTGGGAACCTCAGAGCCGCTAGCACAGTACCACTGACTCACACTGGGGGTGGCTTCGGGGTCTACGTTTAGCTGTGTTCGCTGCTCCTCCCTGGTGAGTCTCCAAGTTCAGCACACAGTAGCTGCCTGCTTCACCACTGCGCCACTGAGGCCTAGTTCTTGCTAGTTACAAAGCTGTGTTGACTTCATGGATGACTATAAAAGAACAAACATTTTAATACAATGAATATTCATGAAATGTGGCCTGATTAAATATTTGATTTTTTTTTTTTTTTTTTTTTTTGGTCGCCTAGGCTGGAGTGCAGTGGCACAATCTCGTGTCACTGCACTCTCTGTTTCCCAGGTTCAAGCGATTCTTCTGCCTCAGCCTCCCCCAGTAGCTTGGATTACATGCATGTGCCACCACATCCAACTTTTTTTTTTTTAGATGGAGTCTCGCTCTGTCTCCCAGGCTGGAGTGCAGTGGTGCGATCTCGGCTCACTGCAAGCTCTGCCTCCCAGGTTCACGCCATTCTCCTGCCTCAGCCTCCCGAGTAGCTGGGACTACAGGCGCCCGCCACCATGCCCGGCTTTTTTATTTTTAGTAGAGACAGGACTTCACCATGTTGGCCAGGCTGGTCTTGAACTCCAGACCTCAAATGGTCTGCCCGCCTCAGCCTCCCAAAGTTTTGGGATTACAGGTGTGAGCCATCATATACCCAGCCTAATAAATTCTTTAGTTACCCCTAAATATACAACCTCGTAAAGAAACGTGTATCTGTGTCAGCATGTCTAAATGCATTATAAAAAAGTTTTATCTTGTTTTTCAAAATAGCATATCCCATAGAGGAAAGTTTAGGCCAAGCTTCCTTTACTCCAGAAATTTAGCCAATCAGTATGCTATTGTGACAGCACACGTGTGAAGCTGACCGCATTGGGGTCGTCCACAAATGCAGAGCTGCACTCCGTTGTTTATGCTGTCTGGAGGTTATGAGATACGCACCCCGTCTGCTGAGATCGTTTTAGAAGAAGACTCAAGATGTCTTGGGACTCTCCTGACCCCACTGCAGTGTACTGCGCTTTACCAGGACATTTACTCTTTAGTCATTCCAAGTCTTTGAAGTCACTTTAAGGCTTTTTAAGTCATTTTACGTTATTTTAATGTACTCAGTTTTTTCTGGGTTCCCTAATGGTTGAAATTAAGGATTCTCTGCCACTAAATTAATAATATACCAAAAACAAGTTACATAAAAACAATCATTTAGGCCACAAGTGGTCCCAATGGATTTTTTTCCAGTTGTAGGAAATCTGATCCGTGGAAAGGCAGAGAGAAATTTCCCCTTAGACAACTCTATAGCATCATTTTTCAACTTTATAGTCTAGCATAAAAAGAAACACTGACAGCGAATGGCTCCTCTGCAGATCTCACCTCAGTGTCCACAGGGGACTCTGCATGCAACTGCACCATCATCCACGAACACCCCGTTAACCCACCATCAAGCAACGCAGGCACCTCGAGGGCCCTTTGACTAGTGATGGCAGAAGAACAACAATATTTGGTCTTTGTCCCTATTCTGAGCACAGAGCTCCTAAAACCTTTGGCATTTCCTGAGTGATAAGAGTGACAGGAATTCCTTTTGTTCTAATGAGGCAGCTCTTGGGGGCCCTAGATGGCTTCAGGAGGGGACTGGCTGCCAGGAAGATCAAGGCATGATTAGAAAGTTAACACTGACAGCTCCACCATCCGTCCCCACACCAGTCCGCAGGGAGAGAACCAGGGCTGGAAACTGAGCCAGTCACAAATGGCCAATGATGGAATCAATCATGCCAATGTAGTGAAACCTCAAATCCCCTAAGCAGTGGAGTTCTGGGATCCTCCATATTAGTGCACAGATCTGTGTGTGAGGAGGGTGGTGCATGCATTTGCACTCCATGAGGACAAAAGCTCCGGCACCTGGGACCCTGCTGGAGACCTCACCTACGCACTTCGTCATCTGGCTTTTCATCTGTACCCTTTATAATATCCTTTAAAATAAATAGTAAAGGTAGGTAACGTGCTTTCGTGAGTTCTCCGGGTCATTCCAGCAAATTATTGAACCTGAGGAGAGGGGTTGCAGGAACCCTGATTTGTAGCCAAGTTGCACAGAAGTGTGAGTGCCTGATACCTGTGTCTGATCTGAGGGCCCCGATGAGGGAAGGAGCCCTTAGCCTGTGGTCTGACAATAGCCCTGGGTAATTGGTATTAGAACTGAATTGAATTGTGGGATATCTATTCGGTGTTGGAGAATTAAAGGATCGGCTGGAGTAAGGAGTAGAAAAAGCCACTTGCTAGTGCTGGCACAATGTTGCTAAGTCCGCCCCTTTCACCCACCTTCCACAGTAACTAGTGGCTCCTGTCGAGGCCGGGGACGCAGCCGTGGGAAAGACGAGGCGCTGCACAGGCACATGCTCCCCATGCTGACAAGCGCCGTCTCCTAACTGCTGCTAAGTGAGCCACAAGCTAAGCCAGCAGGGCACTGCACCACGCTCATCCCAGACCTAGGACGTTCAGCAGCAAGGAGGCCTGGCTCTTGGTACAGCCTCCACAATAGGAACTTGGGCCTTCCGGACATAAGAGGACACAGAAAGCAAAGATCAGGCTGTGATCCAACACTGACTGCCGCAGCGACTGCAGTTAGCACCAGTTCTTGAGAAAGACCAAGAAGGGCGGCACATTTCTTTGGGCCTTTGTACCACTTAGGGCTCTTAGCTACAAGTGACAGAAAACCCAACCCAGAATGGCTAAAGCAAAATGGGATTATGAGATCAAATGAGCTATGAGTCTCGGGCAAATAAAATGATGTGGCAGGTAGCACTTCCCAAATTCGCCAGCACTAATATATTCCATCCCACACGCTTTCTCCCACAGCCCCGCTTCCCCATCAAGAAGCTCCTTCCCCTGTATCCGGGGGCCTGTGATGCAGAGAGATGTCTGAGGCCCCCACCGCCATTCCAGCCGTGCTCTTTGGGCCCCCACAGCCTGGGCAGGAGACGCAAGTGAGCAGCCTCCAGATGTTTCTGGCCTCGGCCTCTGCCAGCTCTGGTGATTCCGGGTGGAACAGGACCAGCTGCCCTTTCAAATTCCACGAAGATGGTTGAGATAGGAGTGAAATCATTGCTGTTGCTTTGAGCCCCTGCATTTGGGGATGACTTGTTAGGCAGCCACAGTGCGTGGGGCAGATGACTTTACCAAGGCCCTCCCTTGGCCCTGATGCCTCAGGCGCAAGCCCTGTTCTCAGGCTCCTAGCAATGGTATGCTGTGGCGATGGCCTCTCATCATCACCCCCGTCAGTGTGAGGCCCTCGCTCTCCAGCACCTCAGCAGCAGTGTGCTGGGCTGATGGTTCCGTCTTGGGCTCCGGGTCATCTCCCGTTCTCCCCTAGTGGTCTGTGTGCCTCTCCCAGTACTGAGGTCACGGGCCATTGCTTCCTGCAAAGTATACAGTGTAGGGGGGGTGGTCACCCCGAATCAAAGTGGAGCCATTGTTTCCATCAACACGAACCGCAAAATCACTACACGGTGACTAGAACCTCTTCTGCACCAGCTCTCCTGGCACCCTCCTGACAAGTATTTATGGCTCTTGTGGTTCTCTCAGACTGTCTGGACTGTCTAGCCTTCACGAGCCCCAGACGGCCCCGCGATGCTCCTAGCTCTCCGCTCCTGCCCGATTCACTGTGACCATTCTCAGGGCCATTGATTAGAAGGGTTCAACATACGAATCCACCCACATGGCATCATCCTAAGGCTGAAGATTTTCCGTTGAGGTGCAAACCAACAGGAGAGGTTCTCTGAGTTTGCATGAAGGGAGGGAAAAGGGCAGGGGGTGAGTGGCTTTAAGTTTTCCTTCAGACACGGAGGATCTGCCTGCTCTGAGAAGCCTAAGGCCCATTTCTGCTCTAAGCAGGTGAGAGCTGCCAGAAAAACAGCCTGGTTTTCTCTTTCTTTTCTTACCTTTTCTTTCCTTCCTTCCTTTCTTTCTTCTTTAGCAAATATAACGTGGGTGAGACTAACTTTGAAATTTACATTCAGAAAATATTGATCTCACATTCATGATTTTAACCCTCAGGGGAAAAGAAAGTATTTGACTCTGGTTCAGCGAGTTTACAGCACTGTGATCAATACAGAGATTAACCTTTGAAAAGGCACCCAATATTACATTAGCATCTGTTTTGACCTTTGAGAAAATATGAATGTCTGCCTGGCTACCCTTGAAGCAGCAGACAGAATGAGGGCTTTATAAATCTACCAAGAATTTTATTATGTTTACTGTTAGTCAATGGTAATGATCCCTTTGAATCACACTGAACAAAGCCAGGTCATTTTCAAATATTGTTTCTAAGACAGTATTTTCTGGATGGTTTATTCTCTAGATATTTTTTCACTCTTTCATTTAATTTATCAGCTTGATTTTTTTTTTTTTTTGAGACGGAGTCTTGCTCTGTTGCTCAGGCTGGAGTGCAGTGGCCAGATCTCGGCTCACTGCAAGCTCCGCCTCCCGGGTTTACGCCATTCTCCTGCCTCAGCCTCCCGAATAGCTGGGACTACAGGCGCCTGCCACCTCGCCCGGCTAGTTTTTTGTATTTTTTAGTAGAGACGAGGTTTCACAGTGTTAGCCAGGATGGTCTCGATCTCCTGACCTCGTGATCTGCCCGTCTCGGCCTCCCAAAGTGCTGGGATTACAGGCTTGAGCCACCGCGCCCGGCCAGCTTGATGTTTTTAAAGCCTCACAATAATTAGCTATGTTCTAAGAAACCACAAAAGAAAACAAAATGAGGTGACAAAAGCTTCATTGGAAGCTAAATTCCACAACAAAATTCAACTTAATGTGTCTCTATGTTTAAAGAAATAGTAAAAACTGGCATTATCAATTAACGAAACACTAATTGACTGGTGTATCTTACGTGGGCGGCACCAAAATGGTATGGCCTGGTCCCCACGGAGGAATGTCCTAGAGAACAGGTTTCCACCCAACAAGGGAATCCAGCATTAGCATAATTTCTAGTCAGAAAATCATTTTCTCCAGTGGAGCAAAATAAAATCATATCCTCCCCAGGAAGCGCAGCAAAGATTTCTCAGGCATGGCAGAAAGAACGAGTTGTGGGCCGTGGATGGGCAATATGGACCCGTGGATGGGCGATGCGGACCGTGGATGGGCGATGCGGACCGTGGATGGGCGATGCGGACCGTGGATGGGCGATGCGGACCGTGGATGGGCGATGCGGACCGTGGATGGGCGATGTGGACCGTGGATGGGCGATGCCACTGTCTTGCTTCTGATAGGCAAGGTAATGAGAGCCACCCAATGCCACATCGCTGCATCTGCTCACAATAAACTCCACAGATCAACAAGAAATGCAGATGATGCCACATGGATAGCCTGCCTTTCGACATAACTAGAAGGTGGAGAGCACCATAAACTCCACATTATTACTTGTCAGTAAAGAAGAAAACACCAATTCCCAGCCAAGCTGTCGCTCAGGCCCCTGCCCCTCACCCTTGCAGGGAGCCAGAGAAATCCAGACAATTTTCATAAAAAAGAGAAGAAAGAAATAAAAATTCTAAAATTGAGGAAAGTAACAGCCAGAAGCAGGAAGGCCAACCTAAGCGTAAAACCACTGGAAAACGATCCTGGTGGATTTGTGTATAGACGATGGAGAAAAGACATTGACGTGCACTGGGCTCCAGGAGACAGGCAGGCACGCATCGTCTGCAAGAGAACACAGCAAACAGGCAGGCAGGCGTGCCCATCAGAGCCTGGCAGGGAAGGGGAAAAACAGCGAGGGCCGGGCGGAAATGCAGAATCCTGTAAGACAAAAGGAACCAAAAATGGATGGACATGCCCCACAATTAAAAAAAAAAAAAAAAAAAAGCTGTTACAGAGACTGCTCTCCACCACACTGACCAAAGAACAGGAATCTTCTCAAACTAGGAATCCTGGAACTGACACCGGCTGGCAACCCTGTCCACAAAGCACATAGCCAAAAGCTGACTGACCCTGTGCAATGCTTTCCTAATAATAAAACTGGGCATGAGAATCTAAATACTGAAGCTGGTAAAGATTTCCCCAACAAGCCACGTGAAACTAGGAAACATAAAATCGCATACAAGCCTCTACACTGAATTCCATACCTTCAGATAAGCACTGGGGATGTGCAAAAACAGCCTGAATCCAAAACCCAAATGCTGAGAGCAGAAAACGACAAAAACGTGAAGAATAAAATGAGAAGCCAAAGAAAAAAACCAAATCATGTCAGAAATGAAGATTACATTATAAGGTGTTCCAGGAAGACTATAATCAAATGAAAATGTAATAAGGGGCATTAAAGAAAGAAAGCAAACAAGAGGCCAAAAACAAACTGAGTAGTAAAACAAGCCAGAAAGAAAGGTGGTTGAAATGGAAGCCAGGCCAGTGAGACTCAACATAAAGAGATCCATGAAATAGTAAAATATAACAAACACTTAAAACTCTGATCCAAGAAACCTTTCTGGACTCAAAAGAAGACATAATGCTACATGTTAGGCCCATGACACCCATGGGATACCTGGGAATATCTTAGTAAAACTATTAGACTCTGAAGATAAATTTGCAGAATCCTCCAAGCCCGTAGCAAAATTACCAAATAACTTCAAATGTAAGAGAACTAGGCTGCCATCAGACGTCCCACACACACATATAGCTGAGGCCACAACGGAGTAACACCTTCAGGAAACCCAGAGAAGGTATGTGTGAATCCAGGGTGTACTAGGAAGCAAAGTGTCTTGTCAAATGTTAAGGACATAGAACGCAGCCTTAAACCTACGAAAGCTCAGGGGTGCTGTACCCAGGAGCTGATCTTGGGCTCTTAAAGATTAGCTTCACCTGTCAAAAGGCAGGAACACGTCAGCCAAAGAGCCAATGGTGAGGATCTAATAGACTTAATCGTGGATCTAAGAGAAACAAGCACAGAACAATGGTGGGTGGAGGAACAGTGACGATGTTATGTGTTTTGAAAGCAGAAATACTTCAATTAGTAAGTGGGTAGAGAAAGAAGGGAAGAGAAAAGTAGAATCAACTTATCAGTGATCATTTAGGCAAGAGGTAGAAGTCAAAGGTTATCATTAAAGATAGACAAATGAGGTATAAAAGACTACGTAAGAAAGCAGAAGACTAAAGACAAGTGAAAAAGTGTAAGAACAAAGGTAATCACTAGAACAAAATACAAACCTTTCAAATTGCAAGGAGAAATTTTAGAAAATAAAAGAGCAAAAAAAGATATGCATATAGAGAAACACACCAACTAAAATACACATAAAACCTATAATATGGAAAATGTGTAGTCATATCGATAAATGTGAGTGGACTAAATTTATTTATTAAAAGAAAACAATACTTTCATTTTGGTTCACAAAGCAAGTCCCAACAATATACAGTCTATACGAGACACACCCAAAACAAAGTGCTTTAGAAAGGTTGAAAGCTAAGAAAACGATTTGTGATTCCAACACTGAATAAACTATAATCAAGCCAAAGAGCACTAAGCATGACAGAAGGGATGTTTAATCGTGCCTCCCACTCACAGTGGAGACAGAACAGTGGCAAGTATGTATCCACCAGATAACACACTAACCACCTTTTAAAGATAAACAGTAAGAGATTCAAGGAGAAATAAAGAGACATACTTGTAACAGGAAATATTTAACATGCCACTTTAGGTACATGACAGATTTAGTGCACAAAAACTAAGTAAGGATGTAAACGACCTAGTATAATCATTGGGTAGATCTGAGAAAGATGTAAGTTTATACAATAACAATAGAGAATGCACACTATAAAGTATGATCAAATTTGATCACAAAGAAACCAGATGTAAGTTCCATCAAAATAGAAATTAATAAAATAAATAACAAGATTATTCAAACTGGAAATTGAAAAGAACCATTATTAAACATCCAACTCAGATGAAAGGCAAACCACACTGAAAATACAGAAATCCTAGAAATAATGATAATGGAAGCATTATATATTAAACTCCATGGAATACATTTAAAGCAGTGTTCAGCAGAAAAAGCATGGCCTTAAACACTTATGGCAAATAAAACAAACAAATAAAAATAAATGAAATAAATTTGAAATTTGAAAAAACTAAAGAACAGCAAAGTAAATCAAGAGAAAGCACTAGGAAGGGAATGATAAAGATAAATGCAGCAATTAACAAGGCAGAAAATAGAAAACTAGACTAAGAAATACATCAAGTCTTATTTTTTGAAAAATAAAACAGAACTAGATGAATCGTGAACCACTAATCAAAAATAAATCCACAGATAAAAAATGACAAGGGGAAAATAACCACCAAAACAGGCAAAATTTAAAAATAATTCTAAGAAAATATTTGCAGACCTCTCGATACCAATATTTTTAGGGTAATTTTAAATTATGTGTCTATTCCAATATTTCTGATCCTAATAAAAGTGTAATGCAGTGTGTTGTCTCTCATAGCTGCAGTAATCAGACAGTGCGGTACTGGGAAGGGACAGCCATCCAGATAAATATGCCAGAACAGAGAACCCGGGAACAGATCCACAAAGATGCACTCAGCCGATGAGTGACAGCTGCAACAGCAACTCAGCGGAGGAACCATAGCCTTTGTACCAAATGGTGCTAGAGTGTGGCGAGATCCACAGGCAAACACAAAAAGAACCTTGATGTAAACCTCACACCTTATATGAAACTTAACTCAGAATGGAACATGAATTTAAATGTAACATGTAAATCAATAAAATTTGGGGGGGAAAAGAGCACACGAGATAATCTTTGAAAAATATCTAGGGCTAGGCAAAAAGTTCTCCTGCTGTCATGCTTTTGACACCAAAAACACGACACATTAAAAAATTGTTTGACACACTGGGCCTCATCAAGATTCAAAACTTTTGCTTTGTATAAGAACCTGTTAAGTGGATGAACAGACAGTCTACAGACTGGGAGAAAATGTCCTATCTGCTTTCTTCGTAAGAGCCCCAAACTGGAAACAAGTCAGGTGATCTTCAATGAGGAGGCGACTAAACAACCTGTGGTCCATCCATGCCACAGAGTGCAATGCAAAGAAATCAAATACTGGCATGTGAGACAACTTGGATGAATTGCTAGACCATGATGCTGAGTGAAAGCAGCCAATGCAAAAAGGTCACGTGTTGTATGATTCCATTTATTTAGCATTCTTGTAATGACAAAATGCTAGAGATGGAGAACAGATTGGGGCAGGGCTAGAGGTGGGAAGGATGCAGGGCTGGCTGGAAAAGGCCAGCATAAGGGCGCCTCATAGCGATGGAACTCTTCTGTGTGCCTTGACTGCATCAATGGCAACATCCTGGCTGTGATCTTCTACTATCGTTTGTCACAATTTTACTGTCAGGGGTTTCCGCACAAAGGGCTCACAGAATCTCTCTGAATTATTTCTTACAACTGCACATGAATCTACAATTATCTTGAAAGAAAAAGGTTTAAAACATTAATGAAAGCAAAAAGTATAGATAAAAATGGAGCTTTGGGAGGCCGAGACGGGTGAATCACCAGGTCAGGAGATTGAGACCATCCTGGCTAACACGGTGAAACCCCGTCTCTACTAAAAAATATTAAAAAAAAAAAAACTAGCCAGGCGAGGTGGCGGGCACCTGTAGTCCCAGCTACTCAGGAGGCTGAGGCAGGAGAATGGCGGGAACCCAGGAGGCGGAGCTTGCAGTGAGCTGAGATCCGGCCACTGCACTCCAGCCTGGGCGACAGAGCGAGACTCTGTCTCAAAATAAATAAATAAATAAATAAATAAATAAATAAATAAATAAATAATAAATAAAATAAAAATGGAGCTAAAGTTTATCCATTTCGACTACAGAATATCTAAAGTTCCTCTGCAAAATTTAAAATACAAAAATAAGCTTAAAAATAGTCACAACATGTATATCAGAACTGATTTCTGTAGGTGCAAGAGAGCTTCTGAAAAATAGGAAAATTCATCTCTCAAGAGAAAGACAGAGGCAAAGGATATGAATAGAAAGTTTACAAAATAAGAAATGCAAATATTCAATGCTTATGCAGAAAGAGTATAATCACAGTAGAATTAATTAAAACAAAACATGAGTCTATTGTTAGCCAGCCAGATGAACCTTGAGCATTTCAAATGGCAGTGACGAGTTTCAACAGTGAAGTTAGATAAAGTGTGCGGAGAGCGACATTTCTGGACGCCAGCTTGTCAATATTTATCTGGATTCCTAAAACATCATTCATTTAGCCAGCAGTTCTATGTCAGAAAATTTATCTTCAATTATCAGAAATGAAACAAGGTTTTATCTATAAAGATATTTATCACACCATAATAAGAAACAGCAAGCAACCTCAATACCTCAGTGTAAAATGAACCAGGATATATCTGCCTGTTGTAGGCACAGCTATTCTATTTTGGAAGGACAATTGGTCCTAGGTAAGATGGTCACAATAGAGTATAAAGAATAAAAAGTAGGACACAGTGTGATTTGAAGGCTTTGTAAAATATATGTAATCTATGGTAGGCAGGGAAAATGTAAGAAAACACACCAAATTACGATCAGTGGCTACTTCTAGGTAGCAAAATTATAGGTTACTTTTATATTTTATTGATTGACACATTTTCTGTTAAATACTTATCTACATCATGAGAGAAATTATCATTTTTTAAAATATTCTGCACTGTGTATCACAGGAAGCCCCCTTTTGTGAAAATAAATCTCTGAGTTATAGATAAAAGTCGAATTAGTGCATGTGCAATTGCAAATTAAGCAATTCATGCAAATAAAGTCCCTAGCGCAATTAAATAACCATCCCCTGGGCAAAAACTGCTCTGATTTCTGCACAGCAAGGACCTGGCAAGAAGGATGGTCAGAGTTGGAAGAACTGGAACCAGGCAAAAACAAGGAAGGATCTCTGTTGACCACTCACCGCAGAGACACTCTCCATCCAAGAAGATGCATGTGACTCATAAGGCTGGGGCTAATGAGCTTTCAGGGAGACAACTGGCAGTCTTGCCCAAGCTTTCTGAGGCCACCGACTTCCTGTCACACTAGCCGTTCACCACAGTAACTGCACACACACACACACACACGTGTGTCACACACTGCACACCAAATGCAAGACCTGTGTGAAAAGTTCAGTGCCCACATGCATCACCCACTGGAGCTGAACCTCAGGCACTTTACGTGTCCCAGGTGGAGTGGACGCAAACCCTTTCAGTTGGGCAGATGTCTGGTTATGATTCCGAAGTGCTACTTGGGAAAAGATCAGACTGCGATTGCGCTAAAAATCTTCTTTTTAAAAAAATACTAATACCAGGCCTCCCGTGCCTACCTGTGAGACCAACTGGTGTTGCAAAAAGCCGTGAGGTTTTTCCGCTCTCTGAGATTAAGCCTATGGGCCTGCCAGGAAGTAGAGGGACCAGTACGTGGTACGCTTGCCCAACCAAACAAGAGGAGATGGGGGACGTGAGCACGACGGCCTTCCAGGGCTGCAGAAGTTAGGAGCCCGGCCCAAATGAAGGGGGCAGAGCTGGCAGAGAGGGTGAACTGAACCTCCCCCTGCTGCCCACTCAGCACGCTTGTCTCTGATCCCCTCTCTCGGCTGTGACCCTCACTGACCATAGGGCAAAGATGAGAAGATGGCAGTGTGCAGTAGGCCACCCTGCAAAGGCCACTGCCATATTTGCTGTAATAAATGCTGCTCTCACTAAGATATTTCTTGTTTAACTGACAGGATGATTTCTTTTATGCTCAGCAGAGGCAGATGAGAGTCCACACAGAAAGAAGTGGGCCAGACATTAAGTTTTGAACCCTGTCCCTTAGCGGCAGGGTCAGCGATATGCCCAGAGTCCCACCAGGAGATGCACACTCAGCATCCCCTGCAGCTCACTCCCAAGTCACCCAGGTGTGTCATTCAGATTGATGCCTCAGCAAAATTACCACATAGTACTAGTTTCTTACGAACCACGGAAATGGCCAATATCCTAAGTCTGGCAAAAGCCAGTGTGCTGCTGTTCAAAGAGCCTGCTGTGTGTGGGTCCTCAACTGGGCACGATGGCCAGGGTTCTGTTCCCAAGCCAGTCCCAGGCGGCAGTGCCTGGTGCAGGGATCGCTGCCTCCACCGGCTACAGGGTTCTCTGCCACTCAGCCAACATTGAGGTTCCAAATCTTTCCCCGAGGCTGGTTCTGAGAACCATCACTGTGCACACACCCAGTGCGAATGTACAAAGAACTCCACAGAAAGCTTGCTTGACACCAAATGAAGAAAGTTCATTTTAACAGCACCATTTGACAGGGGCTTCCAGCTTCCATTCTGCCCCCTCACCTGTTTGCAACGTGCAGTGTGCCACTCGCACAGACGTGCCGGCAGTCAGGGCCCCAGCGTGCACCCAGCTCCTCCTAGAGCAGGCTCTACTCTGCAGGCACCTGCTGAACGCCCCCACCCCTGAGGGCCTCATCTCTCCGCAGTCCTCCTGAGAGGTGCCCACACAAGAGAGGGAAGCCACTGCCAGGATGCCCCATTCCACCATCCTGGCTTCAGTCTGCAACCTCACGGGGTCTTTGCTAGCAGGGACTGTGCAATCCAGCAGGGGAATGTCAGACTCGACATACACCATCTTCGTGGATAGTAAGCGCACAAGTTCCCACTGGAATTTTCAAGAGGACAGCCACATGAAATACCTGGCAAGCCCACAGTCATTTCCTGGCCCCCTGACTCAACCCGAGTCATCCAGAATGTCTGAACCATCCTTCGTGTTATGGAGCTAATCCCAGCAATTTTTTTTTTCTTGAGACAGAGTCTCATTCTGTCACCTGGGCTGGAGTGCAGTTGCACGACCTCAGCTCACTGAACCTCTGCCTCCCGAGTTCAAGCAATTCTTCTGCCTCAGCCTCCCAAGTAGCTGGGATTACAGGTGCACGCTGCCACACCCAGCTAACTTTTTTGTATTTTCACCGTGTTGGGGTTTCACTGTGTTGCCCAGGCTGGTCTCGAACTCCTGAGCTCAGGCAATCTGCCCGCCTCGCCCTCCCAAAGTGCTAGGATTACAGGCGTGAGCCACCAGCAATAAATTTTTAATGTGTTCTTTTCTGAGTTAATCTCCCCCATACCACAGTCTCTCTAATTGCTAAAAATATGCTTATCTTAGCGTTTAATGTGCTACTTTTTAATTAAGTAAGCTCAGGAACTAGACAGTTTAACAGAAATTTAAAGTGAATGTAAAAGTACCTGAAAAATTCCATGAAGGAGAACCCATATCCATGCTGCTCTGCAATTCCTGCACACACCACGTTTGCCGACGCGCCAATCAGTGTCCCATTACCTAAAGTTAAAATTTAAAAACAAAATCCCAGTTCATCCTGGTGGTCAGCTTCTGTTCTCTTTGGTTTGTAATATTTAGATCGTCTCACAGGCTTTGATTTGATGATTATTTTACAGTCAAAGTGACTGCTCTGTAAATATCTGGAAACACACAAGCAGAAAATAAGCTCACTGATTGCAAATACCACGATTCATTTATGGATAAAACCATGGCTGTTGTATGTAACAAAGAGGAAGAAAGCTAAGGAGAATGGGCAAGTCACTGTAGGGCTGTGAGTCTCTTAAGAGAAAAATGCAAACCGGGCCAACAACCAAAGCCGAGAATGTGTGTCCCTCAGGAATGCAGTCTCAGACAGGAGCCACCTTCCTCCAGACTGCAGGCCCAGACACTAGGAAACTCTTTCGGTGGATGAAAGGATAGGTAAAAACAAGCAGGTGGAACCCCTTTCCTTCGGATCTTCACCAATGGCATCTCCTTGACATAAAACACCTCTCTGGGTAAGCTTTTACGACTGTGCACACACACCTGTGCCGTCCTCGTGGCCTGGTGAGCAATAGAGCCAAGGCGGCCACTCGGGTCATCAGATCCAACTCCCACACACACTCACAGCCAGGGAAGGCCCAGGAGCCTCCTCCATCCCTCCCAGCCATCGTGGTCAGCGTTCGTGAACAGGTCCGTGATTCAGGCTCAGCCAGTTTAGCTGAGTCCTGACGTCCGTGCACACACGGTTGAGGAAGAGTCGCCCTCTGTCTCCATCTCTCTCCCCTTCTATGGAGGATGGATGAACTGTGTGACACTGCCCTGGAGCTGCCTACAGCATGTCAGTGTGGGAGAGTGACCTTTCAGAGGCTGGACAACATGGATGACAGAGCAGGTGGAGGCCCCACGTCCCCGTGAAGACACAGCACAGACAGGGTGAGCAGTGTGCCCAGGTGTCGGGCCGGGAAGTGGAGTCCTGACTGTGAACCATTCTGGCTCCAGAGGAAGACCAGTGAGGGGTGGGGCTCAGGCCTGCCGCAGGCCATTCCCTAGATAGCCAGACGGAGTGTCTGAAGGGCCCAGTGCAAGTCTTCAGGGCAATGCTGGCCCAAACAGCCCCCTCTGGGCACGGCTGCACCAACGCATCCATCCCATCATCCTGCCTGCCAACCCCGCTCCTTCCCTGGCCAGGAGACCTGCTCAGTGAGACTCCACACCCTTGCCAAGCCATCTTACGTGGCCATCATTTCTCACTGTCTGATGAGTCTCTTCCCACAGAGAAGCGGATGTTCTTTGGCCAGCCCTGCCCTGCTAGGCCCCGCCCTGCTCGGACCTGCCCTGCTCGGCCCCGTGAATGCACCTGGCTCCCAGGACAGCATCAGCCTGCAACCTAAACCCTGCTAACTCCAGGACTTCACGAGCAGAACCCAACCCACGGTCCAAGTTCACATTCAGCAACTTGCAAGAGTGCTGAAAATAAGACTCCACTTATCTTCTCTCCCGTTAAGGAATAGTATTGAAAAAACGCCCGTTTTCCAATTAAAATGATAGCATTGCAGGTAGGTCCTGCCCAGATGGAGAGCATCTCATCCTGTCTGCTGTGCGTGTGCATTTCTGATCTGCGAGGGACCCGCTTCCCAGGAAACAGAAGGATCTTTCCTTTTCCTTTTGCAGGTTGCCAAGGTGAGCTGCTCAGGAGGCTGTTTTGGTCCTGAGCACTCTGGACTCAGGGAAAGGAATGGGGGCAGGAAACGATGTTTAAGGATCTGCAGGAGGGGCTGCATACCGCCTGGGGCCTGCATGAGGAAGGCTGGGTGAGGATGGGGGGGCAAGTGGGTGAGCCCTGTGGACCCAGCTCTTTCCTTGGAAGGGGAGATGCGGCTGAGGACAGGCAAAGGCAGGGCTGGCTTATGTCATGGGGGTGACGGCTCAGCCTTTAGACATCAGACATCCACCCACCTTCTCAGGAGTGTCGTGTGGGTGACACCGTGGGGCTGCTCTCCCCCAGAGGCCCTCCTGCACCCGGACATGTCTGAATCGCCTGGCCTCCCTCCCCGAGGGCCCTCCTTCTCAGCTATCCCCCGGCAGAAGTCCTTGGCCTTCTCACAGACTCACAGCCTGGGAGGCAGGACATCAACTCATTAAGTCGCACGGAGTCTGCTTCTTTAAAGAAAGCTTTACGGCAACAGAAACCCGATGAACTTAGACACTTAGACACATGGGCGACCACCTCCTCCCCAGTAAGGAGAAGCCTGGAGGCAGAGGGCGGGGAGCCGGTGCTAGGCCTGCTACTGTCAGGCAGGTCTCCACTGTTCTCGGCCTCTCCCTCCCCTCACAGGATGGCTTCCCAGCCACATCTAAGGCAGGAGGGCAGGGAGGAGAACTGGCACCAACACGTTTTGATGACGAAGGCATAGGCTATGGCAAAGCCTCCCACATAGGCCCCTCCTGTCTTATTGGTCAGCAAAACGAGACAAGCAAGGCTGGTACCAAAGCAGAGAGGAGGCCAAAGAGAGGAGGCCCCAGAGAGGAGGCCCTGCAGACGAGGCCCCGGAGAGGAGGCCATGGAGAGGAGGCCCCGCAGACGAGGCCCCGGAGAGGAGGCCACAGAGAGGAGGCCCTGGAGACGAGGCCATGGAGAGGAGGCCACGGAGAGGAGGCCACAGAGAGGAGGCCATGGAGAGAGGCCCCAGAGAGGAGGCCCCAGAGAGAGGCCTGGAGGTTACAGGTCAGCTCTGGCAGGTCCTGCACAGACATATTGGAAATAGAGTGTGTCTGCCAATGCAACAGAAGGAATGCTAGATTTAAATTCAGAAGACCTCAATTAAGTCTCAAACCTTCTCAGCCCTGTAAACTGAGCAAATCCCCCACCATTTCTGTTATATTAACTGAGGTGTTTGTGTTAGTAGGGAAAGGAAGACGCAAAACCAGCTGGTGTTAGCCGTAGGGAACATTTACCTCCTGGTGACAGGCAGTCCCAGGTGGCACAAATCCAGATGCAGCAGAGCTCTGTGGCACGGTCAGGACCTTCTTCCTGCACCTGTGTGCTCTGCCACCAGCCAGCAACACTCAGAGCCAGCCCACATTTGAGCTGCAGATGCTGCAGGCATCTCCTCACCATGCATCCAGACATGACCTTGGCCAGAGGAGGGAGTGGGACCCCTATGTCTCCTGAGGTATGGTCTCAGGGCCAGGAAAATCATTATCAGAAGCTCCTCCCTCTCTCACAGAAGACACTCCCTCACGTCACCCGGACTCCACATGGCTTTGGTCTGCCCATCCCTATGCCAGTCCCTGGGCCAGAAACCCAGCTGCCCATCCCTCCCTACCATGGGCAGGGGCAGAGAAGCAGGAAGTCTGCTTCCTCTGTGTTTATGAGGACCGTCACCACCTTTCCTGGCATCTCTTGGGCTGGTTGTGGGGTTCACACAGGATTAAGAATGTGAGCCTACTATTCAGATGCCAACGATGTTGCAGTCATTTAATAAGATGCCAGCAGGGTTTTAAGAGTATTCCACATGGTATGGGCTCCATGTGGTGGGGAGAACAAGGCCCCAGGTGTCACTTCCCCAGCTCAAGCCTCCCTCCCAGTTTCCACTGACAGCGAAGCACAGGGGGGTCGGCCTGTACATGAACAGCCCTGCCTGTCCTGGCACGCCCAGGTCATCCTGCATGGGAAGATGACGCATGGATTCAGAGGCAGAACAAGGGCATTTTCAAAACCATGCCTAGCTCTGTTTGTGATGAACGTTGCACACAAAGAATCAAATCTCAAGGGTAACTCCTGTGTCTGCAGTACACGTTCCACTCAATAGGCCACACTCTCAGAACAGTGAGATTTTCCACCTGACAGAACTCTAGGCATGGACATTCCCTTTGGCGAGTTGAAGAGCCACCGGTCCTTCAAGACCTGGATGTAACCTAAGGAAAGCAGCAGCCTCAGGGTTTGAACATAGCCACGGGCTGCCTGGATTGGTTTGAACATAGCCACGGGCTGCCTGGATTGGTGTGAACACAGCCACGTGCTGCCTGGATTGGTGTAAACACAGCCACGTGCTGCCTGGGTTGTTGAGAAAATAGTCACGTGCTACCTGGATTGCCCACAGCCTCTAGATAACCATGGCAGGGAAGAGCTCTTCACTCTTCATGCTCACTTCACTTCCTCCCCACAGGTTTTCTACCTTAGGATTGCACCTGCCAGTAACGCCTTAGCACATGAACTTGCCTCCACCTCTGCTTTCCAGGAAACTCAGGCGAAGGCAGGTTTTTCTGAAGGCTTATTTGAATTGTTCTTAGCTCTTCATGAAAAGAGCAACCAAAAAGTACTGGGGTCAGACCAGAAGAAAGGAAAGGAAGGAAAGGAAAGGAAGGGAGGGGAGGGGAGGGGAGGGGAGGGGAGGGGAGGGGAGGGGAGGGGATGGAAGGAAAGGAAGGAAGTTGTTTCAAAGTACCCAGTGAATCACCTCCAATTTATAGAGCAAATGACATTTCTCAAACCAAGCGAAAACTTCTATTGAAAGTGTTCTTCAGAATGCCAACCCTAGAGAGTGGAAAGCTGGTGTTTCATGGGGACAGAGCTTCCGCCTGGACTGGTGAAAAGACCTCTGCAGGTGGACAGTGGCACAACACTGTGGATGTCCCTAATGCCACTGAACTGTGCACTTACACACCGTTAAGATGCTAAATTTTAGGTTACAGATATTTTACCCTAATTTCTGTAAAATGCCCAACCCTGAGTCAATGAGAAAGGGCCTCGAGGGAGTAAGTGTACAGTTAACTCCCAACACAGCTGCACTCCTGCCGTGCCAGGAACAGGTGCCTTTCAATCTCCAGAGCTGCTAGATTAAAATGCTCCTAAGACTGAACACATCCATTATTCACTGCATCCCTGCTTCCAAAGTGTGCTCAGTTAGGAAGTGTCTAATCCCATTTTAGGAATTAGCCTATAAATGGCACACATTGACGTCTCTCCTAGAGAAATCTCCTCCACATGGATCCTACATGTTTTGGGGAAATCCAAACTAGCTCACAAGGCCTCTCACTCTGTACAACCTGGCTTTAAACTTCCCCGTCTGCAGAACCTCCTCTGACATCTCCAGTCTCTCCTCGGGGCCCCGTGCACTCAGGGCACACCTCCGTTACAGGACGTGTCGGCCTATGCTGCAACCTTCGTTTAGGTGGCCATCTTCCTCACTCGACAGCAGGGGTGTGAATTCACTGTCTGGCACAACGTCAGGGTATAGCAGAGGCTCAGCAAGTTCAAACGAACAGAATCCTCATCGTGGATGCGTTTCCAGGTGTCCTCGGATCCTGTTCCTAACTGTTGACGTTAAATGTAGCTCTGCACTGCCTTCCCGGGACTGGTTCTTGGATGGGGCAATTTTAACAGTTCTGCACTCTCGGAAGAACTTGAGGCATCAGTCACCGACTTAGATGAATTAGTTGTTCACGGACATTACAGAAACTTCACTGGATGACATTAATCCCCCTTTTCAGCCAAGGAGATAAACTAACCAGAGAGGCATTGATTTAATAGTCAGAAATCAATCAGAGAACAAAGAAAGCTGGATTATCTAAGCATACCTGGATATAAGAATAAAAACTTAAAGTGCATCTGATATGTTGATCTAAGATTCTTCACAATCCCCTTGTGTTCCCAAAGGTGATCAGGCTTCTCAGATGTGAGAAGGACTCCCCCGCCATTCTCTCCACAGCAACTGCATCCACAACCCTGTGTCTGGTCACCAGAGGTCAGTCTCTCCCAACACTCTCTCTAATCCACTTCTCGTGGTCTCCAAAGTACAATGCCCACCCCAAAAAAACCTTTACTCTTTCTTCCCACTCTTATGGGTTAGAGTCTCTCCACTTCTCACTGTCTCCAAAGTACAATGCCCACCCCCAAAAAATCCTTTAATCTTTCTTCCCACGCTTATGGGTGCGAGTCTCCACTTCTAGCTGACCCACTTGTCCCTCCACTGCTTATCGAGGGACTAAGAGAGAAACAGAACCGCAACTGAGGATGGCTTCTGAGTCAAAATCTGTTTCTAAACCTAAGCATGGCCCACATGGGCACAGGGCAGGAACACATCAGCTGTGAGGCGTCAGAACCACGCATCCCCAGGCCACGGGCCCAGGAAGTCGGGGGCAGCTCTGCAAAGAATGGGAAGGAACGGAGTTGCCCTGGAATTGCTCTGTCAAAGCTGAACATGTGTGTCCACTCAGGAAACCATCCGGACTCTCCTTCATTTGCTTTTAATTTGACACACACTAACTGTTGCTTTGGGCTGGACGGAAGTGTGGGTGCGTACCCCTCCCCCCACCCATGCGGTCAGCAGCCCCTTACCTCCCAGGCAGGCACCGAATGCCAGGGCATACATGAGCGGCGGCGCGGGCAGGCCGACCTCAGGGTCGCTGGCTCAGGTTCAGGAGCACAGGAATCTGTGGAGGAAAAGGACATTGATGCCACGTCCCATGGAAGCTCAGAGAAGCTGCCATACTGTGACCAATTTAGAAAATCCAAATGCTTTCTCACCTTTCAAACTCTAAGGAGTATAGGATTTGTGGAAAGAAACCAAAGCAAACTTTGGAATCCACAAAAACTTGAATTTAAACTCATCTGTATGTCTTTGATGCCAGCTACCCCAACTGGTCCTCCTGGTCCTGAGCCCCACCAGCTGCTGTGGCTCTTACACAGGGTAAAGGTACACAGAGTTTAACACAGGGCCTGAGAACGCAGCCATCAAAGCAGAGCTCACAGAACCCCGCAAGTGCTGTGCTAACTATGCACACGTCATCTGGAATCCTCAAACATCCCTCAAGTGTGCTGTTACTCCTTCCTTTGACAGACAAGGAAACCAGGATGCAGAGAGGCACAGGAGCACAGACCTCAAAAGCAACCCAGCTGGAACTCACACACAGTTCCCTGACCCTAAACTGCACACTGGGTCCCCTGTGCTAAGCGACTTCTCGCGGCTGCCCCCTGCCAGGCACCCTGAGCCTGCTAGCCATTTGTAGCATGACGACAGGTACCAGATTCTACAGCCAGGAAGCACCATTCTCTAGTCAGCCATGCCAGCCTCTGGTGCAGCTTTCTGACGTTGATATACTTTGCATTACTGTAATCAATGAAACACAGTGGCTGTGAAATTTCTGTAAGAAATCTGTGTTCAAGGAGCATGGCCCCTTGTGGCTTATTGCTAGAAGGAGCCGGGAAGGACACAGCCATGGAGCCTGCCTCCAGGAGACTCCGGAGAATGGACGGCCTTGATGTTCCCACCAGACGCCTCAGGGAGCCCACGGGGTGTGAAGGAGAGAACCCTGGGCCCGCCACCTCAGGCAGTTGCGTATGTCAACCTCTCTAAATAGCAGCAGACGGAGGAGAGTGCCAATGGTGGCCGATCTGGAGAACGTTACACAAAAACACAAACGGAAAGCGGACCCCAGTGTGGAGATGTGAGTGACGTGCAATATTATTCAATGCCGAGAATTAAGGGGCAAGAGAGCCGCCCTCTGCTGGGTGCTCAGTCCCCCGATGTCCTGAAAGGGGTGCCTCAGGGCTCACTTGGGAAGATCCGTTCACCCTCAGCTCCTGATCGCTGCAGCAGGATTTCATGTGTGCGCTCGGCAGCGTCCTGCTGGGGCAGGGGGCTCCTCCGCCCCCAGATTCTGGGCTTGCCTAGTGGCTTCCTTTGACCGACGGAATGTGGGTGGGTTGGACAGAAGATCTTGTGTTTCTGCCTGCCCCTCTGGAAGGTCAGGCTCTCGGCCACAAAGGAAGATGGAGCCTAGGCACTGCCACTGCTCAGGGGAGTCCCCATGGTGAGGACATGTGGAGCAGGGTCCCCCAGCCCCAGCAGAGTCCGGACTAGGAAGCTGCAGCCAGGCCACTGACCCATGTGCCTGCTACGCACGTGTCTCCACCAGCCCTGGGTCTGGTTCTCGAGAGCTGCCTTGCAAGGTCTAGAAAGGAGCCCTTCACGTTTGCTGGGTCACAAGGGGCGTGTTGAACGGCTCAATTTTTCATTGTCAGTAGTGTCAAATATACACTGGAAGAGAAATAAGTAACACGCTAGGGAAAGCATCTGATTCTGCAGCTATCGATCTGATGCAGGATCAGAAACGCCTGGCAGCAGGGTACTCCCGCGCAGTCCCTGAGGCACTTTTCAAGCTTTGCTTTTGTTGTCTTATGATAAGCACAATTATCATAGAGGCTCCTTCACACTTGATGTCTTTGTTCTTTGGAGGAGGGAGCGAAGTGAAACTTCTCACCACTGCCAGTCATCAATGAGCACAGCTAGCACACACACGTCACTGTGAGGCCACAGGGCCCTGTAGGCGCTGAGCACCACGTTGTTGGTGCAAAGCCAGCCTCTACCCTACAGGGCTGCACATGCCACCCGCAACAAGGAGACAGAGTCAGAACAACTAAGCACAGGACCCTGGGCCCTTGTTGGGGCACTGCAGTCTCAAGGGAGGAGGCGATGTCATCAAGCTTAGTGATGCAGAAATTCCAGCAAGTGCCCTGTGCTGTGAGGTCCATTGTCCAAAGCCAGAGAAAACCTACCCCAGGTTCCAAACTGCATACTTACAAGTGCCAGATTCTGTTACAGGCTGATTGCTTCAAAAAGTATGCTATGACATTGTTTTCAAATCATGCCCTCTCTGGGATTTGCAATTCTGATAAGAACCAGCTCCCTAAACTCCAGAGTCCAAGGATCTCCCCACAGCTCTGTGGTCTGTCCTCCCAAGCCCTGCCTTGTTCAAGCTCCCCTTCCCACAACGCAAATGCACCATTTGCCCCTTTAATTCTGTCCTCCATGCAGCCAGCCACGACCTTTCCATCTTTGAAGTCTGCCCATGCAACCGACCTGACTCCATACTCTTCAATCTGAGGCAAGCCCTCCCTCGCCAGGCTGTCCTCTGCCTCACACACTCCAGCCTTCACAGGCCTTGACCTGAGCACTGCCTGCCACTTCTGTGCCCATGTCCACGTCTCCACCTAGGCACATGGTCACTCTTGCCCTCACGTAGCCTCCTGCTCAGCCCATAAGAGGCTTGGGCATCTCTCCTCTGAGAAGTCTCCCTGAGTTCCCCAGTGTGGCTGCTGTTTTATAATACACTACACCCAGAGCTTACTTCCATCACTGCATTCAACACTTCCTCCTCCACTGAATGGCTACACCCAGAGCTTACTTCCATCACTGCATTCAACACTTCCTCCTCCACCAGATGGCTACACCCAGAGCTTACCTCCATCACTGCATTCAACACTTCTTCCTCCACCGGATGGCTACACCCAGAGCTTACCTCCATCACTGCATTCAACACTTCCTCCTCCACCAGATGGCTACACCCAGAGCTTACCTCCATCACTGCATTCAACACTTCTTCCTCCACCGGATGGCTACACCCAGAGCTTACCTCCATCACTGCATTCAACACTTCTTCCTCCACCAGATGGCTACACCCAGAGCTTACCTCCATCACTGCATTCAACACTTCTTCCTCCACCGGATGGCTACACCCAGAGCTTACCTCCATCACTGCATTCAACACTTCTTCCTCCACCAGATGGCTACACCCAGAGCTTACTTCCATCACTGCATTCAACACTTCCTCCTCCACCGGATGGCTACACCCAGAGCTTACTTCCATCACTGCATTCAACACTTCCTCCTCCACCAGATGGCTACACCCAGAGCTTACTTCCATCACTGCATTCAACACTTCCTCCTCCACTGAATGGCTACACCCAGAGCTTACCTCCATCACTGCATTCAACACTTCCTCCTCCACTGAATGGCTACACCCAGAGCTTACCTCCATCACTGCATTCAACACTTCCTCCTCCACCGGATGGCTACACCCAGAGCTTACCTCCATCACTGCATTCAACACTTCCTCCTCCACCGGATGGCTACACCCAGAGCTTACCTCCATCACTGCATTCAACACTTCCTCCTCCACCGGATGGCTACACCCAGAGCTTACCTCCATCACTGCATTCAACACTTCCTCCTCCACCGGATGGCTACACCCAGAGCTTACCTCCATCACTGCATTCAACACTTCCTCCTCCACCGGATGGCTACACCCAGAGCTTACCTCCATCACTGCATTCAATACTTCCTCCTCCACCAGATGGCTACACCCAGAGCTTACTTCCATCACTGCATTCAACACTTCCTCCTCCACTGAATGGCTACACCCAGAGCTTACCTCCATCACTGCATTCAACACTTCCTCCTCCACCGGATGGCTACACCCAGAGCTTACCTCCATCACTGCATTCAACACTTCCTCCTCCACTGAATGGCTACACCCAGAGCTTACCTCCATCACTGCATTCAACACTTCCTCCTCCACCGGATGGCTACACCCAGAGCTTACTTCCATCACTGCATTCAACACTTCCTCCTCCACCAGATGGCTACACCCAGAGCTTACTTCCATCACTGCATTCAACACTTCCTCCTCCACTGAATGGCTACACCCAGAGCTTACCTCCATCACTGCATTCAACACTTCTTCCTCCACCGGATGGCTACACCCAGAGCTTACCTCCATCACTGCATTCAACACTTCTTCCTCCACCGGATGGCTACACCCAGAGCTTACCTCCATCACTGCATTCAACACTTCCTCCTCCACCGGATGGCTACACCCAGAGCTTATCCTCCATCACTGCATTCAACACTACCTCCTCCACTGGATGGGACCATGTTATCTTGTCTATGCTCATTTATTCTTAATTCAGTCAGTAATTCTTCATGAATATTCTACTTTGTGTCTGGTTCTGCTCTAGATACAAGTGATAGAACAATGAATATAAGACACAAAAGTCCCTGCCCTCATAGAGCTTGCTTTACAGTGGCAGAGAGAGAAAAATTTAAAACTAATGAATGACAGCACAGAAGATGGTAGAGCAGGAGAAGCTCCCCGAATCCACCTCTGCCTAAAGGATGACTGAACTGGCAGGAACTGTCTGAAGCTACCGTATGAGCTCCCTGTGGCTGCTGTCACAAAGCACCACGAGCTGCGTCCTGAAAACAACAGGACTTCATTGCCGTACAGGCAAGAGTCTGAAGCCAGGTGCTGGCCTGGCCGTGCTCTCCAATGGCTCTGGGGGGGTCTTTCCTTGCCCCTCCGGTGTCTGCGGCCAGCCTGGCCATCCTTGCCTTGTGGGTGCATCACTCCAGTCACAAGGGAGCCTTTCCTGTGCCTGTGTGTGTCTGTGCCAAAATTTCCCCTTTTCATAAGGACTTTAGTCAGATTGGATTAGGGCTCACCCTAGTGACCCGATTTAAACTTATTACCTCTGTAAAGGCCCTATTTTCATATAAGGTTACATTCCAAAGTACCTGGGGTTAGGACCTCAGTATGTTTTGGGGATACAATTCAATTCAAAACAGTAACTATTTTGGAAGTCTGGAGTGTAGCCAAACACTTTCAGCAACCAGGGGGAAGACTGATAAAAAGGGTTTTGGTGAATTTTGGCTTTTTTTTTAGTGGTTATCATTCCCCATCTCTCACCCTGTGGCAGGAAGCTGTGGGGATGGCAGCACCTGTTTAGGATGTGACTTGCTGATATCAGAGCAGGCAATAATGACCTTGTCCTCCAAAAGCTGAGGTTGTGTATGTTGATTGCTGGCCACTGTTTTGATCACCGAGGGGCCAGCACAGAGGCTGGCCATTGTTTCAACCTCCAAGTGATGAAGCAGCTTCCAGGAAATTTAAAGTGGCAGTAATTATTTCTGTACACACACACACCCCTAACACATACACCCCTAACACACACACACACACACGCATATACACACACACACATTTTTTGGGAGCCAGAAATTTAAGGAAATCTTTGTCAGTCTACTAGTTAACTGTAGAGATAATAGGAGAAAAACTTCAATGACCATACACTTTTCAAAAAAGTTTGGAAAAGTCACAAATGGATGGCTCCAGCACTCAACGAGAAAGACTCAGCAACATCTGAGGAATGGGAGAATTAGATTTCTAGCATCAGCACAATATAATACTCAAAATGTCCAGCTCTCAACAAAGAAGATTACGCAGCATACAAACAAATAGGAAAGCGTGGTCCGCTCACAGAAAAAAAAATGACAGAAATCATCCTGGAAGAAGTCTAGGCATTAGAAATATTAGTCAAAGATGTTAATTCAGCTGTCTTAAAGAAGTTCAATAACTACAGGAAACCATGGACAAAGAGTTAAAGGAAATCAGGAAAATGATGTACAGACAGAATTTAAATATCACTAAAGAGGTAGAAATGACAAAGAGGAATCAAATAGAAATTCTGGACCTGAAAGTATAACAACTTAAATGAAAACCTCACGACAAGACTTCAACAGCAGAACTGAGGAAGCCGAAGAAAGGGTCAGTGAGCGTGAAGACATGACATTTGAAATTATCAGGGCTTATCTAGAATATTTAAATTCATAAGAGACAGAAAGTAAGATGGTGGTTGCCAAGGCCTTGGGGGAGGAAGGAACGGGGAATTATTTTTAATGGGTACAGGGCTTCAGTTTTGCAAGGAGAAGAGCTCTGGAAATGGATGCTGGTGATAGTTGTACAATAATGTAAATGTACTTAATGCTACTAAACTATACACTTAAAAATGGTTACGATGGTGAATTTTACGTTACATGTGTTTTACCACAATTTAAAAAGTAAATAAAATTTAAAATGTCAAAAAAGAAATTATTAGGTCTGAGGAGCAGAAAGTAAAAGAAAAAAGAACAAACAGAGCCCAAAGGACCTGTGGGACACCATCAAATCTACCAATATATGCATTATAGGATTTCCAGAAAGAGAAGATGGAGAGAAAGAGACAGGAAAAATATTTAATAGGCATTCAGCTAATAAAGATGTCATCTATGAAGGAAGGAAGGACTGAATTGTAAAGGAAATAAGGACTAAATAGTCTGTATGCTATTGAAACTAAATTGGTATTATTCATGATAGGTTGTTACACATTTAGGATGTTAATTGAAATTTCCAAGGTAACCACTAAGAAAATAACTATTAAAATATACAGAAAATTAAAACAAGGTAATCCAAGTTGTACAGTACAAAAAAAAAAAAGTCAACTAAATACAAAAAAAAGGCAGTAATGGAGAAACCAATAAACAAAAAATCTAAGATATACAGAAAAGAAAAAAATGGCAGAGTAATTCTTTCTTTATCAGAAATTACATTAATTGTAAATGGATTAAACTCTCCTGTTCACCTGAGGTCAGGAGTTCAAGACCAGTCTGGCCAACATGGTGAAACCTCGTCTCTACTAAAAATACAAAAATTAGCCAGGTGTGGTGGCGAGCACCTGTAATCCCAGCTACTTGGGAGGCTGGGGCAGAAGAATTGCTGGAACCCAGAAGGCGGAGGTTGCAGTGAGCCAAGATTGTGCCACTGCACTCCAGCCTAGGAGACAGAGTGAGACTCTGCCTCCAACAAAAGAAAAAAAAAAACACAGATTGGCAGATCGGATAAGAAACAGGATACATCTATAAACAAGCGACTGTCTTTAGGTACAAGGACGCAAATAAGTTAAAAATAAGAAAAAATATTTTACATGTAAATAGTAATCAGTAACCAAAATAGAACTGAGGTGGGTACATTATTGTCAGACAAAATAGAATATAAACAAAAACAGGTTACAAAAGACAAATAACATATATTTATAAATGACTCAATATAGAAGGAAGATATAACAATTATAAATATTTACACACCTAAAAACAGAACCTGGAAATACATGAAACAAAAATTGGCATAATTGAAGAAGAAATAGATATTTCTACTATAAAAAGTAGAGACATACAATATTCCCCAAGATAAGACCACAAAATAATTCTCAATACATTTTAAAAGATTAAAATAATACATAGTATGTTTTCTAATTACAATAGAATGAAACTCGAAATCAGTAACAGAAGGAAAAAGAGAAAATTTACAAATATTAAACAACCAATGAGTTAAAGAAGAAATTACAAGGAAAATTAGAAAACACCTAAGACAAAGAGAAATCAAAATGCAACACACTAAACCTTGTGAGATTCAACGAAAGCAGTGCTAATAGGAAAATTTACAGCTGTAAATGTATATATTTTAAAAGAAGAAATATCTCAAATAAATAACCTAACTTCACACCGTAAGAAACTACAAAAAGGCAAACTAAACCTAAAGCTAGGAGAACAAGGGAAATAAGATAGATTAGAGGAGAGAGAAATAAGATAAAGAATAGAAAAAACAGAGAAAGTAAACAAAACCAAAAGTTGACTCCTTGAAGGGATTGACAATATTGTCAAAGTTTTATCTAGATTGACTAAGAAAAAGAGATAAAATACAAATGACTAAAACCAAAAACTGAAGTGGAAACATTATTACCAATCTGGCAGAAATAAAAAGGACTGTAAGAGAATACTATAAACAATTACATGCCAACAAGTTGTGTAAACTAAATGAAACAAACACATTTCTAGAAATACACAATCTATCCAAACTGACTCACGGAAAAACAGACTATTTGATTAGATCTATAACTAGTAAGGAGATTGAATCAGTAACTAAAGAATTCCCAACGAAGAAAAGTCTAGGACCAGATGGCTTTGCTGGTGCATTCCACCAAACGTTTAAAGAAAAATTAACACCAATCTTCCCAAAACTGTTTCAAAACATGAAGAAGAGGGAGCACTTCCCAACTCATTCCATGAGGCCAGCATTACCCTGATACTAGTCAGACAAAGCCACTACAAGAAAAGAAAACCACAGATCAACGTTCCTGATGAAACTGGGATGTAGTCGATACCAACATTCTTACAGGAAGAAAGGAACAGAAGGGAGCCATTGCCTCTACCAACATGAGATCGACGGAAAGACCCCAGGGCTTGGGAAAAAAGATGGCAGATAGCAGCACTCAGGAAACAAAACATACAATAAAATAAAATAAAATAAAATAAGTGGCAAAGGATAAAAAAGGTTTTCTGTGAGAAAAAGAAATGGTGATGGAAGTTATAAAGGTGCTATTTTTTAAACAGGAATTCCAGGCTAATTTAGCACTTTAATCTGTACGAATGTACAATTTTATTTAAAAGTAAACGTTGCACAACCAAGCAGCTCAAAAGAATAATGAATAAGGAAAATCCATAGCATGCTTGGTGGCATTAAGTGTTACGGGGAAAAAATAGAGTGAAAGGGGAGACGGGGAGGGCGAGGTTGTCAGCTTAGCACTGGGAAGGAGCAGTTTTGCAAAACTCAGTCAAAGGTGGAGGAGCAAGACCAAGCTCTGATGATCTGTGTGGAGAGAGTCTCAGAAAGCACAGAACGCGCAAAGCCTTCATCATCAATGTATTTCAGAGTCGGGGAGCATATGTGCAGGTTTGTTACACGGACATCTTGTGTGATGCTGGGATTTGGACTTCAAATGTTCCCGTCACCCAAGCAGTGAGCATAGTACCTGCTCGGGAGTTTTTCAGCCCTTGTCTTCACCCCTCACTCCTCCCTTCTGAAAACCCCACTGTTGATTATTCCCTTCTTTGTGTCATATGTACCCACTATTTAGCTCCCTCTTACAAGTGAGAACATACAGTATTTGGTTTTCTGTTTCGGCATTAATTCCATTAGGATCATGACCGCCAGCTCCATCCATGTTGCTACATGGAACATGATCTCATTTTTTTTTTTTATGGCTGTGTGGTATTCCATGTTGTTTATGTACCACATTTTCCTTATTCAATCCACCGCTGATGGGCATCTAGGTTGATTCCATGTCTTTACTATTGTGAGTAACATAGTGATGGACATGCAAGGGTACGTGTCTTTTTGGTAGAATGATTCCATCTCCTTTGGGTCTATACTCAGCAGTGGGATTGCCGGGTTGAAATCCAAGCAGCCACTATGGCTGCAGCCAAGTCAGCAGAGAGAAGAGCAGTAAGAAGTGAGGTCAGGGAGGAAGCAGCAGCCAGGCCTGTGCGAGGTGCAGGCCACCGCCAAGACTTTGGGCTGTATCAAAGCGGGGAGCCTCTGTGGACCATAGGCTCTCAGGAGCAGGGCAAGAGTGGAAACAAAAGGAACAATCTGAAACAACTGGGGATATATTTGGGAACAATACATCTGAAGCTCCTTTTCCGCTGTGTGACAGCAGGAGGGCATATGGTCCTTGCTGGGGCCTCAGGGGACAGGAGTGTAGATGGCAAGAATGGATCTGATTCAAAACCTTTGAAGGACAGCTGGCCATGGGGTGTCAGAGAAGGTGCGGTGTCAGCTGGCTCTCAGCCTCAGGGGCTTGAGCAACTGAGAGAATGGAGTCACAATTTATGAGGGCAAGGAAGAGTGGAGAAAGATGGAATCAGGATTTCAGTTCGGGACACGTTAAGTCTGTGACACCTGCAATGCCCCAGGAGAGAAATGGAGAGGCAGCCGGACACCCAACGCAAGGCTCTGGGGAGAGCCCAGGAGAGAAATAGAGAGGCAGCCAGACACCCAAGGTGAGACTCGGGAGCAGCCCAGGAGAGAAATGGAGAGGCAGCCGGACACCCAAGGCGGGCTCTGGGGAGCAGCCCAGGGGAGGTTGCTGTGGATGGCACTTGGAGTATGTGCTTGGATGAGACCCCTGCAGCCGTGAGTCTAGAGAGCTGATTCCAGGGCTCCGGGCTTGGAAGATGGACAGAGTCATGGAAGGAGGTGAGGAGGAGGAGTCCCATGAGGGGAGGAGGAGTACCTGAGGGGCCAGGCGGGGAAAGATTCTGAGGGGTGGCCTACATGTCATGCTGCTGACTGGCCAGGTTCCAAGGGGATCTCTCTTGAGGGCGGGCACTGGTCCTTAGTGACCTTGGAGAGAACTATTTCCATGGATTATGGAAGAAAAGCTCAATTGCAGTGAAGTCAAGAAAAAGTGAAGAAAGGTTCCAACAAAGAGAGGGTGGCAAGACAGACTCCCTTTCCAAGTGTTTGGCTACAGGAAACAGAGGAAGTAGGGGAGCGGCGGCAAGGCCTGGAGACACGGCAGCAAGCCTGCATCCTCCTGCCAATCATCAGCAGAGAGCGAAGAATAAATGATGCAGGGAGGACAGTGGCGTGTGGTCCTGGGTGAAGGCACCGGCCTTCGCTGGGAGCCGGACATCCCCCCACACACCCGGAAGGCAGGCAGGACGCACTGGGTGGCCACAGCGTCACGTGGGAAGTGCCCACATGGTTGCTGTATGTCCTCACAGACAGAAAGCATGGTCATCAGCCTCGAAGGAGGGGCAGTGCTGGAGGCCTGACGGGGCACAAGAGGCACACACAGTGCACAGAGCCCATACAGGGGGACATGCTGCCCACCCAGAGCCAAAGAACTTTGAAAAAAAAAAAGCGTAGACCTCCTCAGACTTTTTTTTTTTTTTTTTTTTTTTTTTTTTGAGATGGAGTCTCGCTCTGTCACCCAGGCTGGAGTGCAGGGGCACCATCTCAGCTTGCTGCAACCTCCGCTCCGCTCCCCTCCCCTCCCCGCTGGGTTTAAGCGATTCTCCTCAGTCTCCTGAGTAGCTGCGATTACAGGTACGTGCCACTATGTCCGGCGAATTTTTGTATTTTTAGTAGAGACAGGGTTTTACCATGTTAGCCAGGCTGGTACTGAACTCTTGATCTCAGGTGATCCACTGGCCTCAGCCTCCCAAGGTGCTAGGATTCCAGGCGTGAGCCACCGTGCCTGGGCTCCTCAGACATTTTAAGTTCGTATGTCAAATTTGCCATTCCAATTTACAATAATCCCCAAGGACGTAGTCTATATCAACATCCTTAAATGAAGGCATCCCATCATTCTTTTAAATGTCTACTTTTAAATTTAAATACCACAACATCGTAAGTCATCGAAAAATACATCTGAAGCTCCTTTTCCGCTGTGTGACAGCCGGAAGGCACATGGTTCCCACTGCCTGACCTCTGGCCCAGGCAATGGGTCTGACTCAGGGGTCTGGGAAGCCAGCCCAGGAGGCACTAACCATCAGCGGGAGGCTGGCAGGGTTGACCTGACAGGTCAGGAAGGACAGGACCCCTGAGGCTGCAACTACCTGGGCAGGGGCAGAGGTGGCCCAGGTGCATGGCAAGCACACAGCAGCAGCGGGAGGAGGGCAGAGCTGCCTGGGGCACGGATGAGGGATGCTGCAGTCGGCTCCTGCTGTGTGGGACACAGCAGCCACTCAGCAGCAGTTCTGGGTGGGTCCCCTGGTGAGGGTGCACAGGTGCCGCAGGGAAGCACGGGGAAAGCTGCACCCTCACCGGGATTCTGAGAGTTGAGAGATAGATTGTGGTGAGGGAGGGAAGAGCTATTTATAGCCGATAGGGGCACAGGTCCTGCCGATGGGCCTGGCCTAGACCAGCACTTCTTCAATGCCAATGTGTGGAGTGGGTTGCCTGGCACCTTGTCCAAATACAGGCCCTGACTCAGGGGTCTGAGCATCTGAGACCCTGCCCTGTTAGAAGTTCCTGGTGCTGCGAGATTCTGCTGGTGCCCAAGCCCCATTTGAGGGCAAAGGGCTGTGCTTTTTCAGTACAATGCATTCCTTCTCCCCATTCCGGAACTGCTGTCATGGCCACGCTGGGTCCCCTGGGTCTCGCCTCCAAATCTCTCATCCTTTTTCACGACTCTGCTTCTCTGCGCTTTTGTTCTGTACCTGCATTTGGTACAAGTCTCTCACTTGGCGGCAAGCACAGCAACTCAGGCCTAACACCTTGCTCTTCTTCAATTCGTTATTCAATATTTTTTGTTGAAAACATTACAGGTTTTAGTTGCAGAAACTATTTTTTGTGCTGTGTTTAAATCTCTGAGTGTTCTCATAATTTGTCATTTGTCGTACTGTGTTGGTGGGACACAGTGAATGAGCTTCTCTCACACTACTGGTCCCTTAAATGTGCCACTTGGATTTCGTGGGGTGCCATGGAGCTGGAGTCTGGCGGTGTAGTGGCTGGTCTGTGGGCCTTGGAAGGTGAGAGAGAGACCCTCACTTCTGGGCCCAGCAGTGCCTCTCTGAGGTCGCTCCCCAACCACCCAGAGGACATCCATTGTGCACCTGCCCGGGGCAGACTTGCAACCCACACAGCCCATCAGTACCAGGCTCAGCACCAAGCAAACGGGGAAAACGGCATTTCTGTGCTCCTCCCGTTTCTGTTTCTCTAACTCTAGTGCCTCCTTAGCTCGCACAATGTCAGAGTTAGGATTCAAGCCCAGATCCACCTCCTGCAGAACCTGAGCTGCTAAAAGTGCCAACTGCTCATGTTATTAAACCTAATTGCAATCACTGGGCTGGGTTTGATCCTCCACATAATTATGTTCCTGGATGTTTCAGGATAGGAGGAGTTAAAACAAAAATGAGATTAAGTTAAAAAAATTTTAAAGCTAAAGCTTAAGGGAAATGCTTTTGACTTTCACACCCTCTGAAAGAGTGCTCTCCTGTGCCAGGTGTGACAGCCCAGGATGTCTGCCCTGATACCTCCCGCAGGGCTGCGGGATGGGGCGAGATTGCAAAGAAAGCTGGGGAAAGGAGACGCCTGAGAAACTGCCTTCCACCCAGAGGCTGGGTGACAGCACAGATAATGATGAGTGCCAACAAGTCAGTTAAAGGAAACCCACAGATTTATGTGCATAAATTGCCAGTCTTTAAATTCAACATTCAGGACAAGAGTAATAACCTTTTAACTTGAAAGTTGCCTGAGGATTTTTCCTTTTCAAGCAAATGAGGTTGAAAAGTTAAGGTTTAAACGGAGAAAGACTGTCAGGGAATTCTCAGTCATTATGCTGTTTCTCAGCAGTTCCAACTCGGTCTTTAGGACCATGCAATGGAGTTCTATGAACGCCGCCCACAGAGGCCACCTGCCCCCCAAGAGGGCAAGAGGAAGGAAGAAGAGGCGGTGGGTGTGAAAGGGATTTCCCTGTATGGAAATACTGGTTAAACATCTCCACGCCAAGAAAAGAAATAGAAATATCCTGAACAATGAACAGAGTTCACCTGTCGCTCTCAGCCCGCAGCTGACAATGCACATGCAGCAGAGACAACCCCACGCTGAAGACACGCTCGGAGAGACGATGCCGTCGGAGGAGAGATGGGTTCTGTGTTGTCTCTTGAGACCCGCATCCCTGGAATACCAGGCGAAGGCTGCTGAAACGCCCCACGCAGCCCAGGCTCCTGCCAGCTGTCTCCACCGAGGCAGTGGCCTGCATTTATGTCACTGGAGGTGGCAACAGCACCTGCCCGCTCTCTGACCCTTTTTAAGGTTCTATTCGTGTTAAAATCCCCAGTGAAGAGTGTCCTGTTGACCTGGCCAGTGACACCAGCCAGAGGCGTGTTTTTGCATCTGACAGAGGCTGGCGAGGAGGCAGGGAAGGCAGGCAGCTCTGCTGGCCAGGCGGCGGGAGACCAGGCACTGCACACTGTGTTCACGCTGTGTCTGCGGCCGTGGGCAGGCACACCCGTCTCTCCTGGTGCATTTCCACGAATGCTCTTTGGTCTCCTTGTCCAATTCCCCACCTGAACACGGAGCAGGCCTCCCGAGTGGGCGCAGAGAGGACCAGGTACTCTAAGGGTGTTTGGTCAGAGCCAACCCTGGGGACGATCCAAGAAGCCTCGACAACTACAGCAGAAGCTCAGATGTCTGAACTCTGTCGATCTACACGAGCCAGGCCAGGGCACGATGGCGAGGAGACGGCACTGCCTTCTCTCTGCATCAGCAGCAGGTGCAGAGGGACGCATGACTGCAAAGATCTCAGGCCTGAACTAGACCCGCGTTGCCACCCACATACTCTCCTGGCCACTCCCTGGGTTCAGAGGGCTCCACAGCTGTGCAGGGTAAAGGTCCTCCCAGTCAAAGGGGCCTCTCTGAGGACAGGAAACCCAGATCACCTCCCAAAGAGCCATTCCTATCACTGCATCTGTCAGAAGCCAGAACCAGTGGGTGGGAACTGTAGACATGAGGATTTACTATGAATGAGTTGCCTTACATGACTGGGGGCCTGAGCAGGACACCCTACATCCATCCAGAGGGCAGGCCATTGTACCCAGAGGCTGCACAGCGAAGGCAGATCCAGAGAAAGGACCAGCTGCCACCCAGGGAATGTAGAGGGCTGTGGGTTGGTGAGGCTGGCTCCCAGGACAGGGAAGGAGGGAGTTGAGAGGGAAGCTGCTACCAGTGGCAAAGAACAGCACTGTCAAAGGCACAAGAGCTCCAGCATCGTGCTGGAGAGGTGGCACCACATCACTGAAGATGAGGGTGCGTCTCGATTGGCAGGTGGTCTGGCAGAAGGGAGGTGCACAGGTGGGGTCTGCGACTCTGAGACATGCAGCAAGCACGGGGTGTCCAGCTCCCTCAGTAACAGAGTAGCAGAGGATGGCAGGCCAGAGAGGAGGCGGACACAGAGTTACTCCAGGACAATTAATCTCTGGCAGTTAGTTCACTTTCCTATTCATCTACAAACACTTGCTAAGTATCTTTTTGGTGCCAGGTATAACACTCGTGAATGAGGCTACAAACACAAACAGTCGGAGTTCGCAGACAGCTGCAGACACTCTTGACAATCCGCTTGTTGAGTGACTTGGTGGATGTAGGTGCACGGTACTGTGGGACCCAGAGGGCAAGCAAGGCTCTGCACCGGGAAACACAGAAGCATCAAGGAGAAGGCGCTGAGGGAGGGATGGAGAAAGGCTTTGAAGCCTCCTTGGAGCTCTGTTTTGAGAGTTCTGGGCCTCCAAGGCAGAAGCCAGAAAGTCACTTTTGCCGCCTCCATTGCAGTTAGAACAGGCATGGACTCCTCCAATCAGACACACCTGCTCCAGAGGCCCATCTGGAGAATCTGGAGGAGAGGTGTGACAAGGCATACTCAAGAGCAGGGTGACAGAAGTCCCTGGACTCAGTAGCCAGTGTGGGGGCAGAGATCCTGAGCACTCATGCCAAGCTGCAAAAGCTGGGGGCTTGTGGGCAGCCCCCCATTCCCATTGTGCAGTATAGAAATTCTCAGAAATCCCAGAAACTATGTACTATCCCTAGATAAACTCCTTTTCATCTTAAACTAACTAAAATAGGTTCTGTTCACTGCAACTGTTGTTTGAAATGCTGATACCACCATGTGCATTACAAACAGAATGATTTCCACTAAAGGACTAGGAATAAAATCAGTAACTTCGAAACCAATTGATGGGTGGGGAGATGTGACGTATCAATCTAAAGAAGTCAGGAAATGATAGTGAAAAAAAAAAGAATTAGCAAGGAAAAAGCATAAAAAGAAATAAATGATGGTAATTAGTTCAAGTCGATAAGTCATTACAATAAATGTAAACATGTTAAACTATTCTCTTAAAAGACAAATATTATCTGCTTTGAATTTTAAAAATCGACTTGCATTCTGCTTAAAAATGCAATTGGAAAAAGGATTTTTAAAAAAACAGTAAATAAATAAAGGACTGGAAAAAGATAAACCTGGCAGAGGCTCAGCGCAGAGGTGGAGACCTCATGCAAGGTAAAAGAAACCAGCCACTGTGAAGTTACTAGATAATGAACCTTTAACATCTAATACAATCACAAAGTAAACGATGCAAAAACGTGCTGAAGTGCAAGGAGGAACAAACTAATTAACAAAGTTCTCTGCTATATCGAAACGATAGATTGAAAAGAGATAAGTGAATCTAGAGAGGATAACAACACAATGACATGCTTATGTATGTTAATGCTCACATGATATGAGCGTTCTATATGTATGTTAACTGCTCACACACATACACTGAGAACATTTGAACATTTTATCTTCTTTGCCGCAGGATTTCCTTTGTGCTTATTTTGTAAGGAACAAAATATTATAAACAAATGTGAGGCTCCTTTCCTCCCTCAGGACCCAGGATTGTTTTCATCCTTCCCTCTCCTCAGGGAGCTGCCTTCATGAATTTGAGTCATAACCACCTACACATCGGCCCACTGTGGGAGGAGCTAGGGCAGGATCCTGGCTCCTGTGGGTCAGCAGAGGCAGAAGCCAAACACGGAGTGACCAAAGCAGCCACAGTGTGCAGAAGCTGAAACGCAGCTTTTCAGGTGTGCAGCTGGAGAAAAACAGCCACATGGTAAGTCAGATGACATTTCGGGAATTTCTAAGCACGAAATCCTATAGACCATATCCTCTAACCACCTGCAATGGAAACCAGGCTCTCGAAGAAGAAACAGCTGTACTCCCATTTTCACTGTAGCATTATTCAGAATAGCCAAGATACGGGAAAAACTTGCATGTCCACTGATGGACATGTGGATAAAGAAAATGTGGTATATGAATATATATGCAATGAAAGGCGATTCGGGCTTAAAAGGGCAGAAAATCCTGCTATTTGTGACAACATGGATGAACGCAGAGGGCATTATGCTACGTGAGATAAGCGAGTCACAGAAGGAGCAATACCGCCTGATTCCATCGTGTGCGGAATCTAAAATTGTCACGCTCGTGGAAGCAGAGAGTAGAATGGTGGCTGTCGAGGGTGGAGGGAGGGGGATGGGCAGAGGCTGCTCAATGGGTCGAGTTTCAGTTATCCCAGACGGGTACGTTCCAGAGCCGTGATATGACACAGTGCCTAGCATTAATATGGTATTATGCACTTCAAAGTGTATTAAGAAGGCAGACATGTGTTAAGTTTACCATGAAGCACACATACAGACACATAAGTACATGTATGGAGATGATGCACGCGTTTGGTACCTCGATTGTGATGACAGTATCACAGGTATACACATATGTCCAAATTCATGAAAACTTACACATTCAATAGGTGCAGATTTTTGTCAATGACTTCAATACAGCTTTTTAAAAAAGCAGTAAAAAGACACTCAAAGGAAAGGAGGGGAGAATGGAGTGAGGGAAAGTGGAGAGACCGCGATGCCCACCCACTTCGCAGATCCCTGCTCCAGGGAAGGGCCACGTGTCCCTTTCCCACCCAAGCATTGTGACCGTCGCTGTGTGCCACTTCCAGCCTGAGGCAGCAAAACCCAGTGGCTCCCCATGTCCCTCCCATGATGCGGCCACTGCAGATGCCTCATGCTGGCATGGCACAGTCACTCAGGGGAGATGCATGTGCTTTGAAGAGCTGCATGTCCACCTCTGCACCCTGTGGCCGCTGTGGTCACGATGTATGTGGCTTCCGCCCCTGTGGACACACAGGAGCCAGCATCCTACCCTCAGCACCCCCACAGCGGCCACTGCAGAGACAGATGGGACCCACATTCATGAGGGCAGAGATGGTCCTGAGGCTCCAGGGGAAGAACAGAGAGATGCCTGTTTATCTGCAATGTTGTATTTCTTAATAAAACAAACAAGAAATTCCAAAGCAAAGAGGATAAAATGTTGATACCTTCTCACTTCGGGTGGTGAACATATGGATATTTGCCTTACTATTGTCTCTGATTCCATTTTTTAAGGTAAATTTTAAGTAGTCACTACAATTTATGGAACAAAACTGTGAAAGTGTCCTATTCTTAGAAAAAGGAACAACCTAAATCACCAATGCTAGGGCTCTTCAAATTCAGTCCCAGAAAGGATCTGGGTCCAAACCTCAGAGCTCCCCAGAAGGCGGGGTTGAGCTGTGAGCGCGGGGCGGAAGCAAGCACTGGTGGAGGCTGTGTCGGGGTCCCGTGCTCGGGCCGCGCCTGTGGCCTCGCTGGCTGGGACAGTGCGGACTCTCCTGCAAACTGTGTTTCCCTGGAGAACAGGATGAACGCACAAGCTGAAGCTGAGGATCGGTAAGGGCCGCCCTGCCAGAAGGTGTCAGCCTGCCTGGGGCGCCAGGAGAGGTGGAGCCGGCTGGGCCACAGCTGGGACATTTGACCACAGCCGCAAGACTTCCCCAGTTTGGAATTTCACCAAAAAATAACAACAGCCACCGAGTTAGTTCAGGATTACCACACCCAGACCTTGGAAGGCAACTAGAGGGTCAACCTTGACAGAAACTAAATTCCAGGCTGCAAGGGAGGGACGCAGGTTCCCAGGTCCGCCTAAGGTCAGCGCCGCATGAGCCCAGCCTGCCCTTTTCCCCACACAGCCAGGCCTGCTGCTCCAGTCCGGGGGTGCCATTGTTCAGAATAGATACAGGGTGGTGGGATGTCTTGGGATCCCACAGGCTGTTCCCTGCGGGGAGCGGGGAGGCCCTCAGAGTCAGAAGAACAGAGGGCTCTCCCCTGTCCTGTATCCTGCCACGGGGAGTGCTCACCATGCTTCTGGCCTGTTCTCTGCACACCTGGGACGACCTCAAGTGTTTGTGAGAGGACTCCAGCGACTTGTGTGCAAGCCCCTAGGCCTACCTTTACTTTGCCACACCTGGGTTCCCAGTTCCTGCCCTGAACCAAGCAATCAATGCTGGCAGAAGTCACACCAGAAGCAGGCTCATCTGTCCAACTAAAGGTCTACCATGTGCACTTCCAGTCCTGGCTGGGGCTCAAAACCACACAGAGAATGAAAGATCTTGCCCAGGCCAAGCACTAGGAGACACACAGGCTGGTTAGAACAGCTTCTAATCTGCAGCAAATGAAGATGGAAGTCTCTGTCTTTTGATGTCTCACAATTTTCGAAGGAAGGAAGGGAGGGAGGAAGGAAGGGTGGGAGGGAGAGGAGGAAGGAAGGGAGGGAGGGAGGAAGGAAGGGAGGGAGGGAGGAAGGAAGGGAGGGAGGGAGAGGAGGAAGGGAGGGAGGGAAGGAAGGAAGGAAGGAAGGAAGGAAGGAAGGAAGGAAGGAAGGAAGGAAGGAAGGAAGGAAGGAAGGAAGGAGGGAGAGAGAAAGAAAGAAAAGAAAAAGAGAGGAAGAAAAGAGAAAAGAAAAGAAGGAAGGAAGGCAGACAGACAAGACAAGACAGCGTTTTCTGGGAGAGGTGGCAGCTCTCGGTGGCGTTGACCCCAAGACCACCAGTCACCCCAGGACGTGCCGTCCACAGCAGCTGCAGAGCCTCGGCTCCCCGCCTGCAGTCTGGGCTCTTGGCACTCTCCGCCCAGCTGCCCCGGGCTCTGCTCACTTTTGTCCTCTATACCTGTGAGTGCAGCAAAGGCGCCGGCTTCATCCTCTGCTGCCTTAGGAAGGGAGGGTGAGCCCCAGGCTATGTCCAGGCTGAAGCTGAGCCCTCAACATGGAGACATGCAACTCACCATGGTAGCGGTGAATGGGATGTTGTCAATCAGGGACGATGCCAGGGCTGAGACCCACACCACCAGGACGATGGCGGCCGTGAGGCGCTGCTCCTCTGGGACCATCTGGAAGGAGGAGAATAGCAGCTGCCGTGTTCCATCACATGCACTTAGGGTCAGATCCCACCAGCCGGGAGACTCAGAGGGGCCCGAGGGGGTTAGTCCTTCCTCTTACCCATCACAAGACCAAGGCAGACACAGGTGTGCAAGCCAGGGCCCCACCCACACCAGGAGCCTCCGCTGGGTTTCTACCAGCAACGCCCAGCCATGCCCAGGCCTGCCAGCCCCTGGATGGGGAGGCAGAGTGACCCTGCCCCTCATCCATGTGTGGTGGCTGCGCACACTGGTCACACTAACCCGATGGCCTGGCAGACCACTGAGGCTGGGGTGCCTGCCGCACTCATTTACTGAGGCTGGTGTCGATCCCGCTCCTTCTCAGACAGGCTTTAAATAAAGTTAAAAGCAAAATAGCAAGCATCTGTAATTATATATTCTTTGGAAAAAGTCTCTCTTCATCTCTGGGCGGCACAGGATAGAACAGGTTCCCTGCTGTGCCTTTTTACATAATTAATGTGACCTGTTCTTACCAGAATTTTTTTTTTTCCACAAAATCAAAGAACAGTGGCTGGAGTACCTTCTATTATAACATTTATTTTACCTTTATTAGCAAAGCAGTTTGTTCTCCAACATATTCTATTAAGTGGAGATGTGCCAATGCCTAGAAGAAAGGATGTGTGATGAGAATCAGTTTAAAACAGAAAATATATGCAAGATTAAAAACAAAGTCTTGAAAAGACGTGAACATAAGGTAGGCCCAGACTCCTGCTTCTTATAAAAGATCAGACTCAAATACACAGTCTATAAATAATTTACTATCATATATGCACAATGAAGATTCACGGAGAAAAAGTCCAACAACAGTGGCAGAAATCCCTCATTGATCTGAGTTAATGTCCATGTTAAATTTAAATCCGAACGGAAGACTCTCTTTAAGACCTGTGTAAAGATACTGTTCAATCGTACATCACGAAATACCACTCCATATAGGTCTTTCAAGTAAGTGGCATTTCCAATTTCTTTTTAAAGTTAAACACCACAGAGTTTTAAGAGAATTTTTTAATGCAGTTTTTATAATCTTCAAAGAAAGGAAGGAGAAGTCTATTTAACTGGCACATGTAACTATTTTCACAGTACTAGGCAGATTCAGAAAACTGGACCCAGGGAAAGGCCGGAAAGTGTAGAAGAGAGAAGATGAGGCACAGGAGCCTTCTGCCCAGGCTGCCAAGGTCCCGCGCAGGGACGCCCAGAGGCTGGCGACCAAGCCACCGTGGGAGGTCACCGGAAGGCAACAGGTACCGGTGGCTCAGCTGCCCAGCACCTCTGTGGGTGTGGCCTCTTCACTGTGATTCGATCATGCTGAAAGACTGCAAATATTACAAATAGCAGTTTGTCTGTGTTTTTTTTTTTTTAATTTTTTAATTTTTTTGTTTTCGTTTTTGAGACAGTTTTGCTCTATTGCTCAGGCTGGAGTGCAGTGGTGTGATCTCGGTTCACTGCAACCTCCACCTCCTGGGTTCCAGCAATTCTCCTGCCTCGGTCTCACAAGTAGCTGGGATTACAGGCGCCCACCACCACACCTGGCTTGTTTTTGTATTTTTAGTAGAGACGGGGTTTCGCCATGTTGGCCAGGCTGGTCTCGAACTCCTGACCTCAGGTGATCTGCCTGCCTTGGCCTCCCAAAGCGCTGGTATTTTAGGCGTGAGCCACTGTGCCTGGCCAGCTTGTCCTTGTTTAAATCAAGCTTAAGAATCTCAATCTGCATGTACAGTTGGTAGCTGACCTTCATTTAAAAGCCATGGAGCCCAAATGTTGGGTCTTCAATCACAATTCTCCATCAAGTTTGCTGTTATATCAACTAAGTCATAAGGAGAATCACTTCAGAGCAGGGTTTCTCACCCTGGCCCTGCTAATTTAGAGCCAGATTGTTCTTTGTTCTGGGGCTGGCCCGTGGCCCAGCTAATTTAGAGCCAGATCGTTCTCTGCTCTGGGGCTGGCCCATGCATTATAAGACGCTGCCCAGCAGCCCTGGCCTGGTCACACTCGATGCCAGTGGCACCTCACCACCACCAGCGTGACGGCCAAAGATGTCTCCAGACACAGCCACCGTCCTCTCTCTGGGGGAGTAAAATCACCCCGTTAAGAACCAGTGGTCCCTGGGGGGTAAAATCACCCACTGTTAAAGAACGAAAAATGTATCATAATCCAAATGTTATTAAATGAAACTTTAAAGCTGAAAATATATTGAATGTAGCTATACCTTTTGTTTTGTTTGACATCATCAGTTCAAAGAAAAATCAAAGGCCTAAACCTGATTAAAATGTTCTGCCAAATGCCAAATAGAGATGGTTCTACCTGTATGTGCCTCACACACACACACAGTATGGTGTGCACAACTTGACGTGTACCTATAGACATTTTTATTTACACATTTAGTGTCATATAATTATCCTAAATACCATAGTCCGAGTTATGTAGTGTAAGAAGACAAAATAAAGTAAAATCTTCAAAAAACTTGAATATTGCATCTAATAACTCAGCTCAAAATAACGGATCTCTTAATTTTTTTAAAAAAAAGTCAAAATATGAAGAAACTACAAATACACTCTTTTACAAAATGAAGTAATTATCTAGCACATCCCTATCTATCAAGCCTAACACTGTAGGTATATAATGTGTATTTTACAGTATGCAAAGTTTATGTACAGTTGAAGATTATACCCATTACTTGTCTCCTTCATCAGCTTATACAGTGAAAAGATGATCGTGTAGTGTAAGTCAGGATGTGAAACATCATTAGTCTGTCACAGAAATGCTGATTCAGCAATGACCTGACATCCTTGTCCCACTGAAATAAGCCAATACCATAAATCATTGCTACCACTTCTTTCAAAATGATAAACTAGGAGGTCTAAGAGTCCCTTCTTCAGCCAAACAAATGGACCCTAGATAAAACACACTTTTAACACATTCTAGATTAGCAAGACAATGTATGGCTTTCCAAGGAATCTCTCCCCATGAAAATGTTTCCTGCAGCTGTCTAGGAGCTGCAAGACTTGAGTGGCACAGGGTGGAACTGCCTTGAAGCTCGAGGCTGATCAAGCACTGAAGTCAGAGGAGGTGTGAATGCCTGTGGGGTTGTAGGCTCCACTAAGATTTCTCATATTGAGCTAAGATCCTTGAAATGCACTAAAATTATTCCCTGGCATCCAGCAGAAGCAGACACAGCAGTTTCTGGAGGAAAGCATCCCGCCTGCAGGCCCTCAGGAATCCCACAGAATAAGATGAAATGATGAGATTATAGTCTTGGATCTCTAGGGACACAGAAGACAAACAGCATGAATGAGAGCAGAAACAACCAAAACAGATTTAGCCAGACCCCACAACTGCATGGATGAGAATTCATAGACACCGAATATAAACAGATTTAGCCAGACCCCACAACTGCATGGATGAGAATTCAGACACCGAATATAAACAGATTTAGCCAGACCCCACAACTGCATGGATGAGAATTCATAGATACCGAATATAAACAGATTTAGCCAGACCCCACAACTGCATGGATGAGAATTCATAGACACCGAATATAAACAGATTTAGCCAGACCCCACAACTGCATGGATGAGAATTCATAGACACCGAATATAAACAGATTTAGCCAGACCCCACAACTGCATGGATGAGAATTCATAGATACCAAATACAGAAGAGGAATTTTGCTTAAAGAAATTAGGGGTTGAAGAGTGTAAAAGTACCAATTAACATGGGCCCTCGATGAGTTAAGAATGAAGGCTGGCATCTCCAGATGACATTAAACCACTAAAAATACTAAAAGAGTGAGTATATAACTGCCAGGAAAGGGGAAATAGAATTTTAAATAATTCTCAATCAAATTAAATAGTCAAAAATTGGCTAATCAAGAAAACTAAGGTAATAAATCATAATAGAAATTTAAAATAATTTTGAATAAATAAAATGTAAATACAATCAAAATGCACATGGAAACTTGAGGGATGCAGCTAAAAGGAAATTTATAGTCAAATATACACAGTGGGAAATACGAAGCATGAATATCAAAAGCTAAGTATCTATCTTTGTAAGTTAAGAAAATAACAACAAATTGAACCCAAAGAAGTGAAGAGAAAATGACAATTTTAAGTAGAAAGTGGGAAAGAGAGTCACCAAAAACAACAATGAAAAGAGATCATCACTATAAAGATACTACAATAAACAGATAATGCAGTAAAACTACAAATCAACTCTAGCATTATTTTTGCTTTTATACAGATATCCAGTTGATTCAGCACCATTTGTTGAAAAAATGTTTTCTTTCCTAAATGAATTGCTTTGCCACTATGGTTTAAAACCAGTTGTATATTTAAAAAACACATAACACATATACAGAGTCTATTTCTGGACTCTCTATTCTGTTCCATTAATCTATGTCTATCTTTTGTCAGTACCACAGTCTTGATTACTACAGCTTTGTAGTAACTCAAGAAATCAGGTAAGTGCTCCAAAAGTTGTCCTTTTGGGGAAAAAAAATGCTTTAGTTATTTGAATTTAGCCCTTGAATGTCTACATAAATTGTATAATTAGCTTGTCATTCTCTGCAGAAAAACCTAGTTCAATTTTTATTAGAATTGTGCTTAACTCTGTAAGTCAATGTGGGAAGAACTGCACACTAAACAACATTGAGTCTTCGGGTCTATGGACAGACTATATCTCTTCATTAGGTCTTTAGATCTTTTACAAAAGTTTCTTTTCAAAATATCTCAGTAATTTTTGTTATAGGAATCTTGAGCATACTTTTTTTTAAGATTTATTCCTAGGTTTTTTAGGCTTTTGGTATCATTTGCAATTGATCCTTAAATATTTTCCAATTATGTGCCGCTAGTATATGATAATATATTGATTTTTGATACTGATCTTGTATCTTCTGACCTTGCTGAATTTATATATTAGTTCTGGTAGTACTGGATTTTTTGTAGACTACCTGAGATTTTCTACATAAACAATCATATAGCCTGTAAATAAGAACAGTTTTACTTCTCTCATTTTCATTTTTCTGCGATTTATTTCTTTATATTGTCATGTTACAAGAAGTAGGTTCTTCAGTACATTGTCTGTTGAACGGAAAAGGTGACTGCCTTGCTGCCAATCTCATGGAAAAACAATTAAGTTTTTCACCATGAAGTATAAGGTTGGCTCCAGGTTTTTCAAAAACGCCTTTCATCAATTTGAGAATTCATGGTTTGCTCTCAAATGCTCTTTCTGCATCTATTGAAATGATCGTATGGTTTTTCTCCTGCATTCTGTTAATATGGAAAATTATACTAATTATTGAATGTTAAATCAACCTTGGATTTCTGGAATAAACGTTTTTTGATTATGCTGTACTATTTTATATACCACAGCATTTGATTTGATATCTTGCTTGGATCTATGTGAGTGGGAGATGTTGATCTGTAATTTTCTTTTCACATAATACCTTTGTCTTAATACCAGGGTAATACCAGACCTACAAAATAAGTGGGGAACTGTCCCCCACCTCCATTATTTTCTGAAAGAGATTTATAGGGTTGGTATTATTTCTTACTCAATGTGTGAGAAGATTAAACAGGGAAGCCATTTGTGTTTGGACTTTTCCGTGTGTAAATAATTTTAAATACTAATTCAGCTGCTTTATTGATATAATTCTATTCAGATTTTCTATTAAAACGTGAGTCCATTTTGGTAAGTTGTATTTTTTAAGGAACTATTCCATTTCATGTAAGTTGTTGAATTTGTTGGTATAAATTTGTTAACAGATTATCTTATTGTTTTTTAATTCCTGTAGGGTTTGTGTTGGTCACCTCTCATTTCTTGATGATACTGGTGATGTGTGTTCAATTGTTTCTTTTCAAAGAACCAGCTTTTTGGCTTAGTGGGTTTTTTTTTTTTTTTTTCTGCAGTCTGTTTCCTACTTTGTTGATTCTGATCTTATCGTTATTAGTTTCTTCTTCCTGTGTATTTTAGTTTTACTTTCCATTCCAGCTTCTTAAAGTAGAACACTAGATAGCTGATTTTAGATCTTTCTTATTTTCTGTTGTATTTCATCTACAAGTTTCCCTCTAAGCTAACTTTAGCTGCACTCAAAACTTTTTTATATATTTTCAACAACATTTTACTTTGTAATACTATCTTATTCCCTTGTGATTTCATTTTTGACTCATGACTTAACTAGAAGTGTATTCTTGACTTTCCAGACATTGAGGTTTTCCCAGGCTGCTACTGATTTCTAACTTAAATTTGTTGTGGTCAGAGTACGTAATCCTTATGATGTAATATTATAATATTGGTGAATGGACCGTGTATACATGAAAAGATTGAATTCTGTGGTTGCTGGATATAGTGTTCTACAAGTGTCAATTGAATCGAGGTGGTTGATAATGTTATTCATATCTTCTATGGCTTTTTTTTTTTTTTTTTGTCTAGGTGTTCTATCAATCTCTGAACAGTGATAAAATCTTCTTCTATGATTCTGGGATTGTCTATTTTGTTTTACTTTAGTGAATCAATTGCATCTTGAGTATTTACCAGGGACATTCATAATTGTTATATCTTCCTTATAATCTGTCTCATTTATTATTAAATGTCCCTCATTATGTCCAATTATATTATGTGTATTGAAGTTTACTCTATGCCACTTTGGCCTTTTATGCTTATTATTTGCATGCCATGTATTTTTCCATTCATTTACTTTCAACATATCTCTATACTTAATTGAAAAGTATGTCTCATATCATTGCTCAGCCTTTCAGCTAAGATCAAGGGTAAAGTATGTCTCTTATGAGCAGCATATATTACAGCCTTACTTCCTTATCTGCTTTCTCAATATTTTCCTCTTAATGGGAATGTTTGCAGTTAACATAATTATTGATATAGTTGTATTCAGGTCAAAAAAATTATCATTTATTTTGTTTGTCTCTTCTTATTTTATTCATTTCTGTGCCCATTTTCTTGCTTTCTTTTGGGTTACTTGAATACTATTTTATTTTCATCAGTTGGCTTTTAATAATAATTAATAATAAGTATTAAATATTATTCTTAATAATTTTTATTTTTAGTACTTACTCCATGAATTAAAATATAGATATGTAAATTCTTTATAGCCCAAAGTTTTATTGCATCAAGTAAAATGTACAAGCTTTGAAATGATATAAGTCACTTTACCTCTCCCATTTCCTCTTATGGTATAGTTTACATCTTGTGGTATATATTGTATATATTACACCTTATGGTATATGTTACAGCTATATACTTAAAACTCCCACCAGACTATAATTTATACTTTCAACCATCAAACCTATTTTGAAGAACTTAAGAGGGAAAAAAGTTATCTTTTACATTTACCTACTTTTACCATTTCTGCTGTTCTTCATCCCTAAAGATCTAATTTCTCTGTAGTATCATTTTGCTTCATCCTGGAGAAATTCCATTAACATGTCTTATAGAGCAGGTCTCCTGGAAATGAATTCCAGTCATTTCCTTCATCTGAGAATGTCTCTCTTTTTTTCCTTTATTCCTGAATGATTATTACACTAGATACAGAATTCTGGCTTTAAAGTTCTTTTCCTTCAGCACTTAAAGAAGGTGCTCCACTATCTACTTGCCTCCAGGATTTCTGACGAGAAATTTGCAGTCATTCAAATCCTAGTACCCTGTACGCAATGTATCACTCTTCTCTCACTGTTTTCAAGAATTTTTTCTTATTTTCAGTTTTCAGCACTATGATTATGATGTGTCCAGGCATGTTTTCCTTTATTTCATCCTGTGTTTTCACTGAATTTCATGAAATTGTAAATGTGTCTTCGCAAGATTGATAATTCTCTGTCATTACCTCTTCAAATATCTTTTTCTCTTAATCTCTTGCTCCTCTTCTCTGAAGCTCCAATTGTTTTTAACATTTGGAAATATTTATTATTTTTTAAATTTAAGTTCCGGGACACATGTGCAGGAAGTACAGGTTTATTACATAGGTAAACATCTGCCGTGGTAGTTTGCTGCACCTATCAACGCACCACCTAGGTATTAAGCCCCACATGCATTAGCTATTTATCCTGATGTTCTCCCTCCCCCTTTTCCCCCTTGACAGGATCCAGTGTGGGTTGTTCCCTCCCTCCATCCATTGTTCTCGTTGTTCAGCTCCCACTTATAAATGAGAACATGCAGAGTGTGGTTTTCTGTTCCTGTGCTAACTTGCTGAAGATGACAGCTTCCCGCTCCATCATGTCCCTTCAAAGGACATGACCTTGCTTCTTTTCATGGCTGCAGAGTATTCCATGGTGTATATGTACCACATTGTCTTTATCCAGGCTATCATTGTAGGGCATTTGGGTTGACTCTGTGTCTTTGCTATTGTGAATAGTGCTGCAATGAACATATGTATGCATGTATCTTTAGAAAAGAAAGATTTATATTCCTTTGGGTATATACCCAGCAATGGGATTGCTGGGTTAAACTGTATTTTGGGCCCTAGGTCTCTGAGGAATCACCACACTGTCTTCCACAATTGTTGAACTACTTTACATTTACACCAACAGTGTAAAAGCGTTTCTATTTCTCCAGTGTCTGCTGTTTCTTGACTTTTTAATAATTGCCATTCTGACTGATGTGAGATCTCATTGTGGTTTTGCTTTGCATTTCTCTAATGATTAGTGATGTTGAGATTTTTTTCTTAAGTTTGTTGGTTGCATGAATGTCTTGAGAAGTGTCTGTTCATGTCCTTTGCCCACTTTTTAATGTGGTTGTTGGTTTTTTTATTGTAAATTTGTTTAAGTTCCTTATAGATTCTGGATATTAGACCTTTGTCAGATGGATAGACAATGGGAGAAAAAATTTTCTCCCATTCTGTACGTTGTCCGTTCATTCTGATAGTTTCTTTTGCTGTGCAGAAGCTCTTTAGTTTAATTAGATCCCATTTGTCAACTTTTGCTTTTGTTGCAATTGCTTTTGACATTTTTGTCATGCAATCTACGTTTGTGTCTATGTCCTGAATGGTATTGCCTAGATTTTCTTCTAGGGTTTTTATAATTCTGGGTTTTATATTTAAGTCTTTAATCCATCTTGAGTTAATTTTTGTATAAGGTGTAAGGAAGAGGTCCAGTTTCAATTTTCTGCATGTGGCTGGCCAGTTTTCCCAGCATCATTTATTAAATAGGGAATCCTATCCCCATTGCTTGTTTTTGTCAGGTTTGCTGAAGATCAGATGGTTGTAGATGTGCAGTCTTATTTCTGAGATCTTTATTCTGTTCCATTGGTCTGTGTATCTGTTTTTGTGCCAGTACCATGCTGTTTGGTTACTGTAGCCTGGTGGTATAGTTTGAAATTGGGCAGCATGATGCCTCCAGCTTTGTTCTTTTTGCTTAGGATTATCTTGGCTATATGGGCTCATTCTTGGTTCCATATTAATTTTAAAGTAGTTTTTTCCAATTCTGTGAAGAATGTCAACGGTACTTTAATGGGAATAGCATTGAATCTATAAATTACTTTGGGCAGTATAGCCATTTTCACAATATTGATTCTTCTTCCTATCCATGAGCATGGTATGTTTTTCCATTTCTTTGTGTCCTCTCTGTTTTCCTTGAGCAGTGATTTGTAGTTCTCCTTAAAGAAGTCCTTCACTTCCCTTGTTAGCTGTATTCCTAGGGATGTTATTCTCTTTGTAGCAATTGTGAATGGGAGTTCATTCATGATTTCACTCTCTGCTTGTGTATTGTTGGTGTATAGGAATACCTGCAATTTTTGCACATTGTTTTTGTATCCTGAGACTTTGTTGAAGTTGTTTATCAGCTTAAGAAGCTTTTGGACTCTCAGGATGGGGTTTTCTAGATATAGGATCATGTCATCTGCAAACAGAGACAGTTTGACTTCCTTTCTTCCTATTTGAATACGCTTTATTTCTTTCTCTTGCCTGATTGCCCTGGCCAGAACTTCCAATACTATGTTGAATAGGAGTGGTGAGAGAGGGCATCCTTGTCATATGTCAGTTTTCAATGGGAATGCTTCCAGCTTTTGCCCCTTCAGTATGATACTGGCTGTGGGTTTGTCATAAATGATTCTTATTATTTTATGATAAGAATCACATCTAGTTTATTCAATACCTACTTTTTTGAGAGCTTTTAACATGAAAGGATGTTGAACTTTATCAAAGGCCTTTTTTTTGTGTCTATTGAGATAATCAGGTGGTTTTTATCTTTAGTTCTATTTATGTGATGGATTATGTTTATTGATTTGCATATGTTGAATCAGCCTTTCACCCCAAGGATGAAGCCAACTTGATCATGCTGGATAAGCTTTTTGATGTGCTGCAGGATTCAATTTGCCTGTATTTTATTGAGGATTTTTGCATCGATGTTCATCAGGGATATTGGCCTGAAGCTTTCTTCTTTTGTTGTATCTCTGCCAGGTTTTGGTATCAGGATGATGCGGGCCTCATAAAATTAGTTAGGGAGAAGTCCCTCCTTTTCAATTGCTTGGAATTGTTTCAGAAGAAATGGTACCAGCTCCTCTTTGTACCTCTGGTAGAATTCAGCTGTAAATCCTCTGATCCTGGACTTTTTATTATGAGTAGGCTGTTAAATATTCATTACTGCCTCAATTTCAGAACTTGCTATTGGTCTACTCAGGGATTCAACTTCTTCTGGGTTCAGTCCTGGGAGGGTGTATGTGTACAGGAATTTATCCATTTCTTCTAGATTTTCTAGTTTATTTGCATAGAGATGTTTATAGTATTCTCTGATGGTTGTTTGTATTTCTGTGGGGTCAGTGGTGATATCCCCTTTATCATTTTTTATTATGCCTATCTGATTCTTCTCTCTTTTCTTCTTTACTAGTCTAGCTAGCGGTCTACCTATCCTATTGATTTTTTCAAAAAACCAACCCCTAGATTCATTGATTATTTGAAGGGTTTTTCGTGTCTCTAGCTCCTTTAGCTTCACTCTGATCTTGGTTATTTATTGTCTTCTGCTAGCTTTGGGGTTTGTTTGCTCTTGGTTCTCCAGTTCTTTTAGTTGTGATCTTAGGGTGTTGATTTGACATCTTTCTAGCTTTCTGATCTGGGCATTTGGTTCTGTAAATTTCCCTCTTACCGCTGCTTTAGCTGCATCCCAGAGGTTTTCTTTGTTCTCTTTGGCTTCAAAGAACTTCTTGATTTCTGCCTTCATTTCATTATCTACCTAGGAGTCACTCAGGAGAAGGTTGTTCAGTTTCCATGTAGTTGTGTGGTTTTGAGCGAGTTTCTTATTATTCAGTGAAACTCCAATTTTTGGTCTTGTTCCACAGCTTTAGGAACTCTAGCAATGCAAAAAAAATTTTGTCTAAGTTCTTTAGATTGGATAATTTATATTGATCTATTTCAGTTCACTGACTCTTTCCTCTGTCATAGTCATTCCACTACTGAACTCATCAAGCAACTCTTTTTTATTTAAGGTATTGTAGTTTTAATTTCTAATCTTTGTATTAGATTTTCTGGTATAATTCCTATTCTCCCCTTAGAACGTTCATCCTTTCATTCATTTCAAGTGCATTTTCTTTACCTCATTGATCATAGTTATGAAAGCTACTTTAAATTCTTTGGTCACTGCAATATCTGGGTCCTCTCAGGTTTGGTATCTGATGACTGTCATTTTCCTATTTTCTTATTCATTGTACACCGAGTCCTTTGGTACTGTCGCCTGGATACTGTCAATGTTAAAATACGTAAACTCTGGATTCTGTTTTAATCTTCTGGAGATTATTAAATTTTTTTACTTATAAGCTAATTAGCTTCCGACCACAATTTCTGTCGCACTTTCCAAGGGAAGTGGTTCAAATTCAAATTTCCTGTGATCGTTCGGGCCTGTTTCACGCGTGTATCACCCAGTAGTCAGCCACACGCTTGTGCAGATGCTTCGAATCTCAGTTGGCTTCTCTAAGCCTTGCCATCTTGCTTCATGCCTGCCTAGTATATACACCATTCCAGAGTCAGTCAGAGACCTGTATGGATGGTCCTCACCTCAGCGAGTCATCAGTCAGTCCTCTGGGCCTTTGCTGCGCTGGTCTGAGTCTGTCCCCAGATGGCGTTGTTCTGAAAGTAGGCTGAGGCTAGCGCAAGTTCATGAACAGAACTGGGGGGCTTCTCTGGCTCTCTCTTCTGGGATTCCCCCACACTCCCTGGCCTGCAGGTGCTACTCTCTCTGAGTCCTCTGGGCCAAAAGATAGGGTTGCTACTGGAGTACTGTCTGTCTATGCCACCATGCCACTACATGATGAAAGCGGGCTCTAGGGAGGAATCCAGGAGAGAAGAAAACAGGAAAACCACCCTGAGAGGGTGCCTTCTGCAGGTTTTGACATTCTCCACAATCTACCTGTTTATATTTTTCAGAGTCCATATGTAGTTGATTTTTGTCCAGTGTTCTTGTAATCAGAGGGAGGTGTGAACTTCAGAGGTTTACACGCCCTTAGCAGACTGGAATTCAACATTCTCTCTCATTATGACACCGGGTTAAAATACTCTTTTTCTGCCAATATCTAAATTTTAAAATAAATGAAGTCGGCTACTTTTCCTGCATCCAGTCCTCCCCAACCGACCACCTAGGGTCCTGGGACCTCACACCCCCTGCAGAGCCCTCATCAGGGTAAGGGAGATCAGCGAGCACCACACAACTCCGGATAAGGAGGAAAGCGCGCAGGTCTGCCTGCCTCCAGCCAGCATTTGAGAACCTGAACAGTCTCCATGATCATCAGGTGTACCACAGCAGAGGTACAAGCAGGCTGATATCTCGGAAGTCAGGTAGACAGTCCCTGGGATCTCTGGGCTTCCTTTTATCGGATGCCCTGCAGCCTGCCTTTCTGTGCTGATGCTTCCGCTCATGATGTCCTGTTTCATTTTAAAATCACCTCCATCATAATCTGACCGGAGCAAAAAGAAACACCTGATTTTTTTGAATCTCTAAAACATATTGAAAGTTCTTACATGTTTAACAGCTGACATATTTAGCAATTTTCACAAACATTTCAAATATAATCGAATATTTTAAATGAACTTGACTTACAATATTATCTTTGGAGAATGTCAGAGCAAGGTTAGAAAGACTATCAAAATTGGTAAGAAGCTCATTATAAATCATCTTTGCTCAGACACTTAAAACTAAAAATGGGCCAGGCGTGGTGGCTCACACTTTTGTAATCCCAGCACTTTGGGAAGCCAAGATGGGCGGATCACTTGAGCTCAGGAGATCAAGACCAGCCTGGTCAATGTGGCAATACCTGTCCCTACAAAAAAATAAAATTAACCAGGCATGGTGGCGCACGCCTGTAGTCCCAGCTCTTCCAGAGGCTGAGGTGGGATGATTACTTGGGCCCGGGGAGTAGAGGTTGCAGTGAGCTGAAATCATACCACTGCACTCCAGCCTCAGTGACAGGGTGAGACTCTGTTTCAAAATAAATAAATAAATAAATAAATAAAGTAAAAATAAAAATGAAAATGCCTGTGTGTAAATTTTCCTCCAAAATTATGCATGCATCTTCCCAGTAAACTTACTAATGATTCTGTTTGCAAGACAGCACTTCTTTAAAGACTCAGATACAAGAGAAAGCAAGTTAAATGACCCTCATGTTTATATGCCTGGCAGAAAAGCTAGGTGGCCACTCTCGTTCTAAAAATAAACTTCTTGTTACGTTGCTCATTCACATTGGTATCAGATCCATTTAGAATCATCTGTAATTTAAAAACTAATCCTATTTTTGTATTCCATGAAAAAGAGACATTAGAAGTGACTTGAATCATTATTGAAAAGCACTAAATAAAAGGAAGAAAATACAATTTATTTTGGGGGGATTTTGATAGCGATATGTACCTTTTTGTTTAGTTTCATTTTTGTGTTCTCATTTGCTTAGTTTTACTGCTAAGGGAGTGTTTTCTCTTTTTGTTGTTTATTTCCCCAAAGGCAAGAAGAATGAGTCATTAGTGTCTGTGAACTTAGAGACTGTGCAGATTGGCGGCCACTCCGCCTCTGTGGGGTAGAGCACATGAGGGCAACCGTGCCCTCCACCAGCATTCCTGTGATTAAGCTTTGCAGTGAGTGAACTTTCTCTCACTCTTTTACATTATGTCATTTCTTGGATCTTAACATTTCTCAAGACAGTTAAGAATATAAAAGTTACATGACTTACGTTATAAGCCCTATAGTTTATGAGAAAAGGTAACTAATATCGAAAAATAACATACATACATCAGAAATGACAGCTAGCCAAGAAGAACTTGGAAGGCAGCAGGGAAGCCTGATTTAGGATTTGGCAAGAGTTATCAACTATTAACATGAAATTATTATAAGCAACCTATAAATTAAAGCCTTTATCCTGCCTATTATTAGCACTATTCTTACTTTCAGTGACAGAGTCTTGGCATGGCTAAAGATGTCCCACTGGCAGAGACACAAATAAATCCAGACCCATGGGAAGGCTTTCCAAATCCCCTTCACACCCAAAGGAGGAAATGAACACAAAGGCATGAACAGGCCTACATGGAGAATTCATCACTTAGGAACCAAGAAATCCCCAAAGCTTCCTAACACCGCTGAGAAATAACAAAGTTGTCTTTTTCTCTTTCTTCTCAGCTTACGATTCTGATTAAAATATCCTCGCAAGAAGCCTTCTTAGATGAATCCATGCGAGAACCACTCTCCCCACAGAACCTGTGAAAATTATGATGAATGACTTACACCACTCGATACACGGTTTGATTTCTAAATATAAGTACATGTATTTCAAAAACGTGCAGTCCTCATGAGCCAGCATCCCATATTGCTTAGTCTCCATTCACTCCTTTATTTGTTTGATGAGTATTGAGTGCTTACTATGTGGCAGCACTGTCGGGACCACTGAGGATTCCACAGTGACCAAGATAGACACACATTTGCTGATCTCCTAGAGCTTATATTCTGGTGAAGGGAGAGAGGAAAAGTTTATATGTTCATTTATTTGCCACACATATATATTAGAGCATTATTACAACATGTCATAGATAATACTGTTAGAAGGAAAGGAACACAGGAAAGTAGTCAGCAATGATGGAAGAACTCCTTCCGCAGGGCCAGGGAAGGCTGCCCTGAGGATGGATACTTGAGGAGACACTAGAGAGGTGAACCAGCCTCCAGCATGCTTGGGAAGAGCATCCCAGGTACAGGCGACAAGTACAAATGTACGTTCACCTAGCAAGAAGGCCACTGTGTCTGGGGTCCAGCCCCTGTGGCAGGAAATTACGTGTAAGTGGCAGCTGCAGCCAGCTCATTTGTGGCTTTATGAGTCATGGTTGAGGCTCTAGATTTTATTCCAAGTGAAACAAGGACAACATGCTATTATCAAAAGCACCAAAAGCCCTTTAGGTCTAACTTTTCAACATCCCAAGGAAAAAGAGGAAGCTGTGTCTCATTCAAGGTTCTCAATCCAAAAGCCTGCTGAGAAGCCAATAAGGCTCCTTAATCTCTAGCAGAACCCTGAAATGCATGGCAACTCTTGTTTTACTCCTAGTATTTACAAAGGCAGGTTTAAATATGATTTTGCAAATTTTTCAGCTAACAATTAAGAGAACGCAACTATTATTTATAACTTAAAACACTGAAAAAATAGATGCAAATAAACTTTAACAATATACAACATCAGCACATGGGAAGAGGACGTATCAAGGAAATACAACATAGCGAATATAAGGCATAACAGCGAATATTTTAAAATTAGGTCCAATTATATGTTCTCTACTAGAAACAAATTAAAAACAAAATGACAGAGATTAAAAATAAACAAATGGGCAATTCCAGGGAACTTCCAGTCCAGACAAAATGATAGAGACCCCAAACTCCCTGCTTACTGCTGCCAAGCACACCTATAAACCCTGGGAATAAAGCAAGAGGCAAGTAAAGGAGAATTCTGAAAGGCTGCAGTAAGAGAGGAAACTGGTTTGGGACCTGATAATGGTTTGGCTCTGTGTCCCCACCCAAATCTCATCTGGTAGCTCCCGTAATTCTCACCTGCTGTGGGAGATACCTGGTGGGAGATAACTGAATCATGGAGGGCTGCTCTTTCCCAGCTGTTCTCATGATAGTGAGTAAGTCTCATGAGATTTGATGGTTTTAAAAATGGGAGTGTCCCTGCACAAGCTCTCTCTCTCTCTCTCTCTCTCTCTCTTTGCCTGCTGCCATCCATGTAAGATGTGATTTGCTCCTCCTTGCCTTCTGCCATGATCATGAGGCCTCCCCAGCTATGTTGAACTGAAAGTCCATTAAACCTCTTTCTTTTGTAAATTGCCCAGTCTGCGGTATGTCTTTATTAGCAACGTGAAAATGGACTAATACAGGAGCCCAGGAAAATGGGAACAGCACAGCTGCAGGGTGTATTTCGTCCCTCAAAATCAGCATTTCCAGACCAACTCCCAACATAGCAAGAGAAGACAGCTAGGTGGGCTTGTTCCTCCCTTGGATGAAAATATACCAGGGGAACATGCCCCCCTGGCAAGTAAGATTAATAAAAGCCCTGCCAGCAAAGGTAACCATGGGAGGCACCCCATCCCCTACGAAGAGATACCTGGTGAGCGGACAGAACCTGAGAAGGGACCCCACTGCACCTCACACCTGGGATCTCAGGCCCAGAGACACCCAGGTCAAGAGCCATGTGCTATGGTGTCCTACTACAGCACACGGCTCATGGAATGTTCTGAGGTTCCCACAGGAAGGGGGATGCCATCTCAACAAACACTTAGCCATGGAAGCCTCTTCACTTCTGCAGACCTGAAACTCCTCTCCACAGGAAGAGACATCTGGGCAGCCCAGCCTGGGGAAATCCCTTCCAGCCCCCAAGGCAGCACCCAGCAGCACTGGAGAAACCAAACAGATCAAAGTAGCACTGCAAGATCTCTGAAAATTAAATCTTCATTTGAACGGCAGACTACGTAAATAGTCCATAACCTGTGTGCTAAACTTAAACATGTTGACTGCCTGCTGAAATAAAACAGTTATTTATGACTCAGAGTATCCTAAAATAATAGATAAAACATCCAGGATACAATCAAAAGTCGCCTGTCATATCAGAAACCGAGAAAATCACAACTTGAATGAGAAAACACAATCACCTGATGTCCACACTGAGATATATCAGATGTCGGATTATCTAAAAAGGATTTTAAAGCAGCCTTCATAAAAATGTCTCAACAATCAGCTACAACTTCTCTTGGAACAAGTGAAAAATGAGAAACTATGGGAAGAAACAAAAGATATACAAAAAAGAACCAAATGGAAATGATAGATCTAAAATATATAACAACAGAATTTGTTAAAGCCTCTTGATATGCACTCAATAGTAGAGATAATAAAGAAAAGAATCAGTGAATTTGAGGGTAAATCAATAGAAGTCACCCAATCTAAACAGCAGAGAGAAAACATATTTTTGTAAAAGGACAGGGGGTGGAATGGAGGCTCAGGGAACTGTAGGACTATTTTAAAAATCTAATATTCATGTCACTGGAGTACTAGAAGGAGAAAAGAATTAGAATGAGGTTGCAAAAGTACTTTAAGAAATAAAGGCTGAAATTTTCCCAATTTGGCAAAAGACACAAACCTACAGATTCAAGAAGATGAACAAGCCCCAGGAACAGGATAACAGGATGAACCCAAAGAAATCCATATCAAAACAAATCATCAACTTTCAAAAACTAAAGACAAAAAAAAAAAAAAAAAAAAAAAAAAAAAAAAAACATTAAAAGCAGCCAGAAAGTACTATGCATTACCTACAGGGAAACACAAATTCAAATGGCAGCAAATTTCTTCTCTGATACCAGGAGAGATGGAACGAAATGGTACAACATTTTTCAAGTATTGAAGAAAAGCACTGTCAACCATACATTCTATATCCAGTGAAACTATCCTTGAGGAATAAAGAGGAAATAAATACACTCTCAGATAAAGAAAAAATAAAAGAACTTTTTTTACCAGCAGACCTACCCTTAAAGGTTGGCTAAAAGAAGTTATTCAAACATAAAGAAAATTATAAAAAACAAAACAGGCTAGGGCAGTGGCTCACGACTGTAATCCCAGCATTTTGGGAGGCCAAGGCAGGTGGATCACGAGGTCAAGAGATCGAGACTATCCTGGCCAACATGGTGAAACCCTGTCTCTACTAAAAATAGAAAGATTAGCTGGGTATGGTGGCATGCACCTGTAGTCCCAGCTACTTGGGAGGCTGAGGCAGGAGAATCACTTGAACCTGGGAGGCGGAGGTTGCAGTGAGCCAAGATTGCGCCACTGCACTCCAGCCTGGAGATGGAGTGAGACTCCATCTCAAAAAAAAAAGAAAAAGAAAAAAGAAAGACAAATTTTGGAGCATCAGGAAGCAAAAGGAACAGAAAAAGCAGAAATGTGTACACACAACAGATTACTCCTTTCCCCATGAGTTTTATAGATCAATTTGATGATTTAAACAAAAATTATGTTGCCATCTAATACTCAAGAAAAGATAAAGAAATCTTAATGGAAGTGATATTTTCACACTTCATTCAAAGTGGTAATTCTAGTAAGTCATGTATGTATACTGTAGTCCTCTGAGAAACCACTCCAAAACTACACAAAGAGAAACACTAAAAAATACTACAAATGAATCAAAATAAAATGTAAAAAATGTTCAAGTAACACACAGAAAGTCAAGACAAAAGAAACATAGTTATGCACTGGAAACTGGAAACAAACAGAAAATAGATCAGTAATCCTTCAGTATCCACGGGGAACTGGTTCCAGGACCTCTGTGGCTGCCAAACTCCATAGATGTTCAGGTCTGTTATTTAAAGGGGCATAGTATTTGCATATAACCTATGCACATTCTTCTGTGCACTTTAAATCATCTCTAGATTACTTATAGTACCTAACACAATGCCTACGCATCTCATCACTTGCATGGACTCAACATAATAGTCAGTGCACAGAAAATTCAAGTTTGACTTTTTGGAACTTTGTGGGATTTTTTTTTATCTGTAGTTGGTTGAACCCATGGATGCAAAATCTATGGATATGAAAGACCAACTGTAATTGAAATGGCATAATTAAGCAATAACATATCAATAATTACCTTAAATGTACGTTTTCTAAACATATCAATCAAAATACAGAGACTGGCAGAAAGGATTGAAAAAATAACCCAACTATATGCTGGAAAAGATATGTTACACACACACAAAAAAATTTAAGCAAGAGTGACTATATTAATATCAGCTAAGTAGACTTCAAAATAAATTACTAGAGGGAAAGCAAATTATTAAATAATGATAAATAGGTCAATCCACCAAGAAGATACAACAATTCTAAATATGTATGCACCAAACAACAGAGCAGTAAAATACATGAAGCAAAAAACTGCTACAGCTGAAAGAAAAAACAAATTCATGCTTATAATTGGGAACATAAATAACTCACCCCCAGAAACTAATAGAAATGCTACACAGAAAATAATTGAAAATATGGAAGAACTAAACGACACTGAACCAAAGGGATTTAATTCACATACAAAACACTTCACCCCAAAACAGGAGAATACAGTTTTTTCAAGTTCCCATGAAAGATTTACCAAGATATATCACATTCTGGATCATAAAACAAAATTCCACAAATGTAAAAAAACAAACTCATACAGAGTATGTTCTTCAACTATCACAGAATAAAGTTAGAAACACAAAGAATAGAAAAATCTTCAAATGCATGGAAATTAGCCAACATACTTCTAAATAGTCTATGGGTCAATGAAGACGTCTCAAAGTGAATTCTAAAATATAGAGAACTGAATTTTAATGAAAATGCAACACATAAAAACATACAGGGTGCAACTGAAATACAGCTGCAATAAAACTTGATAACACCAAATGTTAACACTGGAAAAGAAAAGAAATCTCAAATCAATAATCTAAGTTCCTGCCTCAAAAACCCTAGCCAAAAAAGAGTAAAATGCCCCAAAAGAAAGCTCAAGGAAAGAAACAATAAAGATCATAGAAGAAATCTAGAGAGTTAATATGGACATTACCAACGAAAATCAAAGGAGAAAAGGCTGTTTCTTGGGTAAAATCAGTAAAATGGACAAACTTCTAAAAAGACTGACCAAAAATAAAAGGAGAGAGACACAAATCACCAATATCAGGAATGAAATAGGAAATTTTGCTACATATATTTCAGACATTAAAATGATAATAAAGGAATATTATCAACAACTTTATACTCACAAATTTGGCAACTAAAAAGAAACCAATTCCTCAAAAAACACAAAGTATGAAAACATAGATAAAATCTATAATCTGAATAGCCCTTTAGCCATGAAAGAAGTTGAATTATTAATTTAAAAGTTTCCTTTTAAAAAAAGATTCCAGACTCCTGGTTTCACTAGAAAATTCCACTGGGCCTTTGTCTCCCACTCCCAGCAGAGCTTGGGATTCATCTCCACTGTTCTGCGTCCGCCGTCTCCAGAGCCCCCGTGACGCTGTCACAACCTCTGTTGCCCTGTGATCTGCAGGTCCTGGGAGACGCATAGCTAAGACGCCAGGACATCCTGAAAGCTGGGAAATGAAACTGTTTACATTCAGGAATGTGGCCATAGAATTCTCTCTGGAGGAGTAGAAATACTAGAACCCTGCTTAGCAGGATTTGTATAAAGATGTGGTTTAAAAGAAGGACGGAAACCTGATCTCTGGGTCTTGCTGTCTCCAAGCTAAACCTGGTGACCTTTTTGAAGGAAAGAGCAGAGCCCTGGAATGCGGAGTGAGGAGACAGCAGCCATACAGCCAGGTGTGGTTGTGTGCATCTGCTAAGCATCTTAGTGATTTGACCCTCCTGCCTCAGCCCTGTCCACCGATGAGACTGTGACATATCATTTGACTCTGCACCTTGAAAACGTGACTCTTTTCCAGCCTTGGTGCTGCCCACAGGTGGCATTGTGATACATGACGGGGCCTCACCCAAATGATGTGTGATTGTGGCATACGCCTCTGTCCAGAGCCTGAGTGACCTGACTTTTCTGCCTGGCCCCAGTCCAAAGGTCACGTGACGCTTCCTCAGCCTGCACCCTACCACAAAAGGAGTGTGATGCATCACTGCACTCAGCACCTAGACGACGTAACACTCACCTTTTGCCTGGACCTTGCATCTTTAAGGTTGGATTGTGACATACACTTTAGCCCAGCTCAGAGTTGTGATGATGACACTCATACCATAAACCAGCCAATAAGAGAGATGCTGGCACTTGTAGCTAGACTTGGAGAAAGGAAGAAATTCCTGGGTCTTCTGTAGGTGATGTAACTCTCCTTGCTGGGTCCTGCCTATGGGAAGCATTAGGACCTGTCTGTGTATCCATCGCCCAGCTGCTGTGACTCTCCTTTTTTGACTGAAACCTGCCACAAACGGTGACTGTGATACACCACTGGACCCAGAACCTAGTCTCTGGTGTGTCTTTATTAGCAGTGTGAGAACAGACTAATACAGGAAATGGGTACCAGCAGAGTAGGGCTGAGAACAGACTAATACAGGAAATGGGTACCCGCAGAGCGGGGCTGAGAACAGACTAATACAGGAAATGGGTACCGGCAGAGCGGGGCTGAGAACAGACTAATACAGGAAATGGGTACCCGCAGAGCGGGGCACTGCTGAAAAGATAGCTGAAAATGTGGAAGCGACTTTGGAACCGGGGAACAGGCAGACGTTGGAACAGTTTGGAGGGCTCAGAATACAGAATAACGTGGGGAAGTGTGGGACTTCCTAGAGACTTGTTGAACGGCTTTGACCAAAATGCTGATAGCGATATGGACAATAAAGTCCAGGCTGAGGTGGTCTCAGACGGACATAAGGAACTTGCTGGGAACTGGAGCAAAGGTAACTCTTCTTATGTTTTAGCAAAGAGACTGGTGGCATTTTGCCCCTTCCCTAGAGATTTGTGGAACTTTGAACTTCACAGAGATGACTTAGGGTATCCGGAGGAAGAAATTTCTAAGCAGGGCAGGTCTCTGTTGATCCATGGATGGGGGTCTCTGTTCCACAGGATGGGGTTTGTAAAGTTGTTAAGAATAAAGCCTACTTTAAGACAGATCAAGTGAAATTTAGAAGACGACAAGAGGGTAAAACTGAGTATTATGCTTGGAAATGCTTGGTGATACAGGATAAAAATAAACATCACACACCCAAATGCAGGATGACAGTTCGTGTAACACACAGAGATATTATTTGTCAGGTTGCTTATGCTCATACAGAAGGGGATATGATAGTCTGCACAGCATATGCGTGGGAACTACGAAAATACGGTTTGAAGGTTGGCCTGACCAATTATGCTGCAGTGTATGGCACTGGCCTGCTGCTGGTCTGCAGGCTTCTCAATGGGTTTGGCATGGAAAAGATCTATGAAGGCCAAGTAGAGGTGACTGGCGATGAATACAATGTGGAAAGCATTGTTGGTCAGCCAAGTGTCTTTACCTGCTATTTGGATGCGGGCCTTGCCAGGACTACCAGTGGCCATAAAGTTTTTGGTGCCCTGAAGAGAGCTGTAGATAGAAGCTTGTCTATCCATCACAGTACCAAATGATTCCTGGTTATGGTTCTGAAAGCAAGGAATTTAGTGTAGAAGTACACCGGAAGCACATCATGGGCCAGAATGTTGCAGATTACATGTGCTGCTTAATGGAGGAAGATGAAGATGCTTACAAGAAACAGTTCTTTCAATACAGGAAGAACAGTGTAACTACAGACATGATGGAGAAGATGTATAAGAAAGCTCATGTTGCTATAAGAGAGAATCCCGTCTAGGAGAAGAAGCCCCAGAAAAAAGTTAAGAGGAAGCAGAACTGTCCCAAATGTCCCTTGCTCAAAAGAAAGATTGAGTAGCTCAAAAGAACGCAAGTTTCCTCAGAGCTCAGAATTTGGTTTCTGAGAGCTAAACCAAACAATTTTCCATGAGGATTTTTCAGATGAATACAATACACTATTGACAGCAAAAAAAAAAAAAAAAAAAAAAAAAAACTGAAATGTATAAGTAGCAAAGCATTCAAGAGGTGACTTGGGTTCCGTTAAAGGTATTCAGTTTTAAAAAGAAAACAGAGCATAAAAGTTTAGAAAATTTGCAGCCTGACAATGCAATAGAATAGAAAATCTCATTTTTTGAGGAGAAATTTAAGCCAGCTGCAGAAATTTGCATAAGCAATGAGGAGCCGAATGTTAATTCCCAAGACAATGGGGAAAATGTCTCCAGGGCATGTCAGAAATCTTCTTGGCAGCAGGTCCCATCACAGGCCCTGAGGCCTAAAAGAAAAATAAAGTTCCTGGGTGGTGCCCAGGGCCTCCCTGCTCTGTGCAGCCTAGGGACTTGGTGCCCTGCATTCCAGCCACTCCAGTCATGACTAAAAGGAGCCAAGGTCAAGCTTGGGCTCTTGCTTCAGAGGGTGGAAGCCCCGAGCCTTGGCAGCTTCCACGTGCTGTTGAGCCTGCGGGTGCACAGAAGTCAAGAATTGAGGTTTGGAATCCTCCACCTAGATTTCAGAGGATGTATGGGAACACCTGGATGTCCAGGTGGTGTTTACTGCAGGGGCGGGGCCCTGATGAAGAGCCTCTGCTAGGGCAGTGCAGCAGAAAAATGTGGGGTCAGAGCCCCTACACAGAGGAGTCCCTACTGGGCAATCGCCTAGTGGAGCTGTGAGAAGCTCCCAGATCCCAGAATGGTGGATCCACTGATAGCTTGCATTGCGCACCTGGAAAAGCCGCAGACACTCAACACTCACCCAGCCCATAAAGGCAGCAGGGAGGGAGGCTGTACCCTGCAGAGCCACAGGGACGGAGCTGCCCAAGACCATGGGAGCCCACCTCTTGCATCAGCATGACCCACATGTGGGACATGGTGTCAAAGGAGGTCATTTTGGAGCTTTAAGATTTGACTGCCCTGCTGGATTTTGGACTTGCATGGGGCCTGTAGCCCCTTTGTTTTGGCCAACTTCTCCCATTTGAAATGGCTGTATTTACCTAATGCTTGTACCCCCATTATATCTAGGAAGTAACTAACTTGCTTTTAATTTTACAGGCTCATAGGTGGAAGGGACTTGCCTTGTCTCCGATGAGACATTGGACTGTGTACTTTTGAGTTAATGCTGAAATGAGTTAAGACTTTGGGGGACTGTGGGGAAGGCATGATTGGTTTTGCAATGTACAGACATTAGATCTGGGAGGGGCCGGGGTGAAATGATACAGTTTGGCTGTGTCCCCACCCAAATCTCATCTTGAATTGTAACTCCCACAATTCCCACAAGTCATGGGAGGAACATGGTGGGAAGTGATTAAATTGTGGGGATGGGACTTTCCTGCACTGTTCTCATGATAGTGAATGAATTTCAGAATATCTGATGGTTGTAAAAACAGGAGTTTTCCTGCACAAGCTCTCTTTGCCTGCCGCTATCCATGTAAAATGTGACTTGCTTCTCCTCGTCTTTTGCCATGATTGTGAGGCCTCCCCAGACACATGGAACTGTAAGTCCATTAAATCTCTTTTTCTTCCCTGTCTCGGGTATGTCTTTATCAGCAGCATGAGAACAGACTAATAAAGCCAGCAACTGAATACAAGGTTGAATTATGGATCATATGGTAGGTAAAATAAATAAATGTGTGCAAAAAATACTTGGGCTTTATTTGGGCCACATTCTTTAAATTGTTGTGACTTCCAATGTTTTCACCTGAAGGGATATTTGTGAACAGAAGGGTTGTTATTATTATTTGTATTTTTTTACCATGCTAAAAAATACATATTCATCTCTTAATAAAATTATCCCAGCAAACCTTAAACAACAACAACAAAAATTCTCCTGAACATGTAAAGAACTAGCATCAATTCTACATAATCTTTTTCAGAAAATGAAACAGGAAGGAACACTTTCCAACTCATTTTATGAAGCCAAAATCAGATAAAGCTAGCACAAAGAAAACTACAGATCAGTGTATCTCATGAACTTAGACGCAAAAATCCCCAATAAAATGTTAGCAAACTGAATCCATGAATATGTGAAACTAATCATATACCATGACCAAGGGGGACTGATTTCCGGTGTGCATGGTTGGCTCAATATTTGAAAATTAATCAATGTAATCTACCATATCAAAAGGCTAAAGAAGAAAAATCATATTATTTTCTTCTGAAGTCTCCAGAAGTAACACAGCCCTCTCTAATAGATTGAATTTAGATTTCTGACCTCCAAAACTGTAAGAGAATAAAGTTGGGTTAAGCCACTCAATTCCGGTTAATTTATGCAGCAATAGGAGATGAACACACACGATAATAGGGACTTGCTGAAGTGATTAAGCTGAGGAAATTATCCTAACCAATAGAGGTGGGCGCAAGCCAATCACAAGGGCTCTTGTGATTATGTTAGAAATTTATGATTAGGTTAGAAATCTTATGATTAGGTTAGACATGTTGGAACCATTTTACAAATAAGGATTTCCCTTTTTTTCTTTCTAGCCTCATCTAGCCCCATCATTCAGTGATACAGAATTCCTTTTTCAGCCCTGGGTTTCTCACTCAGTTTCTTTGACAAGGAGCTTACTCTACAGCGAAGGCAGTGTATCACGCCAGAATCACTGGTGGCACCATATGCTTCATTACCCAGAAGCAGCTGACTTGACAGAACAGTGGCCTGCTAAAGCTTCAGAGGTACGATTTGCTGCAATCCCAAAGTCTGCAACGTTGGCGTGCCACCCTATGGCATGCAGTATGTGCTTAAACAAATTACCAGTGAATGTCACTATCTCCGTCACAGACCACTGGGAAGCATGGGTGTAGGAAACAAAGGAGAGAGATAGGAGCACTCCCTCCCTTATTACTACACTCAGTGACCCACTTCAGGAATTTTTGACCCCTCTCTTAATAATCTTGACTTCAGTGGATTTGCAGGTCCTAATATCCAAGGAAACATAACTGGTACCATTACCTTTATTACCTGAGGCAGGATAGGCAGTCAAGGCAGCGACCATGTTCTCAGGATGAGGCAACCATGGTGACCGTGCAGTCAACACAATAAGCCTCAGCACTGGCATTGTAATTGAGCTATTGAAGCAAAGCTATCTCCAGTAGGGACTTTCCCCTCTAGAGAGCATATGCACTTTGACCTTACCCGTCCTCATTAGAACAGCAAAAAACATACCCCTGGGTGGAGATTTAAGATGCTAATGAGACGTATGATATACGAACAAGCATGTACAGCTACTGCGCATGTGCATCCAGAGGACCACCCAGAACATTCTTACCAGCAACACCTCTCCCACCTCCTTATAAATAATCGGGTAAGACTCCCACAGTGGGAGCCTCCCTAGCGCCGGTCTTTGCTGTCTCATCCTTATGAGCAGCCCATCCTGAATTTCTCTCTCTCTCAGGGTGTCCTGTCTATTCTGCACCTAACTTTCAAAGTATTCTTTTTCTTTTGCAATACTCCATGCTGCACTTCTTTTGCTATGTGTGTCTTGTTTAAATTCTCTTAAACCAAGAAGACAAGAACCAAGGTATCACATCAGGTGTCAGCATTTCATTGGAAGCTGAGAGTCCTCCCTGGCCATGTGAAGCTCCACGCCTTGTGACCATCAAGCAGACAAAGAGAGTCCCTCTACTGTCCAAGATGACTGATCTCAATTCTCAGAGGGAGCTGGGTTGCTGCCTCCTCACTCTGGGAAGAACTCTCCGGGAGCTGGGCATTCACAGGCATGCCTCCTTGCATTCCAGTTGCATTCCAGTAGTGCCAGTTCATATACACCTTGGCACTCCAGTACAGACACAACACCAAGGTCTCGGGTCCTGTGAGAATGAAGGTGTGGGTCACCCCAACAGTAGATAAAAACCACATATCTTAAGTTGTGGCAGAGGCCAGGGGAACGTGGCATTAGAGAAGTGAGTTAACTAACAATTCAGACTTCAGAATCAGCTCTGGAAGCTGGGGCTACAGCAGGTCTGTTTTACGGTATTTTGTTGCTTCTCTTCCCCCATTTATTGTCCACTGTCATCTATGAAGAGCACTGGGATAGCGAACAGTGATAGCTAACATTTTAAGTTTCAGGTGTTACTGAACCAACATCACCCCATATCACACAGTAGCTGATGGGATATTGTGCAGCTCTTGTTTTGGGAACAAGCGACTTTTCTCTTGGACTGGATAAAAGATGTTTTTAAAATCCTAACAGGCACAAGTGGAGGATTGTCTGGGGCTATCCCTCATGGCCCTTTAGTCCTGCCCCTGGCCTTCTCCCCAGCCTTCTCCTCAGCCCTGCTGCTGGCAGCAATCCCGTCTTCTGGAATCCAGGTAAGTCTGGCCAATGGGAGACATTGGCAGGACTCGATGGGTGGGAGGAACAAGGTCACTGAATCTCCTGGCTCCTCTGGCCAGGCCACAGGTGATGAGGGCAGCCCCTCCTACAATCCACGGCTGGACAGCCCTTGCTGGAGCTGCAGCTCCCATCTCCCCTTCACCTCTTAGGCCCACGAGGTCACCTCCTATCTTCTTCAGGAGTTCAGCACACCCATTCTTTCCCCAAACCTGACCTTTGAGCACATAATCTCTTTCTTTCCTGAGAAAGACCCTACCTAGCAAGAAGGGTGAAAAATAGTCATCACCCAGCGCTCAAAGATGTTCTTTACATGGCCATTTCAGGAGGAAAAACATAGACAGTAGCCTAAATGTCAACAAAAGGGGAAAAGCTGATGACAGCCTATTCATATACAATGTAACACTGCACAGGGTTTTTAATGATGATATGGAAATACATGCACATATAAGTCCCCGGACGTAAGCCCTTGAGGGGTAGCAGGTCACAACTGTTCAACCCAATAGGGCGCTGCTGGCCTGAGTATCCAGGGCAGCCGTGTGAGGCTGGGGACACAAGGCTTCAGTGGGTTGTGTCCAAGGAGCCAGGGGTTTCTGAGGACTGGGGTTGCCCACCCAGAGCCACTGTGACCAGAGGGGTCCTGGGGGTGGCGGGGCGCCACTCAACTCATCTGACCTCTGAAATGTACTCATAAAATGAAAGGATTTGATTAAATAACCTCCAGTGTTCCCTCTGATGGCAATTCCATGATCACGCAGTTTCCAGGCTGCAGTCCTGAACTACAGTGTGGAAAGCGGGAGAAACCCCAGTGATTCCTTCCAGGCACAGAATATCCACAAAATTTGAAGTCATGAAAAAAAACGTTTTGTTTTGTTTTTCTATTTTTAACAAAGAGGGACTTCTGGGGGAAATTTAAATACATAAAATGCTTTCTTTTTATGAAGCTTAGATGATTTCCTAACTTTAGGAGCATTAAGATGTATCAGTGATTTGATTTACTCAACAAATTATCATGCTTGGAACATTCCATTTAAGTGGAACTTATTTATACCATAATTATAGGTTGACTAAATGTATTTGTCAGTGCTTTTCCTTTTTCTAAATGAAAGTATACGTTGGTGGATTCGAAGAAATCCAGTTCTTGGGTTGTCTCAGTTAATTTAAAAAGAAAGAAAAGACATCGTCAAACCTATGGTAGATCTTGCACTCCTACACATTTCCGAGCACGCACGGACTCCCAGGTTCCCAGGGCACGCAGGGGCCTCTCCTGGCGGTGACTGTCCATCTCTGGCGAGTCCCACCTCACGCAAACAGCTAGTGTGAAGTGCCACCAGGGAAACAGACGGACTCTGGAGATTTAGGAAAGGCTTTGGGGACTCTTCCTCGGCAGGGTGGGGGCGGGGAGGCCACAGGGAGATGCACCATAGGCTGAAACACTCCGCGCAGTGGACCTGGCCTTTGGGGAGGCGGACAGGCGCAGAGGGACAGAGTCAGAGTGTTCTAGACACAGTGCATTCCTCCAAGTCACGCTGACGCACACACGCGTCCCTCGCTGGCACCTGAGCACGTGGGTGCTGGCTGGGCGGCCTGCAGAGCTCACATCCTCCACCCGGACCTCTATCCCCTCGGGAGCACCCACAGGGCACCCCAGTCAGGGAGGCCACAAGGGGCAGTCACCCCGCAAGGAAGGAGCTCAAGGGGAAGGAGAGGAGCCCTCTGCGCCCCTGAGAGAAGCCCTGAGAGCTACGGGGTCCCGGCGCTCTTGTGCCCCCTCTCCCCTGGGCTGCTGTGAACCTGGAGAAGGCTGCAGTAACTCCACCTTTGTGTCGCCAGCACCGTGAACCTTCAAAGCAGGCTTTCGCGTAATTCCCAACCGTCTGTCCTCACCCCGTTTCTCAAACAGCTGTTACGTTGTGCTCTGAAAGCCCAAGCCCGCCACCACGGTGCCTCCGGGGGCCCACAGCTGCCCTCCTCTCCTGGCACTGCCAGCCACCCCTCCTGCTCCAGGACGCCTGTGCAGGGGGCCCGGCTCAGAAAGTGTGGCTTGGGAGATGGAAGTGAAGACTGAAGCAACTTCCAACTCCCACCCACTCTCTAGAAGGCACTTTCTCTTTGCTTTGTTTTTTTGCTTTTTTGAGACTGGAGTCTTGCTCTCTTGCCCCGGAGGCACTTTCTATTACTGAGAAGAGAGCACTGGAAAGTCCCGGGCTTCCCCCAGGAGCTTGGAAGTCCCCTCGCCCCCTGCTTCCCACCCTCCATCCCCCAGGAGCAGGTCCCTGCGGCCTAGCGGGAGTGGAGAGTGAGGCTTAGGTCCTTAGTGATGGCTCCAAGGCCTGGGAACCCCAGGTCCTGGCTTGTAAACTCTGGACAAACTGCACTCGCATTACCCTGGCTCACTCTCTTGTGCTCAGGAATTAATTTTTAATATCTGCATAGAATTTCTTACCTGTAAGAATGTGTCTTCTTGTTCGAAAAGAATTTTTACATGAATATTTCATGTGATAGTATTGTATAGTATTGCAAGTCACTTTTCTTTTTTTTTCTCATTAGAATAACCTGTAGCATAGAAACTCTTCCATATGTAAGAAATTGGTCTTAGCTTTTAATGAGGGGATTTTAAAAAATAATGCAGTGTGCTGGCTATTTGTCAAGAAAACATTACGTTTAACGTGATGCCTGCAGATAAGTTTAAACTCTCTCCTTTCCCTTTATTCAGCTTCCCTGTGAATCCAAGTCACAGCTCCGGTTCTCATTTCCTTTCGCCTCCGAACCTTTGTGGAGACACAATACTGCTGGAGTAGCAACAAGGGTTGCCCGCGCACAGTGCGCTGTTCAGCTCCCTCACCCGCTCCAAAATCCACCCCACCCAGCCCCCGGACAACCAGCACAGGGCCCACTGCTGCAGATTCAGGTGGATCCGGGAGAAGGGAGCAGTGCTGCTGGCTGGGAGCGCTGGGGGACAGAGAACCCCCACCATGCTGGGGCCTAAGAGAACCGGAAGAGATGCTCAGATGAGTTTTGGAGGATGGAGGAACTGCACACCGCAGTGTGGGGTGTATCCTCGGCCCAGAAACAGGGCAATTTCAGGGAACTCTACTAGGGAGGTGTGGGGGTGGCTGAGAATGGCAGCCCCAGAGAAGAAGGTGGAGCTTAGTCCTACCTGGGCCGGCGCCGTGGGTGGGCTGGATACACAGGCTGATACATGGAGCAGCCGCTCAGCCCTCACGGATCATCAGGCTTGGGTAACTGTACAAAGTTCCTTCTACTGCCAGCAGCCTATCCTCCCCAACTCCTGGGATACTCCAGCACAAACTGGGAAACACCGAGTCGCAAAGTGACAAGGACAAGGCCAAGAACCCTTGGCAACAACTCCTCATCTTCCCAGCACCCCCCACCCTCGAGCCTGCCTGGGTAGGACTCCGAAATCTCCATGAACCAGGCCCGTGGCCACCACGGCACAGTTTGTTAACATACAGTGGTTCCGTTCTAGAAACTGGCAACACGGGGCTGGGCACGGTGGCTCACGCCTGTAATCCCAGCTCTTTGGGAGGCCAAGGCCGGCAGATCACCTGAGGTCAGGAGTTCGAGACCAGACTGGCCAACATGGCAAAACCCCGTCTCTAGTAAAAATACAAAAATTAGCTGGGCGTGGAGGTGGGTGCCTGTAATCCCAACTACTCAGGAGGCTAAGGCAGGAGAATTGCTTGAACCCGGAAGGCAGAGGTTGCAGTGAACCGAGATCACGTCACTGCACTACATCCTGGGCAACAGAATGAGACTCAGTCTCAAAAATAAAAAATATATATATAGATATACATATATAGCCAGGCATGGTGGTGCATGCCTGTAATCCCAGCTGCTTGAAAGGCTGAGGCACGAGACTCGACTGAACCCTGAGAGGCAGAGGTTGCAATGACACAAGATTGCACCAATGCACTCCAGCCTAGATGATAGCAAGACTCCATCTCAAAAAAAAAAATTAGAAATTGGCAACATGGATCCTGAGTACAATGACAGTGGTATAACTGCTTCTATCCCAAAATTTCCTCCCAAAAGACAGAAAAAACAAGAAAGGAAAGTAAAATCTACACAAAGCCACGCCTGCCACATAATGTGAAGGTAAAGAACCCCAAAAGTGTAAAATATCTCAACTGAAAAGCGAAAATACCACCACACCCCCAGCCTGCTCTCTCTCTCACTGCTGTCCCAGCCACAGAGCTTTCCAGCCAATGGACAGGAAGCCCGAAGGGAAGATGGAGGGGTGCTGAGGTGATCAGGAGGTCCGCCAGAAGGGGCCGGGGGAACTGGGCCAGGGAGGTGCTGTGAGAGAAGCAGGAGCACCGAGAGGGCCCATCTGGGGGCACGCAGCCTTGGGGAGGAAAGAGCCAAGAGGAAGGGAAGGCTCCTTTGGGCAACCCAATGGTCAAGTGGAAAAGCAAAGTAGGTAAAAGTGGGGTTCTGCAAGGCAGGAGTCGGAGGACTGTGCTCTCCTCACAGAAGAGCGCCGGGAATCCTACAAAACGCAAGCAAGCCCAACCGGCATTAAATGAACAAGAGAAAAATGAAGTCACACCTACGAGCCAGTGCAAACGCTATCAGGAGCGGAGATGTCCCACGTATCAGCCAAGGAAAATCTCCTCTGAAAATCACCGTGAAGCATGTAAAAGAAAACCACAAGCTCACGCTTCAAAATGAATTCGCCACACCCAAGCCTCAAGGAAGCATTAAAAATACAAACCCACCTTAAATCAGAGATTTGAAAACAGAAAACAGAAATGGGTAAATAACAGGGAAAAATCAAAAGTGGACTGAACTCAAGGATGACGTAACCAAGTTTTCTCAGAAACAAGGGGCTGGTTAACGGGTACAAAAAGTAGGGTTAGTTAGAAGTAGTAAGTTCTAGTGTTTGACAGCACTATAGGGCGACCATAACTTATTGTATATTTTTAAATAACTGGAAGAAAGGACTTGTAATGCTCCCAAAACAAGTAACAACAAATATTTCCGGTTATGGATATCCTAATTACCCTGATTTCATCATTACACATTATATTATTGTATCAAAACATCCCAAGTCCCCCATAAATATGCAACAACTATTATGTACTCAGAGAAATCACTTTACAAAAGAAATGAGAAATAAATTAAAAGATGCCCAAAAGACAATAGACAAAAATGAAAATATCACAAGGGTCACTAAATAAAGATATCAAAGCAACTGAGAGAATAAAAATGAATAAGCAAACAGATAAATTAAAAGGGCAGAGATAGTAGCGGAAATGGAACCCAGGCAATGAAGGAATAATATTTGTTTACTGGATTCCCTAAGGGAAAAAAAACAGAACAGTAGAGTGAAGCTAATATTTAAAACTAAAATCTCTGTTATATGTTCTAGTAAAACTGTAAGATTTGAAGGAAGAAGATAAAAATCGTCAAGGCCACAGGCAAAACAATCAGACTGACATCAGGTCTTCCAAAATCAACATATAAACAAAATGACAATGGAGCAGGATTTTAAAAAATAAGTCAAAAAAAAAAAAAAAAAAAAGGAACAAAGGATTCCAATCCAGCCAACTTACAAAGAACAGTTTATCTGGCTCATGGTTCTGCAGCCTCTGAACGTAGAGGCTGACTCCAACATCCACTCAGCTTCTGGTGAGGGCCTCAGGCTGCTCCCACTTGTTGGGGAAGGCAGAAGGGACCCAGGGCGTGCTGAGATCACGTGGCAAAAGGGGAAGCAAGAGAGTGGAAGGCACCAGGCTCTTTTAACAACCAGCTCTTACAGGGACTAATAGAGTGAGAACTCATTACCACAAAGATGGCACCATGCCATTCAGAAGGGGTCCCCCGCCATGACCCAAGCACCTTCCACCAGGCCCCACCTCCAACACTGAGATCAACTTTCCACATATGGTTGGAAGGTGACAGATATCAAAGCCATAGCAACCAGTGACTTCCGTAAAGCAGAGATATTCTGAAATACAAAACCTCTTTGCTGCCAATGCAACCAAGCTAGAAAATTCCTAAGAAAAACAAAAAACAGAAAGCTCCTTCTACCAGGAAAGTTAAAAATGTTCTATTGAAACAATTCTTGCAGGAAATAGAAACAGAAATTACAATTTTTAAAAAATGATGAAAACACTACATATCAAAATTTAAGGGATGCATTTAAAGCAGTAATCAGAGGAAAATCATTGCATTACACACATTTAATAACAACATTGAAAAAAAGATTAAATTTCCAATTCTAAAAACTAGAAAAAAATAAAGTCCACCAAATAAAGCAGGGAAATAATGAAGTTAAAGCAGAAATTAATGACATAGAGAATATAAAAACAGTGTATTAATTAACAAACCAACTCCTGGTTGTTGTTTTGAAAAAAATTAACCAGATGGACAAACCACAATGTAACTTGATTAAGGGGAAAGGGAGAGAAAGACACATATTCAAAGTAAGAAAGAACAACACAGAAATCATCATTGAAACAAGTAAAATTTAAATCATAAATGACTGATTTGGAAGCTTCTGTGAAAATAAATTTTAAACCCTAGGTGAAATGGATAGTTCCCTAGAGAAATACAGATTGCCAATATTGACCCCATCTGATTTAGAAAGCTTAAACAGACCCATTTCCAAAGAAATAAAAAACTATTGAAGCAATAACTAGCCCACTCCCAAAAAAGAACCAGGGCAAGATAGTCTCACAGGGGAATTGTACCAACGCCTCAAAAATCAGATAGTCACAATGATCTATAAGTTATTTCAGATTACTGAAAAGAAGGTAAATTTTCCTAACTCCTTTTATGAAGCAAGTGTGACAATGATACCTAAACCAGGTAAAGACTAGTTAAAAAAAAAAAAAAAAAGAACTACAGAAAAGTATTACTCATGAATATTATGAATTACTAATAAATATCAATGCCAAATAGAAAATGAAATATTAGCCAAAACACCACACTAAGAAAATAATAAATCATTAAAAAGAAAATTCATTCCAGAATTCAAGGTTGGTTCACTATTAGGAAATTCATTAGTACCATACACTCTATTAATAGATCTAAGAGAAAAATAATATGATGATCTCCATAAATACTGGGGGGAAAAAAATCTTTGTCAAATTTCAACACCCATTCATGCTTAAAACACTCAAGAAAGTAGGAATTGGTGGATACTTTGTTAATGTGATAAAAAGTTTTATATTAGGTATATACACCTAATCCTAAAGCCAGTATCATATTGAATAGGGAAATACTAAAGGCATTTCCACTATGACCAGTGTGTCAGAGTCTCCACGACCATCCTGACACTTGGAGATGTTCTAGAGGAATTCTGCGTGTCAGCATGCAGTTGCACACCTGACACTACCATTCATTACAGCTGTGAAGTAAGGACACACAGCCAGATCATAAGGGGCAAAGACAAAGGGAGAGTCCGCGTGAGCAGGGGTCCACATGAGGCTTCCTTCTCGCTCTTCCTCCCATGGGAGGCTCGCAGAGTGCATGATCTTTCCCCAGCGATGAAAACGTAGCAACATGTGTGTGATGTTCCTGTCGGAGAAGCCCATTGGAGACTCAGGTTTTTACTGGGGTCTGATCACATACACACCCTCTGCCTAACATATACCAAAACTCCAGACTCCCAGAAAGAAAACGGGTGTTTAGCATAAATCAAATTGTTTGTATAAACAGTCTAGGCACAGTACACTGTCCTTATCAGTTAGATAATGGTGGGAATGCTTCTGAAATTTGAGTTCCCAGATGCCAGCCAAGGACTAACCTGGCAAGCAGACCTTTCTAAGGATGGCAGTCATAGGCCTGCTGTGTTTACCCTTTATTTCTGCTACTATTTAACATTAAACGGGGATATCAACTAAGGATAAATTAACTTACGAAAACCAATGGCCTCTGCATACACACAAAAATAAACAGTAGATAACTTACCGGCAAAGAAAACCACATGCATGATATCAGCAAAAATTACATATTTTATAATACATTTAACAAAAAATGTGCAAAATTTATACAACACAATTTTAAAACATTCCTGAAAGACAGCAAACTAGACTTCATTAAATACAAAGACACATCCTGTTCTCAGATTAAATTACTTAACAATATATAGATGACAGCTATTCCCACATTTATGTATGAATTCAGTGCCATCTTGATCAAAAATGTCAGGAAGCTATTTCATAACTGAGTTAGACAAGTTGATACTAATGCTCATAAGAAAAAAGAAATATGTAAGAATATCCCAAAAAGCACTGAAAAAGAAAAATTAAAAAGGGGACATAACTAGCCCTACCAGACACTAAAACATATTACAAAGCCTCAAACAATGTGATGCTGGTCTGTTAATAGACAACTAGACATGCAATATAATAGAAGTTCAGAAATGGGACCAAGGACATGTGAAAAGTTAATATAGGATAAAATTGACATCTCAAATCACTGGAGCACAAGTGTCCTGTTTAATAAATGGTGCTGGGACAAGCAGGTAGTCATTTGGAAACATAAAATAAAATTAGATTCCACATTTCACGCTATATGCAAGAAAAATGCAAATGTATTAGAGATTTAAATGTAAAATAAGATAGCATATAAGTAATGGGTGATTTTCTATTTAGCCTTTCTATATAAAACTGAACATCCAGAGACATAACTAGTAAATTTGTCTACATAAAAGTGTTTTAAAATTCCATGACCAAAATAAACAAACATATACTATAAAAAGTCACAAAACAACTAGGAGTAAAAAATTGCAGTCTATACCACAAAGAGCTAATATCCCTAATAAATGAAGAACGCTTGAACACTGTGAAACAAAGATGCAATCGAAAAACAGGACATTGACATGAATGCACGATTAACCAAAAAGGATTCAAAATTGACCTTCAAACCTGAGAAAATGTTCAAATTCACTCATCATTAAGGAAATGCAACTGAAAACAGCACTGAGATGCTATTTTCATAAAACTGACAAAATGAAAAATTATGACGTCACATTCTGTTAGGCAGACTAGGAAAATGGCCATGCTCACACAGCGCCAGTGGGAGTATAACCCAGCACAGCTCCCGCAGAGGAAATCCGGCAATAAAGAATACAACATGCACTTACCTTTGACTCTGTGATCTGACTTCTAGAAATATACCCTGAAGGTACGCTTCCAACAATACAAAAATATTCACTGTTGTGTTGTTTGTAATTACCAAAGACTGGAGACAACCTAAATGCCTGTATGTAGAAGGAACATTGAATAAACTATGGCACATTCACAAAATGGGGTACTATATAGATATAAAAAAGAATCAGGGAGGCCAGGCGCAGTGGCTCACACCTGTAATCCCAGCACTTTGGGAGGCCGAGGCGGGCGGATCATGATGTAAGGAGATCAAGACCATCCTGGCAAACACAGTGAAACCCCGTCTCTACTAAAAATACCAAAAAATTAGCTGGGCGTGGTGGCGGCGCCTGTAGTCCCAGCTACTCAGGAGGCTGAGGCAGAAGAATGCCGTGAACCCAGGAGGTGGAGCCTGCAGTGAGGGGAGATCAGGCCATTGCACTCCATCCTGGGCGACAGAGCGAGACTCCATCTCAAAAAATAATAACATAACATAACATAACATAACATAACATAACATAACATAACATAAAAATAAAAAAAGAATCGGGAAGATTTTTGTGAACTGATTAGGAGTGCTTTCCAAGACATAACATTAAGCTAATAAAAAGCAAAATGTGAAAGATTATCTACACTATGTTATTCTTCAAGTAATAAAGAAGGGGATACAAAATAAACAGTTGTATGTGCTTATTTATGTAAAAAATATATATATACGGCTGGGTGCAGTGGCTCACCCCTGTAATCCCAGCACTTTGGGAGGCCAAGGCAGGTGGATCACAAAGTCAGGAGTTCGAGACCAGCCTAACCAATATGATGAAACCCCGTCTCTATTAAAAATACAAAAATTTGTAGGGCGTGGTGCAGGGCATCTGTAGTCCCAGCTACTCAGGAGGCTGAGGCAGAAGAATGGCTTGAACCCAGGAGGCAGAGGTTGCAGTGAGCCGAGATCACGCCACTATACTCCAGCCTGGGTGACAGAGCGAGACTCCATCTAAAAAAAAAGAAAGAAAGAAAAAAAGAAAAGAAACACAAGACAGATACATCAGCTACTTACAGGAGAGATCTGGGTAAGGCAGCAAGACAAGCAAAGGAGAACAGGATAGTAAGCATGAGAAGAGAGTGATACTTCCTTTCATATACATTTCTGTATGGCTTTGATTCTTAGAACCATGGTAATGGTTCAAATATCCCATCTTAGTCCATTTATTATGCAATAAATGTACTGGGTAATTTATAAAGAAAAGAACAGCCTGTGGGCAACATGGCAAAATCCTGTCTCTACAAAAAATACAAAAATTAGCCAGGTGTGGTAGTATAAGCCTGTAGTCCCAGCTACTTGGGAGGCTGTGGCAAGAGGATTCCTTGAGCCTGAAAAGGTTGAGGCTGCAGTGATTGTGCCACTGCACTTTAAGCACAATAGAGTGAGACCCTGTCTCAAACAGAAAAGAAAAGAAAAAAAAAGAAGAGGAAAGAAAAGAAAAGAAAAGAAAAGAAAAAAGAAAGCAGGTTTATTTGGCGTGTCACAGTTCTGCAGGCTGTAGAACAAGCACGGCAGCAGCATCTGCATTTGATGAGGACCTCTGGCTGCTTCCCCTCACAGTGGAAAGCAAGTGTGCAGAGATCACACGGCAGGAACAGAAGTGAGGGAGAAAACAAGAGAGAAGTGGGAGGTGCCAGGCTCTCTTAACAATCAGGTCTCCTGGGAAGTAATAGAGTGAGAACTCATTCATTACCATGAGGATGGCACCAAGCCATTCTTGGAGGATCCACTCCCAAGACCCAAACACCTTCCATGAGGCCACGCCTTCAACTCCAGAGATCAGATTTCAACATGAGATTTGGAGGGACAAGTATCCAAATCATAGCAATCCCAGCCCCAATACACGCATTACAAATAAATAACATAAACATACTGAAGGCTATGGAGAAGAAAATAACTAATCTAAGAAATTTCGGAAAACTGTATTTTGACAGGCTACTGTAAGACTAAAGACAAAAAGAAGTAAGTCTACACAAATACTGTAGTTAGTAAATCTATTTCTCACAAAGATAAGAGTTAGCAATTCTGTAACTACTTTAGGCGTATGCTAGGAATTGAACAAATAAGTGAGTATATATTGTACATAGTGAGAGCAAGAGGCAAATCTTAAGGTGCTGGATTGGAATTCAAGGAATCAATATGAGCGGAAGGTTTTAAACAGACAGACAAGTAAGTTAATAAAGATACAGACATGGATGTGTGGATGTGGGTGCTGGTATACAAACACATATGCCCAACTATGCTGACTGCAGAGGCCCAGATTCAGGGACATCTAAATGGCTACATGCACACCAAGCATCCAGATTTTGATTTCTAAACACCATTCCCCAATACAAGGAATGAGAAATCTGTTGAGAGGCAGTTGATTCCAGGGCAAGAGCAGGCAAAATGCAAAATGCAAAATGATTCAGGAACATTTCATGAGGTGAGAAAATGAAAAAATGACTGAAAAGTGATGAGGATGTGTCTAAAGACAGGAGCCAAATGGACACAGAAACCGCTCCCAATAGTCAAAACTGGAATAATCTGAACAACAAAGTAAATAACAATAGTTCCGACTTACAACGCATAGAATAAAATAAACATCCATGACGTTTTACAAATGTCAATAATTAAATAAAGGAGGATAGCTCTTCCTTACAGATGAGCTCCAGTTAATAAATGTATTAGTAGAAGCAATAAAGATAATTCAAAATCGTCATTAGGCAAACTCTACAGTCATAACGATTAGAGGCAAAGAGCTACCGACAAATGCTAAAATCAGTAAGAAAATGTTTAAGGGAAAGCACAATGTTGGCATAGTCTCAAAGTATTTCCCCACAAGATAATTTACCAGGGCTCCGCTTCACAGTACGGACACCTGGCAGACACCACATGAGCCGAGCGATCGATGTGAACACGTTCGGTAACAGGACATGCCCATGTCTGTACCCCAATCCGAGGCACTAGAAAGGGCACATCGCCGCTGTGATCTCACCGAAACCTCACAGCCTCAAAGCTGTCGTGAGAAAACAGGAGACAAACCCAAACGGAGACATCTCTGCAAGGTACCGACTAACACTTTTCAAAAGTGTCAAGACAGACTAAAAAATGTAGATGAAATTCAAGACATACAATAGCTAAATGAAATGTGGGATCCTGGATAGAATATTGGACAGAAAAAAAAAGTCATTAGGAAGAAACTGAACAGTCTTTGTAGTTTTAGTAAGATTCTACTAATGTTAATTTTCTGGTTTCGATAATTTTATCATGGTTGTATAATTTTTAACTTTAGGGGAAGTTGGGTGATGGGTAAATGTGGACTCCCTATACTTTTTTACATTTATGTAAGCCTAAAATTCTTTTAAAAGAAAATTTCCTTGTTTCCTTGTTTTTGAAAAAAAAAATTTTTTCAAGAGAAAGAAGGGAATCATTTTAAAAATGTTATCCATCTCATGAGGTCAGGAGATCGAGACCATCCTGGCTAACACAGTGAAACCCTGTCTCTACCAAAAATACAAAATTTAGCCTGTCACGGTGGCAGGCGCCTGTAGTCCCAGCTACTCGGGAGGCTGAGGCGGGAGAATGGCATGAACCCAGGAGGCGGAGGTTCAGTGAGCCGAGATGGCGCCACCGCACTCCAGCCTAGGCAACAAAGTGAGATTCTGTCTCAAAAAAAAAAAAAAAAAAAAAAAGGAGAGGAGATAGCATTGAAAATATGGGCAAGTAAAAAGCCAAAAATGATACATGAATATAATATATAATATATCACAGTGTCATAAAGAAGAAAAATGGATTCTACTCAGGAGTTAAAAGAAAGAGATTGTCATTTTGGATAACAAAATCCAACAGTATGCTTTTGTTTGTTTGTTTAGAGATAGAGTCTTACTACATTGACCAAGCTGGTCTCAAACTCCTGACCTCAAGTGATCCTCCCATCTCAGCCTCCCAAGTGCTGGGATTACAGGTGTGAGCCACTGCACCTACCCCCGTACGCTATTTTTAAGACACACCTAAAATATAAGAACACAGACAATTTGAAAGTAAAAGATTGGGAACAGAGACACTATGCATATATTAATGATGGAACTGATACGTAGCTCTAGATTAACATCAGTAAAAATACAATTTAACAGATTAAAAACATTATTAGAGATTTTTTAAAAGGTAACTTATCCAGTGATAAAATTTCCAATTCTCAGAAAAATAGAACATTTCTGCATTTGTATGTAACTAATAACCTTTCTTCAAAATATATCAAAAATTGACTGAATTAATAAATTCTGCATCATAGTGAAAAAAACGTTAACCATCATTCTCAAATTATTATGATCCAAAAATGTCTTGCTTGCTCTCATTCACGATAAACTATTTCTCCATGTGTTTTGCAATTTTAGGTTGTGAGCTCATATATGTTGGTTCTGTCTACAGGAATACTGAATAGAGAGTTCCCTTATGCTGCTAAATCCTTGTTATAAGAAGAGACTGCTACAACCTGAAAGAAAGCGGGGCCAAAACTGCCATGAAAAATACGGTATTTAATGTGCCCATCAGGTCAGATGAAGACATTTTCTAAAGATGAGCTGGTACCATTCTATGAGATGGCCCCACAGAATTAATTAGAGAAGAGTCCCTCCTCTTCTGATACCAAACCTAGCAGAGACACAACAACAACAACAGAAAAAAGAAGAAGAAAATTTCAGGCCAATATCCCTGATGAACATAGATGTAAAAATCTTCAATAAAATACTAGCAAACTGAATCCAGTAGCTCATCAAAAAGCTAATCCACTATGATTAGGCTCTATCTCTTAGATATCTCTTAGATGCAAGTTTGGTGCAACATATGTAAATCAATAAATGTGACTCGCATAAACAGAATTAAAAACAAAACCCGCATGATCATCACCATAGATGCAGAAAAAGCTTTTGATAAAATTCAACATCCCTACCTAGGCATCAAAGGAGCATACCTTAAAATAATAAGAGCTATCTATGACAAACCCACAGCCAACTTCATACCGAATGGGCAAAAGTTGGAACCATTCCCTTTGAGAACCGGAACAAGATAAGGATGCCCTTTCTCACCACACCTATTCAACATAGTACTGGAAGTCCTAGCCAGAGCAATCACACAAGAGTAAGAAATAAAAAAGACATCCAGATAGGAAGATAGGAAGTCATACTATCTGTTCACAGACAATATGGTTTTATACCTAGAAAACCCCCTAGTCTCAGCCCAAAAGCTACTTTAGTTGATAAACAACTCCAGCAAAATTTCACGATACAAAATCAATGGCCGAAAATCAGTAGCATTTTTAAACACCAACAACATTCAAGCTGAGAGACAAATCAAGAATGTAATCCCATTTACAACAGTTCTACAAAAAAATACAATGCCTAGAAATATAGCTAACCAGGGAGGCAAAAGAGCTCTATAACAAGAATTACAAACCACTGCTGAATGAAATCACTGATGACACAAACAAATGGAAAAACCTTCCATGCTCATGGATAAGAAGAATCAATATTGTTAAAATGGCCATATGCCCAAAGCAATCTATAGATTCAATGCTATTCATATCAAACTACCAACGATATTCTCACAGAATTAGAAAAAAAACTGTTGCAAAATATATGTGGAACCAAAAACAGAGCCCAAATAGCCAAGGAAGTTAAAAGCAAAAAGAACAAAACTGGAGGCATCACATTACCCAGCTTCAAACTATACTACATGACTACAGTAACCAAAACAACATGGCAGTGGCACCAAACAGACACGCGGACCAACGGAACGGAATAGAGGACGCAGAAGTAAAGCCACACACCTACAACTATCAGATCTTTGACAAAATCAACAAAAACAAACAATGGGGAGAGGACTCCCCATTCAATAAATGGTGTTGAGATAACTGGCTAGCCAGATGCAGAAGACTGAAACCAGACCCCTTCCTTTCATTACATACAAAAATCAACTCAAGTCAGATTAAAGATTTTAATTTAAAACCTAAAACTATAAAAACCCTAGACGAAAACCTAGGAAGTACCATTTTGGACATAGACCCTGGCAAAGATTTCACGACAAAGACCCCAAAAGCAATTACAACAAAAACAAAAGTTGACAAATGGAGCCTCATTAAACTAAGGAGCTTCTGCATAACAAAAGAAACTGTCACCTCAGTAAACAGACAACCAATAGAATGGGAGAAAATGTTTGCAAAGTATGTATCTGACAAAGGTCTAATATTCAGAATCTGTAGGAGACTTAAACAAATTTACAAGCAAAAAACAAACAACCCTGTTAAAGTATGGGCAAAAGACATGAATAGACATTTCTCAAAAGAAGATATACACGTGGCCAACAAGCATATGGACAAATGCTCAACATGGCTAATCATGTTGCAAATCAAAACCGAAATGAGATGCCATCTCATGCGAGTCAGAATGGTTATTATTAAAAAGTGAAAAAATAATAGATGTTGGTGAGGTTGCAGAGAAAAGAGAAATTTATACACTGTTGATCAGAGTATAAGTCAGTTCAGCCAATGTGGAAAGCAGTTTGGAGAACCTCAAAGAATACCATTCAACCCACCAATCTCGTTATTGTATATGTACCCAGAGAAATATAAATCATTCTATCACAAAGACACATGTACGCATATGTTCATCGCAGCACTATTCACAGTAGCAAAAACATGGAACCAACCTAAACGCCCATCAACAGTGGACTGAATAAAGAAAATGTGATATACATCATGGGATACTATGCAGCCATAAAAAAGAATGAAATCATGTCCTTTGCAGCAACACGGATGCAGCTGGAAACCACTGTCCTTAGCAAACTAACACAGGAACAGAAAACCAAATACTGCCTGTTTTCATTATAAGTAGGAGCTAAACATTGAGAACACATGGACACAAAGAAGGGAACCATAGACACTGGGGTCTACTTGAGGGTGGAAGGTGGGAGGAGGGTAAAGATCAAAAAACTACATATCAGGTCCTACGCTTATTACCTGAGCGATGAAATAAACTGTAAGCCAAGCTCCCATGACGTGCAGTTAACCCATGTAACAAAGATGCACGTGTACCCTCGAACCCAAAACGCAAATTGGAAAGAAAAAAAGACATTTCCTGCCTAACAGTTTCATTCTAAATTTTCTTCTTCTAAGGGTAAACATTTTTGTATTGATGTTATGTACTCCCTATGTCCAAGAATCATCTAGAAATTTTTAAACATGAATTTAAAGGCCACTTAACATTTCAAATCCCTATAAAACAAAAGGACAAGTAAAATAACATTCCTTAACAGAAGTTATTTAATAACTAAATCTGAAGCCCTTCTAAATCTATGGAAACATGTTCCATTATCCAAATTTAGAAATACTCAAAATTGATCTTGAATTTCAGGGGACAAGTTGTCTACAGTTTTCATTGTACCAACTACTCTATGGTTTGACGAAATTTTCTAGAAGACAATCTGACCTCAGTAACAAAAGTCAGTGCAAAATAGATTAATAGACCCAAATGTCTCCAACTGTTTTCCAAAAATAGAACACACCTGACCTACTGTATGTGCTTCAGAGTGGGGCCTGTTTCAGAGCCACTGCAACATGACAGAAGAAGGATTCGACCCAAAATTTATGCTGGAGAACTCAGGTCCAAAAATGGCAGGAAAAGGGCCAGGAAGCCCTCCAAATCTGGAAGAGGTCTTAGGTAGGTTTTAGATAGCAGATGTAAAACATGAGATGAAAGCCCAGGGCGTGACGATGAAGGCAGGCCACTCCGTAGGGAATGGCTGCTTGGGGTCGGGGAGCTGGGTGTGTGAGATCTGTGGGGCCCCAATAGCTTGCCTAGGACTTCTGTATACAAACCTTACTCCCTTCTGGGCTAACAGTGAATAGTTTGAACAAGAAAAGGTTGAATTAAGCTTTTGAATCAAATTATTACTAAAAAAATTAATAATAATAGGCTACAGCATTTTTTGAATGCCAACTAGGAGCTCCACATGGAGCTCAGTACTTCAATACGATCTTCTTGGTTCTCACAAGCAGCATGATTAATATTAATAGACTACTCTAAAGATAAGAAAATTGAGGCTCAGAGGTATTGAGTAATTTGTTTAAAATTCTAGAACTAGGAAGTGGCAAAGCTGAGCTCTGAACATGGATCCATCTGATGTGAAAGCCTGTGCTCATAAACATTATGTGAACTACAACCTGTTGGCCTGAGTTGGAAGAGTCCTTCCTGGACTGTTGCACAGATCTCCTCTGAGCATGCCCAGTGCAGTGTTCTCACGGTCCTGTAGTATTCATGGCACATGAGAAAGCTTCCAACCCATCCATCTCCCCATTATGCCAGAGGCTGGATCCATATGCAGTGAGGTCTGGTTAAGCTTGATGATGATGGTCAGACTGCTCATAGAGAGGAGAAGCAAGGTGAGGACCTGTTACATAAGGATGAGTGGGAGCAAAATGAACAGGAACATCTGAGGATAAAATAACAGAGTTGAAAGCATCCAGGTCTTACAATGGCTCGTAATAGGGCATTTCCTACTTCAAAAAGGATGGTCAGAGTATCTTGCCCAGTTGATTGTCCCTTTTAGGTCAAAAAGTCTAACACTTTTCAGAAGGAGTGTTAGGCTGCCCCTCAGGGAAGTCTGGGGAAGGCAAGCATCTGAACTGGCTTCCTTAAGGTTACACCTCATGAAGATTCCACTGTTCCTCAACTCCCCACAGTTTAGACTACTCAAGTTGGAGAATCATTGAACATCTTGGAAAACCACAATTCATACACTGTTATAGGACAAGCAAAGTTAATGCAGTAATAGTAAGCTCAGCTCCCTCTTGATTTTTTTTTTTTTTTTTAAGACAGAGTCTCACTCTGTCACCTAGGCTGGAGTGCAGTGGCACGATCTCGACTCACTGAAACCTCCACCTCCCGGGTTCAAGTGATTCTCCTGCCTCAGCCTGTCGATTAGCTGGGATTACAGGTGTGAGTCACCACGCCTGGCTAATTTTTGTATTTTTAGTAGAGACAGGGTTTCACCATGTTGGCCAGGCTGGTCTCGAACTCCTGGCCTCATGATCCACCTGCCTCAGCCTCCCAAAGTGCTGGGATTACAGGTGTGAGCCACCGCGCCCAGCCCCTCTTGATTTTCAAGAAGATATAAGTAACTACGACAGAAAAACATATTCTGCTAAGGGCCCAAATAAAAACATGGAGGTTGGAAACTGAGGCAAGAATGCATTCCATAGTTGTAGTCAGAAATCTTTCTGGTTGGTTTCTGTACAAAAATTGCCTCTTTCAATTAATGCCCACATCAATATTTGTTTCAGAATTTTCTTAATTGTTAGAAAGCAGCAACTTTGTTGGGTTGGTTTTGTTGACATTAGTTTCAGTCACAAATGAAAATTCTTTGTTTTGTTCTCATTGAAAACATATTATATCCCATAGTTTCCAGAACTTTTTTTAAATCAACAGAAAGACATTTTACAAAATTGTATTCTGACTTACCGATATGAATAAAACCAATGCTACATGTACCTGCACTATTGGATACAGATCCTAAAGGAAGCAGCTGGATAAATTGTCCCAGTTTAGTGCTCACATGCTGAAACTGCCTGATACTTATCATTAGGATACTGCAGTATAACAATGAATAGAATGAGAAGTGAGACAAAATAGCCTTTCCCAGTGTCAAAGTAACTGAATCAAGATGCTCAGTTTGGTTCCCCTAATTGCCTAGGTTGGCATGGAGAAAAGAAAAAAATATTAAAAGGCAATTAGGGAGAGTGAAATAAACTATGAAGAAGATACACAGAAAAAAAAATTAAAGAAATCAAACATGATGTATAAATAAAATAGCCAAGAAGATAAACATCATATAGTTCTCCTCAAATAATCATGATTACTCTCATACCCACAATTACATGAGGAGGTGCTAGGTACTGGGTAGTAAAGACACACAAGAACAGTCTCGATTGATTCCATAAGTTCCTGGAATATATGCTAAGGACTTCAGCAACTTTGGAGCACTCTAGGTGGTGCAGTATCATCTGGCCACACTCCTTCATTTTTCCCAAAGGAAATCCCAAAGGATTGGAAGATTTACGTCCACACAAAAAGTTGCACATAGATGTTCGTAGCAGCTTTATTTAAAATTGCCAGAACGTGGAAGCCACCAATATGTCCTTAAATCATGGTGGGTGAATCAATAAAGTGTGGTACATCCAGACAATGGAATGTTATTCAGAGCTAAAAAGAAATGAGCTGTTAAACCATGAAAAGACAAGAAGGAAAGTTAAATGCATATTACTCTAAATGAAAGAGGCCAATGTGAAAAGACCACATACTGTACTATTCCAACTATAAGACATTCTGGAAAATTCAAAACTATGGAAACAGGAAAAAGAACAATGATTTCCAGGGGCTGGGGGAGAAGAAGGGACGAACAAGTGGAGCATAGAGGAATTTTAGGGCAGAGGAACTACTCTGTACAATACCACAAGGATGGATACATGTCATTACACCTTTGTCCAAACCCACAGGGTGTATGACACCAAGAACCAAGAATGAGCACTAATATAAACTATGGACTCTGGATGACTATAATGCATCAATTTAGATTCACAAATCGTAACACCTGCACCACTGTGATGGAGGAAGTTAATAATGGGGGAAGCTATGCGTGTGTGGGGGTTGGACTATATGGAAAATCACTTTACCTTCCTCTCCATTTTGCTGTGAACCTAAAACTATTCTTAAAAACTTAAGACTTAAATAGAGCAATCAGCTGGGAATTAGTGAAGCCTGAAGGTTGTATGTGATATCAGCAAAGACAGATGCCTTAACAGAGAGACCAGGGAAAGAGACAGTTAAAGATAAGGAAAAAAACAAATAGAAAAATGTCAGATACAAATACTACCTTCTTAGTCTTTACACAGACTGTAAATGGAATAAATATACCAATTAAAGGGCAGGTATGGGCTAAGTGGATTTTTTAAATGTGAGTCAACTGTATGCTGTCTACAAGAGCTTACCGCTGCCACAGTAGATTGAAAGACCCCGACAGATCGAAAGAGAAAAGATGGACAAAGACCACGTAATAGTAACAACGGCGACAAAAGAGCTGGAGAAACTACGCTGACGTCAGACAAAACTGACCTTAAGACAAAAATTGTTTTTAGGGTCAAAGAAGGACATTTTATACTTATTTCATACAAATGAAATCAATAACAAATTCAGGGAGATAAATCGGCATCTATAGTTGCTAAAATACATTATCTAAACTTTCCAATTTTTTTACAAAAATTACAAGATATGACAAAAATGAAGGAAAGCGTGACCCCTGCTCTGGGGTAGAAACGGCCAATCGTAACTATCTGTGAGGGGAGCCTGGATGCTGAAGTTAGGGAAGACTTCAGAGCAGAATTTTAAATATGTTCAGAGAATTAAAGAATCATGCTTTAAAACATGAAAAATGGTGACAATGATGCATTAAGTAGAGAATATCACAGGAGATAAAAATTATTTTTAAGACAACAGAATGGAAATTCTGGAATTGAATAATATAAGTGAAACGAAAAATGTATTAGAGGGACTCAATAGAATATGTGAGATGACATAAAAATTACACATCAAAAATTAAAATAGATCAATGGAAATTATTCAATCTGAAGAACACAGAAGAAAAAGGAAAGAAGAAAAATGAATAAAGTATCAAAACCTGTGGGACACAATCAAGCAAACCAACATGTCTGTAATAGGAATCCCAGAAAAGGAAGATAATAATATTTTTTTTAAAAAAGACAATAATATATGTGAAAAATAGTAACCAAAAACTATCCAAATACCCAAAATTAATTTCAAAATTAATCTAAAGATCTTAAAAGCTAAAAATTTCAAAACACACATAAATAGGATAAACACAAAAAGATCCACACCTAGATGCATCATAGTCACACTACTGAAAGACAAAGTAAAGCCCCAAAAGCAGCAACAGAAAAATGACTCAATGTGCACAGGAGGAAAGCAATGATTAACAGCTAATTTCTCATAAGAAGCAATGGAGACCCAAAGTCAGAATGACAGATTTGGACTGGTGAAAGAAAAAAAAAAAACTAACAAGTATTCTTATATAAGTGAAAAAAAACTATACTTTAAAAAGACAAAATAAAGGCATTCACATATAAACAAAGAGAGAATTTGTTTCCAACAGATTTGCTTTACAAGATATACTAATGGAAATTCTTCAGGCTGACATCATGTGGCAACTTAAATCCATACAAAGAAGTAAAGAATTGTAGGAAAGATACATACAAACACACACACACACACACACAACCTGACCCTCAAACAACGTGGATTTTAGGGGCACCAGCCCCCTACAAAGTTGAAAATCTGTGTATAGATTTTGACTCCCCCAAATCTTAACTACTAATAGCCTACTATTGACTGGGAGTCTTGTCAATAACATAAACAGTCAATTAACACATATTTCATTTTCTTCTGTTTTGTTTTGAGACAGTCTTGCTCTGTCATCCAGGCTGGTGTGCAGTGGCACAATCACAACTCGCTGTAGTCTCAACCTCCCAGGTTCAAGTGCTCCTCCCACATCAGCCTCCCGAGTAGCTGGGACTACAGGCATGCAACACCGTGCCAGCTAATTTTTTAATACTTTTATACAGACAAAGTCTCACTATGTTACCCAGGTTGGTCTCAAACTCCTGGAACACGTATTTTGTATGTTATATGTTTTACACACTCTATTCTTACAATAAAGTAAGCTACAGAAAAGAAAATGTTATTAAGACCATCATAAGAAAGAAAAAATACATTTACAGTACTGTATTTATCAATACCATAAGTTTACACCATCTGTTTACAAGGTGAATCATCTGTCGGAAATACTAGGCAAGTGCAGCTGCAGACTACAATCTATGGTACATATCAAGCAATCCAACTTTCTCCTGTAATGTTACGACTTTTCTCTGCTTCTGCAGCATCACTAGTGGCACTTGCTATGGGTCCCACGTGTCATTCAAGGTTTACAGCATTGCACTAAACACAAGAAACACATGGGAATTGAGAGATCACATTTTACTGCAATAGGCAATTTACTGAAGGGGTGAACCACTCAGGAGGAGATGATCAGCATCACGTGGCATCTTAAGTAGATCCTCACTCACTGCAAGAGCAACAGGAGGTGGCTGTGAAATTATTACAGTAGCATAGTATGTACCACAGTTAACTTCACACGGTTATGATTGAATGCTGCATCTTTACATGTGTTTACATTTCCCTTGGCTGTGAATGGTACCATGTACTATCTGTGTTTGCGTAAGCTTTGATCAATTTCAATGTTGTATAATAGATTTGTGTATATTTTATAGGAGTAAATAACATAGACTAGTATCTACAAAAATTGTATGCATTCATGACTTGCCTTTTGTGGTTTTTTGTTTGGGGTGTGTGTGTGTGTGTGTGTGTGTGTGTGTGTGTGTTTCTGTGTCTCTCCCATGTGCTTATTTTGACCCCTGGCCACTCACAACCCACCATCATTTTTTTTAATAACTGGTTCAAAGGACAACTTTTTTTAACTTCTAAGTTCAGGGGAACATGTGCAGGTTTGTTACGTAGGTAGACTCAGGTCACAGGAGTGTGCTGTACAGATTATTTTGTCACCCAGGTATTGCGCCCATTACTTATTTTTCCCGAACCTCTCCCTCCTCCCACTTTCATCCTCCAGCAGGCCCCAGTGTCTGCTGTTCCCCTCTTTGGGTCCATGTGTTCTCATCATTCAGCTCCCACTTGTAAGTGGAAACATGTGGTATTTGGTTTTCTGTTCCTGTATTAGTTTGCTAAAGATAATGGCCTCTGGCTCCATCCATGTTTCCGCAAAAGATATTATCTCATTCTTTTTAATGGCTGCAGAGTGTTCCATGGTGTGTATGTACCACTTTTCTTTATCCAGTCTACCACTGATGGACATTTAGATCGATTCCATGTCTTTACTATTGTGAATAATGCTGCAATTAACACACATGTGCATATGTCTTACAGCACAAGAATTTATATTCCTTTTGGTATATACCCAGCAATGGAATTTCCTGAGTCAAATGGCAATTCAGTTTTTAGCTCTTTAAGGAATCACCACACTGCTTTCCACAATGGTTGAACTAATTGACACTCCCGCCAGCAGTGTATAAGTGATCCCTTTTCTCTGCAACTTCATTAGCATGTGTTATTTGTTGAGTCTTTAATAATAGCTATATGACTGGTGTGAGATGGTATAGCATTGTAGTTTTGATTCACATTTCTCTAATGGTTGGTGATACTGAGCTTTTATCATATGCTTATTGGCTGCATGTATGTCTTCTTTTGAAAGTATCTGTTCATGTCCTTTCCTCACTTTTTAATGCAGCTGTTGGGTTTTTTTTTCTTGTAAATTTGCGTAAGTTCCTTATAGACACTGGTTCCTATTAGACCTTTGTCAGAGATGCATAGTTTGCAAAAATTTTCTCCCATTCTGTACGTTGTCTGTTTACTCTGTTGATAGCTCCTTTTGCTGTGCAGAAGCTCTTTAGTTTAATAGATCCCATTTGTCAATTTTTGCTTTTGTTGCAATTGCTTTTGGCACCTTCATCATGAAATCTTTGCCCGTGCCTATGTACAGAAAGGTACTGCCTAGATTGTCTCCCAGGGTTTTATAGTTTGGGGTTTAGGTTTAAGTCTTTAATCCATCTTGAGTTGATTTTTGTACGGTGTAAGGAAGAGGTCTGATTTCAATCTTCCGCATGTGGGTAGCCAGTTCTCCCAGCACCATTTATTGAGCAGAGAGTGCCTTCCCCACTGCTTGTTTTGGTCAGCTTTGTCAAAGATCAGATGGTCATAGGTGTATGGCCTTATTTCTGGGCTCTCTGTTCTGTTCCATTGGTCTGTGTGACACACCTAACTTTGACTTAATTTTTTTCAATATTTCTAAGCTATGCAGTTCATCTGTGAGTTTTTTTAAATTGTCACAAATCTCCAAAAAAATTTCCTAGACATTTATTGAAAAAGATCTCCATATAAGTGGACCCAATGCAATTCAAATCCATGTTGTTCAAGGGTCAACTGTATGTCTTTTTTTTATCATTTTCCTTTTTTCTCTTTAATATAAAATACATTGCATAAAATAATTGAAATGATAAAACGATTATATACGTTAGGCATATAAAGTAGAAGTATAACATATGTGACCATCAAAGCACAAACAAGGGAGGACAAATGGAGCTATACTGGAACATGATGTCTGTATTCTCCACGAAGTAAGTTAGTATTAATCCAGTACAGATCGTATTAAACTAAGATGTACAGTTTAACCCTTGGAGCAATCAAAAATAAAATAACTCAAAAACATAGTTCTTTTTTTAAAAAAGAAACAGAAGAGAATTAAAATGTATATAAGAAAATATAATTTAACACAGTAAGAAAGCAGTAAAAGATAAAGAGAGGAAAAAAGATACGAGATATAGTGAAAATAGCAAAGTAGCAGACACAAAGCCAAGCATATGAGTAACTGTATTAAATGTGAGTGGATTGAACATTTCAGTTAAAATGTAGAAATTGTCAGGCTAGATTTTATCATTTTTAAAATGATAACTCATGCAAACAGTTAATAAAAGTGGGCCGAAGTGGCTATACCAGTATCAGGCAAATAGACCCTAAGACAAAAATATTACCAGAGAAAAAGAGACATTTAGTAATGATAAAGTTCAATTCATTTGGATGATGTAATAATTATAAAAGTATATACACTTAACAACCGATCCTCAAGATACATGAAGCAAAAGCTGACACACTTGAAAGGAAAAGTACCCAATCCAACAAAATCGTTGAAGACTGCAATACCCTTCTCTCAATCACTGAAAGAACAGTTTCACAGAATATCAGAGGCAATGTGCAAGAGAAAAACAGAGCGGTTAACAAGCAGGACAAATTTGACACTCATAGAATGCTCCACAGAACAGCTGCAGAACACACATCACGAGTAGAATATTCTCCAAGACAGATCAAATGCTAGACCATAAAACAAGTCTTAAAATAATTAAAAGGACTGCAATTGTGCAACGTATGTCCTGTGACCACAACTGAATTAAATAAGTCAAAAACATAAAGAAACATGGGCAATCCACCAATATTTGGAAACTTCAAAACATACTTTGAAATAACCCATAAGTCAAAAAAAGAAATTATATGGAAAATTGGAAAATATTTCTAGCTTAATGAAAATGAAAGCACATTACATGTTAAACTGAAGAAATGCAAAGAAGTGGTGCTGGGGGAATAGTTTGAGGAGTATTATCTTTCTGTGTTAGTAAATCTTTCTGTTTGAGGAGGACACAAGTTTGTAAATGAAGTCTCAAGATTTAAAAGTATTGTGAGTAATTTTGTAACAATTGTAACGGAAACCATACACATCGCTGATGTAGTCTTTTCCATGATAACAGAAACTGTACTCAAATATTACACAAAATGAAACAGATTCAGGTCACACTACCTCGTAAACTTGCTGTTATAAGTAATTTAGCTCCAGACTCAACTTACAGCAAATCATATTTGATAGAAAATGAAATTAGAATGAGTTTACAAATCACAAAGATAATTCATGAAAAAAAAATAAGCAGTGCTGCCAGAAATCTCCTAGTGGCTAAGGTAAAGCTGGTTAACTTAAAATAGTCCAATTACAACCTCCATTGTTTTCCACTTATAGAATATGAGGAAAGAGTTATAGATGTAGCCTTTCTTCATTCACCAAACAAAATATGAAATACAAAATCAGGTAAAATGCCATATGGCAAAAGTTCTAAAATCTTACCTCCATCAGAACAAAGAGCGCTGCGAAAAACAGAAGTGTTGCCCATTCCACTCTGTGTAGAATTATCTCAAAATCATGAATATCAGCTAAAATTAGCAACCAGATGGCACCCAGAATAGCAATCCATCCTGCAAATAAGTAAACAGACATGGAGATATAGTTCCACTGTTAACACACCAATTCTTTTTTTTATCTTCTGGTTGCCTTTTTCAAGAATAATTGTCATACTACAAACTTCATACATTTAAAATGCATATAATTTCTATTTGGATATACGTATACTCATGAAACCAATACTGTCATCAAGATAACGAACACGGCCATTGACCCTAGGAGTTTATTCATGCCTACGCTCTTGCACCTCCTCTAGCTCCTCTTGTCAACCCCCACACTCCTAGTAAGCCATTCTTCTCTTTTCTTTCACTATAGATTGGTTTACATTTTCTATAAATGCAGGTTTTCTGTAAATTACACCACTGTTTTTTGTTGTTGTTGTTTGGGGGGGTTTCTTGAGACATAGTTTTGCTCAGTCGCCGAGGTTGGGCTGCAGTTCGACCCACTGCAACCTCCACCTCCCGGGCCCAAGCTGGGGAGCCTCAGCCTCCCAAGTAGCTGGGATTGCAGGTGCATGCCATCACACCAGTTAATTTTTTGCATTTTTAGTAGAGACAAGGTTTCGCTATGTTGGCCAGGCTGGTATCAAACTCCTGGCCTCAAGTGATCCACCTACCTCCACCTCCCAAAGTGCTTGGATTACAGGCACACGCCACCACGCCCAGCCAGTTGTGTTTTTTTGTCTGACTATTTCTCAATAGACAGATCATCCAGACAAAAACAATCAATATTCAGCATAACCATGTTAAGATCCTTCACTGTTGGCCAGGCGCGGTGGCTCACGCCTGTAATCCCATCACTTTGGCAGGCCCAAGTGGGCAGATCACCTGAGATTGGGAGTTCGAGACCATCCTGACCAACATGGAGAAACCCTGTCTCTACTAAAAACACAAAATTAGCCAGATGTGGTGGCGCATGCCTATAATCCCAACTGTTTGGGAGGCTGAGGCAGGAGAATCGCTTGAACATGGGAGGTGGAGGTTGCGGTGAGCTGAGATCGTGCCATTGCACTCCAGCCTGGGCAACAAGAGTGAAACTCTGTCTCAAAAAAAAAAAAAGATCCTTCACTGTTAGTGTGTGAGTCAGCAGTTCATCCTTTTTTAATGTGCAGTAGTATGCTAGTGTGTGGATATATTACCATGTACATATCATTCACCTATTAATGGACACGTGGATTGTTTCCAGTGTCAGCTATTTCAAATAAACATGCTGTGAACATTCATATACAAGTCTTTGTATGTACATATGCTTTCAGTTCCCTTGGCTAATACCTAGGGAATGAGACGGTTGGATATATGATAGGTTAATACTACGCAATGTTATATGAAACATTTATGCTTCAGGAAACTGCAAAACTATTTTCCAAAATAATTTCCTCATTTTACAATCCCACCAGCAGCGTATGAGAATTCCAGTTCTTACATCTTCACCAAAACTTGATCAGCCTTTCTGATTTTAGACATTATAATGGACGTGTAGTGGGATCTTACTGTGGTTTCCAATTGCATTTCTCTCATGATTAATGACATTGAGCATCCTTTTTATTTTTATTTTTATTTTTTTGAGATGGAGTCTCACTCTGTGGCCCAGGCTGGAGCACAGTGCTGCAATCTTGGCTCACTGCAACCTCCGTCTACCAGGTTCAAGCAATGCTCCTGCCTTTGCCTCCCAAGTAGCTGGGATTACAAGTGTGCACCACCCTGCCCAGCTAATTTTTGTATTTTCAGTAGAGACAGGGTTTTACCATGTTGGCCACGCTGGTCACGAACTCCTGCCCTCGAGCCCACCTTGGCCTCCCAAAGTACTGGAATTAAAGGCATGAGTTACCATGCCGAGCTGACATTCAGCATCTTTTACTTATTTGCCATCCATATATCTTCTTTCATAAAGTTTTTGCTTAAATGCTCTGGTTATTTTTTTCCTTACTGGTTAGAGCAAATGAAACCCAAACTAAGTAGAAGAAAAGAAATAATAAAGATTGGAGCAGAAATCAATGAAATAGAAAAGGGAAAAAAAATGTTAGAGAAAAGCAAAGATACCAAAACCTGGTTCTTTCAAAAGCTCAGTAAGATCAGTCAACTTTTAGCCTAGGCCAGGCGCAGTGGCTCACGCCTGTAATCCCAGCACTTTGGGAGGCCAAGGCAGGTGGATCACGAGGTCAGGAGATCAAGACCATCCTGGCTAACACGGTGAAACCCCGTCTCTACTGAAAATGCAAAAAATTAGCCGGGCGTGGCGGCGGGCGCCTGTAGTCCCAGCTACTGGGGAGGCTGAGGCAGGAAAATGGCGTGAACCCGGGAGGCGGAGCTTGCAGTGAGCCAAGATCACACCACTGCACTCCAGACTGGGCGACTGAGCGAGACTCTGTCTCAAAAAAAAAAAAAAAAAAAAAAAAAACTTTTAGCCTATCTGAAGAGACCAAGTGAGAAAACAAAATTGCCAATATCAAGAATAAGTTCGGTGGCATGACTATAGATTCTATAGACACAAAAATGTGTACTTGTTTTCAACAGCTGCCATAACAAATGATCATAAACATAGTGGCTTGACATTCCCTTTGAAAACCGGCATGAGACAGGGATGCCCTCTCTCACCACTCCTATTCAACATAGTGTTGGAAGTTCTGGCCAGAGCAATCACTCAGGAGAAAGAAATAAAGGGTATTCAATTAGGAAAAGAGGAAGTCAAATTGTCCCTGTTTGCAGATGACATGATTGCGTATTTAGAAAATCCCATCGTCTCAGCCCAAAATCTCCTTAAGCTGATAAGCTACTTCCTCAAAGTCTCAGGATACAAAATCAATGTGCAAAAATCACAAGCATTCTTATATACCAATAACAGACAAACAGCCAAATCACGAGTGAACTCCCATTCACAATTGCTTCAAAGAAAATAAAATACCTAGGAATCCAACTTACAAGGGATGTGAAGGACCTCTTCAAGGAGAATTACAAACCACTGCTCAACAAAATAAAAGAGGACACAAACAAATGGAAGAACATTCCATGCTCGTGGATAGGAAGAATCAGTATCGTGAAAACGGCCATACTTCTCAGGGTAATTTATAGATTCAATGCCATCCCCATCAAGCTACCAATGATTTTCTTCACAGAATTGGAAAAAACTACTTTAAAGTTTATATGGAACCAAAAAAGAACCTGCATTGCCAAGACAATCCTAACCCAAAAGAACAAAGCTGGAGACATCACGCTACCTGACTTCAAACTGTACTACAAAGCTACAGGAACCAAAACAGCATGGTACTGGTACCAAAACAGAGATATAGACCAACGGAACAGAACAGAGTCCTCAGAAATAATACCACACATCTACAACCATCTGATCTTTGATAAACCTGACAAAAACAAGAAATGGGGAAAGGATTCCCTATTTAATAAATGGTGCTGGGAAAACTGGCTAGTCATATATAGAAAGCTGAAACTGGATCCCTTCCTTACACCTTTTACAAAAATTAATTCAAGATGGATTAAAGACGTAAATGCCAGACCTAAAACAATAAACACCCTAGAAGGAAACCTAGGCAATACCATTCAGGACATAGGCATGAGCAAAGACTTGTGTCTAAAACACCAAAAGCAATGGCAACAAAAGACAAAATTGACAAATGGGGTCTAATTAAACTAAAGAGCTTCTGCACAGCAAAAGAAACTACCATCAGAGTGAACAGGCAACCTACAGAATGGGAGAAAATTTTTGCAATCTACCCATCTGACAAAGGGCTAATATTCAGAATCTACAAAGAACTTAAACAAATTTACAAGAAAAAATCAAACAACCCCATCAAAAAGTGGGCGAAGGATATGAACAGACACTGCTCAAAAGAAGACATTTATGCAGCCAACAGAGATGTGAAAAAACGCTCATCATCACTGGTCATCAGAGAAATGCAAATCAAAACCACAATGAGATACCATCTCAAACCAGTTAGAATGGCAATCATTAAAAAAATCAGGAAACAACAGGTGCTGGAGAGGATGTGGAGAAATAGGAACACTTTTGCACTGTTGGTGGGACTGTAAACTAGTTCAGCCATTGTGGAAGACAGTGTGGCGATTCCTCAAGGATCTAGAACTAGAAATACCATTTGACCCAGCAATCCCACTACTGGGCATACACCCAAAGGATTATAAATCATGCTGCTATAAAGACACATACACACATATGTTTATTACAGCACTGTTCACAATAGCAAAGACTTGGAACCAACCCAAATGACCATCAATGATAGACTGGATTAAGAAAATGTGGCACATGTACATCGTGGAATACTATGCAGTCATAAAAATGGATGAGTTCATGTCCTTTGCAGGGACATGGATGAAGCTGGAAACCATCATTCCGAGCAAACTATCGCCAAGAACAGAAAACCAAACACTGCATGTTCTCACTCACAGGTGGGAATTGAACAATAAGAACACTTGGACACAGGGTGGGGAACACCACACACCCGGGGTGGGGGACAGGGAAGGGAAAGCATTAGGAGATATACCTAATGTAAATGACGAGTTAATGGGTGCAGCACACCAACATGGCACATGTATACATATGTAACAAACCTGCACGTTGTGCACATGTACCCTAGAACTTAAAGTATAATAAAAAATAAAAAATAAACATAGTGGCTTGAAATAACACCTATTTATTAGATCATGGTTTTCATAGGTCAGAGGATGCTGGTTTACAGCCGAATGTCTGCTTTGAGTCTCATGAAGTCACAGCCACAGTGTTGGCAGGGCTGCGTTCCCGTCTGGAGGCTCTAGGGGAGGATGTGTTTCTCTGCTCATTCAGGCGTTGACATAATCCAGTTCCCTGCAGCTGTAAGACTAAGGCCCCTGTTTCCTTACTGGCTGTCACCCAAAAGCTGTGCTGAGCTTCCAGAGGCACCCACATTCCCAGCCTCATGCCTCCATTCCTCCATCTTCAAAGCCAGCAATGTCCCTCTCACACTTCAAATCTCTCCTGCCTCTTCGCCTGTCACAGTTCTCTAACTGGCTCTTCTATCTTTCACTTTATTTTTAAGGGCCCTTGTGATTACATTGGATCTACCTGGATAATCCAGAAAAATCTCCCTTTATGAAGGTTTATAACCTAAATCCACCTGCAAAGTTCCTTGTAATATAACATATATGGCCATTAACATCAGGAACTAGAGGGTGGACTCCTTTGAGGCAGAGAGGTATGTATGAATTAATTTGGGAAAAATTAACATTTTAACAATATAGGAGCTTCTGATCTATAAACACAGTATATAGCTCCAATTATTTATGTGTTCTTTCATTTTTCCTAAGAATGTTTTGTATAAATCCCAGCACTCCTTTGTGTAGAAATTAACAAACTGATTCTAAAAGTCACATAAGAATGCAAAGGACTAGAATAACCAATACAACTTGTGTAAAAGAAGAACAAAGTTTGAGAATATACATTATCTTACTTCAAGATTTATTACACAGCAACAGCAATAAAAACAGTGTGATATTGCATCAGAATAAATTGATCAATGGAGAATCCAAAAATATACCCATATATTTCTGGTCCATTGACTTTTTTGCATAGATTCAATGGTGGTTTAATACCATTAGAAGGAGAAGTCTTTTCCACATATGGTGCTGGAACAGTTGGATATTCACATGCAAAAGAACTTTTACTTTGATCTGTTCACTAATCATATACAAAATTTAATACAAATGGATTATAGGCCTAAATGTAAAACATAACTATAAAACTTCTGGAAGAAAATACAGGAAGAAATCTCTGACCCTGAGTTAAAGGTTTTCTTAGATATAACACTAAAAACATAATATATGAAAAGAAAATCATATTAATTGGACTTTATCAAAATTACAAATGCTTGTTTTTCAAAGGGCACTGTCAAGTAAAAGTAGAGAAAAGCCACAAACTGGGAGAAAATATTTCCAAATCATCTATGTGATAAAGACTAATATCTAGAATATATATATATATATTTTAATTCTCAAAATTCAACAAGTAAACAAACAACCCAATTAAAATGGGAAATATTTTAAACGGACACTTCAACAAAGAAGACAGAACACTGGCAAATGTGTACATGAAAAGATGGTCAAATACCACTAGCCATTAGGGAAACGTGGAGTAAAACCACAATGACATTTCACCATCTACCTTCGAATATGTAAAATAAAAAACACTGACTAAAGTGAATGTTGACAAGGAGATGAAGGAACAGGAACTTTCAAGCACTGCTGGTGGGAGTGCAAAATTGTGTAACCATTCCGGAAAACAGCGTGGCAGTTTTGAAAAACATGATCCACACACCCACCAATATGAACCCACCATTCCACTTTGAAGTATTTACCCAAGAGAAATTAAAGCATAAGGTAACACAAAAAATCGAACACAATGTTTACTGTAGTCTTAGTCCTGATGGTCAAAAACTGGAAACGATTCAAATATCCATCAACAGGTGAATGTATGTCCAAAAAAATGGTGTCATATTCAAACCATAGAATACTACTCAGTAATAACAGGAATGAATTATTGATGTATGCTACCACATGGATGAATCTCATAATAATTATGCTGAATGAAAGCCGGAATAAATACATATATATGTCATTTTTAATATAAAGTTCTAGAAAATGTAAATAGCAGAGTTTGACAAGCTATAGTCCATGGGTCAAATCTGACTCCCTGCTTGTTTCTAGAAATATAATTTTATTGAAACACATCTACAGCCATCCATTTACATACTCTCTGTGACTGCTTTACCACAACCCAGTCATTTAGTATTTGTGAGAGAGAATGTAGGCTAAAAAGCCTCAAGTGTTTTCTGTCTACTCTTTTGTGGAAAAGCTTACCAACTCAATCTACAGTGACAGAAAACAGGTCAGAGACTGCCTGAGGAGGGAGGTGCTGGGAGGTCAGGAGTAAGCGAGGATCAACAGGCTCAAGGAGCTCTTCAGTGCGGTGACTGAGCCAGGCTCTTCATCAGGACGAAGGTCTGACACTTCGTCTCTAAACACTCTGATTCCAACTCTAAGGTTCACTGGATTTTCTTAGAATATTTTTGCTGTCTCCAGTAAACACGGTATGCAAGATGTGCTTAGAACACTAAAGGTTCAAAGAACTGGGGCATCATCAAATTAGCCAAAGAGGTTGCACAAACTGATGTATGCCTGCTCGCAACTAAGTATGGATCTGATTGATAGTTATGTGTGTGACTTTCATTATAAGCATTACAGAGCTAGCCATCTCCCACTTTCAAGAGTTCGAGACTAAAGTTAGGGTCCACCAAAAAGATAAAGGAGTTCTCCAAGACCAGAGTGGATCAGGCTAGTTTACAACTAGGAGAGGCAGAATACTATTCAGTTAAAAAAAAAAAAAAAAAAGTACTAAGATCTCAATTGTTTACATGTTTGAGGGGAGGAAAAAATCTCTTAAATAAGAATTACTTGGATGAATAAACTATCCTGTTAAACAATTCTTGACAATTCTATACCTTGCATTTTATTTTATCTATTTATTTATTTATTTTTAATTTTAATTTTTTTGAAATGGAGTTTTGCTCTTGTCACCCAGGCTGGAGTGCAGTGGCACAATCTCAGCTCACTGCAACCTCTGCCTCCGGGGTTCAAGTGATTCTCCTGCCTCAGCCTCCTGAGTAGCTGGGATTACAAGTGCCCACCACCACATCCAGCTAATTTTTTGTATTTTTAGTAGAGACGCGGTTTCACCATGTTGGCCAGGCTGGTCTCGAACTCCTGACCTCAGGTGATCCACCTGCCGTGGCCTCCCAAAGTGCTGGGATTACAGGCATAAGCCACCATGCCCGGGCTGTACCTTGCATTTAAAAAAAAAAAAAAAAAAAAATTACCTGTTCTGATTGTTTCAAATTATTTCTATTACTCTTACTCTACCTTCAAGGGCTTAAATATAGAAAACAATGACAGTTATTGAATATGATGTATAGAATTTGAAGACGTATCCAAACTACCCTTTTGTCTCCTACAGTTCCTCCTGCTTTCCAAAGTATACCCATTTCTCTACTTTTGCAAGACCATTGTCTCACAATATCTGGAAACACTCCTGATCATCTGGTCCTCACTGGTTGTCCCCTAAATCCAAATTGTTCTATATGCCACTTTTGGAAACCTGCTCTGTACCTGCCTCTGAACTTAAGGGATATAGATGGGAATATAAGCAAGGCACCACTTCAAAGGCCTCGCCGTCCAGTGGAGAACACACGTATGTAAATAAAGTTATACTTAATGCAATACTGTAGGTAGATGTAAACCACCGGTGAGCACCCAGAAAAAATAACAATATATGGGGACTGAGAGAAGGTTCCACAAAGGAGGTGAACCCTGCCCCTGGTTCAGGTAGAGAAGAGCAGCATTATTCGCAAACTATTGTGAATGTCTGTTCTAACCTGGCTGGAGGGTAGCTGAGGCACCAGCAAGGTATTCATCTGTTTCACCTGAGGCAGAAGAACCCAGGTCAGGAAAATGGCAGGCATTGTTCAAAAGCACTGCAAGCCAAACCACAGGTGCCTGGGGAAAGACAAGCATATAACAGGCTACCGAAGAACAGGAGCAAAATCTGGGGAGAGTTTCTTTGTGAAACTGAGATATTCAAAAGCAAACATGGGGCACAGCGGGGCAGGTGGGGGGCGGTGGGGGCAGGCAGAGAGACAGAAAGCCACATGCCTATCTAGGGAAAGGCCCCCGCTCAGAAAAGACGGGAGAATGCCCAAAACTTTCAGCTTGTGCTGATGCCTAGTCGCAGTGCAAGCCTGGCTAAGTTTTGAAGGAAGGTTCTATCTAGCACAGAGCCAATCTATAAAACAGGAAGAGGTATTTTTGTTGTGGTGGTTTGTTTGCTTTTAAAGCTCCTGGAATTCAAATCAAGCTCTGTCAAAACACCAGCCGAACACACTAAGCAATCACTAAGGAACAGAGATTCCAGTGACCATACATGACGAGGAATACAGTCTTTTCAAAAATAGTTTGGAAATGTCACAAAACAAACAAGACTACTCCAGCCTTCAATTATAAAAATGAATAATAATAACAACCCTGGGGAAGGGAGTGAAACTGATTTCTAGATTTACCACAATATAATATTCAAACGTTCAGTGTTCAACCAAAAATAGGAAAAAAAAAAAAAAAAAAAAAAAAAAAAACAGCTAATGGAATAGAATATGGAGCCCAGAAATAAACGCATATGCTTATGGTCAAATGATCTTTGATGAGAATGCCAGGACTACTCAATCACAGTCTCTTTAACAAATGGTGTTGAGGAAACTGGTATCTGCATGCAAAAGAATAAAGTTGGACCCTCATCTTACAACATATACAAAAATTAACTCAAACTAGATTAGAGACCTAAACATAAAGTCTAATACTACAAAACTCCTAAAAGAAAACATGGAGGAAAACATTCAGTCTATTGGACTTGGCAATGATTTCTAGGCTACAACAGCGAAAGTGACAAAAGCAGAAATAAACGAATGTGATTCCATTAAACAGACAGAAGGTTGATTAAGAGATTACCGGGGTGGGCAGGGTGGGGGGTGAAACGGAGAGTTATTGCTTAATGATTATAGGGTTTCTGTTTGGGGTTAATGAAATGTTTTGGAGATAATGGTGATGGTGACTGTCACACCCATCCGTGTGAAGAGACCACCAAACAGGCTTTGATGGTGACTGTCACACCCATCCGTGTGAAGAGACCACCAAATAGGCTTTGATGGTGACTGTCACACCCATCCGTGTGAAGAGACCACCAAACAGGCTTTGATGGTGACTGTCACACCCATCCGTGTGAAGAGACCACCAAATAGGCTTTGATGGTGACTGTCACACCCATCCGTGTGAAGAGACCACCAAACAGCAATAAAGCTTTTTAATCACCTGGGTGTAGGCGGGCTGAGTCCGAAAAGAGAGTCAGCGAAGGGAGTTAGGGATGGGGCAGTTTTATAGGACTGGGATAAGCAGTGGAAAGTTACAGTTAAAGGGGGTTTTTCTCTTGTGGGCAGGGGCAGGGGTCACAAGGTGCATGGGGGAGACATCACAGGACTCATTGTCCAGATGAAGAATGTCACGAGGTCCATCGATCCATCAGTTGGGACAGGGCAGGAACAAGTCATCATGGAATGTCGTAAGGCTGGTCAATCAGTTAAGACAGGGGCTGGCTGTTTCACTTCTTTTGTACTTTTCGGTTGCCTCAGGCCCTCTGGACATATACGTGCGGCCTTGGGCTCAGAGGCCTGACAGTGATGTAATTAATGCCACTGAGTAGTACAATTAAAAATGGTTAAAATGACAAATTTTATGTGATATATACATACCACATATGTATCTGATACATATGTATATATCACATGTGGATACATACATATCTATATACATATACATATCACATACTTTATATGCATACACAATCTTATGTGATATACATGTATCGCACAAGCCTTGCCATTTTAACTATATATTTTTAAGCATATGACGTATTATTTTTCTTACTACAACAGGAAAATTTTAAAAAGGGTGACAGGGTTGGGAAGGGCATTGTCATTTAACGTGTGAAAGGCAGGCCATGTTTTATATCATGCAAAAATGTTGGGACCCCAGTGTTAGAAAGGGAGAAGTCTGTGAGATTTCTCAGCAAAGAGGCTGCAGTGGCCTGATTTTTCTACTTAATGTTAGCTTTGTCTCCGAACCAGAATGTTACTTTTCTTTGAATTCTCCAGGGCACCTACCACACAGTACAGAAGACAGACAGACACTTGCTTCTCTGATCATCACATCTGACGGTGACTCCTTCGCCGCTCCTCTAACACAGATCACCACATCTTTTCTTTCAATTCTCAGGAAGAAAGAATTGCTCCAGTTTCACTTGTCCTGGATAAAGCTTTTTGACCCCAGAAATGGCATCCCTTGTTTTCTCTGCCATATAGCAATCAGAAGCTCTCTCTAAAAGTCAGTAAGCACACAAGTTCTTTTCCATGATTCTGAGAGAAATTTCAGTCATGACAAAAAGCTGGAAGGTCCTTTAGGACTCTTTTTGATAGTTCTCCTTTCTCTTATCGATTGTGGAGGCCTGCACTTTCCTCCAGCCAGAACTCCTGCCATAGCACTCATCCATCCAACTTCAGAAAAAGCTCCAGAGTCACGGATATTTGTCTTGTTAGAAAAGTTCCCTGCTGGCCGGGCGCGGTGGCTCAAGCCTGTAATCCCAGCACTTTGGGAGGCCGAGGCGGGCGGATCACGAGGTCAGGAGATCGAGACCATCCTGGCTAACACGGTGAAACCTCATCTCTACTAAAAAATACAAAAAACTAGCCGGGGGAGGTGGCGGGCGCCTGTAGTCCCAGCTACTCGGGAGGCTGAGGCAGGAGAATGGCGTAAACCCGGGAGGCGGAGCTTGCAGTGAGCTGAGATCCGGCCACTGCACTCCAGCCCGGGCGATAGAGCGAGACTCCATCTCAAAAAAAAAAAAAAAAAAAAAAAAAAAAGAAAAGTTCCCTGCAATAGTCTACAATTGAATGAAGACCTTGTCCCTGCAAAACCTCAATTTCCCTCTTACTTTCGATCGCACTGCCTGCAGAGCCAGTGGCACTAATCAGGGTTTTTGGGGCACAAGCCCATCTGCCTGGTATCACCTGGTCCTGCTCTGAGTCCAGGCCGCACGTCTACACAGCGCAGGTCCCTGTGAGCAATGCTCCAGGCTGCTCGGCTCAGCACCGGCTCCTCAGCGACACCGACAAAGGGTGAGGTAGTGGTTCTTCCACAGTGTACTGGAAGCAAAAGCCACTGACAGGAACATCACAGTTTCCAGCTTCACATTCGATTACAAATTCTAACAACGTGTCATTCAGACTCTTTTTCTAAAAATTAAAAATGCAGTTGAGTGGAGATGAATACAGATAAAAGTACCATTTATGTGAGCCGTCTTATCCTGTGGAGCTTCTATCAAACCCTTTCCTCAAGTGGGCATTAATCTCTCACCAAGAGCTTTGCCATTTCTCAATGCAAAAAAATCAGAGATAAGTGGCTCTGTACTTTCATTTGTGTCTCCAACAGAGTCAAGTTCCATGCCGAACAAATAGCTAAAGGAGCCTCTTTTCCCTCATTCCTAAAGCCCTGGGCAACATGATTCAAAGGAAAGTAGGAAAAGGATTCTGCCAGTCCCCCAGCCGCCTCCTATGCACAGGCATTTGCTGGGCATCTCTCAGCACCCCAGTCCAGGGGGAAACTGAGGCTCCCGAAGACGGACTGGTTTTCTGCAGGCTGCACAGCTTGCTGGGGTGAAGTCAGGATTCAATCCCCAGTCTGCAAGAATTTCCTTCCATGCTGCCACGTTGCACTCCTCTGACGTGCTCAGGCTTCTGATGGAATGCTTTTGCTAATTATGAACAGATCTGATTTATTTATTTGAAATCTCTTGCCACAGTGTGACTGGATTAATATACTGAGAAACGTAACTTAATTTTGTTCTATTTGAAATCTTGTCATCTTTTATATAAAAGACATACCGTACATGTTCCTTGCCCTGGACACTGCATAACTGACTTTGAACAAAGGCAATACTGTCCGGATCAATTAAGATGAACTAACCTATGTGCCTTGAGGCACACAGGATGCATCTCCAGAGACTATCTGAACAGTTACTCATCTCATATTCATCCTTCCAAACGGGAAAACCCGCAGATGGACTCTGCACACTGTGTACAGTACAAACCACCCTGCCTGCCGCCCTTTCATGAGGATATTACATGAGTACTGGCCATCAACTGCCTGAAATAGACCAAGTGAGATCACAAATAATCAAGGACTTTCTGTTGCACAGGTACATTGTGGTTGTCCCTGGGGTAGTCCTAGCTGTCTCACTTACCCAAGAATTCAACCTCCAGGGTGCAAACCCAGTGCTTCCTTGTGGGGAGCCCCCACTCCACAGTTGGGTGGGTGAGTAGTACAGGGCACACGGGATGAGCTGGTTTAGAAAGTCGGAAGAAGCTGAGTGACCAGGGGGTTAAGGTCTATTAGGGCACCACGCATCAGGCAGTTGCTACGGGAGCAGAAAGAAGGAGCACCTAACTACTTACTCAATTATCATACAGACTGCACAGGCTTTCTCTCAAGAGAAAACTCCCATTCTTTCTAGTTTCCCTTTAAAATCCAGCAAAAGTAAGACCATTTTTTATAATCTTTGTGTCTTCCTGCACTGCTTAGCCATCAGCCTGAACTGTTTGTTCATATCTCATGCAGTCGTGCACCAGGCACTGCTCTTCAGGCCTCTGTGTGTATTACCTGATTCAATCCTCACAGCAATTGTAAAGCCTAGCTCCAACACTCAGTTGCTTTTATGGGCACCTGCTGTGTGCTGCAGGACACAGGCTTAGAATTAGGAAGATCGAGCTCCAGATCGAGCTCCAGATCTGCCGTCTCCCTCCTAGACCCAGAAAGTGGCTGTGACTGCCCCAGATACCAGCTGTAGCTGTAACACCAAAGCTCGGAGTGAAGCCAATGGCTTCCGTTCAACACCTGGAAGCTTCCGCATGGTTTCCAATCTGGCTAGAAAATGACACAACTACATCAAGTGAATCATTTAAAAAGAGTTGAGGTTGGAAAGAATACAGATGATTCTTTTTCTGAGCATTTTGCTTCAAATAAAGATTTCCACCAATGTGGACAGGCCAGGGCAGGGGCATGAGGACGCTGCTGACTTTCCCCTCCCTCTCTTTTCACCGTCCCCACACATTCTCTGCCCCAGAGGCTGACTTGTGCAGACCACATCAAAAGGTTCCATGTCAGGCTCTGCCCTTGACACCAGAGAGTAAATGTGCCTGTTTCTAAGTTTTTTATAAATGGAATCATATAGCATATCCTCTTTTCTGTCATATTTGTCTTTTGGCCAACATGTTTGTGAGATTCAGTCATGTAATACATTCATTTTTTACTTCTGTATAGTATTCCACGGTATGACTGTCCCGCCATTCGTCCATTCTCAGGGCTGATATCTGAGTTGCGTCCAGTTTGGGGCTTTTGTAAATAGGCTGCTATGAGCATTTTCAGACAGTCTTTCGGTGTGCAAAGGTACATATTTTTGTTGGGCATACCACTATGAAAAAAATTACTGAGCAAAAGATATACCTTGTTCTAAACTTTAGTAGATGCTGTCAAATCATTTTCAAAAGTCATTGTACAAATATACAATCTTATCAGCAATGCACGACACTTCCTACTGCTCTACAACCTTTCAGTATTTAGTACTGTCCGTCTTTTATTCTAACCATTTAGGTGTGGATATAATGGCATCTCGCTGTGGTTAAATTTTGCATTTTACTCATGACTTACAAGGTTGAACACCTTTTCATATGCTTATTAATACTTTCAGTAATTTCAGTATCTTCTTCTGTGAAGTGTCTAGTTAAGATTCCTGCCCATTTTTCTATTAGAGGGTTCTGTCTTTTCTTATTGATCTATAGGTGCTCTTTTTATATTTTAGGTATAATTTCGGAAAGTGACAACGGATGCTTTTTTTCCACTCTGTGGCTTTTTTTTCACTCATATGGTAGTATCTTATGAGAAACAAGTTCCCCAATTTAAGACAAAGTTATCAACCTAATCTTTTACCATTAGCGCTTTTCATACCCAATTTAAGAAGCTGAGTCACAAACATAAATAAGAAAAGGATGGGCCAGCTTACCCTAGTGATTACACGTTATGCATGAATAGATTGTAAGGTATGTTAGTCAGTTAATGCTGCAATAAAGCTACATAACAACAAAAGGAGTTGAGTCACATGGAGATGTTTGATGACATAATATGATGTGATGAAGACACTCAGCAGGATCCCTATTTTACAGAGGCCACTGAACCTGGCAGAGATTAGGTCCTCCTAAACCAAACAGGCACCCTGGGGAGGGAAGTGCCTAGAGCTGTGCCGGAGGGGGAGGAGGTCCACACCTGCCTCAGCTGATGCGCCACCTAAGATCTGATGAGGGTCAGGAGGTAGCTAAGCATCCGCCCCTCTCACCAGGGGGCATTTGAGCCCTTCTGCCCACAACTTGCAGAGGCAGGACTCCAGGCCCATTGCTTGCTAGACCAAGTGGGCTGATGCCAGCTTTTCATCAGTAAAAGTGGCAAAACTGTCACTTTTCAACGTATGCTTTCCAAGCCACTTCCAAAAATGGAAGGCAGAAAATTGTGACGGCAGGGTCAGGGACTGGTACAGCCCTACAAATATGCCATTAGAAGGCAGTAACTAAAACTGTCAGGACACTCAAGGGTTACTGTGCTTACAGGCTGGTAAGTTTCACCAAATATGAAGACCTCTAATGAGAATGCACAGACACAGACACAGAGGCAGGATCTTTGTCCTTGATAAACACAAGCACCAGTTACCCAGGCTGTTCCCTGAATGCCAGCTCACTCACATTCTAAAGCACTCACATTGTCAGAGAGAGACAGTGGCGGGCTGAGCTCCCGGGATGGCCTGAGAGACACCTGCATCGACGCACATGCCCTGAGCACACTCCGGTCTCTGTGGCCTTGGGAGTGGCGGACTAGACTGAGCTCTGCCCCGAGGACTGCACAGGCTCATGGAGAAGACAGTTCACATACAACTGCCATGATGGACCTGGGACGACTACGCTAGCCTCACACACCAGGGTACTATAGGGGCCTCTCAGCTAAATCCATACGCTTGCTGAGGCCATGGGGGAACCAACCAGAGCTTAACTGAACGTTGGTGCTGTTCTGTGGTCTCGAGCATCTTTGAAACATGTTGAAAATCAAACAGGCTCCGAGGAGCTTCATGTTCTTGATGTGGTCAAAACTCACGTGAACTAGAACATCCATGACAAACTCACAAAAACGTCAGCAAGAAAGGAAGGCGCCATGACTAATGTTTCCTTAACTTTTTATCTTCACTTTTTTAGGTCTCGATGTCAAATGATTTTCTAACCTCTACTTTTAAAAAATTAACTGAAATGTTGGCAATGTTTATGAGTATTATTCACCGCTCACAACAAGACTCTACTAATATTTGTACTCAACTTCTGGTACCTTCAGGGCCTATTAAATGCAGTGATATTCAAAATATGAATATTATGCTCCCTAGATATCATGAAGGAGTAGAATTAAAATTGTGGGGGCTTAAAATGATGTCATCTCATTGTGGTTAAATTCTGCATTTTACTGATGACTTATGAGGTTGAGTGCCTTTTCATATGCTCATTTATTCATTAAAACAAGTAAATTCTTGCACAAGAATAACTAAGCATAAAGAAATAACACTAAATGCAGTTTAAGAATTCTCATTTTGCACTGGTGCATTTGGGCTTTGTTAAAGAATCAGGTTCATTATCACAGAGGCAGGCCCGTGCTGCAGGTGCATTAGACGCGGTCAGAAATCGTGCCTTATTCACAGGAATCCCCAGTGCCTCTCACAGTGAGGAGTGGGTAAAGACACACTCACAAATACCGGATCAACAAGTGAATGAACAAGCAGCTAAAGTATCCACATAAAACAAGGAATGCAAATTCTCAGAATGCCACACAACTTGAGTCTTCTTGCAGAAAGTAACATTTACTCCTCATTGCAGGTTCTCCTGTGGTCCTTGGGAACCACCCAGGTCACTGACTGCACAACTGCAGTGAGCTGAATTCCACGTGGATGGAGCCTGGAGAGGTACCCAGGTATCCTGGAGAGGTAGGCCAGAGAACAGCCTGACTGTGAGAAACACACCCAGCTCTTCTAGGACATCACACAGCTTTGCCATTGGGCGTGAACCCCCTTTCTTCTCAGGCTCCTCAAAATCCAAATAGAATGCGTTTTTGACTGATTCATTCCATGCTCACCAACATCCAGGCAGATTTTAGTCACCCCCACTGGTGGGCCACTATGTAACATTCTAAAGCACCAGATAAAACATCATCTCATGTAAAACCCCTACCAAATCGTGTAGGAGGTGTTTTGTGTGTTGGTTCACTAGTAGCTTGTCAGAGCGTCCCACACCTGTCACTCTTCTCCCTACTGGACCCCCAAGAAGGTTTCCCAGCCCTGTAGTTAGGTGAAGCCACAAGACCAACCTGGCCACTAGCAATGGAACACCTAATTTCCACAAACGAACATCACAAACATCACCGAAAAACTGCTTCTTCTTACGAAAAGTTTGAGAAGTGAATAGCCACAGCACTATTCTCTCATAAGTTATTTCGATTCTTCTTCTTATTATTAATGTTGAGGAATTTAAATACGACCACAGTGTAGCTTCAGACAAGCAAGTGAAAATGCTGACACAACCTCACTCTTCTCAGCATTGTGACTACAAAGTTAGGGATATCCTGAGCCCTGAAAAGAAGAATCTCTTGGTCCCAATATTTCTAATAATTCTGTAGCTGTGATTTCTCCAGATTTGGTTTTCTATAGCAAATATGAAGATTGTCCTTCTTATTCATGCTAAGGGGGAAATATAATTCACATAGAAAAATGTTAATATAGGGCCGGGCGCGGTGGCTCAAGCCTGTAATCCCAGCACTTTGGGAGGCCGAGACGGGCGGATCACGAGGTCAGGAGATCGAGACCATCCTGGCTAATACGGTGAAACCCTGTCCCTACTTAAAAATACAAAAAACTAGCCGGGCGACGAGGTGGGCGCCTGTAGTCCCAGCTACTCGGCAGGCTGAGGCAGGAGAATGGCGTAAACCCGGGAGGCGGAGCTTGCAGTGAGCTGAGATCCGGCCACTGCACTCCAGCCTGGGTGGCAGAGCAAGACTCCGTCTCAAAAAAAAAATAAAAATAAATAAAAATAAAAAAGAAAAATGTTAATATATAATGAGACAATGTAGAATGTTAAGGGTAAAGACCAATGAAAAAACTGTAAGTAGTAACCATTCGATGTGAGAGGGTTAACACTTCTCTCGATGAATGCATGTCTAACACCTCACTCTCCCACTCATAACACACAGATATTTTTACTCAAATAGAGACCACTAACATCTCTGAAAAATCCACAGTTTTAAAGCTAATGTGGTACTCCGTCAAAATTATCCACCCTTTTAAAAGTCTCAGCAATCTTACGGTTATACGCAGGCCTATGTGATCCAAGCCATTTGGAATGAAAAATGAAGCGAGAAACAGTCATTAAATGAATTTGCTCTACCCCAAATTCATTAACCTGTGGGTACTCAATGGAGGATATTGGCTGCATTAGTCAAAACATTTTGGAGTTAATAAAAGGAGACCACAACCAACGTGAACACCCGCATGTGGAGAATCATGACCAACCCTATGAAATGCCTCACTAGGCTCCTGGCAAGGCTGCGGTTTTAAGCAACTAGAGGAGGGACACTGGCCTTCCTCATCCTCATATCTCACAGTGTGTACATGATGCTCAGGAAGGGAGACTCAATGGGCAAAAATGCTCCAGAGTCAGGAACAAATCTCCTTCAGAGCAAAACAAGGCTGTCGTTACTGTGAATTGCAGCTGAAATTTCCAAACCAATGGGAAAAACAAGTTCACGTGTTATTTAGTAAAAGAGCATTTCACAAATGACCAACAAGCACAGAAAAGATGCTCAATGTCATTCATCACTAGGAAATGCAAATCAAAGTTGTAATGAAGTACCACTTCACGCCTGCTATGATGAGCAGAATCAAGGACACACACAATAACAAGTGCTGGTGAAAGTGTGGAGAAATCAGAACGCTCATGCATTTTCACCAGGAAAGTAAAGGTACAATTGCTCTGGAAAAGCAATTAGCAGGGTTTCTAAAAGTTCAACAGAGAGTTGCATATGACCTTGCAGTTCCACTCCTAGGTCAATCAGCTAATAAATGGTAAATTGTGATACATATTATATACTATGATATATATGTGATATATGACATATTTACATATATAATATACATAGTATAATACAAAACATATATATGAATATCATACAGCCAAATGAAATGAAGCACTAATCCATGATGCAACACGGATGCACCTTGAAAATGTTATGCCAAGTGAAAGAAGCTGGACGCAAAAGACCACATGTTAAAATGATTCCATTAAATGAGATGTTCAGAATAGGCAAATCCAGAAACAGAAAGTAGGATTAGTGGTTTCCAGGGTCTGGGGGTTGGGGAAAAAGGGGGAGACAGTGCGTCAGTGACTACTTTTGGGTACAAGATTATTTGGGGCATGAGGAAAGTGTTCTGGAACTGGATACTGGCAATGGTTGTACAACTTTGTGAATATACTAAAATACCCTGAATGATATAATTTCGCAAGATAAATTTTATGTTGTGTGAATTCTGTATCTCCATTTTTAAAAAACTGAGTCATTCTCTCTCCCATGATTTTACTTCTTCAGTGTTATGATGAAATGTGGTAATTTTACCCATGGTGAGGATAATAAGGAAAGAAGCTAATTATTCTAATTGACTTATAAATCCAAGATCCATATTACATTACATCATATTACATTACCTTATATTGCATTATATTATATTTATCATCATTCTGAAATAATCTCTTGGATATTTACATGCATTTAAGATAAACATTTGATGAAAATTAGAATAGAGCCATCCAGGAATTTAAATATTTTTATTACCAGGTTAACACAAACTGTATGTAATAACTGACTTAAACAGTCTACATGTGTCAAGGGTTTTTCTAATATGCCATAGCCTTTCCAGTAAGAGCTCCTCATTTCTTTCTTTCTTTTTTTTTTTTTTTTTTTTGAGACGGAGTCTCGCTCTGTCGCCCAGGCTGGAGCGCAGTGGCGCGATCTCGGCTCACTGCTACCTCTCCCTCCTGGGTTCAAGCAATTCTCCCGCCTCAGCCTCCTGAGTACCTGGGATTACAGGCATCCGCCACCACGCCCAGCTAATTTTTTGTATTTTCAAAATCTATTTTCTTTTTTTTTTTTTGAGACGGAGTCTCGCTCTGTCGCCCGGGCTGGAGTGCAATGGCCGGATCTCAGCTCACTGCAAGCTCCGCCTCCCGGGTTCCCGCCATTCTCCTGCCTCAGCCTCCCGAGTAGCTGGGACTACAGGCGCCGCCACCTCGCCCAGCTAGATTTTTGTATTTTTAGTAGAGACGGGGTTTCACCGTGTTAGCCGGGATGGTCTCGATCTCCTGACCTCGTGATCCGCCCGTCTCGGCCTCCCAAAGTGCTGGGATTACAGGCGTGAGCCACCGCGCCTGGCCGAGCCCCTCATTTCTGTTGTGGATTTCATTAGGCCTCTCATCTGTAACTTTGTAAACCAAAAACAAATTTCTAAGCCCCTCAACCAACTGACGGACCCCCTCTCAGACAAGGACATTTCAAAGAAATCCGAAAAAGTAGTTCAGGACACGATGGGAGGGAAGGGGGCCAGCTGTGCCTCACTGTACCCTCCTCCCTCTGGAATTCAGGCACAACTGACCAGCATTCATATTAAAACAGGGATCTTAAGACTGATAGACTAGGCGCACCAATGAGAGACCAAATTCCAGCCTGAGTCTAGTATAGCATCACACGACAGACAGCAGGCCCTGAAAGAAATCCAAGTGTTTTACCCCAAAATATGTTTCTTTGACACATTTGGAGATGGCCCTGCAAAGCTGTCTTTTGTGAGGAAAATCTATATTCTGTGGAGAATCCCCTTCCCTTTCCAGATCCTTTCCCTAAGACTGGCATTTTTTTAGGTCTGATAAGAGCTCTGAAAACTGCCACCTGGAGGCTTAATCTGCATGATAAAACCCCTGGTCTCTGCAACCCCATATCTTAACCCAGGCTCTTCTTTCTATTGATTCTGGGACTTTAGATAATAACTTAACTCTTTCAGCCAATGGCCAATCAGAAAGTCTTTGAATCCCCCTATGACCAGGAAGCCCTTACCCCACCCCCTGCTTCGAGTTGTCACACCTTTCTGGACTGAACCAACACACGCCTTACATGTATTGATGAACGTCTTCTATAACTTCTGTCCCCCTAACATGTACAAAATCAAGCTGTAACTCAACCACCTTGGGTACATGTTCTCAGGATCTCCTGGAGTGGCGTCATGGGCCGTGGTCACTCATTTTTGTCTCAGGATAGATCTCTTCAAATAATTTACAGAGTTTCACTCTGCTCATGGACACCTTGACTATGGAAATTATCATTTTGGGCTTCCCCATTTGGTACCCTTGGCCTGTCTCTGCATCACAGCTCTGACGGTCTTGGGGTCTACATTAGCTGTGTGGTCCTCGCTGCCCCTAATGTGACTGAAACCACCTTTGCAGAAATTGTATCAGTGAGAAAATTACGACAGTGAGGGAGATCTGATCTATCCAACTCCCCTCTTGCCTTTAGCCTTCAAGCTGCCCTTAACTATTCTTGGGCTTAAGGCAAGCTAACTTTGCCAGACGTTTAGTTTATAGCTTAAATGGTATCAGCCCTTCCCCAAAACTCAATTGCATTTGTAAAGCTAATCAAAGAACACCAGGATAGGAGGATAGGAGACACTGAATTCTGCTAAAGTGTAGACATAGAAGATTGCCAGCCATTATTCAGGAGGGCACAAGATATGCAACTTCCCCAGTTACTCCTGCAGATAACATCTCCATTGTAGAGCCTAAGACTGGCCTTTTGAGATACCTTTGCAGGGTTTTTGCATGTCTGAGACTGATGGCTCCATCTGGACTGGCCAGCTGCTCCTGCAGCTTACCCAGAAGTGCTTCTGCGTGCAGAAGAACCATTTCCCACACCCCTGTGATTTACACCCTCGACCAACTGGCAGCAGGCGCCTATTGTCTAGCCACTCTCCCTGCCATTCTTCCCCAAAATTGTCCTTGAAAAACCCGAGCCTCCGAATCAGAGGCTGATTTCAGTAATAATACAACTCCCGTCTCCCATTTAGCCAGCTCTACGTGGGTAAAACTCCTTCCCTACTGCAGTAACTCTGCCTCCATAAATCTGGTCTCCTTGGGCAGCGGGAAAGAGGAACCCTCTGGACAGCTACGTGAGTCCCTGGTAGAATAAATACAGATCCATCTCCCCTCTAGAGAAGACGACCTAGCAGAGCAGCGGTGTCGTTTTCATGTTCAGCACAGGAGCCCCAACCAACCCCGAGGCCACTGCCTGCATGCGTCATACAAACGCATGCATAAGTGAGAGGATGGATATATGAATGGCTCAGCTGACATGAATCTTACTAGAAACTAGAGTGCATAGAGTATATATTAGGAAGCCTTGGGAATGTCTGTCCAGCTCATAGCGACCTCCTCTAAGAAGTATGCCTCAGCCACCCCAGGCCACGTCTCACCACTTGTTCCTGCCCGCCTGCTCAGAATTTCCTGTGCTAGGAGACGAAAGAAACCAACCAGGCCAAGCAGACTCCTCTTCACCCGGGAACTGGGTATTCAAAATAGCCTTTTCTCTGGGTGTGGCTGAAATCGAGGTCCTATAAACTGGGAAACTGATGAGGCAACCACTATTCTGTCATGAGCAGAAGAAAGATGCACTAACCGGTGGCAGAGAAGCGAGGGGCTGAGGGCAGAGCACTGCAGAGGCTGGGGCGGTGGGCACCCTCCATCTGGACCCTTCCTCCTTCCTGAGCCTGCCCCTGAGGGGCCCAGTGTCCTTGGAGACTGTCAGCCTGTTATTATTCTAATAATCCTCTATTTTGCTTAAGACAGATCCAATAGATTGCTTTATTTGTAGCTAAAAATACTTTCACAAAGACAACAATAAAACTGCCCAACCAGAGGGACACCAAGGGACACGGAGAAGACCAGCAGTTTCAAAACCATCATCAGCGGAACAATGACGGAAAATTTTCCAGAACTGAAATCTAATCAAACACATCATGAGAGAATCTGGGGTCCATTCTGAACTAATTCTCAGAGGAGGAGGCCTAGGAAACTGCTCATCAAGGCTCTAAATTTTAAGGCCAAAGATAACATTTTCAAGCCTGCCTCGCTGATTCTTTTCATAGGTTCATAATCAGTTATCCACAATCTCGAAACCCTAATTTCAGAAAAGCAAACTTTTTCTATATGTTTTGATGTAAAAAATTCAAAAACAGCTGACTTGAATAGGAATGACGTTGTTTGCAGTCCTTATTTGTCCCATTTTGTGTAAATAATCGTGTTTCACTGCAGAACTCATGCTCGGATGACAGGGTGCGGCCCTGAACCTCTCAGAGTGTGTTACATCATATCCGAAATTCAGTATGCTCCCTGAATTATCTTTGTAAAACCACAAAAAAATCTGAATTTTGAAACTTCTGGGGCTCAGAAAGCAATACCCCAAAATGAAGGCCTCAGAAGCGTTAAAGTTAACGATGGCCTGAGAAGGACTCTGGGCTTCTGTATTTGAGTCCTTGTGAATGAACCGTAACCTAGCTTAGCAGTTAGACAAAGTGGAAGCCTAACTTAATAGTGTGCACTTCCAACAACGGCTGAGTGTCGGCCAGTCCCCATGGCCATACTTCAACCACTCATAGGCTGCTGAATGTTCAAACTGTGTTCAAACACGGCAACCGCCGGGCTGTAACCAATCTCACTGTTTCTGTACCTCACTTCTGACTCCCGTACGTCATTTTACCTTTTTTGTCTATAAGTTTGTTCTGACCAAAGGCACCCCTGGAGTCTCTTAGACTTGTTAGTCTCATTAGAGCCTTGATGAGCAGTTTCCACAGTAAATCTGCTGTGATTCCACAGTAAATCTGCTGGGGGCTGTCCGATTTGCGAATCATTCATTGTTCAATTAAACTCCTTTAAATTTAATTCAGCTGAAGTTTTTGTTTCATCAGAAGGAAGTTTTCTCTGCCTTCCTCCTGCCGGCCCATTTCTCAGTCCCATTCTCCCCCGAGGCTGCCAAAGAAACTAGAATCCCTCTTTCCCAAGGCAGGTCATAGAAACCAGAACTCTTTTCTCCAAAGCCAGCCATAAAACCTAAAGTGTTATTCTCATTTTATCCCCCCGCCTTTCTGTGTGAAAACTGGCCACGAAGAAACTGTCTGGCCTGCCTTGTTTGACCACAGGTCCTACGACCCCCATTCCAGAGAGGGGCCTGCCCCACACCCAGAAGGAAGGCGTGCTGCTCAGAGAGGCCAGGAAGACTCTGGACAGACAGGCCCTGCTGGGGTTCCCACTCAGTCTATCAGCACCCAATCATACCCCTTTTTCTCCAATCCCGTTTCTACACGGCTCTCCATACTTGGTTGAACCTAAATATTAACACGGTCAATGTCTCCTGTATCTTTGGGTCTTCATTCTGAAGGTCCTTGTGGACACGTGTTAAATAAACGTGTACGCCTTTTCTCCTATTACTCTGCCTTCTGTTAGTTGTTTTTTCAGAGAAACTCAAGAGGCCCAAGGGGAAAGTTCTCCCTCGGCCTCTACGAAACCCATCTGGCACTAAGGGCCTCATGCAGGGACTGCGACCTCTGCGGAGCCGGCGCCCAGGCTGGGCTCGGTCCTGCTGTGCTGTGAGGTGATGGTCCCTGCACGTCGGAAGCCACCTCTTTGCCGGATGGGTGTGAACTGTGACCCTGGCCCTTGCTCACCCTTCTTTGCCATTGTGCCACCTCTTGCACACCCCTGGGTCCCTCACGGCTCTCCTGTCTGTCACCACAGCCATCTCCATGTGGCCCGACCACCCTCATACAGATGCACCCAGAAGGTCTGCCCTGGAGCCCATGCCCTGATGCCTTCTCCGCCTGGGCTGCCCTGTGGGTGTGGCCGCATGGCCTCGGCACATGCAGCTGGACACATGCACTCTGGCATCCCACGGGAAGGAGCTGAGACCAATGGGCCATGCGCATCAGCCAGTAAACATTCCTTCTTGCTCTACTCAACCCCACAGACAGCCCTGAGATGCACTTGGTACCTCCACTCAGACAGTCCTGCAGGATGGAGCTCCAGTGGCCTGTCACAAAGGCCAGCACGCTGGGGCAGTGGTGCCTGCGCTCACTCTCCTCACTGCCCGGCCCCCATCCCTCACTCCTCTTCCCTGGGATGAAGCTCCTGGATGAAGAACACACACGTGAGCCTTTGCCTCAGGCTGTGCCCCTGACTGGGTCAGCCACATAGGAAATTCCCACAATAGTTAAGTTGGAATCTGTGAGCAGTAACAAGAAGTCTGTTCATGCATCCTTTAAACCTACACCTTGCTTCTATTAATGAACCAGGCATTAGCACCAGGCACCAGGAAGGGGAAATGCAGGCACACGGACCAGGTCCTTGAGTCTAGCTGGGAAGGGGGAGGTCAGAAGACAGAGGAGGAAAGAAATCAAGAGAATATATTTAAGGTTTGCATAAGGTGCTGTGGAACTCCAGGGGGATTCTCACTGTTCCATGTGTTAGTCAGGGTACAAGGCAGCTGGAACTCCCATACATGCTGTGGGAACGCAAAGGGGTTGGCCTCACTAGAAAACGGGGTGGCCGTTTCTTTTAAAATAAAATCCACACCCACCGTATGACACAGCAGTGCCACTCAAGAGAAGGAAATCAACCCGGAGAATAAAAACTGAAGTTCACAGAAAACCATGTACTCAGAAGTGTCTGGAGTAGTTTCTTGGGTTTGTTTTTGTTTTTGTTTTTCTGAAATAGGGTCTGGCTTTGTCATTGAGGCTGGAGTGCAGTGGTGCGATCTGAGCTCACTGCAACCTCCACCTCCCAGGCTCAAGTAATCCTCCTGCCTCAGCCTCCCAAGTAGCTGGGACTACAGGTGCACACCACCACGCCCAGCTAATTTTTGTATTTTTTGTAGAGACGGGATTTTGCCATGTTGCCCAGGCTGGTCTCGAACTCCTGGGCTCAAGCGATCCACCCTCCTTGGCCTTTCAAAGTGCTGGGATTACAGGCGTGAGCCACCACGCCCAGCTAAATGCAATGAACTATTGATGCACACAGCAACTTGGGTGCACCACAAAGGCATTACGCTGTGTGAGACAAGCCAGTCTCAAAAGGTGGCGTACGATCCGATTCCATGTATATGACAGCCCCCAAAACACAAAACCATAGTGATGGAGAGAAGATCAGTCCTTGCCAGGACCGGGGGAGGGTGGCCACGAAAGAATAGCTGAGAAAGGTCTGTAACGGAGCTGTCCTGTACTCTGACTGCAGTGGCAGTTACATAAATCTACTTATGTGTTAAAATCCACAGAACGCTACATCCAAAGGAAAAGTCAGTTTTGCTCTATGATAATTAAAAAAAAAAAAACAAAAAAAACCAAAGAGAGTCAGTGCTGTGTCTAGTTTAGGATTCCTAAATGAAGGAATGTTATCTGATGCCACATTTTGTTTCATAACGCATATTTTTTCATGACAGCACCCTGTGTTACATGCAATTACACTGTGTTACAATGTCACGTAGTGGACAGTGTGTGCCCTGTATTAGATGATGTCATGTGTTACCTCATGCACATCGTGTGATATGATGTCACTTCATGTTATATGACATCACATTGAACAAGGCTCAACTTACACAGCAGGACACACTGAAAACAGAACTCCTGGCCGGGTGTAGTGGCTCATGCCTATAATCCCAGCACTTTGGGAGGCTGAGGTGGGAGGATCACCTGAGGTCAGCAGTTTGAGACCCATCTGGCCAACATAGTGAAACTCCAGCTCTACTAAAACTACAAAAATTAGCCGGGAGTGGTGGCACATTCCTGTAATCCCAGCTACTTTGGAGGCTGAGGCACGAGAATTGCTTGAGCTCAGGAGGCAGAGCCTGCACTGAGCTGAGATTGCACCACCGCACTCCAGCCTGAGCAACAGAGTGAGACTCTGTCTCAAAAATATTTCAGAAAAACACTGTTACATGTAAAAAACTTAAAAAGGAAACAGAACTTCACCAAAGATAAATGATTACGTTGCTACTGGCTGAAGCCCCGGGAAGATCTTGTATCCATTTTGCCCCTGTTCTATCAGAAAAGTTCTTATCACTCTAAGGAAACTGTATTCCATTAAAATATATGCCAATCAAATTCTTCTCCTAGTCAACCTGACCTATCTTGATGAATATGCAAATATCTGGATCTCCAGATAAAATCACTGGAACACAAACCCCAACTAAAAACAAAACAGGATTTAAAAGCAGAAAATAAACATGACCATCATTCACAGATGTAACAACCACACAAAAGGAGATGAGACATTTTGTAAAACAATATAGACTTCCAGGCTAAAAGTTTCATAGTAACCAAGATTTTTAAAGTCCATATAGTTAAAGATGTGACTTTAAGTATTCAAGTATTGTTTTTTATACAAGGACTGTTGCCAAATGGTAATAAAATTGAATGCAAGCTCTTTTATCTTTTTAGTTTTTAAAATGCCTGCTATGTTCTTCTAAAGTAGACTCTCAAATAAAATTAGGAGCAAAATTATCTGTGAACACCTAATGGAACCTCTCTGCCCACAAAACACTAGTTTTTTAAATTTGTTTAATTACCAGTGGTGACTACCTAACATTCTTGTAGTCATTAGGTTTCTAATGTTAAAATTACATTCGGCCTGAGGTGTAATGAAAAATAATTACACTGCAGCAATTTCTAGATGTAATCCACCAAATACAATTTGAAATTCACAATATCGTTACCACTCCAGCTTTGGATCATTACCTCATCAGGATTCTAAGCAGACCGGCTCTCAGGTGTGGATAAATAATACCTGCCAGCTTGAACCAAGCCCAGGACACCTGGCAAGTCGGATTTGAAATTATCAAGGGAAAGAAATTGAGGGGCTGTGAATACATAACATAAAGCTGGACTCCAGTCAAAAGCACGTACATCATGTGTTGTGTGAGAATCTAGAAATGTGGCTTTTTTACATAAGAGAAAAGGAAAACCAACTTCTGGCCCATGAATTTCTGATGGTTTCCAGGAACCCCAGAAGCAAAGATGTGGTGCGAATCACTGAAGCTTGCGGCATTATCCATCTATTTTACATAATTAAGAGGCCTCGCTTTCTATGGCAGCTGCACTCCTCAACTTTCACAGTGAATCAAGGTTTCATACAAAATAAGATAAAAGTTGGATATTCTAACCATCTTAGCAGAACTCACTTTTGAAGGAAAACTATGGGTAAAGCTTTGGTAAAAGAAAAGACTGTGACCCCACCTCAAATTTATGCTTCTTATAAACCTACACTTTCATGTGGGTGGGTTTTGTTTTGTTTTCAATAAGGACAGCAATGGAGATAACTGTGAAATCGATAAACACCTAGGAGAGTGGAGAACGTTTATGAAGGGTGGAGGAGGCCAGTGGTTGACAAGCTCTGTGGTGAGCGCCTCCTGAGGGAGCCACATCTCAGGTGGGGACAGGCCCTGGCCATGACACAGGCTAGAGAAAGTGGAGAGGTCTGAGAGCCATGGGTATGGTGAAAGTGGGAGAAGAGAAACCAACGGTGGATGGTGGGAGAACAGTTTCATGGGCCAGATGCACCCTCAGACGAGGCAAGCGGGCCCTGCAGAGAGCTGACCATTCACCAGGGCTCTCCCGAACTCCTGAACAGGCTGTCACCTAACTGGCATGGCAGGCAGCACAGAGGGCAGCGCTGGACTTGCCCACGTGGCTCCCTGTCTCTTCTGGGAACCATGTAAAGATGTGGTTATTACCTACAATAGACAGGACAGTGCCCACTCTATATTCCTCCTCATGGTCAACCCTGGAGGGGCTGAGGACCCATGGCACAGAGTCTAAGGGGCTGGAGATGCATCTCTCTCTCCCTCCCTCCTGCCCAGGAAACCAAAAGGAAAGGCGCCCTTCTTCCCAGGGCAGGCTGCCCACCCTCCATCTCAAACCTCTCTGGCCTCCCACCAGCCCAGCTGCCCGTGGGTGAGGTCAGTGTCTGGGAAGAGACTCTGAAACCTTCCCATCCAGAATGTGACAAAGCCTATGAACAAAAGCTACATTAGACTCACCAAGATCAAGATGAATGCCAGGGACAAACGAATTGAGGAAAAACATGAAGATAACAAATCCCAACACGGTCAGGCATTTGGCGAGCAGAATCCCATCGGATATCCTATGCTGTAAGAGAGAAACCACAGCTCATGTTCTCTGCACAACCTTCTGACTCCTGCAGGGCGTCATAACCTACGCAACTGGAATCATGACAGATTTCACGATGACGAAAAACGTAACCTCTCAAACTTGAAAGAAAATGACAAAGTACTGTGTTACAAGGAAAACCATACAGATTCAGGATTACTGCATTCAAAATCTTTATGAAAGATAAACACAGCAGATGTCAAGAGTAGTACAGCCCTGTTATGAAACACCTGGCCAGCAGGTATCAGAGGATGACCGGGCATTTCTACAGGCACCTGTGGTGGCAGCGCTATCTTCACTGTTCCTTTCCCTACCATGCCAAGCATGCAGGCAGGGCAATGAGGCTGAGCCTTCTCACAGAACTGTGACTCCCAGATAAGGCTCTGGCCATGTTCTTGACATGACATGCACGGTGCCCTTGGAACACAGGCAGTGCACTCTTAGCGCTGGGATGACACCCACGGGGATCCGCCCAGTCACAGGGGAAGGGCAGGCCCTGAGGCATCTCATCCTCTGCAAGGGCCTCCATCAACCTAGGTGTCAGCACAAGACAGGGCTCTTCCTATGAGGCCCCAAGGGTACTGTGCCCCACAGGCCATGGCTGCAGGGGGCCGGGGCAGGGAAGCATGCATAGATGGGCACCTGGTTGGCCTGCCGTGTCAACCAGGTCTCTGTGGAGACAGAGTCTCACTCTGTCACCCAGGCTGGAGTGCAGTGGCACAGTCTCGGCTCAACACAACCTCCGCCTCCCAGGCTCAGGTGATCCTTCTATCTCAGCCTGCCTCCCAAGTAGCTGGGACTACAGGTGTGTAGCACCATGCCCAGCTAGTTTTTGTATTTTTAGTAGAGACAGGGTTTCACCATGTTGCCCAGGCTGGTCTTGAACTCCTGGGTTCAAGCAATGCTCCCACCTCTGCCTCCCAAAGCGCTGGGATTACAGGTGTGAGCCACCATGCCTGGCAAGCATCGGATCCTTACTTGAGTCTGGTCCCACCAGCACACCTGTCCACCCATCTGTCTAGTCTGTTTAGGTGGATAGATGCAGACAGCAATGATGACCGATGTTGATGTCTGTAGCTTTGTAGATGCAGGCGGATCTAGACATCTGTCATCACAGCAATCTACAGTTATCTGGATTTGGCCAGATACAGACATATAGATATAGACACACAGAGGTAGAGCTAGAACTACAGGGAGATTTTCTCTCTTGCTTCCTCTGGTCACATAGGTAAAGCTGCTGCTATCAAAAACATATGCAAGCCCCTCCGTGTCACAACAGCTCTGACACAGCCCCGCCTCCATGTGTAGTGAGGCCACTGGTGAGCATCTGCCCCTCTCTGCCCACTGCAAAGGCTCATGGCTCGGCCAGCCCCTTCTCATCCTCCCCGTCACCCCTCTGGGGAAGGCTGATTTTCCTGCATGATTCTGTGCTGAAGAATTAGGACCAAAGGAGCATGGCAGGAAAAGGATTTGAAATGCTCAGACAAGAGTGATGCAGGTTCTCACCAGGCGTGAAGGGAGGCACTGCAAACCACCCCTGAGGTCGCAGCAACCACAGAAAGTGGCTATTGCCATGGTCAGTGCGAAGATCGGAGGTGGAGGAGCAGGCAGGTCCAAGAGCATTCCAGCATCCTGCAGCTCACGGAAGTGGAGGGGTTTGGGGGTGGCATTCACATTTGCTCCTTCTAGATACCTGAGGTCATTTCTTTTTTTCTTTTTATTTCAATAGGTTTTGGGAAGACAGGTGGTGTTTGATTACATGGATAAGTTCTTTAGCGGTGATTTCTGAGATTTCTGATGCTCCCATCGCCTGAGCAGTGTACACGGTACCCAATGTGTAGTCTTATCCCTCGCCCCACTCCCACTCTCCCCCCAAGCACGCAAAGTCTATTATATCATTCTTATGCCTTTGTGTCTTCGTAGCTTGGCTCCCACTTATAAGTGAGAACATACGATACGATGCTTCATTTTCCATTCCGGAGTTACTTCACTGGTCTCCAAGTGCATCCAGGTTACTGTGAATGCCATTGTTTCATTCCTTTCTATGGCTGATAGTATTCCACGGCACACGCACACACACACACACACACCCCTAGAGTCACTTCTGTAAGAATTCTTAGATGTGATACAGGGATGCCGCCAAGCCTTCCCTCTTCATTTCATCTCACCGTAGTCCTCGTCCAGGTGCACAGAGAGGCGCACAGTTCTTCTCCAGCTCATGACTAAAACACCACAGTCTAGCAAAGCAGGCATCATCTGTATGAACTTGGGGCCCGCAAGAGTATCACAGCTACACCTCTCTTTTCTAACCCTGACCATCTACATAGGACAGAGTGTGAAGGCACTGAGGCACCTCATCAGATCGCATCCAACATCTTTATGGAAAATAAACACGAGAGGCGTGAGGTGTGCTGAAGCCCTGTTAGGAAACACCTGTTAGGAAACGCATGTAGAGTGTGCCCGTCATAATTAGAGTGGGTATTCAGTCTCTCCCTAGAAGAGAAACCGCACAGATCTGAAATGTCACTGAGAGGCAAATGACTCCCAGCAGATCTTGCGCAGAGCTCTCTCGACTGGGAAGGGGCCCTCCTGTTCATAAATGGGCTGAGAAAGAGCCAAAAGAAAAAAAACAAAGCTCTGCCCCAAGAAGTCGGAGCCATCGGCAGGACACTCACGCATCCTATGTCCGTCCCTAAAGCTGCTCCACTTCACGCAGCACGCCTCGCCGGCCTCCCCTCTGCAAAGTGTGAACTCGGGCCTGCCCTTCAGGGCCAGGAGAGGGCTGGTGGTCAGGGACACCCGCTCAGAGGGCGGGCCCTGCAACGTGCAGGGAAAGGGAAAGGCCCTATGAAGACGTTCGCTTTCCACGTCCTGACAAAATCAGCCTGCTGTATCCGGAAAACATTTCTCCCCATTCACTCAAACACATAAATTGTAATGTCTTGTGTACAATCACAGAAATAAAAAGAGAAATGGCGTTCAGTCATGTGAGGGAAAGGAAAGGCATCACTCACTCTCTTCTTGGAGAAGTGAATTGAAATCCCTGAAAAAAGAAAGCTGGGTACCTTTTTTTGGAGTTCCTGGATATTGGTCTCCCAATTTCTGTCCTCCTGTGAGATCTGTCTAAAAGAGAAAAGAGGAGACTCATTACTTCCCTGGTCACGCTGTGCGGTGAGACCGTGGAGCGGCAGCCCCCAGCACTCCGTGCCTGGACGCTGTCTGCGACATGGAGCCTGGCAGGACTAGTCATGGGGGCCAGTGGGGCTTCACTGGTTGGCTGGAAAGGGTACTCACTCTATATTTTCCAAAAAAAAAAATACATATAATGGCCTGAATGACGAAAGAAGTATGTGTGAGGAGGTGTGTGGGACAGCTTGCGCACGGGACGCTTCATGAAAACCCCGTGGCAGCACACGGACAAGGGCAGCGACCGTCAGCCTCTTAATTGTCCTCTTTACGTGCACTTCTACATTCCCGAATCTGTTTCCAAGATGAGGGCACTGAACCTGTACAGCTCTTACAACCAACCAAAGAAAAACATGGTAAAAGAAATGTCACTTGCTTTCACGTTGATTTTCATCAAGCAGTGATCAATTCCACGCCTGAAATCCGAGGACTTTGGGAGGCTGAGGGGGAAGGATCACTTGAGGTCAGCGGTTGGGGAAGATCGGCTTTGAAGGCTTTTCTGTCTGTGCTGCTCCTGCCGGGGTGGTCTCCTCCCGCCTGTTTCAGCCCCTTTAGTGGCTCCCACTTGCCTCTCCTTTTCCATGTTTCTGACTCAGCCCGCCCTCCTGGCTGACTTCCTCCTACACCAATTAGGGAAAAAGAGCTGCGCAATGAAGAATGCAGTTTTAGTATCAAAGGAGGGTGACCTCACAGCCAGTCTGGGCCATAAAGAATCACAGCAGACACAGTTGAATGATTCTGAGGACAATTTTTAAAAAGAAAATGTAAAAATAAGACCTGCAGGCGGGCATGGTGACTCACACCTATAATCCCAGTACTTTGGGAGGCCAAGGCGGGCAGATCACCTGAGGTCGGGAGTTTGAGACCAGCCTGACCAACATGGAGAAACCCCGTCTCTACTAAATACACAAAGTCAGCCAGGCGGGTTGGCACATGCCTGTAATCCCAGCTACTTGGGAGGCTGAGGCAGGAGAATTGCTTGAACCCAGGAGGTAAAGGAGGCAGAGGCTGCGGTAAGCCAAGATCGTGCCACTGCTCTCCAGCCTGGGCAAGAAGAGCTAAACTCCGTCTCAAAAAAATAAAAAAATAAAACCTGCAGAGCCCAACCTTGCCTTAGGACACCCTCATGGTAATCTGCTTCTCAGCAACTGTGTGGCTTTGGGAAGCCACGCCTTCCCCAGGTCTCGGTTTCCCCATGTGTGACTAACACCAGATGAGCTGATGGGAACGTGGTAAGCCTTGGAGCCCACGTTTCCTCACATTTGTAACCTGAGATGCACTAAGTGTGTCTTTAACACCCAACACCAGGACAATTTATTCTACCTTTAATTTATGAAGTGTCTTCCTTTAAGATCTGCGCCTGCTGCCAAAGGTGGTCATTTTTTCCCCAGCCTACAACTCAGGGCCTCCCTGTGGCCTGAGGACACTGGTCCTGCTGCTCCAGCACTGCTGGGTGAGGTGGGTCCTGGGCGGGGGATGGAGCCAATGCCACAGAGCCAGCACTTCCTCCCGGGATTGTGTGGGACTCCGTGGGACTGCCTGGGAATCCTCCCACTAACAGCCAGACCCTGAGACACGCATGCAGGGAGACCCCTCAGGGCTCAGCGAATGGCAACATGCAAGACCATGCTAGACTTTGTTCATAAGGGTTCACACTTCCCCTCGCCTAGATGGACACCTCCACCCACTCGCAGCTCAGCTGTGGGGACGCTTCTGCTTCGGCATCCCTTGGGGGGTCACCAAGCTCCTGCTTCTTCTGTCTGAGCTTCTAGAACAAAGACTGCTTGGAACTCAGCACCACGTCACAGCAAGGACAGAAAACACCAATTCATGGTTACCCTTTAAGTACCAGCTTCGATTAACAATGAACGCCAGGAAACAAATTGAGTGGGGCTTTCATATTCTTTCGGGTGCCTGAAAATCAACTACTGGCAGAATATTTTGTCTGATTAGTCTTTGCATTAATGGTTTTTTGTTTTTGTCGTGTAACAATTACAACATGGAGAGATGGGACAGCCCAGTGGTTGAGAGTGTGAGCTCCACCCCCAGCGCCATTCCTTCCAAGCTGCACAACCCTGGGCACGCTGCTCAAACTCTGAGCCTCTGGTTTGGTTTTGTTTTTTTGTTTGTTTGTGGTTTTTTTTGTCCTTAAACTCGGCTGTGTACCCCCTGCAGAGCTCATTGAGGGTTAGATAAAATGCACCATAAGAGGCTTAGCACCGTGTGTGTCACCTAAAAATCATGTATTAGTATACAGCTGGTGTCGCTGTTTTGTAGGGCCATGGAACGTTTTGCTGGCACAGTCTGAGCAGCACCCCGCCCGGTACCTGTGGAAGGTGTGCAGCCTCCGGGCGAGCAGGTGCTCCAGGGCCAGCACCTTCCCCAGCAGCAGGCGGCGCACGGCAGTCTCCTCGCGGCTGGCTGGGCTGATGCGCTGAGCGGTCAGGCGCCAGACGTGAATCTCGTGCTTCAGTTCTGCAGAGAAAGAAAAGGGAAGCTTGAGTCTCCCACAACCTCAGACATCAGCAATGCGCTCCTCTGTTCCCCACACAGCCAAGGCCTGGCGGAGCAGACACACAACCTCAGACATCAGCAACACCCTCCTCTGTTCCCCACACAGCCAAGGCCTGGCGGAGCAGACACACAACCTCAGACATCAGCAACACCCTCCTCTGTTCCCCACACAGCCAAGGCCTGGCGGAGCAGACACACAACCTCAGACATCAGCAACACCCTCCTCTGTCCCCACACAGCCGAGGCCTGACGGAGCAGACACACACTTGAGACATCAACGCCCTCCTCTGTTCCCCACCCCAGCCGAGGCCTGATGGAGCAGACACACACTCGAGACATCAACGCCCTCCTCTGTCCCCACACAGCCGAGGCCTGGCGGAGCAGACACACAACCTCAGACATCAGCAACACCCTCCTCTGTTCCCACACAGCCGAGGCCTGGCGGAGCAGACACACACTCGAGATGTGCAGGTAGCCCAGGGTCACCCAGAGCTTCTCATCACCCAAGCTATTGCAATGCAGCCCAGATGACAAAGCTGACATGTAAAAATTATCACAAAAGCAAAGTAAGGCAATTTCAACCCTTTCCGTGAAGAATAAATTCCGTTCTTGAGCAAACACATCAAAGCTAGCACCCAACAACCTTTTCCCCTTCTTGCAGGAAGTATTTCGAATCTGCTTCCAGCCAAAATCTAGACATTGCCCAATCCTTGAGGGCGTTTCAGGAGCAGATCTAGTGACAATTGAAAACACAAGTGTAATTCTCAGGAGAAGATGCTCAGGGCTCTCCAGCAGGGCATTTGGTAAGCGGCAGAAGACAGGGAGGCGCCCTCCAACCAGGCCCCACTGAGCCTCTAACACAGGCAAGAGAGAGGTAGATGACCTGATGAAATGCTGAAATCTACAGAATGAGCAGAATCTTCACCCATCACTGAATTCAGACACTTTCTGATAGAGAAGAGTAGAGAGAAATGATGTGTCAGTTCATGGCCTCTTAAGATATTCAAATATTTCATGAAAACCTACATTTAACCTCTATTTTACTGTTAAAAACATGACATATGTTTCTTGAAATATCCATTAAAAGAATATAAGGAAGCACAATATTTTCATGAACCACCCCTTACGTGCAATGCCCCACACTACCTAGCACACGAATTAAAGATGAAAAGACAAAAGCCTTTCAAGCAAGCGCTGGGCCACCGGAAGAGCAGCTCGGGGCAGAGTCAAGGCGACCACCCAAAGACCCGGGAAGCAGCACGGACATGGTGGGTTCAGTGAAAAGGGAAAATGCCACCTTTCAGCTCCTTCTGCTCAGTACGCGAGTGCTCCTCACCCACGGCATGGCAGACCTACTGCAACAACAAAGATGAGTTAGGCAGAGGGAGGCAGTCTGGAAACGAAGCATGCCGAGACTCAGAGAGAACGCGCAGAGCCTGGGAGCACCAGACTATTTCAGTTAGCACACGGCTTTCTCTAAAGCTTCAGCCCTACCAGGATGAAACCTTTAGAACTAAGATACATAATATGTTTTCATTCAGCACACATCGATGCTTTGTAGCTTTACTAAAATAAAAGGAACTTGGGTATAATTCACAGGCCTCTTCAGAGAAACAGATCCATCACCTCCTCTTGAAAAGTCTCCCACTTCATTAAACCACCTATGAGGCTATGATAACACAAAAAGAAAGGGAAGAGGAAGTGAAGGAAAAAACTAATGAACTCGCTCTCTGAAACACTGAACACAAAAACACCATCTGTGGAAGGTCTCCAGTGTAAGTTCAGACAGAGCCAGTATTTCACCTGGTGCTCTAAATCTTGCTAAAAGCCTGTCCATAAAGTACCAGAGACTTTCCAGCCGTTCTCTAAAGGCATCGCGGTGAAGGGCCACTTTCTGAAGCGGCTCATCAGCTTTAAAAGGCTCACACCTCTGCATCGTTCATCTCTGGTGCCAGCTGCTGGGTACAGGCTGGAAGTCTCTCCACGCCTTTATGTTTGGAGAAGCAGAGCCTGAGAACTAAGGCTGTGTTGGTGGAGCTGGCCTTCTAGTCCCTACGCAACTACTGCAGGTGCTTACTCTCCAAGGGAGCCTCAGCCACCTCAGTGTGCACCCAGCACCTACCTGCCTTCTAACCCATCAAACCAAAAAGGATGTGCTGTTCTACTCAGATCAACCCACGCATTAATACTCAGGTAATACGCTTTTGTATTCCTCGTTGTGGAATGTAATACACAAATTATGTAGGAATTTAGTAGGGAGGGATTTTGCCCAGGAGAAGGGAGCTCACTCCATTCACCCAGAACTCAGTTTACCAAAACCTGTCCACGTAACAGTTCTCAGGCTTCCTCTGCACCTCCTCTTCATTTCCCCACCCTGTCTACTCTGCCGAGGTCCAAGACCATAGACCCAGCTGGCTACCAATATTTCCTTCTGAACCCTGTGCTGCAAACTCATAGCTGAACACTTTATCTTCCTCCCATAAAGTCTCTCTCCTACCCTTACCTTCTTAGTTTTTATACAATGCAATTGTTCTTCCAGGAACACAAGACTGAAATGTCATCCTGGTCTTGTCAATGTCATTCTCTTTTATATTTCCACATTAACATTACTGTGTCACAGGTGTCAGATCTGTGTTTGATGCTAAAGGATAAAATTTAATTGGTAAGTTACAAGATGGCCTTCCAAAACTGGAAAGAGATATAAGATACATCATAAATAAACATATGCTAGGGCAGTGTAAGCCTCAGGAGCAGCCCAGGATATGCTGGCACACCTCTTGTCTCGTCTGCTTCTTCCTGTCCTAGGTTACCTGCTTGTCCAGGCCTCACCCTCTCACATTTCTTAATTCTTACTGTTCCTTAGTAACCTTTAACTACAGCCACTTCCTACCAATCTGCCCCTGGTTAATCATAAAACACCACTTGCTCTATCTATCTATCTCAGGCCTTTAATCCTAGCACTTTGGGAGGCCAAGGCAAGCGGATCACCTGAGGTTGAGAGTTCGAGATCAGCCTGGCCAATATGGTGAAAACCCTTCTCTACTAAAAATACGAAAAAATTACTGGGCATGGTGGCAGGCGCCAGTAATCTCAGCTACTTGGGAGACTGAGGTGGGAGAATTGCTCGAACCCAGGAGGTGGAGGTTGCAGTGAGCCAAGATTGTGCCATTCCACTCCAGCCTGGGCACAACAGAGCAAGGATCCATCTCAAAAAAAGAAAAATGGCAACAAAAGCCAAAATTGACAAATGGGATCTAATTAAACTAAAGAGCTTCTGCACAGCAAAAGAAACTATCATCGGAGTGAATGGGCAACCTACAGAATGGGAGAAAATTTTTGCAATCTATCCATCTGACAAAGGGCTAATATCCAGAATCTACAAAGAACTTAAACAAATTTACAAGAAAAAAGCAACCCCATCAAAAAGCAAAGGATATGAACAGACACTCCTCGAAAGAAGACACTTATGCAGTAAACAAACATATGAAAAAAGCTCATTATCACTGGTCACTAGAGAAATGGCAAATCAAAACCACAATGAGATACCATCTCGCACCAGTTAGAATGGTGATCATTAAAAAGTCAGGAAACAACAGATGCTGGAGAGGATGTGGAGAAATAAGAATGCTTTTACAATGTTGGTGGGAGGGTAAATGAGTTCAACCATTGTGGAAGACAGTGTGGCAATTCCTCAAGGATCTAGAACCAGAAATACCATTTGACCCAGCAATCCCATTCCTGGGTATATACCCAAAGGATTATAAATCATTCTACTATAAAGACACATGCACACATATGTTGACTGCAGCACTGTTCACAAGAGCAAAGACTTGGAACCAACCCAAATGTGCATCAATGACAGACTGGATAAAGAAAATGTGGCACATACACCATGGAATACTATCCAGCCATAAAAAAGGATGAGTTCATGCCCTTTGCAGGGACGTGGATGAAGCTGGAAATCATCATTTCCAGCAGACTAACACAGCAACAGAAAACCAAACACCGCATGTTCTCACTCATAAGTGGGAGCTGAACAATGAGAACACATGGACACAGGGAGGGGAACATCACACACCAGGGCCTGTCAATGGGTGGGAGACTAGGGGAGGGAGAGCACTAGGAGCACTCGGAGAAATACCTAACATAGATGACAGGTTGATGGGTACAGCAAACCACCATGGCACATGTATACCTATGTAACAAACTTGCATGTTCTGCACATGTATCCCAGAACTTAAAGTGTAATTAAAAAATAAAATAAATAAAAATAAAAATTTTTAAAAATTAATTAATTAAAATAATAAAATAAATCTGTCTATCACCTTCCTAGATGATAGAAAGATAACTGATATCTAGCTATTATCTTCCTAGATCTATCATTTCCTAGATTAGATGATAGATTATAGATAGATAAATATATGACAGATAGATAAATTCCTCCTTTCAAATATCCAGTAGTTCCCTGTGGCCTCCAGAATAGAGCTAAAGATGTCAAAGCTCTTCAGAGAAGACTCAAAACCCCAAATGACCAGCACCATTGTGCTGATTCTGCCATATAAGTTTCAACTCTTTGTCTTTGCCACTCTAGCCTCTTACTAGGAGCCATCGTCAGATATCCCATCTCTTACCTCTCTATCAGCCTCCATCTTTCTGAGCTTCTCAACCAACTTCTGATGGTATTACTTAAGAGTGGCCACATACATGTTTCAAACAGGTAAAGAAAGTGCCGTGTGGGATGCGGTCTCACACAGGAGGTGATGGCTTCCAGGGAAGCCTAGAGTGGTGAGCTCAGAGCTAGGAATCTCAGGAGAAGAAGCCTAGGCCAGAAAGAGAGAAATGGAACTATACTAGTGTTAAGTTCATCTACTGTATGCTAGGTAGTATAATATCGCTTAAAGTTAGTGGTATAATCGTCACTAAAATCATAAAACAGAATTAAAGCCCAAAAAAGTAACAACCAAAAGAGAAGAAAATATAGAATATATTTAATTAATTAATTCAAAAGAAGGCATAAATGAAGAGAATAGTAATAAAGAAGCACAAATATAAAACAATAAGATCATGTTACACTTAAATTCAATCACATCACTAAGCACATTATAAATGTCTAAGAGACAGACTATCAGAGTAGATTAAAAAGCAAGATGCAAATATATGCTGCTTACAAGAACTGTACTTTAAAGACATACATAAGTTAAAAGTAAAAAGATGGAAAAAGATACCACACTAACACTAGTCAAGAGAAAAATGAAATTGTTATATCAACAACAAAGTATATTTCAGAGCAAAGAATATTAACATGGATCGCGAAGATTGTTTTTATAATAATAAAGGTGTTAATTCATCAAGATGAAAGAACAATCCTAAATATTTATGTGCCCTAATAGTAAACTTTTAAAATGCATAAAGCAAAATGATAGAATTACAAAGAGAAATAAATAAATCTATAATCACCCTTAGACCCTTAGAATTACAAAGAGAAATAAATAAATCTATAATCACCCTTATCCATCTCTCAATAATTAATAAAACAAGTAGATAGAAAATCAGCAGGGATATAGAATACTTGAATAACATTATCAGCCAATCTGACTTAAGCTACATAATTGACATTATTGAACATCCCTCCCAACAAGAAAAGAATACATTTTCATTTGTAGTACACACAGAACGGTTACAAAGATAGACCACATTCTATAGCTATACACGTCTCAATAAATTTTAAAGGTTTCAAGATTTATGAAATGCATTATCTTACTATACTGGAACTAAATTAGGTAACTGCAAAAACTTTCCCAAATACTTGGAAGGTAAATAAACCATCTAAATTATCCAAGGATCAAAGAAGAAATAAAAAGATGAATTACAAGACAATTTGGGCCGGGCGCGGTGGCTCAAGCCTGTAATCCCAGCACTTTGGGAGGCCGAGACGGGCGGATCACGAGGTCAGGAGATCGAGACCATCCTGGCTAACACGGTGAAACCCCGTCGCTACTAAAAAATACAAAAAAACTAGCCAGGCGAGGTGGCGGGCGCCTGTAGTCCCAGCTACTTGGGAGGCTGAGGCAGGAGAATGGCGTAAACCTGGGAGGTGGAGCTTGAAGTGAGCCGAGATCCGGCCACTGCACTCCAGCCTGGGCGACAGAGCGAGACTCCGTCTCAAAAAAAAAAAGAAAGAAAGATAATTTGAACTGAATTAAAATGAAATATTTAATAAATTAGTGAGAGGTCACTAAAGTAATACTTAGAAGGAAATTTAGAGCACTAAATGCCTATAATAGAAAATAAGAGGCACATGAAATCAATAACCTTAGCCTCTACTTTTAGAAACTAGTGAAAGAAAAATAAGTAAGCCCAAAAGTAAGCAGAAAAAAAATAATAAAGAGCACAATAAACATTATTAAAAGAGAAAAAAAACTGTAGAGAAAAATCTATATAATCAAAAGCTGGTTCTTTGAGATCAATAAAATTGATCAACTAACCAAAAAGAGAGAGAGAAGACAAACTACAACATTAGAGATGAGAGATATGACATTATCAAAAATTTGACAGCGCTTAAAAGGAAAATGAAAGAATATTATGAACAATTTTACAGCAATACATTCGACAACTTAGATTAAATGGACAAATTCCTCAAAAGACACCAGCTACCAGAGTCACTCAAGGAGAGGCAGACTACTTGAATAGCCTCCCACATGTATATTAAGGGATTTGAATTTGTAGTTAAAACCTTCCCACAAAAACATCCGGGCCTATAAATGTCCAAATAAAAATTTAAGAAAAAAGTAATAGCAATTCTACAGAAATTCTTCCAAAACTTTGAAGATGACGAAGTATTTCTGTATTCCGCCTATGAGAACAACAAAAAAAGACATTACAAGACGGGAAACCACATCAAGATCCCTGATGTACACAAACACAAAATGCTAACAAAGTATTAGCAAGCAGCAGCAGGAGCTGAATATCTGGTGATCAGAGGGACAGGCTCTGGTGATTACTGTTCCTTTCACCATGTACGTCATGCTCTCTCCCATTTTGAGCACCTGGTAGGCTGGCCTGGCCCGGTCCCTTGTGACTGGGTGGAGCCTGCCTGTGTCACTCGATGGCAGAGTGGGCCCATGCTATTCACTCTGCCTTCAACGCCAGCCGCTCAGGACTCTAAGAACAGATGATGATTGGGGCCCCTGCCAGGCCACTTGGGAGGAAGCGAGGGGTACAAAGCCAACACAAGGAAGAAAACACAGTTCTGCAAGTCATTGAGATTTCAGGGTTACTTTTTCCCTGCAACATAACCAAGCCTGTTCTGACACTGCTCTGTACACTACCACAGGCCTGCTAAACTCAGATCTGTTGAGCGGGGCTTAGGAATCTGCAGTTTTACCAAGGACACCAAATTTGGAGCCCTCTAGGCCCAACAGTGGTGCAGAGCAATCACCCCACTCTGCACTGCCGGTCTTAGCACTGCCGGAGGGTTCCAGCTTCACCATGTGTGCACACTTCCCACCATCCCTCCCCACTTCCCTTGAAGCTTTTCTCTGTTCCTTACTCAGGAATGGTGAGGAATTGATTACAGAGATTTATTTTCTATGTATCTAAATCTGTGTATCCCAAATTCTTCTCAAGATTAGACACTGTGATCACCAGGGAGGTTGGGAGAGGCTGGCATAGTTGGGCAGGATGACAGCTGAGCTCTCCACTAAGGCACAGCTGTGCACACACAAGCTCCAAGAGACAGGACAATTACCCATCACAATCACAGTCTCCTTTGCTCTCCCTTGGTTCTAACATTTTCATCAGAAAATGAAACCTATATATTAATTTATCTTACTGTGCATATATTAGTTGATTATAAAACATTCTAAACACCTCTAGCAAGTTGTTACGGGTTGAACTAGGTCCCGGCCCCAGGTAAGATGATAGACATTCCCAAGAACAACCTCGTTTTGTCAGATGAATCCTGAGGAGGCACTCGAAACAATATTTTCTTAATGAGATTTTTTAAACACTCAAATTCTGAATAACATGAAAGTCACACAGATCTGTCTGGGACAGTCAGCATCGGAGGAACTGGAGTATGGCAGGACCATGTCACGGCCTCCAGCCGTCCGTGTGGAAATGGAATCTGGCTATCTTATCCAGAACAAAGACAAACTGAGATCCTGTAAAACACAGGCCCGCGGAATCACAAAGGCTGAGAGAGATCAACATACAACCCGTGAGCTCTAAAAACCCCTGAAGAAGAAGAAGAAGAAGAGCGCCTGCATCTGCCAAGCTCTGGTCGCCTGATGCCCCTGTTACCCGGGCAACCTGCAGGGCATCCACATTCGGGAGCTCACCAAGGAAAGGCTGGCTGTTCCCCAAATAATCTATTGTTCCTAATACATTCTAGTCAGTAACAATCTCAGTAAAGCATCTACTGAAGTGTTTAAGTGATGAAAGTGCAAAACGATAAGATGGCCCTAAGCCCTCATCCTGCTGGCTGGTGCTCAGCATCTGCTGTTTGTTTGTTCGTTTGTTTTTGAGACTGAGTCTCACTCTGTCACCCAGGTTGGAGTGCAGTGGCACGATCTCAGCTCACTGCAACCTCCATCTCCTGGGTTCAAGCAATTCTCCTGCCTCAGCCTCCCGAGTAGCTGGGATTACAGGCGTGTGCCACCATGGCCAGCTAATTTCTATATTTTTAGTACAGACGTGGTTTCACTATGTTGGCCAGGCTGGACTCAAACTCCTGACCTGATTCAGGTGATCCGACCCGCTCGGCCTCCCAAAGTGCTGGGATTATAGGCATGAGCCGCCGCGCCCAGCCTAGCATGTGCTCTTGATTGACAGGGCACATCACCACCTGTGCTGGGTTATGTTGCTGTATTTGCAGTCATATTTAGCACTCAAGCTATGATACACTATTAAAGCACTACCGTCTATGTTAGTGTATTTGTGCCATACACACATGGCTTTAGGAGGTTATGACATGTGAGTTGTACATGGTGGCCATAACTTCCCACATTTTAGCACAGTACACTTCACAGAAAACTGAAGAGGCACAGCTCATGACAGCAGCCCTGAAAACATAGTGTATACTAGGAGGCAGACGTGGAGAGTCACTGATACTGAGCATCCAGCAACCCATCGACAGGTACTTCCTGATAAGAACTTCCCCTGGTAAACAAACAATATTATGGTAATGAAATCTGAGCCTACATGAGGAGGCACCTGTACTCACCAACAATCTCACTGGGTTCCTTGTTATAAAGCTTTCTGTTCCAGTAAAGGAGTCTGAGGAGTGGAAAGGAGACCAGGAGAACAAGGCAAATCCCAATGAACATGTGTGCAGTGAATCCGGCAAAGTCCAGGCCCTGGAAATAGATAAGGGGAAATGGAATGGCGACGGGCCTTTCCTCTGCACAGGCAGCAGCTCCCTGGGTCAGGGTCCAGGGAGGGCCAGAGCCCAGGAGGGAAGGGGCTCACCAGGAGTTCCAGGACCTTAGGCAGAGGTCCTGGAGCCCAACACAAAGCCCAAGGAAGACCACGGATTCCTCACCAAGATTTTGAAAACTGTTAAGGTTTGTTTCTTTCATGTCAAAAGCCAAAAACCAATTCTTACACGAATGACAAGCCATCATAGGGAGAAACAAAAACAGGCTACCACACTAACTCAACCTGGGCTCAGTCCGTCTTCACCACTAGATTGATGCCTTCCCCCAGATAGGGTGAAAAAAGACCGAATGGGACAAAACACTAAACAGTCTGACAATATTTGCCCATTTGAAGGTAAGTTGAATTTTTACACATCTCACTCCATTGGTTTGAAAGAGTCCTCGTGGCTGGAGAGCAGAGCCCTTCGCAGGGCACCCAGGGCCCATCAGGGCAGGGATCGCTCAGAGCACGGGGACCAGCAGCAGGGATCCAGGCAGGAACCTGTCCTTCCCCGCAGGCTTCCTTTGCCTGCCTGGGGCTCTGCACATGGCCGGCCACTGAGGGTATCTTTACAGCTGGGCAAAATTCCCACTAGGTTGATCTGTCCTGGAATAAGTCAGCAACGTCATTGGTTGGTTCTGTTCTTTCACTGACCATGTGCTTTTATACCTTCAGCACATCTGTGCAGGCAACTCCTGAGCCCCCAGCAGGACAGATGAGGCTCCTATCCCCATGAAGCTGGCCATCTGGCAAGAACTCAAGGTCTTTTCTGTAGCGTCCATGGGTCACATGTGTCACAGAGGGGGCCAGAGGCACAGTGACAATGCACGACCATGGGGAGCGACAGGGGGCAGGGTGGGAGGGACAACGGGCAGTCCGGCTCTGCCTTGGGAGCCTCTTACACAGGTAGAGGAGTGACAAGTCACACGGAACATTAGTGAGGATCCCACAATAGGAGTTTGGAAAATCACCTTCCAAAGGTCTGGGTTTGAGTGATTTAAACTATATTACTTGTTGCTTATTAAAATGTATGTATTTTTTCTCTCACTTTTAGAAAATAGGTGAAATCACTTTCAACATTGTTAAAGATACAACACAACTAGAGGCCATTATCAATGAAGTTGTGTCAAAGTTTAGAGCTTGCCAATATATAATAATCTGAAACGCTTAATCCCTTGCAGTTACCGGTACATCCAACGGTTGTCCTTGCAAACAGTATTACAAATGACAGAGAGAGCTGTATAAGCTAATTCCTCGGCAGACAGCAGGGAAACCACACAGAGGCGGGACTCGTGGAATGCTTTGGGTGATCATACAGAAGAATGCACCACTTTTCTGACAGTTCTTCAATGGGGGTATTACATTGAATTTTGTGTTTATCTCTGTAATTCATACCCCAGATACCTGAAAAAGGTCCACAATACTTTCAGGGGCTTATGAAACTGTTTTAAATTCTTCTAAACTCAGAAGCAAAAAAAAAAAAAAAATGAACCGTTGGGTCGGAGAAAATGATTTAAAATATAGTACTAATACATTTATACACTAGCTGGGTCACGAAATGCAATTGTTAGTATTTTTTAGAGAAAATGTCCCAAGAAGACAGAAGTACCTATATTCTGATTAATTCTTGGTCCCTTTAGAACATAATAACTATAAAGTTTTGTCCCATTTGAAATGTTCAGGCAATTGGAGAAAAAAGTGATGAGTAGATAAAAGAAAAAAAAAAAACTAAGGAGGTCCTGGGTGTGCGTCCACAGCAAAATGACACGGCACTGAGTGAAGCATTTGGTTGCTGCTAGACTTGTGATGGGTGGATTCATCAAGTAACAGCAATGATAAGGGAAAAATCCAAACTGATCATTTTAGGAAACAGGCAGATGCAGTGTGCAGTGGGATGCAGATGTTTGAGCTAAGCTTATTAGGTGCAGGTATCTGGGCCGCCCTGCTGCTTTTACGTGCCTCTGTAATGTCCTAGACTCTCCTCCTTTGTGTTCCCAGTAACATAACCACCCACCAGCACACTCACATCAATTCAGCACCTAAATGCGCTCTTTCTGCTTCAAGGTGCCACTTCTGCTTTGCATTGTTTTGTTATGGGCTCCACTCAGTCATTTCTTCTTAATTTTTCCTCATTTGATGGATTAAATAGCCAAATATTAGGCATGTAAACCAACCAAAAGAGGAACCCTCAATCAGATTAGAACATTCAAAGATTCATAATCTACATATATTTAAGGGGACACACCTGTGGGACTTCTGGCCCACCAATATCATTTTCTAGGAATGACGCTTCAGGCTAGCTCTGTGACAAGTCAAAATGGCTCATTAGGTTGTTAAGGGAGGGGCTCAAGCCAAAATAATTTCTTGAATTCTTCTATGTGAAAAAATAAAAAAAAAGAAAAAAAGAAAAACTTCTTACGAAGTGTTTAGCTGAATCTATTGAATATTTTAGTAAAATATGCATGGTGTAATTTGAAAATATAATCCTGTCTAGACGCTCAGTAAGGAGAGGACCCAGAACCGCAGGAATGGGTATAACAGGCAGATGGGGGGTGTGGGTCTCGCTGCTTGTAAGGGCTCCATCAAGCAAGGGTGCAGGGGACCTGGCACACATGGGTCTAAAGGAAGAGCCTCTGGCAGAGACATGGCTCCCAGCAGGCTGAAAACAGAGCAAGCCACAGAGGGGATGAGTTCTGCTAGCCAATGCTGACCTGAGAGGAGAAAAAGGTCAAAAACGAAGACCCCTGAGTCCACAGATATTGAAGAGGTGTGTGGAAACAAACAAACCAAAAAACAAACCTGCAAAGGAAATTCAGAGGGGGCCAGAGACGCAGAGCGAGGCCCATAAGAGAGAGACACTGTCTAAGTTATCACCCAACAGAGTGGGGGAAAAACAGCAGTGGAGGAGGAGCCAAAGAACTTCACAGCACATGCAACATGGCAGGAACACATGAAAAATGCCCCAGCATGCATGGCATGGTGGGAAACTATGAAGAAGGTTCCAGCACACACAGCATAGTGGGAAAATGAAAAGAATGTCCCAGCACGCACAGTATGATGGGAAAACAAAGAATGTCCCAGCATGCACAGGATGGCAGGGAAAGCCTGAAGAACGTCCCAGCATGCACGGCATGGTGGGAAAACGTGCAAAACATCCCAGCACACACAGAATGCTGGGAAAACATAAAGAACGTCCCAGCACGCACAGTATGGCAGGAAAAGCCTGAAGAACACCCTAGCCCGCACAGCATGGTGGGAAAACGTGAAAAACGTCCCGGCACACACGGGATGGTGGGAAAACATGAAAAACGTGGCAGCATGCACGGCATGATGGGAAAACGTAAACAACGTCCCAGCATGCACAGTAAGGCAGGGAAAGCCTGAAGAACTCCCCAGCAAGCATGGCATGGTTGGAAAACGTGAAAAATGCCCCAGCACGCACGGCATGGTGGGAAAACGTAATTATAATGTCCCAGCACGCACAATATGGCAGGAAAGCCTGAAGAACGCCCCAGCATGCCCAGCATGGTGAGAAAATGGAAAGAACGTCCCAGCATGCAAGGCATGATGGGAAAACGTGAAGCATGCCCCAGCACACACAGCATTGTGAGAAAGCATGAAGAACACCCCAGCACACACGGTATGGTGGGAAAACGGGAAGAATGTCCCAGCAAGCCCAGCGCACGGTGCGGTGGGAAAAGTATAAAAAGCATCCAAGTGCACAACGTGGGGCATGAAGGGAAACCTGTCTTCTTAGAAAGATGCCACTCAGAAGCATAGGGGCACGCTTCCCTCAAGAGACTTTTCAGGCATTATTTTAAAGATAGTTGAATAGTTTTGTTCACCATGGTGAGTCTCTGTAGAACAGGCATAGAGGGGCAAATGTAACCAGCAAAGTAAAACTTTATCCCATCAGCTTATTAGGAGCTGAAAGTGCAGTGAGTTGGTGCACGTGGATGCTACAGCCAGGCCAATTCATGCTTACCCAAGGGAGGCTTGTGGCTGGGGAATAAGTGGTTGTCCATGTGGTGGATCCTGGAGGTCCTCCCTACCTACCCAAACTGTGCTGGAAACTCCACCAACAGAGAGTTATCCCAAGAGACCTGGGAGACCTGAGCCTGATGCAGCAATGGTAGGTGGCAAGAACTTTCCTCACAACTTCCCGTCATTTCTGCATAATACTCAGAAAACGTGGACAAGTTTTCAGATGTGACTTCTTTACTGTTCCAAACTCTAGTACTGATTTATTATTCCTCCGAACTACATAAGTATTCAATTTTTTGTTAATTTTTTTTCATTAGCTTTAGGGGTACAAGTAGTTTTCGGTTACATGGATAAATTGTATACTAGTGAAGTCTGGGATTTTAGTGCACCCATCACCGGAGTAGTGGACATGGTACATAATATGTAGTTTTTCATCCGTCACCCCCTCCCAACCTCCCCTCTTCCTAGTCTCCAATATTATCGTTACCAGTGTATGCCTTTGCATACCCACAACTTAGCTCCCACTTGTAAGTGAGAACATGTGGTATTTGCTTTTCCATTTCTGAGTTACTTCGCTTAGAATAATGGCCTCCAGTTCCATCCAAGTTGCTACAAAAGACATTATTTCATTCTTTTTTATGGCTGAACAGTATTCTATGGTGTGGGGGGGGGTGTGTATACACGCATATGTATATATACATCTCAAATTTTCTTTATCCACTTATCTATTGATGGGCATTTAGGTTGAGTCCATGTATCTGCAGTTGTGAACTGTGCTGTGATAAACCTAAGTGTGTCGGTGTCTTTTTGATATAATGACTTCTTTTCCTTTGGGTAGATACCCAGTGGCCGGATTGCTGGATTGAATGGTAGATACACTTTTAGTTCATTGAGAAATCTCCACAGTATTTTCCATAGGGGTCATATTAATTTACATTCAAACCAGCAGTGTATAAGCCTTCCCTTTTTACCACATCTGTGCCAACATCTATTGTTTTTTGACTTTTTAATAATGGCCATAATGGCCATTCTGACTGTAGTAGGATGATATCTCATTCTTTCAATTTTTATTTCCCTGATGATTAGTGATGTTCAGTATTTTTTCATATGCTTCTTGGCCAGTTGCATATCTTCTTCTGAAAAGTATCTACTCATGTCATTTGCCTACTTTTTATTGGGATTATTTGGGGTTTTTTCTTGCTAATTTGTTTGAGTTTCTTGTAGATTCTGGATATTAGTCCTTTGTCGGATTCATAGTTTGCAAATATTTTCTCCCATTCTGTAGGTTCTCTGTTTACTTTGATGGTTATTTCCTTCCTGTTTTTTTTTTTTCTGTTTGTTTGTTTGTTTTTTGAGACAGAGTCTCTCTTTGTCACCCAAGCTGGAGTGCAGTGGTGTGATCTCGGCTCACTGCAACCTCTCTCCCTGGTTCAAGTGATTCTCCTGCCTCAGCCTCCCAAGTAGCCGGGATTACAGGCATGCACCACCACGCCCAGCTAATTTTTTTTATTTTTAGTAGAGATGGGATTTCACCGTGTTGGCCAGGCTGGTCTCTAACTCCTGACCTCAAGTGATCCTCCCACCTCGGCCTCCCAAGGTGCTGGGATTACAGGTGTGAGCCACCATGCCCAGCCTGATTAGCTTTTCAGTTTAAGTAGATACCATTTATTTTTGTTTCTGCAGCATTTGTTTTTGGCATCTGTGTCCTAAATTCTTTGCCTAGGTCAATGTCCAGAGGAGTTTTTCATATGTTTTCTTCTAGAATTTTTATGGTTTCAAGTCTTAAAGTCTTTAATCCATCTTGAGTTATTTTGTATATCGTGAGATATGGGGATCCAGTTTCATTTTTCTACATGTGGCTAGCCAGTTTTCCCAGCATCATTTACTGAATAGAGTGTCCTTTACCCAGTTTATGTTTTTGTATACTTTGTTGAAGATCAGTTGGTTGTATTTGGCTTTATGTCTGCGTTCTCAATTCTGTTCCATTGCTCTATGTGTCTACTTTTATACCAGTACCATGCTCTTTTGGTTACTATAGCCTTTTAGTATAATTTGAAGTTGAGTAATGTGATGCCTCTAGATTTGTTATTTTTGTTTAGGATTGCTTTGGCTATTCAGGCTCTTTTTTGGTTCCATATGAATTTCAAGATTGGTTTTTCTAATTCCGTGGAAAATGATATTGGTATTTTGATAGGAATTGCATTGAATCTGTAAGTTACTTTGGGCAATATGGTCATTTTTGTGATACTGATTCTTCCAATCCATGAGCACGTTTCCACTTGTTTGTGTCATCTATGATTTCTTTCAGCAGTATTTTGTAGTTCTCCTTTTAGACATCTTTCAACTCCTTGGTTAAGTATATCCCTAGGTATTTTATTTTTTGGTAGCTCTTGTGAAAGGGATTGAGTTCTTGATTTGATTCTTGGCTTGGTCACTGTTGGTGTATAGCAGTGCTACTGATTTGTGTACATTGATTTTATAACCTGAGACTTTACTGAATTCATTTATCAAATCTAGGAGTCTTGGATGAGTCTAGAGTTTTCTAGGTATAAGATCATATCAGTGGCAAACAGACATAGTTTGACTTCCTCTTTTCCAATTTGGGTAGTCTTTATTTCTTTATCTTGCCTGATTACTGTAGGACTTCCTCTTCATGAATAATTTTTAAATTAATTTCAAACCTAAGTTTTATTTCACAATCTGTTTTCTTCCTATTTGAGTTCCTTGATGAAAAACTAAACAATGCAAAATAAATATGCACATCACGTGATGCAAATGTATGGCTGTGCTGTTACTATTGATAACGAGGCTTTATAAATTTATCTCTGCTGAAGACACTGTCCCTGAAACTATGAGTGCATCTGTGTCTCCATACAGAGAAATATTTCCTTAACTCCAAACTACTGTGAAATAAATTAAAATCAAGGCCGGGCGCAGTGGCTCATGCCTGTAATCTCAGCACTTTGGGAGGCCGAGGCAGACGGATCACCTGAGGTCAGGAGTTCAAGACCGGCTTGGGCAACACAGTGAAACCCTGTCTCTACTAAAAATATAAAAATTAGCCAGGTGTGGTGTTATGCACCTGTAATCCCAGCTACTCAGGAAGCTGAGGCAGCAGAATCGCTTGAATCCAGGAGGCGGAGGTTGCAGTTAGCCAAGATCACGCCACTGCACTCTAGCCTGGGCAACAGAGCAAGACTCCATTACAGTTTAATTCCCAAATTCAGGGAAAGTCATTATGTAGAAGACAAGGAATACCATCTTCAGTAAAACAAGGACAGTCCTAAGGCCATCTCCCCAGAGAATGTCACTTTGGCAGAAAATTGTATGACAAGCCTGGGTTGAGCCTCAGCAAGACCATAGAGGGTACTCACTTCCAGGGCCCTCTGAGTATTTCTGCAAAACCTCACCTTTCTCTCCTACCATCATATTTAAAATCTGGATATCTTAAAACAGCTTGTCAGCATGCCATGGAGGATTGCAGCAATGGTCTGACAGACTGTTCTTTGCCCTCAGTTTTCTACATGGCTTGGTAGAAACACAGCCAGTGTCTGTCTTGGGTCACTTTGTATTGTTTAGTTCAGAATATTTCAATCTAGGACTGCAAAGGCAGGCTTAAAATGAAGCCGAGTTAATTCAGGTTTTGTGTAAGAAATACACCATGCCTAGGATTTTACATTAACACTAATGTGATGCTAGTCAGGAGAGTTAAACTGTTGCAGCATCCATTAAATGTTGTCATAAAAAGAAGAGAAAAACAGCCAAGTTGACAGCCAAGTTCTACAAAAAGTCTAATGAAATACAGTAGCCACATCTTCACTTGAACTATTTTTCTACCTATTCTACTACAACTTAGGTTTTCCACTAGAAATTAAGGTTTTAGGTTTTACACTTACATCTATGATCCAGTTTGAGTTAATTTGTGGATATAGTGGGAGGTGTGGACTGAAGTTCATTTTTCCTGCATGTGAATATCCATTTGTTCCAGGACAATTTTTGGAAAACACTATCTTGTCTCTGCTGACTTGGCTTTGCACCTTGGTCAAAAATCAGTAGTTCACTTACATGTGGGTCTCTATCTACACTCCCTACTTTATTCCATTTATCTACCTGTCTGTGTTGATGCCAAAACCACTGTGCTGGTTACGGAGACTTTATAATACGTCTTGGTGTCAGGATTTACTAGCCCTTTCAGTTTGTTTTTGCTTTCTTTCTCTGTCATTCTGGATACTTTGAATTTCTATATCAATTTTAGAATCAGCTTGTCGGTTTCTACCCAGAGAAAAAACCTGCTATGGTTTTGATGGGGATTGCTTGAATTTATAGATCAATTTGGAAATAATTGATAGCTTAACAATATTGAGTTTTCCAGCCCATAAACAAGGTGTACCTCTTAATTTATTTAGATCTTCTTTAATTACTCTGCAGCTTTGTAGTTTTCAGTATACAGACCTTGCATCTGTTTGGTCATATGCAATACCAAATACAGCATATGTTTTGTGCTCCTGTAAATGAAATTTTAATTTTCAGTTATTTATTGCTAAATATGGAAAACCATTAATTTTTGTATGTGGACTCTGTATCCTGCAACCTTGTCACATTTATTTATTATTTGTAGGAGCTCTTTTATGGATTGCATCAAATCTTCTACATGGACGATTGTGTCTTCTGCAAATAAAGACTTTTAATTCTTCCTTACCAATATTGATGCTTTGTATTTCTTTCTTGCATTATCGCATGAGCTACAGCCTCCAATAAAATGTTGAATAAAAATAGTGAGAACAGACATCCTTGTCTTGTTTCTAATCTTAGAGGGAAATCATTCAGTTATTCTCAGTGAAGTGTGATGCTAGCTACAGATTCTCAGATATTCTTTCTCGGGTTGATGAATTTCTCTTTTATCCCTAGTTTCTTGAGAGATTTTTTTTTTTTTTTTTTTTTTTATACTTTAAGTTCTAGGGTACATGTGCATAACGTGCAGGTTTCTTACATATGTATACTTATGCCATGTTGGTGTGCTGCACCCATCAACTCGTCAGCACCCATCAATTCATCATTTATATCATGTATAACTCCCCAATGCAATCCCTCCCTCCTCCCCCCTCCACCCTCCCCATGATAGGCCCCAGTGCGTGATGTTCCCCTTCCCGAGTCCACGTGATCTCATTGTTCAGTTCCCACCTATGAGTGAGAACATGCGGTGTTTGGTTTTCTGTTCTTGTGATAGTTTGCTAAGAATGATGGTTTCCAGCTGCATCCATGTCCCTACAAAGGACGCAAACTCATCCTTTTTTATGGCTGCATAGTATTCCATGGTGTATATGTGCCACATTTTCTTAATCCATTCTGTCACAGATGGACATTTGGGTTGATTCCAAGTCTTTGCTATTGTGAATAGTGTCGCAATAAACATACGTGTACATGTGTCTTTGTAGTAGAATAATTTATAATCCTTTGGGTATATACCCAGTAGTGGGATGGCTGGGTCATATGGTACATCTAGTTCTAGATCCTTGAGGAATTGCCATACTGTTTTCCATAATGGTTGAACTAGTTTACAATCCCACCAACAGTGTAAAAGTGTTCCTATTTCTCCACATCCTCTCCAACAACTGTTGTTTCCTGACTTCTTAATGATTGCCATTCTAACTGGTGTGAGATGGTATCTCATTGTGGTTTTGATTTGCATTTCTCTGATGGCGAGTGATGATGAGCATTTTTTCATGTGTCTGTTGGCTGTATGAATATCTTCTTTTGAGAAATGTCTGTTCATATCCTTTGCCCACTTTTTGATGGGGTTGTTTGTTTTTTTCTTGTATATTTGTTTGAGTTCTTTGTAGATTCTGGATATTAGCCCTTTGTCAGATGAGTAGGTTGCAAAAATTTTCTCCCATTCTGTAGGTTGCCTGTTCACTCTGATGGTAGTTTCTTTTGCTGTGCAAAAGCTCTTTAGTTTAATTAGATCCCATTTGTCAATTTTTGCTTTTGCTGCCGTTGCTTTTGGTGTTTTAGACATGAAGTCCTTGCCCATGCCTATGTCCTGAATGGTACTACCTAGATTTTCTTCTAGGGTTTTTATGGTATTAGGTCTAACATTTAAGTCTCTAATCCATCTTGAATTAATCTTCGTATAAGGGGTAAGGAAAGGATCCAGTTTCAGCTTTCTACTTATGGCTAGTCCACCATGATCAAGTGGGCTTCATCCCTGGGATGCAAGGCTGGTTCAACATTCGCAAATCAATAAACGTAATCCAGCATATAAACAGAACCAAAGACAAGAACCACATGATTGTCTCAATAGATGCAGAAAAGGCTTTTGACAAAATTCAACAGCCCTTCATGCTAAAAACGCTCAATAAATTCGGTATTGATGGAACGTACCCCAAAATAATAAGAGCTATTTATGACAAACCCACAGCTAATATCATACTGAATGGGCAAAAACTGGAAAAATTCCCTTTGAAAACTGGCACAAGACAGGGATGCCCTCTCTCACCACTCCTATTCAACATAGTGTTGGAAGTTCTGGCTAGGGCAATCAGGCAAGAGAAAGAAATCAAGGGTATCCAGTTAGGAAAAGAAGAAGTCAAATTGTCCCTGTTTGCAGATGACATGATTGTATATTTAGAAAACCCCATCGTCTCAGCCCAAAATCTCCTTAAGCTGATAAGCAACTTCAGCAAAGTCTCAGGATACAAAATTAATGTGCAAAAATCACAAGCATTCTTATACACCAGTAACAGACAAGCAGAGAGCCAAATCAGGAATGAACTTCCATTCACAATTGCTTCAAAGAGAATAAAATACCTAGGAATCCAGCTTACAAGGGATGTAAAGGACCTCTTCAAGGAGAACTACAAACCACTGCTCAGTGAAATCAAAGAGGACACAAACAAATGGAAGAACATACCATGCTCATGGATAGGAAGAATCAATATCGTGAAAATGGCCATACTCCCCAAGGTTATTTATAGATTCAATGCCATCCCCATCAAGCTACCAATGAGTTTCTTCACAGAATTGGAAAAAACTGCTTTAAAGTTCATATGGAACCAAAAAAGAGCCCGCATTGCCAAGACAATCCTAAGTCAAAAGGACAAAGCTGGAGGCGTCACGCTACCTGACTTCAAACTATACTACAAGGCTACAGTAACCAAAACAGCATGGTACTGGTACCAAAACAGAGATATAGACCAATGGAACAGAACAGAGTCCTCAGAAATAATACCGCACATCTACAGCCATCTGATCTTTGACAAACCTGAGAGAAACAAGAAATGGGGAAAGGATTCCCTATTTAATAAATGGTGCTGAGAGATTTTATCAGTAATAGATACCGGATTTTGCCAAATGTTTTTTCTGCATTTATTGAGATGATCACATGGTTTTTTCATTTAGTCTGTTAGCATAGTAAATTACATTGATTAATATTTCAAATATCATAAGAATCTTCCATTCCTGGATAAATTCTACTTGACTAAGATGTATTACCTATGTATATATTGTTAAACTGGATTTACAAATTTTTAAAATAGTAAATCTATGTTCACAAGAAATATTTATCTATCACTGCCTTTTCTCATACTGGTTTTGTCTAGTTTACATATCAGGGCCTCACAGAATTAATTGGGAAATATTCTGTCCTCTTCAATTTACTGTAAAGCTTTGTATAGAATTGGTATTATGACATTATTTTTTCCTTAACTATTTGGGAGAATTCAACAAAGAAGCTATCTTAGGCTGAGTTGTTTGTTTATGTTTGTTTTGTTCTTTGTGGGAAGGTTTTTAACTACATATTTGATTATTTCTATAGCTATAGGGCAACTCAGGTTACCTACTTCTTCTTGAGTGAAGTTTTAAAGAGTGTGTCTTTCCAAAAAAAAGTTTATTTTATCTAAGCTGTCAGATCGTTTACATAGAGTTGTCCATGACCTTCTCTGAGAATAGTGTAATGTCTGTGTGCTCTGCTGTAATGTAACAACTCATTCTTGGTATTAGTAACTTGAATCTTCTGTCTCATTTTCCTCATCAGCTTGGCGAGATGTTTGTCAATATTACTGATCTTGTCAAAGAACCAGCTTTTGCCTTCATTGATGTTCCCTATTTTTCTAGTCTGTATATATTTTTTTCTTCTGCTTACTTTTAATTTCTTTTTCTGATTCCATAGGATAAAGCTGAGGTTATGGATTTGAGACACAGCTTTTCGAATACAGGTGTTTATGGTGTGATACATTTCCTTAAATACTGCTTTAGAGTGGGGAGCAGCACGCATGCAGCTGGAATACGGCCACATCCATTCATTTATGTGTGGTCTATGGCTACTTTCATGCTACATAGTGGTGCGGCTGAGTAATTGCAATGGAGACCATACAGCCCCCATGCCTATAAAATTAACTATATATATAGCCTTTTAAGAAGTCTACTGACTTCTGCTATAGGAGAATCCTACAAATTTTGATATGTTCTGTTTTCACTATAATTCAACACAAAACTGCTCGGGACTGAATTGTGTTTCCCCGAAAGTACTGTGGCCGAAGCCCTACCTCGCCCCCTCAATGGGGTGGTATTAGGAGATGGAGTCTTTTGGAGGTGATAAGGCTTAGATGAGGTCATGAGGGTAGAGCCCTCACGCTGGGATTAATGCCTGTATAAGAAGAGACGCCAGAGAGCTTCATCTCTGCCTCTTCTCCCCGCCTCCCTGACACATGAGGACACAGTGAGAGAGCGGCCATCTGCAAGCCTGGAAGAGAGCCCTCACCAGGGAATGAAATCCACTGGATCTTGAACTTTCTAGCCTCCAGACTGTGAGAAATAAATTGCTGTTATTTAAGCTGCCCAGTCTATGGTATTTGGTTATGGCATTCCAAGTTGATGAGTATAAAAATACTTTCTAATTTCAATCTCACTTTCCTCTTTGACCCTTGGATTACTGAAATGTGTGTTAGTTTCCAGATACTTGAGAATTTTCCAAATATCTTTGTTATTAATTTCTAATTTAATTCAACTGCGGTCAGGGGAAATATTTTATATTACTTGAATCTTTTTAAATTTATTGAGATTTGTCTTATTGCCTAGAATCTATTTTGGTTAATGTTTTATTAACCAATCTATCTATTGGTTAATTCCAGGATGTGCACCTGGAAAAAAATATACATTCTTCTGACATTGAGTGGAGTTTTCTATAAATGTCAACTAGATCATGTTAGTTAACAATGATGAAGTTTTCTATATCCTTGTAGATTTTCTCTCTACTTATTCTTTCAATTACTGTGAGAATTGTACTGAACTCTCCAACTATAATTAAGGATTTACCTATTCCTCCTTGCAGTACTATCACGTTTCACATATTTTGAAGGTCTGTCATTCGTTGTATGAATGGAATTTTTATGTTCACTATATGAATTTACCCCTTTATTATGATGAAACATTCTTTAATCCTAGAAATATTCTTCGCTCTGCAGTCTACTGTCAGATATTAATATAGCCACTTTGTTCTGATGAGTCTTTTGCCATTCCTTTACTTTTATTTGTGTCGATAGATAGATAGATAGATAGATAGATAGATAGATAGATAGATAGACAGACAGATAGACATACATTTTTTTCTGAGGTGGAGTTTCACTCTTCACCCAGGCTGGAGTACAATGGGGTGATCTTGTCTCACTGCAAACTCCATCTCCCGGGTTCAAGCGATTCTCCTGCCTCAGCCTCCCGAGTAGCTGGGATTCCAGGTGCCTGCCACCATGCCCAGCCAATATTTTGTATTTTTAGTAGAGGCGGGTTTTCACCATGTTAGCCAGGCTGGTCTTGAACTCTTGATCTCAGGTGATGCACCAGCCTCGGCCTCCCAAAGTGCTGGGATTACAGGCGTGAGCCATCGCTCCTGGCCTTGTGTCATTATATTTTAAATGTGTGTCTTGTAAGCAGCATAATGCAGATGTTCCCTGACTTAATTTGGTTCAATTTACAATTTTTCAATTTCACAATGGTGCAAAACCATCTCAACTTTGATGTAATGTACAATATTCAATAAGTTACATGAGCTATCCAGCACTTTATTATAAAGTAGGCTTTGTATGAGATTTTGCCCAACGGTATGCTAATGTAAGGGTTCTGAGCACATTTAAGGTGGGCTTAGGCGAAGCCATGATGTTCAGGAGCTTAGGTATATTAAACATATTTTGGCTTATGATATTTTTAACTTACAATAAGTTTATCTGGGTGTCATCCCAAAGTCAGCTGAGGAGCATCTATAGTTGGACGGGGCTTGTTTGTTTGATCTGACAATCCCTGCTGTTTAATTGGGATATTTAAACTATTTATATGTTATGCAATTATTAAATATAGTTAGGTTTAACTCTTGCAATTTGTTTTATATTTGTTCCATCATTTCTTTGCTTCCTTTTGCCTTTTTTCTACATTCCATCCCATTAAATAAATACTATGTATGATTCCACTTATATTCTTTGTTGGCATTAGCTGTTACTCTTTGTTTTTCCTTTTAGTGGTTGCTTTAGAGTTTAACTTTTAACTTTTTTTTTTTAACTTTCACAGACTACCTTCAAATTATATTATACTAGTTTACATATACTATAAAATATCTTACATTAATATCCTTTTTTTTTTTTTAAGACAGTCTCACTCTTTTGCCCAGGCTGGAGTACGGTGGCGCAATCTCGGCTCACTGCAACCTCCACCTCCTGGGTTCAAGCAATTCTCCTGCCTCAGCCTCCCAAGTAGGTGGGAATACAGACACGTGCCACCACGCCCAGCTAGTTTTTTTTTGTATTTCTAGTAGAGACGGGGTTTCACCGTGTTCGCCAGGATGGTCTCGATCTCCAGACCTCATGATCCACCCGCCTCAGCCTCCCAAAGTGCTGGGATTACAGGCGTGAGCCACCGTACCTGACACATTAATATACTTTAATTTCTCCCCTTCCAGGCTTTATTTTATTGTTGTCATCAATTCTTACATGTTACATTATTATTTTCTTTAAACAATTATCTCAAAGTGGTTTGAGTAATTTTTTAAATTATGTGAATTTGCCCGTGTAGTTACCCTTTCCAGTATTCTTCATGACTTTGTGAAGATCCATGTTTCCATTTGGTGGCACTTTCCTTCTGCCTTACAGACTTCCTTTAGTATGTCTTACCCTGTGGGTCTGCTGCTGATGAATTCTTTTTAGCTTTTCTATATGAGAAAAAGTCTGTTTTTGTACATAAGAAAAAGATTTTCACTGGGTGTAGTATTCTGAGATCACGGGTGTTTTCTTTCAGTATTTAAAGGTATTGCTCTGTTGCCTTCACACGTGCATTATCTCTAAAGAGAAATATATTGTCATCTTTATCTTTGTTTCCTTGCCTGTAACACGTCTTTTTCTTTGGAAACTTAAGATTGTCTCTTCATCATTGCTTTCAAATTTTATTATGTGTGCCTTACTGTAGTATTCTCCATGTTTCTTGTGCTCTGGCGTCATGGAACTTCTTGATTCTGTTGGTTTATACCATTCATGAAATTTGGAATTTAGGTCCATTTTTAGGGTGTCTTTTTCCATTCCCCTCTCTCCTCCAGAGATGAGAATTGCATATATGTTATAAGCCACTTGAAGTTTTCCCATCGCTCACTAACACTTTTCAGTCCTTGTTATTATCTTTTTAATCCGTTTCATTTTGAATCTATGTCTTCAAATTCATTAATCTTTCCTTATGTAATATCTAACATGCCACTAATCCCAACAAGTGTATTTCTATCTCAGACATTGTAATGTTCATGTCTAGATGTTTAATGTGGGGCTTTTTTAGTATCTTTAATATTGCTACTTGATGAATATCTGTAACACCGCTGTAGTAACAGTTTTAATGTCCTAGTCCGCTGATGCTAACATCATTGTCTGTTCTACATTAGTTTCAAATGGTTCATACCATGCCTGTCATAGGTTACATTTTCTTGCTTCTTTGCATGCCTGATAATCATTGATTGGTTGCCAGACATTGCAAGTTTTACCCTGTGTGTTGTCCAATATTTTTGTATCACTCTAAATATTCTTGAGGTTTGTTCTGGGATGCAGTTGAAGTATTTAGAAACAGTTTGGTCCTCTGGGGTCTTAGTTTCAAGATTTCTTAGGTGGAAGCAGAGTAGTGTTCACTTTGTAGTTAATTACCCCCCAGGACTGAGGCAAGACCCTGGTGAGTACTCTACCCCATGCTCCATGAATTAAGCGGTTCCGCTGGGAGGTGGGGCTTGCAGTGAGCAGAGATCGCGCCACTGCACTCCAGCCTGGCGACAGAGGGGGACTCTGTCTCAAAAAAAATAAAAATAAATAAAAATTAAAAAATTAAGAGGTTCCAGTCTGCCTGGCAGAATAGACATCATTACTATTCCTGTCGTGTGCGTCAAGCACTCGTCCCTCTCATCTTTCTGGGTTGTTCTCCCCGGGTCTCGTGTCGTCTCCTCGCACAAATGCACTGATCTGAACACTCTGCTGAATACTCCAAAGGGACTCTCTGAGGATCTCTGCGGTTCAGCTGTGTCCCCTCCGGACTCTCGCTGCCCTGGTCTCCCCAGACGTTCAGCTTCATCCTCTCAACTCAGGGTGTCTCGTGGGCTCTGCCGGGTCGTGCCTCCCTGCACCGCGCTCTGGAAGCTCTCTGGAGGTGGGGAGCTGGAGCAGTCACAGGGCTCACCGCATCTGTTTCCCATCTCACAGGGATCACTGTCGCTTTGTGCCTGGTGTCCAGTGACTTCGTTACCACTGTTCCATGTGTTTTGTCTGGTTTTGGTTTATTTTTGTTTGTTCTGTTTGACTTTCCCAGGCAAGAGAGTAAATCCAGGCCCTGTTACTCCATGTTGGCCAGAAGCAGAAGCTGTGCTGTCTTTTGTATTCATCTGTATCCACAAACAAACGCTCTAGGATGCTATTTGCACCAAAATATTAAAAGGGTTTACCTCTGGTTTGTGGAATTATGAATTTTTATTGTGTGTGCATGTCTGTGAGACTTCTGTTTCCTACCAAAAAATGTATTACTTTTTTATGGAATGCAACTAATACAATTTTTTTCTAAAAACAGTTCTATTCCATCAGCATGAGCTCCACCCTGGATAGCAGGTGCTCCTAGGATAAACCGCAGGCTCTGTTACCACCTGATACGCTCCGGGGTGGCATGATCATGGCTGCACCCCTCAGCTCACAGGGCAAAGCTGGTGAAGTGTTGCCAAGCAGTTTCCCGGGGCAGCCAGGGAATGCGGAACCACACCCAGAACCTCCAGAGCGCGCTGCTTCCATGAGGCAGCCACTAACACCCTGGAGCCACAGGTTCTCAAAGGTTTAAATATTTTAATGGAACACAGTGTTCAAACACAAACACACTGACACCCTTCAGGCACACACACACACACACACACACACACATCATCCACAAGAAATAACACCAATGTGGAAGCATTTCCACTGATACCTCAGAGAAGGGAGACTGAGAAAATTCTAATGGTCAAAGAGTAGAGAATAAAAACTAATGATATAGTTCCATTTTCACCTTGAAGGTATGTAAAATACCTTGCACTTTCTAACACTTTGTCTTTATTACAGTATATAAAGAAACTATACCCTAATATTTAAGGGGACTTTCAAAGAATTTATTTCTAAAGACATTCATTTCTGACCCTTAAAAAATAAATTTTAAGTCCTTTATCAGTAAATTAATCCGCCGCAGTTAAGAAGAGAATCCCATATCTCCAGTGAGAGGGGACAGGTCATTTTGTTTTTAATGTAAGTTGGAAGAAACCTCAGTTCCTATTAATAAAATTAATATAACATACTACGACTATATCATGCTATCCAGTCATTTCTTTAAAAACTGATCAGAATGAGTATGAAGTCAATTCAAGCCAGTTAACTCTAGGATTGAAGGACCAGTCACCTCACACCCCACTCTTGAGATGCCCAGTGGCACTCACTATGAAGAGGTGGTGCGACGATCTTCATTTCTAACAAAGGTGTCCAGGTGGGGTAGAGCGCTAAGTAAGTGGAAGTGTGCGTTTGTTGGAAGCAACCCTAGCATGCTGGTACGTACCATCTTCCTCAGCTCTTGGTTGGAAACAATAATGACATTTGGAGGGTCCCCGATGGCAGTGGCAGCTCCTCCAATGTTTGTGAAGATCACTTCTGCAATCAGGACTTGTCTTGGATCGAGGTTGAGCACCTCACACAACCTGTCACAAATGGAGGAAAATGAAAGTAGTCCCACTGTGCACACTGTGAAAGGCCCACGTGCAACCCAGAGATTTTTAAGGCACTTGTTCGTATAAGGGAGGTGCGCGCACGCACGCACACACACACACACACACCCCGGTGGGGAGGGCAGTGCTGGGAGGACTGAACAATGCAACAACCCCTGCAGGCCACAGCTCACTCCAAGAGCTACAGTCCTTCCCAGAGTGAGCCTCCAGCCACCAAACCCTCAGTGTGGTCAGGTACCCTTTCCCCAGCGCTCCCACCTGGTGCTGTGGGGGTCGGCGTGGGGGCGGAGCGGACGGCTCACTGTGGGGGTCCGTGTGGAGGCAGAGGGAGGCTCACTGTGGGGGTCGGTGTGGGGGCGGAGCAGACGGCTCACTGTGGGGGTCGGTGTGGGGGCGGAGGGACGGCTCACTGTGGGGGTCGGTGTGGGGGCGGAGGGAGGCTCACTGTGGCGGTCGGTGTGGGGGCGGAGGGAGGGCTCACTGTGGGGGTCGGTGTGGGGTCGGAGGGAGGGCTCACTGTGGGGGTCGGTGTGGGGGCGGAGGGAGGGCTCACACAGGGCCTGCTGACTCAGCCCCTTCCCACCTCCCGCTTCCTGGACACCAAGGCCCTAGGCTCTCTTCTCGTCCTCTCCCTTTGTTTCATTCATCTATGCATTTTCTACTTATTTACTTTTTACTGCTATCATACATACTAGATATACACATACATACGTACATTTTCAGGGTACGTATGATAATGTAATAATTCACATAATCAAACCAGGTAACGGGATACCCATCCCCTTAAATATCAATCTGTTCTTTACCCTGGGAGCAGTCCAGGTATTCTCTTCTAGCTGTGTTGGAGTACAATCGATTCGTGTCAACTGTATTCACCCCACAGACCTGTCAGGCCACTCTCTACAGCTGTGGAGCTCCACTGTGGCCTCAGGAGATTTGTGCTGGAATCTGGGAGTCCTATGGCTTGGCCGGCGCAGACCAGTGCCTGGGAGTGGGCCCGGGCAGTGGCGCTTTATAGCTTCACTATAGCTCCAGGGGCCCAGCATGTACACAGCTGGGAAACATTGCCCTAAAGAAAGTGCAGACGGCACATCACAGCGTCCCCCACACCTGCTCATCTGCACAGCCTACTCCCACACAGGAGCCGGCCTTGGGTCTCACTCAGAGGCCACCCACCACCTCCCGGCCATCAGCTCAGAGTGAGGCTGGCCACACAGCCTCCCCTCTGCTGACATGAGGAGCACAGGCCCATGGAGCCATGTGGGAGCTGAGGAGGGAGCATCCCCGGGGACTGAAGCAGGAGTGGCTCCACCGATGAGACTCTGACCCGAGGCAGCAGCGGCACAGTGCTAAGGAAGCTCCCAGGAGCTGCTTCTAGCAAGAAAATGTGTGTGCAGCAGTCAACAGTGCCAGACCAGGCAGGACGGTGCACCCATCTCAATGGGACTAGCTGTTAACTATAAGGACCAAAGCCACTTAGTCCAGACAAAGGGGAAGAATGTGGCCAGCACTTACAAACCCATAAAGAATATGGTCAGATAAGTAGGGAATCTTAGAACACCAGCACCAGAATCTTGAAAGATGTAAATTTTTGACTAATAAATGGAATTACTGCTCTAACAACATGATAAAAGCAGTTCCGAGTAGTGAGGATATGAACAAATTGTGGCAAGGCCAAGATACCTCTCAGCTGCCCGGGCTATACGGGGCGTGACAGTGTAGCCCAGCTTGCAGGAGCCTGGGTACGAACCTGAGTCTCCACACGGAGGCAGCAGATGACCTGGGGATGCTGTATCTACCTCCCCAGCGGCGCTGGCCACTCCATGCTCCTCCCCACCCCACTCCTCCCCTAAGAGCCACCACTGTTCAAACAGAAAAGGCATCCCCCAGATCAACCCAGAGCCCTGGAAGCAGCCCCACGGGGCCTGGGAACTTGCTGTGTGTCCCATGCCTTGTGTCCAGGCAGGCCCTGTGTTTCGCAGAGCCCTCAGAATGCCAGCTCAGATTAATCTCTCTGCCGTTACGACCCAGATCAGTGCACCTGAAGTGACTTGTTCAAGACACCCTATTACAAGCAGGACCGGAGGGTGACTCCCTGAGGGGCCCTCTCTCGCCTTCTCACCCTCTGTGTCCTCAGGGCCAGCTCCAAGGCTGACATGCTGGGGAGTCATATTTAAAATAGCACACAGATGGAAACACACTGGTCCGTACCTTCAGAAGGGGCCCACACGAGGACCAGGACCACAGCTCACGCTTCAGAAGATTCTCAGCAAACAGGCCTATGGCCCCCAGTAAATGATGGATGATTAAAGTGGACGAAATTAAAAGAAACAGAATTTAGGCCGGGCGCGGTGGCTCAAGCCTGTCATCCCAGCACTTTGGGAGGCCGAGACGGGCAGATCACGAGGTCAGGACATGGAGACCATCCTGGCTAACACGGTGAAACCCCGTCTCTACTAAAAAATACAAAAAACTAGCCGGGCGAGGTGGCGGCGCCTGTAGTCCCAGCTACTCGGGAGGCTGAGGCAGGAGAATGGCGTAAACCCGGGAGGCGGAGCTTGCAGTGAGCTGAGAACCGGCCACTGCACTCCAGCCTGGGCGACAGAGCGAGACTCCGTCTCAAAAAAAAAAAAAAGAAAGAAACAGAATTGAATTGAGTGGAACTGAATGGAGTGGAGTGGAACTGAGTGGAGCGGAGTGGAGTGGAGCGGAACGGAGTGGAGTTGAACTGAACTGAACTTCTCTTTCCCAGAGTTGCCCTGTAAAGCTTTGCCAGACTGAACCTTGGTTCTGCTGAGCCCCGTTGGTCCTGCGACCCTCCAAGCCTCTGATGAGGAACCTTGCAGTGGCTGTTCCACCTCCCCCCAGCTACATGACCCTGTGAGCCCTCGGCATGTGTGTGACCTGCCAAGCCAGCCCAGGTGGCAGATGGTGATGGAGAAGAACAGGGACAGGGATTCCTGGTACCTGGTGGTCTGGGGTGAGCTGTTCTTTTTTTTTTTTTTTTTTTTTTTGAGATGCAGTCTTGCTCTGTTGCCCAGGTTGGAGTGCAGTGGCACAATCTTGGCTCACTGCAACCTATGCCTCCCAGGTTCAAGGGATTATCCTGCCTCAGCCTCCTGAGTAGCTGGGATTACAGGCACATGCCGCCACACTCAGCTAATTTTTGGATTCTTAGTAGAGACGGAGTTTCACCAGGGCTGAGCCATTCTTGTCCACGTGTCTCCCCATGAGACTACAATCTCCAGGAAAGCAAAGCCTATGTCTTCCACCTCCTGCAGACATTTCTGCCACCAGCTTCTGAGGCCCCACTGCTTGTAGCATGTACTGCAGTCACACAAAGCAGACACGCGCTGGACTGGAATGCACTGAGCTGTGGGCTCAACCGCCCACCTTTTCATGCACCTGAGAATGGAGCCTGGAGCCAGGCCGTGCAGACAGAGCCTGGCCACAACCCCCACGGCAGAGGCGCTTTGCATACCTTATGGTCACGGGTGTGAAGAGGAGCATGGTGGTGACGTTGTCCAAGAAGGCAGAGAGGACGGCCGCGATGAGACACAGCATGATGATCATGGCCCACACCCGTCCCCGGGAGAGCCGGTATGCCTGGCCGCACACACACAGAGTACAAGCCAGAGTCAGCAGGCTCATAGAACAGAGGCAGCCTTTCATTAGTGACTTTAAGAACAGGGAGCCAAACTAACATTGCCCCATAGGTTAAGACATAGACCCACGGAGTCCTCAGGGGGCTGAGATGAGACAGTGCTGGCCACCGAAGTTCCTAGACATTCTACATCGTCCCTAGCCAGCACTGTCACCCTCTGATCCTCCTCCTTCACACAGCCCCTGTGATGGGTAATGTGTCACAAGGTGATGACCCTCAGTCCCCGTAATGCCATCGGTATTCTGGTTAGATAACCTGGTCTTTGACATTTGGGATCCATGTGAGCCTAGTGTCTGCTGATCTCTAGGGAACTAAGGGATACTTTTAAGAGTAAGGAGTAATACACCAAATATCTACCTGGCATGTATAAGATGGGGCACAAAGATGACAAAAATCACAGCACAGTTCTATCATTCAGAGTTTGCAAAGGGCTTTGTTGAGTAATTTTTTTTTTTTTTTTTTTTTTTGAGATAGAGTCTCAATCTGAGTTCAGTGGTGTGATCTTGGCTCACTGCAGCCTCCACACCTGGGGTTCAAGCAATTCTCTCGCCTCAGCTTCCCGAGTAGCTGGGACCACAGGTGCATGCCACCATGTCCAGCTAATGTTTTTATTTTTACTAGAGACGAGGTTTCACCATGTTCACCAAGATGGTCTCAATCTCTCGTGATCCGCCCACCTCGGCCTCCCAAAGTGCTAGGATCACAGGCGTGAGCCACTGTGCCCGGCCTGTTGAGTAATTTTTAAAAAGACCTTTTCAGTTTCAAAAAATATACATATTCAAGCACAGCACTAGACTGCATTAGCAGGGCATGGTACATGATGAGCTCTCCTCTTGCCAACACTGAATGACAGGTCAGGTACAAACCCTGGAGGCTACAGCTGACTGGTGAAGCTCCCCAAGGTTCCAGTTAAAAACATAAATGTGTATATATTCAATATTTAGGAAGTAATCATGGAAATTATTTCACCAAAAAGCAAAGTAATCAGAAGCTAATGGCTTGAAATATTGGGATACTCTAATATGCAAAACAATTTTTGATGTGTAGCTCTCACCAGACAATTTAAACAATACACAAACATTCAACCTGAGTACCCTTTTACTTGACCTCCTTCTTCATTTATTTACTGAGCAGCTGAAAGTGCCGCACAGAGCCATACAACTTAACACAGCCAGCGTACCCTGCCCTGCAGAAGTAACCTTTAAAAGAAGGATGGAATGTTTAAATGTTTGTTTCCTAAATATATAACGTCAGAAAAATACAGATATAAATTAATCAGTATGGAATTATTAAATGCAACATCATACCTACCTTTACAGCACAGTAATCGAAAAATCCCGTTTCTGAAAATATGGCTACTAAGATCATCTATGGGGAAAAGAGAAGAAGAAAACAAGGATAACCTTTTAGCAGGACATCATATTAAAACGACATCAGCATGATCCGTTACACATTTGAGCTGTGGCCTCTGAAAGCCACCACATCACCAGACTCCCCACTCTGAGATGCAAACACTGTCGCTTCCTGGAATAGTACACTCACTTCCTGGTACACTCACTTCCTGGTACACTCAGAAACACCGTCACTTCCTGGAATAGTACACTCACTTCCTGGTACACTCACTCCCTGGTACACTCACTCCCTGGTACACTCAGAAACACCATCGCTTCCTGGAATAGTACACCCACTTCCTGGTACACTCACTTCCTGGTACACTCAGAAACACCATCGCTTCATGGAACAGTACACTCACTCCTTGAATGGAGCCTCTTGCTAGCGGTTTTGTGCCTACATGTGTATCTGGGGATTGGTCCTCAAGGCACATTACCATCCCATCTGAGCCTCAAAAAAAAAAAAAAAGGTGTTATTTTCACCCTCTGTTTTATAGACCAGGAAATGGGATCGGAGTGCAAGGGGGCTTGCTCTCAGCCACAAAGGTAGAAGCGGGGCGGGGGCCGGCACGTGGCCTTCTGCACTGCAACTAGTGAATGTTCTGGAAGTTCCTCTGCTTCACCTCTTAGATGGCAGTCACCAAGTGTTGAACTTGGAATGAGAAGATGCAAGTTCAGATCCTGATTCTGCCACTTAAAAACAGTCCGAACTTGAGGCCGGGCGCAGTGACTCATGCCCGCAATCCCAGCACTTTGGGAGGCCGAGGCAGGCAGATCACGAGGTCAGGAGATCGTGACCATCCTGGCTAACACAGTGGTGAAACCTTGTCTCTACTAAAAAAAAGTACAAAAAGCTGGGCATGGTGGTGAGCACCTGTAGTCTCACCTACTTGGGAGACTGAGGCAGGAGAATGGTGTGAACCCAGGAGGCGAAGCTTGTAGTGAGCCGAGATCGCGCCACTGCACTCCAGCCTGGGCAACAGAATAAGATTCTGTCTCAAAAAAAAAAAAAAAAAAAAAAAAGAGAAAAAAAAAGTCCGAACTTGAAGAAAAATATGAATTAACCTTTCTGTCCATCAGTTTTCTCACCTTACCTCTGAATGTTCTATACTTCATCAGGTTGTGAAAATGCAATATAATTATTCAAATTACAATACTTGGTAAACAAGAGTCCCAGTAGACACTACTGTCTCTTAAATACATTATAGAAAACAAAAATGTCCCCAGTCAATTTAGACCCAGTGTAAATATCCATCGTGTCCAGAGTGACCATCAATGTTCATCCTCACCCAAAAGGCCACTGAGAGCTGACGGTGGAACATGTGGCTTCGCACACCAATGGACATGCACGAGGAGACAGGCGTGTGCAGACCCGTGTGGCGTTTACACATTTGCTGACAGAACCACCATGGGAGACTGGAACTCAGGGATGGGGGTAAATGGCCCTGTGGGTGGTCGGCTGCCAGGAAATGGGGGAGAAAAGGCAGGGACCTGGTTGTAATGACCCTGCACCCTGCAGTTCCAGAATTGCAGAACCTGCAAGTGCTCGCGAACTGAATTCCAATGAGAAAAAAACACCGAAGCCATTTTTATAGGCTGACCTATGTCCCTCAAAATTCATATGTTCACGTCCTGCCCCCAGTACCTGGGAACATGACAATTTGGAGTGACAGCATTGAAGGAGGTAATTAAGTTAAAATGAGGTCGTCAGGGTGAGCCCTGATGCAGTGTGGCTGGTGTCCTTATAGGAGGAGGGTCTCAGGACTCAGACACACGGGGAAGACAAAGTGAAAACGCAGGGAGAAGGTGCCATCTACAAGCCCAGGAAGAGAGGCTTAGGAGAAACCAACCCTGCCCACACCGTGATCTCGGACTTCCAGCCTCCAGAGCTGCGAGGAAATACATTTATATTATTTAAGCCACACAGTCTGTGGTACTTTGCTACATAGTCCTAGCAAACTAATACAGCATTCCTTTTTTAAAACAGGCATATCTCAGGGATATCTGGCACATTTCCTCTCTTCTATCCAGATGCCCAAACCCTGTATATGTCTCAGGCCCGACACAAATATGAGTTACTCTGTGAAGCCAGGGCTAGAACACTCGCCTGCCTCCCTGAGCGCTGCCCACAGAGGATGGCGGCACGGTTTCCGGTCAAGTCACATGGAAGCCTAACGTAGCTGGGCCTTCTGTTATGCTGGCCAGCCTTGGGAGGGATGAAACGTTAGCAAGGAAAATGAGGATCTATAGTGCCCAGCTGTACACACAGCAAGTCTTCTAGCCCAGAGAGGAAGAGCCCTCCTGCAGACCACTGGACTGTTTGGAGTCTGCTCAGGAACACGTGGACTGCCCCTGCTGCCAGGCCCCGGCCAGGCTCCACTGGTTCTCGTTAAGCTGGGTCATGACTTGTGTCCCACACTAGCCTGCTTGGGCATTTCGAGTTCCTGCAGGTGGCGCGGGTGGCATTCCTCACAGCACAGAGTGGCCACTGGGTAACATGATCAATTAGCAAATACCCAAACTACTGCATAGGAGTGACACCTTCCTTTACTCACATAATGAAAGGTACTCTCTCTCCCACTGAAACGCCTACATGGTTTATTTATTTGGGATAGTCCATTTTTTTTAAGGGCAGTAACTCAAAAGAATTGCTAGCTTTTCTAAATGGCAATATGATTTCATCCTCAGACATGCCTTGGGCTGGAATTCTCCCGCTAACGAACCATAGCCCCATTCCGTTCCTCCTCTGGAGAGATTCGGGAGACCCGCTGTTGCGGGAAGTCAGGGACCCCGAACAGAGGGACTGGCTGAAGCCGTGGCAGAAGAACATAAATTGTGAAGATTTCATGGACATTTATTAGTTCCCCAAATTAATACTTTTATAATTTCTTACACCTGTCTTTACTGTAATCAGCTCTGAACATAAATTGTGAAGATTTTATGGACACTTATCACTTCCCCAGTGAATATCCTTGTGTTTTCCTATGCCTGGCTTTACTTTAATCTTTTAATCCCGTCATCTTCTTTGTAAACTGAGGAGGATAAATGTCGCCTCAGGACCCTGTGATTGCATCAACTGCACAAATTGTTTGTAGAGCATGTGTGTTTGAACAACATGAAATCTGGGCATCTTTAAAAAAGAACAGGATAACAGCGATGTTCAGGGAACAAGAGAGGTAACTTTGAACTGGCCGCCGGTGAGCTAGACGGAACAGAGCTATATTCCCCCTTTCATAAGCTAATAAGAGAAATATCGCTGAATTCTTGTTCTCAGGAACATCCCTGAGAAAGAGAATACGCCCTGAAGGTAGGCCTATAGACGGCCCCTTTTTAAGGCGTCCCCTCTTTTATGGTCGAAGCCGAGGGGATGAAATAAGCCCCGGCCTCCTACAGTGCTCCCAGGCTTACGAGGATGGGAAAATTCCCACCTAGTAAATTGTGGTCAGACAGGTTACTGCTCTCAAACCCTGTTTCCTGATAAGATGTTATCAATGACAATGCATGCCGAAACTTCATTAGCAATTTTAATCTCTCCTCATCCGGTGGTCCTGTGATCTCCCCTGCCTCCATTTGCTTTGTGATATTGTATTACCTTGTGAAGCAAGTGATCTCTGTGACCCACGCCCTATTCGTGCACTCCCTCCCCTTTTGAAAATCACTAATAAAAACTTGTTGGTTTTACGGCTCGGGGATCATCACGGATCCTGCCGACATGTGATGTCTCCCCCGGACACCCAGCTTTAAATTTCTCTCTCTCGTGCTCTCTCCCTTTATTCTCAACCCAGCCGAGACACTCAGGAAATAGAAAAGAACCCACGTTAAACATCGGGAGCGGGTTCTCCCGATAAGCGGCACTGACACTTCTCAGTCAAGCCCTAGGCACTGTGTCTTTAACAGAATGAAGGATCCTCAGCAGTGGAGGCCAGAGAAGGCCCGGTTCCCGCAGGCGTGGAGCCCAGTCCCACGGGGAGGGCTGTGATTACCATGCCAAACAGCAGGGCCAGCGTCTCAAAATCAATCCACTCCACCACATGGGTCAGGCTGGGTCTCTGCAATCAAAGCACAAATTTGCCAATTAATCCGTGCGCCACCATCCCAGTGATGAGCCTAACGACGCGCTGCCCCCTGCTGCAGACCCACTCAGTGGGTGGACCAGGGTTGGAAATCTCACCATCCACTTGCCTTTGAAGTTGGATTATATCGTTGCTGAAAAACAGTCTTGACCCAGGACATCTATAATGTCAAACCTATGCATTTAGTGATAAATTTTTTCTAGCCCCTGCCTCTGGCAGCTCCCACATGCAGGACTGGCCCTGGTTGCATTCCCAGTGGCGTCTGTATGTGCTCTCCGCAGCGCCGTGCCTGAGGCCAGATGACGGGAACTGGCATGGCCACCTGTCCCACTCTCAGCTGGGTTCCAGCACTGCCTCTCAGACAACTCTGGGCCTCAATCCCCAGTGGCCACTGGTCTCTGTTGTTTCCCTACATTTGTTCCCCATGTCCCTGCCAGAGAGGCCCTGCTCAGATCCAAACAGGACACTCTCATCCCCAAACACACCTCTCCAGGGGCCTCCTGATCTCTGCAGGACAGACCCTGACCCAACTGACTCCCACCTTTCTGCACCAGCTAGGATGGTCCCCTCTAGTTCCAACACCCAGATCCAGCCCCACCACAGCCCAGCTCCTCAGCCCTAGGCAAACATGCCCATGAGGAGCCTTTCCTCAGGCACGGTGAGGAGTCACACCACTGGGATGTGAGTGTGTGACAAAACCTATGAAAAATACTCTTCAATGCTGTAGCTTGTTAGTTCATACCTCTAGCCTGGTTCCTGGGCAAAAACATGGACGTGGCATATAAGATAGTGAAAAAAACAGCGAAAGCCTGAATCCTGGAACGTCTTTGAGCTGACGTTCCACTGAGTGGTGAGCCAGGGATTGGGACTGTGACAACTTACGTCGCCAATCACAGCCAGCGCTGCCAGTGCCGCCAGGGAACCCAGCATGGCCGCCAGAGTTCTGTGCACGACCTGGAAAGAAGCACAGGAAATTACTGCGTTCCAGTCCGCGAAGGAGTAGCACACATGAAGGCCTGTGTGGACGTGAGGGCCTGTATCTGCCACTGTGTACACATCTATTCAAATGATAAGTCACGGGTCTTGATGCTTCAGGCCTGGACACCCACAGACACATACAGCTACCACCAACCTGCCTTCTTAGGGAAGCTGCCTGCATTTGCTAAATCATTAGATGACCCTGATAAAGCAGGGGAAGGCCGGATAGAGTATGTTCTCTAAGAAAGGCCATAGCAAACTGTCATTAATTATTTGCCATATGCTCCCTTGGCAACTGGCCCATTCGTTCAGCAACATAAATCAATTCCTCCCAATTACTAGGCTGCTATTAAACCAAAGGTACACAGTCCAACACTTCATCAAATTGAGACTTCTGTGTTATCACAAAAGCATCTTTTCTATTTGATTATAATTCAAATCGAAGTGGAATTTCTAAGACAAAATATGGGAAAAGGCCAAGATGTGGAGAATTGGAGCCCTTATACATTGCTAGTGGGAATGTAAAATGGGCTAGCCACTGTGGAAAGCAGTTTGGCAGTTTCTTATGAAGTTAAACATAAATTTACCATATGACCCAGCAATTCTACTAGGAATCCACCCAACAGAAATGAAAACACATGTCCACACAAAGCACTGATGCTCATAACAACATTATACAAAGGAGGCGAAAACTGGAAACATTCCAAATGTCCATCTGTGGTGAAGGGATAGAGAAAATGTGGCACAGCTCGTACATGGATGAATGCTCAGAAGTGATGCTGGGGAAAGAAGCCAGACGCAAAAGACGGGGTCGGTCCATCTATATGAACATTCCAGAAAAAGTAAATTTAGAGAAACAGAAAGATCAGGGCTACCCAAGACTGGGAAAAGCAACAAAGGTTGACTAGAAACAGGTCCCAGGGATCCTTATGGGGTGATGAAATGTTCTAGAACTTGTAATGGTTGCAGAACTCTAAATCTGGTAAAAATAATTTAATCGTACATTTCCAAAGGGTGAAACTGTGGTATTTAAATTATACCTCAATAAATTTCTTTAAAAAAAAATACAAAAAGAATGCAACAAGAACAAGCAGAAAATTAAATGCTAGCATGCATTATTCATTTCTTAATCCCCTAAAAGGACTTTCACTACATTTTTTCACGCCTTCCATCTCACAGAACCTGACTCCCTTTACCAGTTATTACCTGAAACTCAAATTCTGACTAAAATTATTTCATTTATAATGTGTACTACTACATTCAAAGTTCTTTTTTCAAGAAATGTGATACTAGGTGTTGGCTTTTCACAGTTTCAGTTTTTAAGAGTTGTTTTGTTTTAAATGTAAATACCTAAAATCCAGTAAGTTGCTAACAAACTCTAATAATTCCTTCTGTTCGTTCTCTGCTTTTCAGTCTCAGTTTAGGACCTTTTTTTCAAGACGGAGTCTCACTCTGTCGCCGAGGCTGGAGTGCAGTGGCACTGTGTCAGCTCACTGCAACCTCTGTCTCCTGGGTTCAAGCAATTCTCCTGCCTCAGCCTCCCAAGCAGCTGGGATTACAGGTGCACGCTGCCACACCCAGCTAGTTTTTATATGTTTAGTAGAGACAGGGCTTCACCATGTTGGCCAGGCTGGTCTCCAACTCCTGACCTCAGGTGACCCACCCACCTCGGCCTCCCACAGTGCTGGGATTACAGGCATGAGCCACTGCGCCCGGCCAGTTTAGGGCCCAATTTAAGGATATTTCCTTATCCGATGCCGAGGGTGGCCCCAGGAAGCAGGCAGGGCAGGCATTCATCCCCGACTTGACAGCCATGGCACCAAGAGTGGATGTTCACCAGCTGGACATGGTGAGCAGGCGCCAGAGCCAGGCTGCCCTCTGCCCTACACAGCGCAAGGCGAAGACACTTCCCACTTCGGTATGTCTCTTTTTTGGCACTTAATTAAGTCTTCATGAGTAGAACAGGATGTGACAGCATGCAAATACAGCCCCTGGATGACAGGAGGAAGTCACTGCGGGGACAGAGCAGATAGGGATGAAGACTGCTCCAAGCCAGCCCTGTGATCTCACTCCGTGACACATTCCTTTCTTCTGGCTTAACCTTTGGGCTAACTTTGCACGGAAAAGAGACTTCCAGTAAAGAATAAAATGCCAGCCTGGAACGGTAGCTTACACCTGTAATCCCAGCACTTTGGGAGGCCAAGACAGGCGGATCACTTGAGGTCAGGTGTTCAAGACCAGCCTGGCCAACATCACAAGACCGCATCTCTACTAAAAGTTAAAAAAAAAAAAAAAAATAGCCAGGCGTGGTGGCACACACCTATAGTCCCAGTGACTCGGGAGGCTGAGGTGGGAGAATTGCTTGAGCCCGGGAGGCAGAGGCTGCAGAGAGGAAAGATCGCACCACTGCATTCCAGCCTCGGCAACAGAGCAAGACACCATCTCAAACAAAAACCGAAGAAGAGTGAAGAGCCATGACTGCCGGCCACTGGTCAGCAGGATTGGATAGCAGCAAAAATAACTAATTGTTATTGAGCACCTACTGCTGTGCACCTGGCCCTGGATTAAGTGCTCTGCACACACCATCTGCACCTTTCACGGCGACTGCATGACACAGAACTATGATAACCCACGGTGCAGAGGAGGAAACAGTCTCAGCAACACCGAGTGATTGTCCCTGTGTCAGAAAACAAAGGACACGCACACCCAGGATGCAGACCAGCACTTTCTTACTCCAGAGCACCTCCTCTCTCCTCGCGGGGCCTTGTTTGCTCATCTGTAAAATCAGAAAACTGCACTCCATACCTCAAGGAGCCCTCAGCTCTGGAGGAGGTCCGTGGACATCATGAAATCGAGTCCTAGCAGACTAACACACAAATGAGTAAACGACAAGGCAGACAGCCACGGCCCTCTCAGGACAGCCAGGCTCATCGTGGTCTCACGGGCACCCCAGCACCCGCGCTAAGTTCACTCCGCCCGCTGCCACCATCAACACCTTTCTCCCCTCCCTCGTCACACACACCGGCTTGCAAGTGATCCACACATGAGCATCTCTGTGGCCCACAGTGCTTAGGACATGTGGATGCAGCTGTCCCTGCTCAGAAACCCACCCTCTTCCATCAGCTCAGGGGCCCCACACACCATGTGGGAGGAGAAACCGTCACTTGCCATTTAAAAAATGGAAAAGCACGCTGATGATCAGCCTCTAGGACGTGGAATAAAACTTTTTCAACTACATGGCTCTAGAAGAAGATGAGTTCATTACTTCAGATATAATGATGGACATTCCTAAATTATGCTTAAGAAACAGAATTTTCAGCTATTAGAAATAAAAAAAAATTCTGATAAATGGGCCTAAAGAGTAAAAATAATAAAAAGTCTTAAAAGATGCCTTAAAACAGGGTCCCCAAGTCCCCTAACCCCGCCACGGACTAGTACCAGGGCCGCACAGTGGGAGGTGAGCTGGGCAAGTCAGCATGACCACCTGGGCTCTGCCTCCTGTCAGGTCAGCGGCAGCATCAGATTCTCATAGGAGCATGAACCTTACTGTGAACTGCACACGGGAGGGATCTATGCTGCACACTCCTTATGAGAATCTAACTAAAGCCCGATGATCTGAGGTGGAACAGTTTCATCCCAAAATGATGTCCTACCCCACGGTCCATGGAAAAATTGTCTTCCAGGAAACTGGTCCCTGGTGCCAAAAAGGCTAGGGGCCACTGACTTAAAGGACTGTATAAAGGTTCTCTTCCTGCCCATGCTCTGGGAAATACAGCACACCTCTTCCTACACCCAAACCACTTCCCAGGCACAGAACGCACCACCTAGCTTCCCAGGCACCGCCTCACAGAGCCAGCCACCGTTCTACCACCACACTCCTCTCCAGTCGAGCACACGCTCTGTGCCCCCAGATTTCTTCGCCAGGAGTCTGGCTGCGAGCTCCTGTGAGCGTGGTGAGCCTCTCTTGGTTTCTTCAGTGCTCTGCAGGGCAAGCAATACCTGCTGAGCGAAGGAGGAACAGAAAGTGCAAGAACAGAGCCTGCAAAACAGCAGGCCAGCATCGCTTCTTGGGAGAAGAAAGGAAAGATTTTGGGGGTAGCCCCCAAGGAAATTATCTAGGGGATCTCTGATCTTCATGCATCGCCCCTCCATGGTCACACAGGTTTACAGCTAGCCATCAGGTAAATTCCAGATAGGTGGGATACTGAGCAGATAGAAAGACAAACCTTCTTTTGGTTACCATTTGCATGGAAATCGTAACAAAGACAGCAGGGATAGCTAAAGTTGTATCAGACAAAATAGACTTTAAGTCAAAAACTGTCTCTAGAGACAAAGAAGGCCATTACCCTCCCCCTTCCACTGATAAAAGGGTCAATTCAACAGGGACCTATCACAGTTATAAATAAGTACACACCCAAAACCAGAGCACCTAACTATACATAGCAGTATTCACAGAGCTAAAGGGAGAAACTGACAGCAATGCAATGTAATAGGGGACTTCAATGTCCCATTTAAGATAATGGATAGAACATCCAGACAGGAAACAGCAGACTTGAACAGCACTTACGCCAAGTGGACCTAACAGAGATAGACCGAACTTTCCACCCAAAAGCGAAAAATAGACATTCTTCTCTAGCATACCCAAAAAATTCTTCAGGATATATCACATATTAGGTCACAAACAAGTCTTAACAAATTTTATTTGTTTTAAAAAAAATGTTGTCTTAGAGACAGTCTCCCTCTGTCACCCAGGCTGGAGTGCAGTGGTCCCATCAAAGCTCCCTGCAGCCTTGAACTCCTGGACTTAAGCAATCCCCCTGCCCCAGCCTCCTGGGTAACTAGGACTACAAGTATGCACCACCACGTCCAGCTAATTTTTTTTTTTTTTTTTTGCAGAGATGGAAGTCTTGCTATGTTGCCCAAGCTGGTCTTGAACTTCTGGTCTCAAGTGATCCTCCTGCCTCAACCTCCTAAAGCACTAAGATTATAAGCATGAGCCAACATGCTTGAACTTAACAAATTTTAGAAGATGTAAATAATAAGTATATTTTCCAAACACAATGGTATAAAACTAGAAATTCGTAACAGAAGGAAAATAGGGAAATTGATAAATATGTAAAAATTAAACATTTTTTTTTTTTTTTTTTGAGATGGAGTCTTGCTCTGTCACCCAGGCTGGAGTGCAGTGGCGCAATCTCGGCTCACTGCAGCCTCTGCCTCCCAGGTTCAAGCAATTCTCCTGCCTCAGCCTCTCGAGTAGCTGGGACTACAGGCAAGCACCACCACACCTGACTAATTTTTGTATTTTTAGTGGAGACAGGGTTTCACCGTGTTGGCCAGGATGGTCTTGAAGTCCTGACCTCGTGATCCGCCCACCCCGGCCTCCCGAAGTGCTGGGATTACAGGTGTGAGCCATCTCACCCGGCCGCAACATGCTCTTGAACAACCAATGTGTCATAAAAGAAATAAAATGGAAATCAGAAAGTATCTTGAGACAGACAAAAATGGAAACACAACACACCAAAATTTATGGGACACAGCAAAAGCAGTTTAAGAGGGAAGTTGCTAGTGACAAATACCTACCTCAAAATCATTAGCCTGATTGGATCACACTACAGTGTAAACATGAATTGAAACCACATTGTGCCCCATACATACATACAATGATTATTTGTTAATTAAAAATAAAACAAAACTGTAAAAAAGAAGAAAGAGCTCAAATAAACAACCTAACTTTATACCTCAAGGAAATAGAAGAGCCCGCTAAGCCCAAAGTTGACAGAAGGAAAAAAATATGGCAGAAAGAAATGAAACAGAGAGTAGAAAGACAGCTGAAGAGATCAACAAAACTAAGAGTTGGTTTTGAAAAGAGGAACAAAATTAATGGAACTTTATCTAGACTTACCAAGAAAAAAAAAAAGAGAGAGGACTCACATAAATAAAAGTATAATGAAAAAGAAGACATTACAACTGATATCATAAGAGGCTACTGTGAACAATTACATGCCTACAAATTGATAGCCTAGAAGAAGCTGGTAAATTCCTAGAAACATACAAACTACCAAGACTGAATCAAGAAAAAACAGAAAATCTGAACAGACCAATAAGAAGTAAGAAGATTGAAGCACTAATCAAAAACCTTCCAACAAAGAAAGTCTCAGGACCAATGGCTTCACATGTAAATTCTACCAAACATTTAAAGAATGACAATCCTGGAACTTTTGCAAAACTTCAAACTTTTGCAAAAAAATGAACTCGTTTTATAAAGCCAGTGTTACCCTTCATACCAAAGCCAGATAAGGACACTACAAAAAAAAAAAAAAAGAAACAAAGGGAAGAGGAAAGAGAGAAAGAAAGAAAGAGAAAAAGAAGAAGGAAAGGAAGAAAGAAATAACTAATTTCAGGCCAATATCCCTGATGAACATAGATGCAAAAATGCTCTACAAAATACTAGCAAACTGAATTCAGCAGCACATCAAAAGGATCATATACCATGATTAAGTAGGAATTATTCCTGAATCCAAGGACAGGTTCAATATACACAAATCAATAAATGTGATACACTGCCTTAACAGAATAAAGGATAAAAATCATAGGATCATCTCAATGAATGCAGAAAAGGCATTTGAGAAAATTCAACATCCTTTCATAATTAAAAGCTCTCAACAAATAAGGTATAGAATAAATGTACCACAACATAATAAAGACCATATATAACAAGGCCCACAGCTAACATTACACTCTAGAGTGAAAAGCTGAAAGCTTTTCTTCTAAGATCAGGAACAAGCCAAGGACACTCACTCTCACCACTTCTATTCAACGTGGTACCAGAAGTACTAGATGGAGCAATTAGACAACAACAACAAACATTAAAAATGTCCCAATTGGAAAGGATGAAGTTAAACTCTATTTGTTTGCAGATGATGTGATCTCATATATAGAAAACCCTAAAGACTCTACCAAAACTCTGCTAACACTAATAAACAAATTCAGTAAATTTGTAGGATACAAAATCAGAGCACATACAAATCAGTTTCATTTCAATATGCTAACAATGTACTATCCGAAAAAGAAAGAAAACAATCCCATCTATAACAGCATCAAAAAGAATAAAATAGGAATAAATTTAACCAAAGAGGTTTCAAGATCTGTACACTGGAGACAGTAAGATATGAATGAAGAAATCAAAGAAGAACAACTAAATGGAAAGATATCCCATGTTCATGGTTTGGAGGAATTAATATTGCTACAGTGTCCATAACTACCCAAAGCAGACTACAGATTCAACGCAATCCCTATCAAAATTCCAATGACATTCTTCATAGAAATAGAAAAAAAAAAATTCCAACTGCATTCCTCATAGAAATAGAAAAAACAATTCTAATTTATATGGAACCACAGAAGACCCTACATAGCCAAATCAACATTGAGTAAGAAGGAAAAAGCTGGAGGCATGACACTTCCTGATGTCAAACTATATTACACATCTATAGCAATCAAAAGAGTATGACTGGCATAAAAACAGATATACAGACCAATAGAACAGAAGACTGAAGAGCCCAGAAATAAACCCATACATGTTACAGTCAACTAATATTTAATAAGAATGCCAAGAATACACAGTGGGGAAAGGATAGTCTCTTCGATAGGTGGTGTTGGGGAAGCTGGATAACCACATACAGAAGAATGAAAGTGGACTCTACCCTACACCATATACAGAAATTGATTTGAAATTGATTAAAGACTTAAATTAAGACTTGAAACTGTAAAACTTCTGGAAGAAAACACAGGGAAAAGCTCCTTGATGCTGGTCTTGACAATGATACCAAAAGCACAGGTAACAAAAGCAAAAAATGAACAAGTGGAACCATATCAAATTAAAAAGCTTCCGCACAGCAAAGGAAACAAACAACAAAATGAAGACAGACTCAAAATACTTGCAAACCATATACCTGATAAGGGGTTAATATCGAACATGTGTAAGGAACTCATACAAATCAACAGCAAAAACATTAATATCCTGACCAAAAAATAGACAAAGGATCCAAATAGACATTTTCCCAAAGAAGACGTGCAATTGGCTCCAAGGTTCACGAAAAGGTGCTTAGCATCATTAATCATCAAATGCACGTCAGAAATACAATGAGATACTGCCTCACACCTGTTAGAATGGCTGCTATAAAAAAGACAACAGATAACAAGTGTTGAGGAGGATGTGAAGAAAAGGGAACCCTAGCATGCTGTGGGGGTGCAAATTAGTACAGCCACATGGAAAGCAATACAAAACTTGCTCAAAACTTAAAAATAGATCTACCATATGACGGAGAAAATCCCACTTCTGGGTCTATATTCGAAGGAAATGGAATCAGAATCTCAAGCAGATATCTGGGCGGCCATGTTCACTGCAACCTTATCCACAGTAGCCAAGACACAGAAAAAACCTAAGTGTCCACAATGGATGGATGAATAAAGAAAACATGTTTCATATACACACACACACACACACACACACACACGGAATATTATTCACCCGTAGAAAGGAAGGAAATCCTGCCAATTTGGCACAACGTGGACGAACCTGAATGCTAAGTGAAGTAAGTGACACAGAAGGACAAATACTGCATGATCTCACTTATATGAGGCCAAAGGGAGCTCTACGGGTCAGGGGTGGAAGGAGAGGAGGGTGTGGGAGATGAGGAGCTGACCGTCAGAGCTAGGCACTGGGGCAATGTGGTCAGGGAGTGGTTTGGACTTAATTCTACATTTCTCATTTAAAACATAACCAACTACGTGCCAAAAAAACACATATTTTTCTTTTTTTGTGTGCCTGTGAAGGAGAAAAGAAATAAGGAACAAGGAGGAAGGGTGAAGGAAAAATGTTGCAGAGAAACTTCCAAACCATTTGGACACATCAGGAAGGAATAGATGAAGGCACTCAAGCCACAGGACGGCTGCCTGAACTCACAGCACTGCCCCAGGGAGCTGCAGCCCCAGGATGTGGTGCTGGAGAACAGCATGCACCTCGCTGATGCCCGGAGGCCGCGCACAGCCCTGACAAATGCCCAGCAGGGCAGAGTTGCAGAGGAGCCATGCAGGCCCCTGGTTCTCTGCAGCATCGGCTCCACGGACGGATTCCAGCCAGGTGACCTGGAGCCTGGAGAGGCCAAGAGCTGCCGGGCCCACGGCACTCGGCACCAGAAGTACAACAGAGTGGGCTGAGAGCACCAAAATGTTCAAGTAGGTCACTGACACAGCAAATAGTGGCTAACAGAAATTGGTTCAGACTCGAGACCCTCCAGAAGCAAAATGCTAAAATATATGGCAAAAGTTTCAAGGTTGGGCAGGAGGCACCAAAAAAGCTGACACAAGAGGCCAGAAAAATGGCAACTAGTTTTGCACAGTAGCAAAACATGCAGTAAGGGTGTCCCCTGCGATACCAAGGAAGTTAGAAAATATACCTAACCAACCTGGATCTCTGGAACACAGAGAGTTGAGTTGAGGCTGGAACAGGGGAAGGTAAGAGGTGTGTGGCAGATGCCCGACCATGGGGCTGCACGGCGTGGTACGACCCCATGGGGCCTCCCTGGAGGGCCTGCTCCGCCTCCTTCCTTTCTCTGCGCAGTGGAGGTGGGCTGTTGTGAGTGCCTTGCCTCACTGTGGTCTGTGGGGTGCATGAGGGCAGAGAATGCCCACTCGGAGGCTGTGGCTGCTGGTCCTCATCCCACCACCAGCTCCTGCATTGACGGCAGGAGCCCTTAATGGCAAGAAAGCTTTTGGGGAGGAGATTGTGTACCTGGTGTGAGCAGTAAACCTGTGCCTGCTGAGTGGTCCAGGAGAGCCGGGTTCCTGTGTTCTCAGTCCTTTTCTGCAGGCTGATGGGGTGGGCTCGAGGCCACGCGGGAGCCTCCCAGGGCTGCGTCTGTCCCTGCTGCTGAGGCCTGCTGTCCTCTGCTCTTACATGGATGTGATGAGTTCCTGGCCCCTTGTTCTTGTTGATATTTTGTCATTATTGTGTGCTAGCTGATGTGTTCCCTTTGCAAGGCCCCTCGGACACCGTGTGACCCAAGGAGAAGGTACACACTCCAAATTCAAATATTTTCTTGTTAGGTATTGCCCACAAATACGGAGTCGCTTTTCTAGCTTGTATTTTGCAGAACAATAGATCCCAGAGCTCGAAGGCACCACAGGAAATCAGTGGAGCAGTCCCCGAGCATCCGATCTCCCAAATCAGGACAATTGTATCCCTGAATTTTCAGTACTCAGATCCTAAGGTACAAATTCCTGTTGTACATGGAAAAGCTTTCTGCTCAGAAGCTACAGCAGCTTAGCTCCGCAGAACAGCCTGTGAGCCGCCAACTCCGCCAGCTTCGGAGAGTCCCAGCGGCCAGCCGCACCTCCCGGCTTAGAGTCGGATGTTCCCCAAGCTGCTTTCGCCTGACCATATCCCTAAATACACAAGATCGAATCCGAGGCGGCTCCGGAAGCTGGCGGTCCCCACCCAGGACACCCGTCCCCGCCCCACACGCGCTGCCGCGTTCGTCTCCCACGACAAGCCAAGAGATGTTCCTGTTTTGTGGGTGAGGGGAGTCAAGTGTGGAGAAACCACAACCCAGAGTCTGAAACCTGCATTCTGGCTGCTGCCCGCTGCGTGCGGCGAGCGGCGGGAGCGCGGGGCCCTCCGTGGTGCAGCGCGCGGACCGAGCGCAGGGCAGTGCCCCCGAGCGAGCGCTGAGCCCGAGGTGTGCCAGTGACTCGGCCCTCGGGGTTTCTTAGAAATGGGATCTCAGAGTTGGCGAGGTCCCTCGACGTCCGCGAGCGCGGCGGCCCACCCCCGCCCGGCCTGCTCGCGGCCTCCATCTGGGCGCTCCGGAGGCCCAGGGCCACGCGCGCACCCGCCCGCGCCGCCAGCTCCCTCCACCGCGTCCCGCTGCAGCCACGCCGTCCCCAGCGGGGAAAGGTGACCTCAGAGTGACGCGAAACCGAGGGTCTCGGCCGGCCCCTCCCCGGCTCTGCTGGTGTCCACATAGGGCCCGCGCAGAGACACCGTCCAGCCGCCGCCACCCAGGCCCTGGGCCCCGCGGGTGCGCAAGACGCCCTGCTCCTCCTTCCTGTGGGTCTCTCTGCGCGTCACTGATCCTTCCATTTACCAAAGGAGCCCAGGGAAGAACATCAGTCCATCGCCTCCTGTTTTCAACATGGAAAAGCAGCCTGCGCCATGGAAAGACCTGTGCAAACTAGACAGCAGAAACGGCTCCGCCCCTCTCAGCCCCTGCTGGGTGCCCTGCGGCGCCTGTCCCCGTGGTGTAGGAGCCAGTCCCCAAGCGAGAGAGAAGAGGGTGTGCTGCGTTGTCCCCGGGGCACTCTTGCCTGCCACCCAGCTCCTGAGAGCACTGGCTCTGGAAACCACCTCTCCAACCAGAGTGTGGGCAACAGGCTGAGGCCCTGACTTGGAAGCTGGGCTGCAAGGGAGGCTGTGGAGGCGCCAGCAGGGCACCCAGACCGTCTGGCACACACCTGCACACACACAGGTAGTCACAACCCCCTCACCTCACATATATGGTCTCACACTCACCCTCCCTCACGCCACACACTAACACAGTCTCACACACACACTAACTGGTATGCACAGACACAACCATGCAGTCACACATGGTGACACCCAGAAACGTGGTCTGACACACACCCTCACATGCCCACACTAACAGTCTCGCACGCTAACTCACTAACGTGCACACACACACAGTCACACTCTCACATGCACAGACACATGGTCTCACGCACACCCACCCTCACTGTGACTCACACACAGCCTCATATGCACTTAAACAGTAATACACACACTCATGTACTAACACACACACAGTCACACACTCACGTGCACCCCAATGTCCTTCCACTTGATCCCGCGCCCTCACGGCAGCCCGATCTTTTGATGACAGACAAGGCCATGAGGGATCATCAGACTGTGGGGGAGGAAGCCCCTCCATCCCTTGAGCCCCAGATTTCTTCCTGTATATAAAAAGAAGTCACCACGCCTCACAACGTGGCTGTGACGGAAACCGTGCGGGCCTCGCCTCACACTGCCCCTGTGAGCCGGACCAAGGTGTCAGGGCGTCCAGGAGGCAGGCAAGCTCGGGAGGCTCCTCTCACACTGCCTGCAGCTCAGCTCAGCTCAGTTCAGCCTGCCAGTCCTGGGCACCCCCACTTCCCCTCCTGAGGAGGAGGCTGATTCCATAGAAAGGGCTGCGATTCCACAGAAAGGGTGGGGGGTGTCCTGAACCTAGGTTCAAGCCTGCCTTCACCGCCTCCCAAGCCCGCGTCTCCCCAACCCTGCGTCTCCCCAAGCTCACGTCTCCATTGGCAAAACAGCACAACACCTCCTTCAGAGACCTTCTGTGTGAGTTTCCCAGGCTGCTGTCACCAAACCCACCCTCCTCCCGTCCTGCAGGTAAGACATTCAGCGGGTGCGCTCCATTCCACATCGAGGCCTTGCAGGAGCGCATTCCTTTGCAGGCTCTAGGGGAGAATCTATCCCTCACTTTCCCCTAACACCCAAATTCCACAAACAGGATCCCTCTCTTCATCTATCCCTCACTTTCCCCAACACCCAAATTCCACGAACAGGACCCCTCTCTTCCAGCTTCAAAGCCATCAATGGTGAATCAAGCCCTCACATCACAGTTCTGTGACCCTTTATTCCATAGTCACATCCCCCTCTGACCACAGCTGGGAGGGCTCTCCATTTGTAAAGACCCACTGAGCTCACCCAGACAATCTCTACATCACAAAGTCGCTGGCATAATCACTCAGCAAGGCCCCTTTTGCCATGTGAGATCCCATATGCAAATGGTCGGGGGTTAGGATGTGGACATCTTGGGGGAAGCGGTCATTAATCAGCCTACTGCACCTTTCAGAATCAACACAGACGGCAGGAGCATGACGGGCGTCTGTTCACCTTGCACAGCCTACTGGGCACTGGCTACAGGTAATTCCCATCTCCTTGAGAAGCGCCACACCCTGGTGAGAAATGTGGACTCCAAAGGCAGCCCCTGGCCAGCTGGGGGACTTTGGGCAAGCGGTCTGACTTCTCTGTGCTTGATGTCCTCATCTATAAAATGGAGGTGGTGATAAAGTCGGCCTCATGGGATTGTGGGGTGTCTATTAACACAGAGAGAATTCCCAGAACAGGGCTGGCCTCTCCGCACACGTTAGCTCCTGTGGTTATCACCATGATCATTTTCTTTGAAGTCAGAGCCCTCAAGACTCACTGTGGCCCTCCCTCCTGCACTGGCTTCCTTTTGCCCCACCAGCCACCACCTCTCACTGGATCTGGCTTTGAACAACAGCACGCTCCAGGGCTCACTGCATGTGCAGGAACAGCTAAGGGCATGCAAAAGAGAGCCATCCAGGAGATGAGGTTGGAAAGGGTCCACCTCCTTCAAGCAGTCTGCAAAATTCTTGCCATTTTTCTAAGGAATGACGTGGCTACCCATTTTGAGAAACCTGAAATGCTGGATTGTGAACTTGCCAGGAAAAAACGTGAGTAGCATGGCCCATGGCCAGAAGACCTATGTCCCATCCCGACTCCTTCAACTGCAAAAGTGTCTTTGCAATTCAGTTTATGTGTTAAGCAGAGAGACTGTATTACATAATCCACCAGCTTTCCTACAGTTCTGAAGGAGTCCTTTTCAAGGAAGAAAAGGAGAGGCATCTCTGGAACAAGGTAATGGAGCAAGTCTGCTGGAGCTACAGGATGCAATATGTTCCGTGAATCAGCAGTAAGAAGAGGCTTGCAGACAAAAAGAAAGGAATGAGGGGGCAGAGCTGCTGGCTACAGATTTAAATTGCATCTCTGCAGAGCATCATAAGAACAGAAACTAGGAAAACCTAACTTGGAGGTTTGCAGTGTTATGGTATGTGCATTGGGTTTTGAAATGCAGCCTCTTCCCTCTCCAAATATGCTTCCCATTTCTGTAAATTAAAATGGAGACTTCCTGGAAGATAGAAGGTGTTCCCTATCCACCTCTCCTGAATTTAATTTCACAGTTAATTTTTAAGCCAAACACTACACAAACTCCTAAATTACATATGAAAGGAACAAAGCAGTGAAACACGATGTTCCCCAAAGGCTGCTACAACTACATAAAGTGGGTGAAGGGAAAGAAAGGGCCTGCTTGTTTGCAGCAGAAAGCAGCAGTGGTGGCAAATCCTTCTGAAAACGTAACACCAGGGGTTGGATGAAAGACACATGGAGAAAATGCCTTGTCTCATTTATGTTGTGAAGTATTATTCATTAAGACTGTGTCAGAACTATTGTAATATAATTTTATATAGTATAAGGGCATAGAAGCCTTAGCTCTGATAATGGAATTTTTAGAATGCTGCATTGGGAAATCTCCCAGAGCCCTATTATAGACGCAAAGTGCAAGAGTTAGGAGGATTGCTCCAACTGTGTTTCCAGGACTTTCAACAAGAACTACTTTACAAGGATGGGCCGGTCGCGGTGGCTACGCCTGGAATCCCAGCACTTTGGGAAGCCGAGGCAGGCAGATCATGAGGTCAGGAGTTTGAGACCAGCATGGCCAACATGGTGAAATCCCATCTCTACTAAAGATACCAAAAATTAGCCAGGGGTGGTGGCATGCACCTGTGATCCCAGATACTTGGGGAGCTGAGGCAGAAGAATTGCTTGAACCCAGGAGGCGGAGGTTGCAGTGAGCCAAGATTGCACTACTGCACTCCAGCCTGGGTGAGATTCTATCTCAAAAAGAAAAAAGAAAGAAAGAAAAGAAAAAGGAACTACTGCATAAGGATGAAAGATACAACCCCAAATCCTCAGGCAAGAAAGTGTCAATCAGGATGATTATCTGTAGGACCAGAAGTATCAATAACCCAAAGTATTTCCTGAAATAATTTCATCCCATCCAGCTATTAAAAGACCTAAGGGAACCCTGGCTGATCCTTTGTTCCCATTCAGTCACTCATGGGTCATTAGGCACAAAGTCGGGGTGGAAAGTGCCCCCTATGCAGCAGCCAAGTTAGACCAGACCCAGAGGACCTTTGCACCTGTCTCAAGTATCTGAAGATGCTCTGGAAACATCTGTTCAATATTTATTGAGCACTTCCTCTATGCCAGGCAGTGTCCAAGGCACTGGGAATCAACACTGAACAAAAGCAACCAACAACAGACACAGTAAGTGAGATGGAGCCCCCATGACAAAGCACGTACAAAGTAAAGCAGAGGTTCCTCTTCAAAGACTGTCCTCTCCATCTAATTAGAAACAAATAGTAACTTCTCTTAGAAGCAAAATGTATTCAGAGACCTGTGCTAACATTGTTAAATATCTGCTAGCCATAATAAAGAAATCAATGTGCTTTATGTTCTTAGCTGCCAAAATTTAGCATCAATATTTGTCCTGGTATGCTTACACTAGTCCAAGCAAGCATTAGCTCATAGCCTGTTCCTCTTCCTTATTTAAAGGTGTTTTTTTACCTTTCTCAGCATTTGACAAGTTACTTCCTCCTTCCTTTGTTCTCCTCTGCCTTTGCCTCTTTTAAAAAGTTCTAAGTTGCTAGCCAATCAAGACAAATAAAAAAAAGTGAGGTCCCATTTCACCAATGGAAAGCGGACACAGCAGTAAGGTAGACGTGTCAGGTGATAAATGACCCTGTCTCCCTTGTTCGGTGTACTCTCATGGCAAAACTACTGGTGAGTGTACCCTTTCTGCGGAAAGTATAAAAATAGCCTTGCTGGGGGAATTAAATTTATGTTCAAGTGCTATTTCTTTACGCACCGAAAAACAAACATTTCAAACAGAGCGGATGAGAAGGGATCAGGGAGGAAGCCATAGCCTGAGGCAACAGCGTCAGCCTCTGGGGAGCGGCTGGCAGCAGCAGATCGGAAGGATAGGCAGGGGCATCTGCAAGCCACCCCAAGACTCCCCTGAGTGGAGCAGTGTGCAGACGGCAGTGGCACAGCCTAAGCATGCTTGCCTGCAGCATCTAGAGACCTCCAGTTCTGGGGAAGCAGCCTTGCCTAAAACAAGACAACTTCTGAGTCCTTGCCCAAGGCAAATTCTACCCCTAGAGTAGATCCTAGGAATGATGCAATGTTGGCTCCACTGCTGGAGAGCCCACAGGGCTGGCGATTGCATCCAGCTCTCCCTTCATAATGTGGACCTTCCCCTAGGGAGTGCTGGACACAGAAGTCACAGAAACATAAGGTAGAACATCCTATTCCTTTAGCACCCCTGCAGCCTTTTCTACCTTCCACATCAAGTTACAGACACAACAAAAGGATAGTGTTGGGGTTTCACAAGTTGTTGCTTAGACTACCTATATAAAATTTATATTTGCAAGTTATACTACTATTATAAGAAAGGAAAATCATATTACTTTAAGTCCACAGAATATTTATCAAGATAGACCATAAACCTGGGTCATTAAGAAAAAAGTCAACAATGCCCAGACACAGTGGCTCACATCTGTAATCCCAGCACTTTGGGAGACCGAGGCAGGCCAGGAGTTCGAGACCAGTCTCGAACATGGCAAAAGCTCGTCTCTACTAAAAATACAAAAAGTAGCCAGGCGTGGTGGTGTGTGCCTGTGGTCTCAGCTACTTGGGAGGCTGAGGCATGGGAATCACTTGAACCCACGATGCAGAGGTTGCAGTGAGCTGAGATTGCACCACTGCACTCCAGCTTGGGCAACAGAGTGAGATTCAGTCACACTCACATACACACACACACCCAGAGTCAACAAATGTAAAGAATTAAATATAGTGTAAGTTCTGTAACTGTAAGTGAATCAAACTATAATTTAGTAATAGAAAGACAACAAGAAAATCTATAATATCTAGAATTTAAACAACACACATCTAAATAATCTATGGGTCAAAGTGAAAGTCTCAGGGAAATTTAAGAATTAGAGAGAACTAACTGAAACTAAAAACACAACAGATCAAAATCTGTAAGATGCAGCTAAAGCAGTGCTGACAGGGAAAATTATAGTAACAAATGCTCACATTAGAAAAGAAAGATTTGTTCCAGGTATACAAGTCTGGTCCAATTTTCTAAAATAAATCAATGTAATCCACCATATCAAGCAGCTAATGAAAAAATGATATGAGCACATCACCTGACACAGAAAAGATGCTGACAAAACTCAACACCCAATTATGGTTTTAAAAAAAAGAGAGAGAAAGAAAGGAAAAAACACAACAAAAAAAAAAACCCTCTTAGTACATTAGGAAAAGAAAAGAATTTCCTCAGTCTCATAAAGAGCATCTACAAAAAACCAATAATATCATACTACATAGTGAAAGACTGAATGTTTTCCCTTGAAGATTGAGAACAATGCCAATCTTACCATTCTCATACTTGCCACTGCAATAAGGCAAGAAAAAGAAATTAAAGACATACAGACTGGAAAAGAAGAAATAAAACTGTCCTCATTGCAAATGACATGATTGTCTACATAGGAAATCTCAATAATTTTATTTTTTAAAAACTCTGAGAAGTAATAGATAAATTCAATAAAATAACAAGGTACAAGATTAACACACAGAAAAATGCATTTATATGTACTGACAATAGATAAGAGGAAATCAAAATAAAAACTCAGTACCATTTACAATTGCTCCAAAGAAAAGGAAACAGGTATAGATTAAGAAAAGATGTGCAAGATCAGTATCATGAAAATTATTTAAAAAATCAAAGAAAACCAAAATAAATACTATGTTTCGAGACTAGAAGGCCATTCTAAAATGTGGATGCCAAAGCACCACATGAAAAAGCAATTGAAGTCCTAGAAAATAGAAATGTAACTTTATTCCAATAAAGCTGGAGGAAGAAGAGGGGAAAATGTATACGGGAAAAAAATGGCCACAGAATAGCCAGAACAATTTTGGGAAAAAAAAATAAGTAAGTGTGAGGAATCACTCTTCCCAGTGTCCAAACTTACACCTGCAATAATCAAGATAGTGTGGTACTGGTGGAGGAACAGACACATTACCAATGGGACAGAATAGAGAACCCAGAGATATACCCCACAAATATGTCCAATTAACTTTTAACCAAGGAGCAAATGCAATGCAATTGAGGAGGGATAGTCTTGTCGATTAATGGTGCTGGCCCAATTGGACATTCATAGGTTTAAAAATGAACCTTCACTTAAAACTCTCACACAAATACAAAAATAACTCAAGGCCTGGCACAGTTGCTCACACCTGTAATCTCAGCACTTTAAGAAGCCAAAGCAGGAGAATCTCTTGAGGCAAGGAATTCAAGACCAGCCTGGGCAACATAGCAAGACCCTAATTCTACAAAAAAAATTTAAAACTTAGTCAGCTATGGTATTGCACACCTGTAGTCCCAGCTACTTGGGAGACTGAGGCAGGAGGATCACTTGAGCCCAGGAGTTTGAGGCTGCAGTGAGCTGTGATCATGCCACTGCACTCCAGCCAGGGTGACAGAGTGAAACCTTGTCTCAAAGAAAAAAAATAATAATAATAAAACTAACTCAAAATAGATCCTGGTCTTAAAAGTAAAACTGAAAAAAAAAAATTAGAAAACCCATCTTTGGACTCTGGAATTATTGCAACTAAGGATTAAGTTCTTAGACTTGACAGCCAAACCACAATCTATAACAGAAAAAAATTGGCCCAGCACGGTGGCTCATGCCCGTAATCCCAGCACTTTGTGAGGCCAAAGTGGGTGGATCACTTGAGGCCAGGAGTTCGAGACCAGCCTGGCCAACATGGTGAAACCCGGTCTCTACAAAAAATACAAAAAAATTAGCCAGGCGTGGTGGCGCACGCCTGTAGTTTTAGCTACTTGGCAGGCTGAGGCAGGAGAATCACTGAAAGCCAGGAGACGGTGTTGAAATGAGCCGAGATCAGGCCTTTGTACTCCAGCCTGGGCAACAGAGGGAGACTCTATCTCAAAAAAAAAAAAAAAAGGCTGGCACTGTGGCTCACACCTGTAATCCCAGCACTTTGTCTCCAAAAAAAAAAAAAAAGAAAGAAAAGAAAAGAAAAATTATAAACTAGACTAAAAGAAAATATTTGCAAACCACATATCCAACAAAGTCTTCATAATATATAAAGAACAGTCACAGCTCAACATTTACAAAAATGAACAATTCAATTAGAAAATAAGCAAAAGGCATGTACAAACATCACACTGAAGAAGATACACAGGTGGCAAATAAATACATGAAAAAATAATGTCCAACATTATCATCATGAGAGAAATTAAGTTGAAAGCACAGTAAGATATCACTGCACACCAACAGAAAGACCACACCCTGTCACAGGCAGGGGCACGTGGACAGCTATGACAGAAGGGCCTTGGACCACCAGATGTGGAGACCAAGCCGTGCAGGGAGACCTGCTGAAAGATTGCCAGGAAACAGATGGGCTATATGGGGAGGCAGCCTCTGGAGGTCTTGGGCTGCCACACTGCTCGTGGAATACAGGGACTGCCCTCCAAGGCCCTTCCTGAGACCTGCCGCATTTCCTTCTGTGTGTGGCTGGTTTCTGTGTGGTGGCCTCTGCTTTTTGTTTCTACAAGGGCAAAAACCACGTCGAACTGGCCTCTTTACAGGACTTTTAAAATCTAGAGATGGCTTTCTGTAGAGAAGGAGAGGTTTTTTTCTAAATGACTAATAATAATGACCATTAATTAATGAAAATTAATCTTTGCTAATTATGTAGTTTTCAAAGGTTGAACAATTTTACAAAAAAGGTGAACAAACCCTAGAATAACAGAGAAGCCCATTAAAAATAATTGGCATTCAGATATGTTAAAAGATCATTATCCTTGTGTGTCTTCATTGGAACAGCTAACGGAGTTGGGAAGAGAAACCGATGCTTTTGTATGCCTCCCTAATGCAGCACTGTGCCGGGTGTATTATGAGGCTGATATACCATAACAGAAATAAAGCTCTGATAGGGAACAGGGTTTTTATTATGTGTGGGGTATTTTGTTTTGAGTAGCTTTATATTGCCCTTAGGTCTGGAGTTGGCCGTGTACCTATGTATCCTAAGTATTCACGGCAGTGAACTCCTTTATTAACATTCATGTTATGGCAAGAGTTGTCCTGCTCTGCATTGGAAAGCTAATCCTACCTTGTCAATCTCAACCGACTTTTTTTTCTTTCAGATAGGTAAATTTTGTCAGCTAGTTTACTATGTTCCTTGAATATAAACAGGTTATAATACTACCCTGTTCACTTTACTAAATATAAGTACAGTAATGATGCATCATTAGCAAATGAGGTATGCTAGGTAAAATGTGTATGTTTGCCTTGACATGTTTTTACATTTTGGCATGTTTTTGCGATGGCTGGTACCGGTTGTTCCTTTCCATGTTTAGGGCTTCCTTCAGGGTCTCTTGTAAGGCAGGCCTGGTGGTGACAAAATCTCTAAGCATTTGCTTATCTGTAAAGGATTTTATTTCTCCTTCACTTATGAAACTTAGTTTGGCTGGATATGAAATTCTGGGTTGAAAATTCTTTTCTTTAAGAATGTTGAATATTGGCCCCCACTCTCTTCTGGCTTGTAGAGTTTCTGCCGAGAGATCTGCTGTTAGTCTGATGGGCTTCCCTTTGTGGGTAACCCGACCTTTCTCTCTGGCTGCCCTTAAGATTTTTTCCTTCATTTCAACTTTGGTGAATCTGGCAATTATGTGTCTTGGAGTTGCTCTTCTGGAGGAGTATCTTTGTGGCGTTCTCTGTATTTCCTGAATTTGAATGTTGGCCTGCCCTACTAGGTTGGGGAAGTTCTCCTGGATGATTTCCTGAAGAGTGTTTTCCAACTTGGTTCCATTTTCCCCCTCACTTTCAGGCACTCCAATCAGGCGTAGATTTGGTCTTTTTACGTAATCCCATACTTCTTGCAGGCTTTGCTCATTTCTTTTTCTTCTTTTTTCTTTTGGTTTCTCTTCTCGCTTCATTTCATTCATTTGATCTTCAATCGCTGATACTCTTTCTTCCAGTTGATCGAGTCGGTTACTGAAGCTTGTGCATTTGTCACGTATTTCTCGTGTCATGGTTTTCATCTCTGTCATTTCGTTTATGATCTTCTCTGCATTAATTAGTCTAGCTGTCAATTCTTCCACTCTTTTTTCAAGATTTTTAGTTTCTTTGCGCTGGGTACGTAATTCCTCCTTTAGCTCTGATAAGTTTGATGGACTGAAGCCTTCTTCTCTCCTCTCGTCCAAGTCATTCTCTGACCAGCTTTGATCCGTTGCTGGTGATGGGCTGCGCTCCTTTGCAGGGGGAGATGCGCTCTTATTTTTTGAATTTCCAGCTTTTCTGCCCTGCTTCTTCCCCATCTTTGTGGTTTTATCTGTCTCTGGTCTTTGATGGTGGTGACGTACTGATGCGGTTTTGGTATAGGTGTCCTTCCTGTTTGATAGTTTTCCTTCTGACAGTCAGAAGGACTGTCTGTTGGTCTGTTGGAGATTGCTTGAGGTCCACTCCAGACCCTGTTTGCCTGGGTATCAGCAGCAGAGGTTGCCGAAGATAGAATATTGCTGAACAGCGAGTGTACCTGTCTGATTCTTGCTTTGGAAGCTTCCTCTCAGGGGTGTACTCCACCCTGTGAGGTGTGGGGTGTCAGACTGCCCCTAGTGGGGGATTTCTCCCAGCTAGGCTACTCAGGGGTCAGGGACACACCTGAGCAGGCAGTCTGTCCGTTCTCAGATCTCAACCTCCGCGTTGGGAGATCCACGGCTCTCCCCAAAGCTGTCAGACAGAGTCGTTCGCGTCTGCACCGGCTCCCGCTACTTCCCCTGTTGGTCTTCAGCTGTGCGCTGTCCCCAGAGGTGGAGACTACAGAGACAGGCAGGCTTCCTTGAGCTGCTGTGAGCTCCACCCAGTTCGAGCTTCCCAGCGGCTTTGTTTACCTACTTAAGCCTCAGCAATGGCGGGCGCCCCTCCCCCAGCCTCGCTGCTGCCTTGCGGATAGATCGCGGCAGACTGCTGTGTTAGCAGTGAGGGAGGCTTCGTGGGCGTGGGACCCTCCCGGCCAGGTGTGGGATATATTCTGGTGTGCCTGTATGCTTACAGCGCAGTATTGGGGTGGGAGTTACCCGATTTTCCAGGTGTTGTGTGTCTCAGTTCCCCTGGCTAGGAAAACGGATCCCCTTCCCCCTTGCGCTTCCAGGTGAGGCGATGCCTCGCCCTGCTTCAGCTCTCGCTGGTCAGGCTGCAGCAGCTGACCAGCACCGATTGTCCGGCACTCCCTAGTGAGATGACCCCAGTACCTCAGTTGAAAATGCAGAAATCACCGGTCTTCTGTGTCGCTCGCGCTGGGAGTTGGAGACTGGAGCTGTTCCTATTCGGCCATCTTGCTCCGCCCCTTGACATGTTTTTAAAAGTGATGATGTACCTCTGCCTTTAAACAGAATGCGATTTTTTTTTTTTTTTTTTTTGGCCTTTCTTGGATTAATCAAAAATTGTAGAGAATGACTCACTTGGAGTACTAAGACACAGGAGGTTTAGCTTGCTTTCTTACCAAACTCATGTTACCCAGACTTGTGTTCTCTGTGTCCCTTGGACTGCTTGTTGATTGATGAAAAGTGTCTGTACTGTCACTTTTTGTCAGTAGTAGTCTGTGGTCTGGTGGCCTCTTTAGATTATAATTGGGGTCACCAAGAAGGATGCTTAATTAAATATCCCATTTCTAAGAGAAGATACTTTGTGTGAGAAAGGAAAGATGCCAGATTTAGTGGTTTAACTTCTGTAACTTCACTTGATAGATTTTAAACAATTAGAATGGACTTAGGGAAAGAATATATCATACTGAATAAATGTCATTCTAGTTTAGACAGCATTTCTAAAATACCTGATACTAATGCTTGTTTTGTTCCCTATAACATAAAAACTTCACTGTTAAGTCATGTCCCCTGAAACATGATAGTTACATACAGTTTTCTCTCCACACATAAATAACACTACTAAAGTTGTTTTGTAAGGTTCCAAACTAATAATTATATGGCACATATCTGTCAACTCTGCAGTTTCAAATAAGTGACTTTTTAATTGTAAAAGATTAGTTTAAAAACTGTATGAATGTGGTTGAAGATCACATGCTCAGTCGTTTTTATGTTCATTCCATTTGTATATCTCTTTTTCTATTTATTGACTTCTCATGTTCTAGAGAGTAGGACTTTTATTCTGTGTACCTGATATATATACAATTAAAATATCTGTATAATGAAAAATAAAAAATAATAAATAATTGGCATTGTATTTTATTTTTTAATTAATGACTGTTAACTAATTAAAGCACATTTAATTTATTAAATCTATAATTGCAAAATAATAGTAAAAAAAGGGGAAGAGAGAAACTAAATAAATTCAGTGGACACCACTGGAAGTTACTAAGGGAAGAGCTCATTACTAAGAAAGTTGATCATTACAGAAATAGGATTTATCTTAGGCGGGCAGTGGGCCCTGGTGGGTATTAAAATCATTAAGAGAAAAGGTGGCAGGGAGCTGGGCACCTTTCTCCACCACCTCAACTCCCTGGGCATTCTCCGCACCCCTGAGAGCGGGACATCCAGACACAGGGTCCTCCTCCTGGATGCAGCCCAGACCCCTGCCCACCTGTGAAGCATAGGTGCCCCAAAATGGAACCTGCAGGCTTCAGATCTCAACTGTAGTCTATAGGAAATAGGACAGAGCAGCTAATTAATCCCATGAGGAACCCAGCAGCTGAATCAGGGTATAGAACATTCTACAGAACAACAGAATAGGATTTGTCAACTAGATGGTGGGTGTGGTAAAGACTGCGCCTGGTCTGAGAACTCCACCATTAGAAGGGCCCTTGGCTGGCTTCTGGGTACTCAGCTTCAGGACTATTCCCTCGTTACCAAGGAGAAGGCTGTCTTGTGGGCCTGGGGCAGTGTGTTCTGCTGTATTCTGTTCCCAGTGTGTTCTGGGCATGTCCTGCATGCCCAGACTGTACAAAATGTGATTTATAAATGGTGTGCACCTGCTTGCCTTCTGGGAGTCGGGATCTTAGTAAGCTGAGGGTGACCATCTAATCGGCCCCCACAAAAACTCAGGCTCCAACAGGCTGCCCGGGGCAGAAACATTGCACGGGGCTGTCTCTGGCTGCTGGAGGGAGGGGCGTGCTCTGTGTGGGCCCTCCCAGGAGAGGAGATCTTTCAGAAGCCCACTCCTGGGTTCCTCCAGGCTCAGCAGGTTTTCACTGCCGGGCCTGGCAATAAACCCCAGCCCAGAGGACAGCTGCCCCTGAGCTGCGAGTTCCTATGTCAAATCACAGGGTGGTCATGGGAACCGTGAAACAACAGTAATATAGATTTAAAAGAAAACTGATAGAAAACGGAGGGAACAAAACTGTTCTAGAACAGAGGAGACGTAAGAGATAACAATCCCTTGAGTGGCCCTTGTTAAGACAGGTAAGGGCTCAACTTACTGGGGTCATCATTCCTCAGCAGGTGGACTCAACAACCACAGGCAAAATTCTGGAACTTTCCTGGCCACTCCTCCAGCCTGCCATCTCCTCAACATCCCCAGGTATTTCTCAGACCTATCCCAAGTTCACTAGGACGCACCTCTAATGGTCACGTCATGCACTGACCTTCCAGGCTCCTGTCCGTGTTGTGAGGAAGTTTGATTTCATAGTTAAATCAACAATGGACCTGCCCAGCCCAGGAAGGGTCTGCACGTTGCTTCGTGCTGAAGGCACAGCCACACTTAGAACTTTCCAGAAACATCACATTGACTGGACTTAAGATCACATGTGGAAATGCCCATGAGCCAAGATGGCAGACAGAACAGATAATCAGATAATCCCTCTGGGCACACAGCCCCAGGCCATCCATGTCCCCTCACACACACAGTCCCACGGTGCAGGTGGGTGCAAATGAGTGTACTCATCACACAGGTGCAGACTCTGAGTCTCAGAGGAGACCGCGACTCTTCTTCCCTCATGGTCACACTTGGAGTGAGCAGGGGAGAGAGGGTAGAAAATCGAATGCACCTTCTGTTTTCTCAGGTACACTTCTGCTCCTAAAACCCATCCTTCTCATGTCAGTTGCCAAGATTCAGCAAATATTCCTGTATGGTTCCCTTTCTACCTAGAGAGAGGGACACGCTAATCTTCAGGAATGATGACGCTAGTCCAGTTTGATTTAGGAGTCAGGACCGAGCCCATCCAGAGTGTCTCGGAGGTCTCAAGCCTCCCTGACGGTGGGCCCAGACACATCGGGGGAGCAGGTGTGAAAGTTACCTCGAATATGATCAACGCATAGACGCCCGCGAGGATGGCCGTGGCGATGGTCACTTGGGCTTCTACACTCGCGCGGAGGTACTGATAAGCCATCAAAAGAGGGACAGCCTGGGTCTGCTGGAGGGAGGCCCGGATGCTGATGGACATCGTCTCTCTGCAGAACGAAACGATGACCTCACTAGTCACAAGGTCAACAGTTAGGGCACCTTCCTCTACATCAGCCAGGCATTAACCAGAATCCAAATGGATCTCAGAACGATTCAGCCCAACGCCTGATCTCACAGCTGGAAGAGCAGTGAGCACAGGCCAGCGGCGTGAGACACAGGACGCAGCCTCCCTGCGGCCAAGCCGGGCCCGTTCAAGCAGGCCCCTCAGCCTCCCTGTGACACCACCTGACAGTGAAGAGTGAGTAGGGGCCTGCACAGAAGACGCTAGCCATTGAACTGGCTCTTCCTCCTCCCCAACATACCCAACCACTTCACCTGCTAACTAAGAGCAAAGCCAGCTATTTGAACTCCAGTCCCTGAGAGTGAGGAGACACACTATAGACGAGAAGCCTGCAAGTGACCACAGGTCTGTGGCGGACACCAGAGCGTTTTTTCAAGTTCAGTCAATATGTTTTATGGGCTGAATTGTGTCCCCTTCCTCCAAAAACAATTCCTAGGTTGAAGTCCTAACCCCAAGTACCTCCAAATGGGACTGTAGGTAAAGGCAGGGTCTTTACAAAGGTGAGAAAGGTTAAATGAGGTTATGGGGATGAGTCCTAATCCAGTAGGATGGGTGTCCATACAAGGAGAGATCAGAAGACAGGCACAGAGGGATGGCCACCTGTAAGCCAGGCGAGAGGCCTTGGGAGAAACAGACCCTGTCGACACCTTGGTCTGAGACTTCCAGCCTCTAGAATTACAAGGTAAATGTCTGACAGTTAAGCCACCCAGTGTGTAGCACTATGATACGGCAGCCTTAGCTGTCTAATACACCAACCAAGAGTACCGATTGAATATAAAGCATCTTTAGTTAAGGAATAAGAATCCTAAATTTCCTAGAACTCTCCATTGTACAGCTTCACAATATTAATGAAATTAGAACATCAACCAAAAACTGCCATTTGTTTCAAAATGACTGCTGCAGTCAACCCTCTTACATCATAACACCCATGGCTACGATGCCTTCTCACAGCCTTTGAGTTCACTGTCTACACAGCATGAGCACCATGTCCAAGCCACATGCTGACCTGGTGCTGCGTGGGCCGAAACTCAGTGTCCTGTAGGTCAGACTCCTTTAAACACGTATGTCCCGGAGAGCCTGCCCCAACATCTCACTCACTGAGAACTCACCTGCCCAGTACCTCAAAGGTCCTGCTCATCACCGAGCGCTCGCTTCTCCTCGGATTTAAATACACCGTCCAGTTGTGAGTGACCTGTACAAGCCAAAGCATAAAGTTATGGTGAGGCTTTTCACCTGAGACACCGTCTGGGATCTGGCACTGCTCACTCTAAGTATTTGTTTCAAATAAGAAAAGAAGAAAGAAAGAAATGGGGGCATCTTTATTTGAGCTCTCACATCTCTGATGTTAGGAGCTACTGCTCCTATGTTAGCTCTGATGTTAGGAGCTGAGAATTTCCACAATTTGGAGAGCTTTAAGAAAAGGGATTCAAAACAGAAAAATGCAGACTCAGTGTACAAAAGTGCAAAAGGCATGGAAGTAGTGATTTAATACAAGAAAAACAAATCACACCCAGACGCGGTGGCTCACACTGTAATCCCACTTTGGGAGGCCAAAGGGGGAGATCACTTGAGGCCAAGAGTTCAAGATCAGCCTGGGCAACAGAACAAGACCCCTGTCTGCACAAAAAAAATTTTAAAAATTAGCCAGGCCTGGTGGCATGTGCCTGTGGTCCCCGCCACTTAGGGGCGGAGGCAGGAGAATCCCGTGAGCCCTGAAGTTCAAAGTTACAGTGAGCTGTGATCACACCACTGCACTCCAGCCTGGGCAACAGAGTAAGATCCCCGACTCTAAAAATTTAATAAAAATGTTTTTAATTTAAAAAATGAATCACTACAAGTTACTAGAGACTTGGAGGAGTCTTCTGAGCTCTCTGAGTCCTGAGAACTGCTTCTGCAACTGCTTGCAACCTGGAGGCAACAAACCCACCCCCCGCAAACCTTCCACACCCCTGTGCACAGAAGCCCCTGCAAGGAAGGGCCCCAGGATGAAGCTTCATTCCCTGCCTTGCATGTTCTTGCCCCTGGGGTACAGGACAGTGATCAGCTAGGGAGGCAGCCCGGGGAGGGAGGGGGATCCTCAATGGGAAGATGCGAATCTCACCCACAAATCACAAAGGACACTGAAAACAGGATCTCTGAAACTGATTAAAGCAAAGAAGCATATGCATGAGAGAACAGAAGTTCTTTTAAGTACCTCAGTGTTTGCAAAGAGCATGTCTGGGGGAAAAAATCCTTTAGTAAAGATCTCTCGTGTTTCCCATGTTTCTGGGGCTGGATTTGCCTGTGGGCATTTTGGGTGCGTCAGCACGTTAGGAAGGGCCACCCCGAGAGAGCAGGGGGGTGCCATACAGATCCTTTAACCTGGGTTATTAATATGCAAGTGCTGGGGAGGCAGCAGGACCGCAGGCTGGGTGAGGTCCTGCCCTTCTCCATGCAAGGCCCAGGTCAGAGGGCAAAGGCCATCGCTCATCACCAAGGAGCCCCTTGCCAAGGGGCTCTGCTCTTCACACGGGGAACCAAGTTGACATCCTAAGACCCTGGCCGGGGCAGCCGGTTCAGAACATCGGTATTGCGTCAGCCATGGTCCAGGACACTGCATGCTAGTTCATAATGAGACCTGAGCTCTGTGGACCATGCTCTGCAAGGCAGGAAAGGTGAGGGTGCATTCATTCCTCACACACTCCATTGCAGGTGAGGCAGCCTGCGCATGGGCGGGGTTTCCTTCTGCTGGTTATAACGGAGCATCCATGAACCGGGGCTATGACTTCCACGCAGAAGTCACCGTGACAATGCAGAGTGGAGTCTCCGAGGCCAGGGCTCGGGGGCCAGGCTTGCATGGAAGGAGCCCTGCCTCTGGAGTCTAGGCTCTGGGCTGCCACGACAGACACCGCTTCCCGGCTGCCTTTGCAGGATGTGAATGAAGGCTTGACAAGGCTCAGAGACAAGGCTGCGCACAGGCCTACACAGATGCAGCAGCTCAGAACTTAGGCAGGTGTCCACAAACACAGTAACTGTGCTGTGGAATTGTCTTCTGAACCATGACATAAGGCCCAGACTTAACTGCACTTTTACAGCACCAAAAAAAAAAAGTTTTTTCATTTCAAATGTATGTTTCCTGAATGGCCCGGCAAAACAGTTTTGAATAAAGAACTTGCAAGCCTGGTTTACTGAAATGGCAAGAATTTTATAAATAGAGAAATGGTAAACAGAGAATTTCAAAGACAAAGCGAAAGGTAAGAAGAGCTAATGAACTAAGAATGGTGTCCTCGCCTGTGGCTCCCCATCAAATCCACTCAAGAGGAAACACAATTTAGTATGAGATGAAATGAGATTTCACAATCCTTTCAAATAAATTATCAGCATAACCTGCTGTGGCCGCTGCCACCTGGAGCCTGAAGTGTCGGCCTGGGTCAGCTCCACCAGGAGGCGCTCTTCCCTCCCAGAACGACTCGGCCCGCTGGCCACTAGGGCCCCAGCCAGGTCCACCTGCAGCAGCGTGGAGTCCCCGTGGCTGCTGAGGTTCACGGCTGGGGGAGTGTCAAGGACAACCATAAAGCAGGCAGGAGGAACCCCATGTTCCCACCGCCCACCAGACGCACACCCTCCTCCGACAGTGTGCGAAGAAACGCATTTCCCCAGGTGCCCCGTGCCCTCAGCCACCAACACAATCTTCCTGCCTTTCTCATTGCCCACATCTCAGCCCTCATTCGAGACCTAACTCCCCTGAAGCAGGTCGTGGCCCTCATACGAGAGGCGCCCCCCCACACCGGGGAAGGGTGCATCCTTAGCTCCAAAGATGGATGGAGGACAAGAGGGACCTGAATGGACAGGCCTTGCCAGGGCCCCTCCTGGCCTAAGTCCTGCACTTGCTCATGTGCTCTCGTCCTATCACGCCTTTCACGAGTCCACTCTTCATCAAACCTAGCAGCAGAACACCAAGCTCAGCTGTTTCTTGTCAGGCAACACTTATATGAAACACATGAGTATGCCTTTTTCTTGTTAACCTGTCCTTCGTGTCTAATCTGCAGGGCCCTGCTTGGAGAAGCTAAGAGGGTGGGGAAACCGTGTTTTCTCCTCCCCTCTGAATCACAGTCTCCTCCACATCCTCTGGGAGCCCAGGCTGCCACGCTGGGTGGGATACAAAATGCATCACCTGGGAAAAAGGAAAGACAGGGAGGGGGAAAGAGGGAAGGAAGAAGAGAAGGGGGAGAATGGGGAGAAGGGAAGGAGAGAGAAAGGGAGAGGAGGAAGAAGAGGAGGCAGCAAAGAAGAGCAGGAAGGGAGGGAGGAAAAGAAGGGAGAGCAGAAGGAAGGGAGGAAGGGAGGGCACTCATAACTGACCTGCTTGTAGAAGTTTGCTGGCTTCTGTTCATTTGCCCATTGCCCTGGGAGCCTCTGACAGGCCTCCCGCAGACAACCATTCAGGGACAAAGAACTTCAGGTGCTGCAATTACAGGCTTCTAAAATAGACCCTGCAACTACGGAACCCACACAGCCCGACTATGCTGCGGGAGACACTGAGGTTCTGAAAGAAAGGTGGCTTTGCTATTCACCAGCTAAAGGAGAGTGGTGCTTTCTCCAGAAGCTCTCCCCTCACAGCAGCCACCCCCGGTGTCCCTCACCCAGGCTCTCCCAGAGGGCAGGCTGGAGGGCCGGGAGGAGGCCTCAGAGCTCCCTGCTCAGACGACAGCCCTGAGGATGTTGCTCTGGGCCTTTCCAACCAGCCCAAGACCCCTCCTACCTCACGTCTACACTGCACGCCCTTTCTCTGAGAATCACCTTGTCAGGGGCGGGGTCCAGCTGGCTTCCCCTCCTCCCCAAGCAGACCTCAGGCCTTCACAAAGCTCAGGGTCTTTCGAGAAGGTCCGTGAGTTTCCAGAAACCGTTGTTAATCCCTGGGAACACTACCCTTTTCCAAGGAGCCTGCTGGAGGCTCAAATCACCCCAATCGTGGCTGGTGACCCATCTTCCCCGCTGCGGCCTTCATCTCTCCCAGGCGCTCACCCTCTTCATCCAAATTCGAAGGCCACGCAGGGAGCAGGCGAGAACTCCCGGCCCCCACCCATCCCCACCCCCTGCCAAGAAAGGCAAGCTGGCCTGCCCCCTGCGGGGATGCGCTCAGGCTGTGGGGTCCTGCGTGGGCCTGGGGCACTCAGGCTGCTCGAGAAGGAACTCAGCAAAATGCCTTAGAATAAAGGGGGCACACTGGGTCCCGGGTGGGATGAACTGAGGGCTGAGGCTATCGTCCCATCTTGGTGCCCTAAGCTGTCGTGCTGGCCTCTGGGATCTCCACTGACTGATCAGGTTCGGTGCCAGTGTTCCCCGAAATCTCCCCCTCCTGCCTGCGTCCCACTGAGGACGGTTTCTGGACAGGATCCTGCCTCCCTCTTCAGGTTCTTGGGTCAGCCTGGCAGCTGGTTGCTCTATCTCCCCTGCCCCCTGCAGGAAGTCGTGCCCAGGAGGGCGGCGTGTCCTGGGAACTTCATGAAGGGGGCCAGGAACACAGGGCACGTCTTGCCTTTCTTCATCCTGGGGAAGCAATGCAGAGGTCGAGGCCCAAGAATGAGAAACAAAGTCTGTCAGCATCACACAGGTCGTTGGTTCTCTCACACGGAGATACTTTAAGGCTCAGGCACAGTTTTAAAGTGATGAGGAAAATACAAACACGTGCACACGCGCTCAGCTGACATCAGCACCACCCTGACCCCAGTGGAAGTGGGAGCTTCTAAAACTGTCCACTGAGCAGAGGGAAGCACAAACCATGACCAGTGTGCCCCCCACTCACCAGGAAACCTCAAGCGCTAGGCCTTTCTGGAAGGCTGCTGGGCAGGTCGCTGGCTAAGGAGAGGGTGTCCTGGGAAGATGTAGTGAGACTGCCGGTAGGACTACAAAAACCAAGGATACGCAGCAGATGACAGCAACTGCGAGGAAAGCAAGCCAGTTTCCTAAAATTTCAGTTCACTGAGGCCATCAAGCAAGTAGACTAAAGAAAAAAAATCTTGCCATTTAGCTAACTAAATTAATTCCTTTTTAAATAATCATCATCAAAAATATTTGGCCTGATCAGAGCACCCCATCGGAGGGTCCCACCTCTCCAGGACCCTCCCCAGACGCCCGCCACCCTAGCAGCACTGGGGGCTTCAGGACCTTCATGCACAGACACCTTAATGACCACGTTCATTCCAAAAGAGGCTCTGGACCCCCGCCGGAGAGCTGGGAAACAGCACTCCCACCCTCTCACCCAGAACAGGCTGGGCGGACATCAGTTAACTGCCCACTCCCGATCCCAGAATGAGGCTGCAGCAGAAACAACTCGCCTGAAAGCTAGAGGAAACAGGTGACTGTAGGGAGAGGCGGCTTCCCCGGGACAGGTGCCAGCCCCACACTTCAGAATCAAGCAGGATTCAACCAGAAAATGTACACATTGCTCAAGGTCAAGCGTGGGCTCACATGAGCGTGGGAGCCCGAGAGCCACAGACGGAGGTGTTCACATCTTCTCGCAGGCTTTTCCTCCAGGAACCCCAGCGGACGCTCCCCAGGAAGACAGGAAGCCTGGGGAAGATCCTGGGAAAGCATCCCCCAGTGATGCCAAGCCTCACCCTCTCCCGCTGCCTCTATCTCCCCTAAGGAGCAATCTTCCTCATTTGCTTGGGAAGTGCATCAGATCTGGCAGCCAGAGGGTGCAGTGGGAATTCCTGCAGCTAAGAGAAGATAGGAGGGGAAAAAAGTAGCTCTTACCCCAGTGAGAGGGGTGGGCATAGAGCAAGGTCTAGCAGACAGCTGGCAGGGCGCCCGGCAATTCTGAGTGTCCAGTGCACCGCAGGTTGCCACAGCAACCGCAAACCTCAACACAGCCGAATTCTTGCTAGATTTACAAGAACCCTCCAACTAATGCCTGCAGGAGTCAAGGCGTGCTCATCTCCAAGCTTAAACACCACTGGCCTCTGTGTCTACTATCCTACAGGATGTGTATGACTTCTGACTAAAAATTCTGAGGCATGCAAGACGGCCAGAGCAAGCACAGCAGGAGGTGCTGCGGCAGTCACCAGAGCCAGGTGACACAGCCAGGATGGCATGAACTGGAAGATGGGTCACGCTGAACGCGAGAGAGATGCGGGGGGAAAGGAGTATCCAGGAGCTCGGGAAAGCCAGGTCCTGGCTGGAATGTGCCCTGCTCTCCCCCTCCCTCACTCAGAGAGCTCCACCACCAACCCCGCCACGGTCTCCCTGGAGCTCCCGCCCCTCTGTCCTGAGACTCCATCTCTCATCAAACATCTAGAGAAACAAAATGCAGGTGGGTGGGAATGGTAAAGGCCTGTGCCGTGGCCGTCAGCAGCAGTCACAATCGTCCGTGAGTGTCTCCTTGCGTTTCAGATCTCAGCCAGGTGGCTGGCCATCTAAGAGTGGATTTTGGATACAGTAGTTCTCCAGCGGTGACAAGGCCAACAGCTGCCAGAGCTTTCCTTGATCCGGATATAGGCTGAACAAAATCTGTAAGAATCAGAAACGTTGAATGACGGAGGTGTGGTATGACAGCAGGACGGTAGAAATCATTCTGATAACAGTTGAAAACGGTGTGATGATGGGGCTACTGTGTGTATCCAGAACACAGCAGCTTACTCTGAATAGCTTTGTCTTAAATATTAAAATATTCTGATTCATTACAGTGTTCAGCTACAATGGGCCCTGATTATTGATAACTGCCAATTTTAAGGATTAAATGCCTGGCCATAAAATTAAATCATCAAAGAGGGACAAATGTGGTTTTCTCACATTGGAGAATAAAGGAATATGACCCCTCTAATGGTTAGAGCATGTGTTTGTGGTAGTAGGTGTCTGTGAAATTTGCAAAGCACCTTATACAACGTCAAAAAGTAAATTAAACTGATGATAACATGAGATTACAGAAGTTCAAATCATTCCTCAAATTCTGTTTTGGATATATCCACAAATCACCTAAACTCCCTCTCACAGAAGAAGGCTAAGACTGGACACAGAGCTCAGGTCAGCTCTTAGGGACCAGGGGAGACCTGGCCCACCCCGCCCGGTTCCTTTGAAATCCTAGAGCACCTGCAAGGTCCTGCTGAGCAGTGGGGCTTCAGAACCACACATTCATGTGAGTAGGAAGTGGCGAGGCAAATTGGTAGCCAAAACTATCAAATCGTGAAGCTTTCAGAGCTCAGTGTAATTGGTTTTCCTTTTCTAGCACAGGTTTCCTTTTTCCGGGTCACAGAGCTCCTCCCTCACGGGTTGGTTATTAAGAAGTTGACTGTACTCAGCTCAATGCAATCAGCACTGACTTCATACACCACCCTGCTGTCCTCATGTCACAGCTGAGAGCTGACCCAGGGCCACAGACATTCCTGCACGCACACAGAGCCACAACACACATGTCACGCATGCAGGTCATGAAACAGCCAGCAACAGCCACACACATCATGCACAGGGGGCCCTGTCACCAGGGCAGGCTGCATGGGAGAGCACACCCCTCCAAGCTGGCGCACATCATGCAACACAGCTCAGACCCACCCCTGCCCACCACCACAGTCACACCCCCATCACAGCAGCACCTACCACCCACTGTGGTCTCCCAACAACTGCCCATGCACACCATCTTAGAGCAACACTCAAAAGCGGCACTCACCCAAAACAACTCCGCAAAGCACAAGCACAACCTATCATGGTCACAGACCACAAGCTACACAGCTTACACAGGTGCACACACAGACATGCAGCAGGCACAGGGGACCACACACAACCTACACAGCTCACACTGGTGCACACACACAAACACAGAGCAGGCACAGGGATCACACAACCATATGCAGACATGACACACAGCCACAGACAGGAGACCACACACCCACCTGCACACACACAGACACACAACGAGAGACAGGGGACCACACACTCACCTGCACTCACACAGACACACAACCAGAGATGGGGGCCACACACCCACCTGGACACACACAGACACACAACCAGACAGTAGACCACACACCCACCTGTACACACACAGACACACAACCAGAGACAGGAGACCACACACCCACCTACACACACACACACAACCAGAGATGGGACCACACACCCACCTGCACTCACAGACACACAACCAGAGACAGGGGCCACACACCCACCTGGACACACACAGACACACAACCAGAGACGGGACCACACACCCACTCATTGGGCAAATGTATTTTGAGTGCCACTATGTGACCCTGACTCAGGCTACACCAAGGCTGGCAGTGGGACTCATGACTGTCACCTCAGAGGGCACAGAGGTGTCCCTGCGGCCCTGGCTCCCTGCCCGGGCTCCTGTGCCTTTCCCCTGGTGGGTCCATCTGCTGGGACCCTCCAGAGAAGAACAGCACCGCCCACTGCCATGGGCTCACCAAAGCAGCCCTCGCCCTCCCCTCGTTCCCACACCCTGTTCCCTGCAAGGGCATCTGACGTTGGTTTGGCTCCAGAATGTGTCTGTTGTGAATGTTCATGTATTTGAAAGGATGGAGAAGTCTGGGCAAATAAAATCAGAGACACCTCCCCAGAGGGGGCAAACTTCAGAGCTTCAACACACACCGCTGGACAGAGGCCCAGCGCACAATCTCACCAGACACCCTGGGCTCTCCACGATCTCCAGACGTGTCCCAACACACATGAAGAGTGCTACTGTCCGGGGCTGAACAGGGAAGTGGGAAACCACGCGAGGAGGGAAGGGAGCCCCACAGCCAGCTACCTGGCCTTCCACATGGCAACACCATGCTGCCCGGCTTCTGCTGTGTGACTGCGACCACAGCAGAGGGCACAGCTGCGGCCCTCGACCCCCTCAGCCCACTGCCCCACAACCCTCGCATCTCTTCCAAAGAAAGTCAGATAATCAGGTGAAGAGGGCCAGGCACTGAGCCCCACACCTCAGGTTCCCCCTTTAGCCAAAGGCACACAGGGCTTCCACGGACCCAACAGCAGTGCTGGGGCAGCCACGGTACTCACAGAGCACAGCACCACAAAGACAAACAGGCCCGTGACTTTCAGCCACTGCACACAGCGCCTGCAAGAGAAAAGGTAGGATCTTAGTGGCAAGGGCAGCAGTCCCGTTGCCCAGACTCAGACACCTTTCTGCAGCCTTATCTCACAGCATGTGTTCTGAATTCTTTCCATAACGTGATATGAGGGAGAACACCCTCATATCAGTGACCAGTAAACCTACAGCCCCATCCAAAGGAACATGGTGGAGGTTTCAGAGGAGAACAAAGTTAACCAAAGTGTTTGCACATAGCTTGTTGTTCAGGAAACTAAAGTTCAAGATTTAAGACTCTTTGATAGCTGTTTAAAGCCTCCCGTTTCCTGGAAAAAAAGTAAACTGAATCCCTTATCTTGTCTCTCTGATTCATATTTATCAATTATTTTCCCCTAAGTTTTCTGAAAGGTAGGAATACAGATTGATCATCAAATACAAAAACAAATAACTTAAGAAAGAAATTGTTATGCTGTTACTGGTTGTACCAGCAGAGTCTCTTAAGAATTCCTTAGGCAGGAGGCCGAGACGGGCGGATCACGAGGTCAGGAGATCAAGACCATCCTGGCTAACACGGTGAAACCCCGTCTCTACTAAAAAATACAAAAAATTAGCTGGGCGAGGTGGCGGGCGCATGTAGTCCCAGCTACTCAGGAGGCTGAGGCAAGAGAATGGCGTAAACCCAGGAGGCAGAACTTGCAGTGAGCTGAGATCCAGCCACTGCACTCCAGCCTGGGCGACAGAGTGAGACTCCGTCTCAAAAAAAAAAAAAAAGAATTCCTTAGGCCATAACTTAATTAACCATCAAGCCACACACTCAGCCCCTACCAAGGACTTTCAAAGCCATTCTGGCCCCCTCAGCATTATCCATTTCTTAACCATGACCCCCAGGCCCTACATGAACCAGGACCTGGCCTGCACTCTGCTGCCCTTCTGTTCCACCAACATCCTTGCTGCACCCAGACAGGACCACAGGGCCTTTGCCCTGCCAGGATGCTCCCTGACTGCAGTCCTCCCATCATGCCCATCTCTGTTCACTCAGCAGCCAGACCCCATCGCCCAATGGCACCATCACCGCCCAGTCCAGGTTGTGCTCTCCCACCAGCTGTTCCGTGAAGGCAGGCACTAGAGCATTTCTGCTTTGTCCCCACACAGGGAAGGATGCTGGTACATAGCCTATGCTTGATGTATGTGTGTAGAATGAAGTAAGAAACTCCATGTTGGAACATCTTTTTAATACTCTCCTCACTTAGTTAAGTTTCATCTGTCTTTGAAAACCTTCTTTCTGATCCTTTGAAAATGGTAAAATCTTGTTTTGCATTCTCTTAGATTTAATGAATTTGATGAATAATCAGTTCACGCTTCCCAATTATGATTCAACAGCTCCTACTTAAATAGGAATCAAAATGACATTTCTTTTTAAAGCACGAAGCATTAATTGAGCTATTCTAAATACAAATTTCTTTCTACATAACTGACATCTGCAGCAGAGCTGACAACCCAAAATAAAAGGTTTTTTACAAGATTCTTCACTGATCACGCATGGTACTTTTTAGACATGTTATAAAGAATGGCGCTAACGTCTTTTAGTTCAGTGGCAAGCTCAAAGGCAAATATTCCATGAATCAGAGAAGATAAAACAAGCACTGAATGCAGAAGTCTCAAATGTACTTGATTCTATTTTTCCATGTTGTGGGACAGCTGAGGACACGGCATCCTCGGGAGTGGTTACCCATTCAGCTGGGAAAAGGCGTGAACAGTGTCAGCGTTTGCCATCTTGTTGACCCATGGCGCCAGAACTCCACTCACAATTTCACCCAACTCACATCATCTCATAGCGGATTCACTGGCCAAATGTTTACTGCATCCACGCCCCCGTCTCATCAGGAAGAAGCTACATGCGGTTGGGAGTCACAGTGGGAAGAGACAGCTCCATGTCAAGCGGCGGAGTGAGGGATCTAGGATCGAATCCCTGCCCCTTGGCTTGGCTCAGTGTGGCCTTGGGCAAAAGCCTTACCCTCCTCGAGACACCCTCCGTGAACCTCCCAGGATTGTTGGGAAGATGTATAGGATAGCGGCTCCCCCAGGTACCGCGGGGAGTCTGAGGCGGGCCTCTTCCCACCCCGGGAGGTGCACCTGGAGCGTGCAGGCGGGTACACGTCCAACCAACCGCGAGCATCTTCAGAAAAGACGGGTCCCCACGCACAGACACACGGAGACGCTAACATTTGATGACTGAGTAGTGTTTTTTCACCCATCTAGGGCTTTCACACTTACTCTCTTAGTGAAGGCCCGCGAGATGCCACAGAGCCAAGAGGGCAAGCGTGACACGGTACAGTTGCGCGGCCAGGCCGGGCCCTGCCACGGGCACTCAGCGACCTCGGGGGGATCCAGAATGGAAGCCCTCAGGTCCTGGCTCCCAAACCTTGTTCTGTCCCGGAAATGATGCTTTCAAACATGTCGCTCTCAAAAGAACCCTTTCAAATGAACTGGCGCATAGGGGGAAACCCAGCAGGCAAGGTGAGCGCGCTACGGCGCGCGCGCACCCTGCGCCTCCCGCGCATGCGCGCCCTAGGCCTGCACCCGCACGCGTACCCCCACTCCCACGCCCGCCGTCCCTCTGCGCATGCGCATCCCCGCCCCACCATTCCTCCCATACGCATGTGCACCATCCACTTTCTCGGTGCAGCTCCACTTCCGCAAGCATGGCTCTGTGCTCCGTGTGCCCAAGACAAAGGCTTACACATTAATGGTTTTCCAACGGATCGTAAGTTCTAAAATGTTCCTAGCCTTCACAGGGTTTCTGGGGCCCCCAGCACAGGAGGGAACCGCACCCCTCAGGCTGTGCGCTGAGCCAGACCCACTCCTTCCTCAGTAACTGCAAAGGTATATCAACTTCCAAAACGCCATGGGACCCCTGAAGCAAACAGATCCTATTTGCAAACCTAATGGCCATGAAGACCCCAACCCCACGGGCAGGAAGGAGAGGAGTGTACTGTGTCAATCATTTAGGTTTGTCCTCTCAGGCCTGCATGATTTGCAGGCCGCCTTAAATGTCTCCCCAGGCCCGGGTGAAAATAAATCACCTTGAAGGAAAAGTACAGCCTGGCCAGACGGACAAAACTCATCCTCTTCTTCACCCTGCTGGTTTGAAAGATGGAGGGGGCACGCAGGACGCGATGTGTAGCCGCCGCTGCTGCCAGGGTGGGCACCCCACGTCTGCCTACCTCAGCTTGGAAAGACGGAGCCGGACGTGCGGGCTGTCTGGAAGGTCCCCCTTCTCGGAGGAGGCTGACGCAGACAGACCCGACACCTCCCTGCTCAGCAGGTACCTTCGCTCCCAATCAGCAGAACCGTCTTCCCAAGACTCTTCAGCAGTGATGAACTCTGGGTGGTAAACAGGTATGCACCGTGACCTGGAAAGCAAGAGAGGTGTGGTTGTTTCTCCTGAAATAGTAATGGCTGCAAAGCAAGCTTTCCTCTGAGTCCTGACTGTGTGAAATGGCACCGAATCAACCCTGGTCTTTCAAAGGACCACCGACAGTGGCCCGCTCACATACTGATGGGAATGGTTTTTTTGTGACCTCACAGAACACTTAGGTCAAAGGAAATTTCCTGGAGTCACTAAAGTCTTCAAAATGAATTGTGGGCCTTCAAGAAACCAGCTTTTTCTGAGTTTGGGACTTTCCAAGAAAGCTGTTTCTGGCTCAGACCAGTTCCCGCTGATTTCAGCGTTTGCTTTTTCATTGCACGCGCTCCAGTAGTCGATACCTAGATGTGTGAGACTTGTCCAGGGTGAGTGGTGTCAGTTTCTCCTCCTCTGTGTGGATCTCTTTCTGCAGTGGAGCTGTAAGGAAGGTGGGCTGCCTGGCTGCTCACACAACATCCACAGAAGCACGAGCAGGAAGAGGGAACATTAGCATCTAACTAGACAGGCCAAGAAGGGGGCCTATATCTAGATGACTCAACGGGAATCATAAACTTTTCTCAGAATTACTTGAAAACACATCCGTTTACTTTTGGAATTTTTGTTGTTGTTTTGTTTTGTTTTGTTTTGAGACAGAGTCTTGCTCTGTCACCCAGGCTGGAGTGCAGTGATGCAATTTCATCTCACTGCAACCTCTGCCTCCCAGGTTCAAGCGATTCTCCTGCCTCAGCCTCCCCAGTAGCTAGGATTACAGGCACACGCCACCACACCCAGCTAATTTTTGTGTTTTTAGTAGAGATGGGGTTTCATCATGTTGGCCAGGCTAGTCTCAAACTCCTGACCTCAAGTGATCTGACTGCCTTGGTCTCCCAAAGTGCTGAGATGTATAGTCATGAGCCACTGTACAGAGCCTCCATTTACTTTTGGTTGAATCCCTGACCTTCTGATCAATTCCTTCAGTTTAGATGCACTTGACTCTTAAAAGGTTGTACCAAAAGCCAGAATTTTCATGTATCACATAGAATATTCTTGGGATCACAATACTGACGTTAACAGATGTGATCTGTGATAGACTGGAATGGAGCCAGCTCAATGGGGCATTGTGAGCCTCCTGAACACTTATGACTGCTTTAGAAGTGGTTCACAAGGAAAAATATTCAGAAGAAGAAGCCCAGAGACACCAATTAGGCTGTGTATAACCAATGTGTAACAAGATAACACATGACTTTGAAAATAGTCGATAATCCGGATCAATTTTGTGACTGGAAAATGCTCAGGTGTGTGAGAAATAATATCACACCAACTGCTGAAAAAAACACAACTGTAATAAAACTGGAACAAAAAAAACTTTTCTTCTAAGAAGAAAGAGGAAAGCACGTTAATGTCATCGCCTTCTAGAGCAGTGCTGTGCAATAGAACTTTCTGTGGTGATAGAAATGTTCGCTTCCCTGTCCAGTATGGCAGCCACATGTGCTGTTGGTCACTTGAAGTGTGGCTAGTGCAACTGAAGAAGTGAATGTTTAATGTAAATTAATTTAAATTTAAATAACCATCTGTGAAGAATGGCTACCAGTTGTCAGTGCAGATACAGGGCATGCTCTGACCTTTGTACCACACATTCCTGCTCTCAACACCCTTAAAAGAATACTTCTGAAAATAGGTAAATCAATGGATATTATCCTAATAAGCCATTTGATCAGATTAAAACTGCAACAAAATAAAGTTGATAAAAGTAAAATATGAAGAAGACATTCCTACCACCAACACCTTAATTAGCTTCATGCAAAAAGAGAAAAGGAATACATTTTGTAAGCAAGACTGACGGATGTTCTACTCCCTTGAAATGGTTTTTGGGACGTGAGGCCCAGCTCAGCCTCCCAGGACGTGTCTGTGCTCCGCGTCCCAGGAAAAATGCTGACACATTAACGGTTTTCCAATGAATTGCAAATTCTAAAATGTCGCAGGCCTTCACAATTTACCAAGTAATTCAACAGAAAGCATTAAGGGAATAGGTGTGTGAAGTCTTAGTCTTAAGTTATTAATTAGGAGCAATGGAGCATAATTAAGTTATCCCCCAGTACAGAAGCTTGAAGCAGCTGGGTCAGTGGAAATGCCTCAGCTTACACTCCTTACCCATCCAGTCACTGAGGGGCTGGTGGCAGGGACTGTGCTAGGTGCCAGGATGCACGATGAAGAGGGCACAGGCTGGCTGACATAACCATAGATAGCACACAGGCCAGTTTGGAAGTAAGGGCATAAATGCAGTGTTTGAGAGCACAGGAGAAGCACTGACTCTTGGTGGGTGGGGCAGAAACAACCAAGGGTTCTCGAAGGAAGTGACATCTGAATGCCCTTGACAGGAGTAGGACTGACTGCCCTGGAGAGACAGAGAGGGAAGGAGTTTCCTCTAGTCAAGGGCTTCCTGTGAACAAATCATCCCTGCACTGAGAAGTAATAAATCCAGATGCCTGCATCCCATCCAAATCCTGTGAGCAGGAGTATTTGGAGGCTGAGGACAGGAATGCACATGGCATGCAAGCCCCACCTAAAGTGTGAAGCCCGGCCCCCTGCCCTGGCTGCAGACTGGGCTGGGGAGAGAGGAGGCAGCTCCTTGGAAGCTCAGAAGTGAGTGAAGGAGACACAACAGCCTGCCTGTCAATGCAGGTACACACCATCAGTGGGCAGGGAAAGGAGAATCCATGATGTGCAAATAGGTGATTCACAATCAAAGCTGTTGAAACTTTTAATTATTTTCAGTCTTAAAAGAATGTGATTATGGGATGAGTCACATAAGAGGCAGCTGTGGCCTTCTTTTCTCTGATTCTAGGTTTGCCTTTTTCCTTACCTACATTGTTTTGTAAAGTGTTGTAAAAGACGAACCGGCACCAGAGAAGACCCCTTCCCTCTTCACTGTTGATCTTCGTTGATAGATTAACTTCCTTCTTTCTTCTCTCACACAAAGACCTCATGACTATCACATTGTCTAACATGGAACGTCAAATATACTCTTTGAAATTGGAGGGGGGCAAAGCTGTAACTAATCAAACTGTTGTAACTCATAAACCAGCCATGTATGGGAAATGTAGTCCTTCTACATTTCTTTGTTTTCTGCCTATATGGATAAGAATAAGACCTTAACTTTTCAGTTTTGGAGCACTGATCCCATTCCTTTGGATCCTACGTTTCCCACATGGCTATCCTCAGCTTTGTGCTTGAATAAATAATTTTAAACTGGGTTCTGATCTTTTTTATTATTTCAGATTGACAGTGACAATGTCACCAAGTTTGTGATGTGCAAGGACCCAGGAAACATGGAGCACGTGGCTCAGGCTTCTGGCAGTTTGTTTGCAGAAAGAAAAGAAGATGAGGCTGCAGGCCTGGCCCAAGGTCCTTCACCCCAGAAGGAAGCATTTGTAACTTACCCTCTAGGTCAGCTCTGCTCAGGCAATTCCAGAACCACCCTGATTTGTGTCCAAAAAGGACCTGTAAGTTTGCAGGAAATTGAGTTTTCTTGTGAAACACATATACAGGGTTTCTCAACTTCGTCACTACTGACATATGTGCTGGATAGTTCTTTGTGGTGGGGGCTGTCCTGTGCATTGCAGAAAGTTTGGCAGCATCCCTGGCCTCCACCCTTAGATGCCAGAAGCATCTCAGCCCTCAGTGTGACAACCAAAAATGTCTCCAGACAATGCCAGCCTCACCCCTAGCTGAGAAACCCCAGCCTGGTAAGACAATCCGTCAGAGCTTTGTGCATGCATGTGTGTGTGCTGTGCAATTGCTGCAGGGTTATGCTCAAGGCCATCTGGAAATTAATATCCACAGAATATAACCACCCGAATCATGAACATCTACGACAATAAATTGTCAAGGATCTGGCAGAGGTTAAACACATCCAGTAAAAATTCGTATCTCAAGAAGTTCTCCAGCATACGTGCCAAATGCAATGCTCGGAAGCTCTTACTTTCATATTACGGGGGAAATATCTCACCCTTTCTCTTGTAAGGAATTCCTCAGCAAAGGAGTGTTTTCTGTAAAGCAGGAATCTTTAGACCTGGAGCTGGACATCTGGGGCAAAGGAGAGTGAGACCTGAAAGAGACAAGGAAGGAAACAGAATCATCAACACAGAAATAACGAATGTGTTCCCAGCACTTGGGTGCTAGATTCAAGAATGTGCCCAAGATTCAGTGATAAATCTTGCAAGGAAATTTGCCTAAGGGTCCGTCTGAATTGTAAAAGGCTGAAGTTTTAGAAGACACCATAAGAAATACCTCTCCTCCCCAAATCAATTGAAAATGCACAGCAGAAACTCGCACAGGAGACCAAATACTATGGGATGACACTTTTATGCTCACTTTTGCATTAGCAGGAGATTCAGGCCACCTTTGCTATTTCATGCAGAGCTTCTTCTCAAGAAAAACATTCAGAGGGCGGGACACGGTGGTTCACGCCTGTAATCCCAGCACTTTGTGAAACTGAGGTGGGTGAATCACAAGGTCAGGGGTCCAAGACCAGCCTGGCCAATGTAAAACCCCGCCTCTACTAAAAATACAAAAAAAAAAATTTAGCCAAGTGTAGTGGTGGGCACCTGTAATACCAGCTACTCTGGAGGCGGAGGCAGAGAATTGCTTGAACCCGGGAGGCGGAGGTTGCAGTGAGCCGAGATCACACTACTGCACTCCAGCCTGGGCGACAGAGCAAGACTCCTTGTCAAAAAAAAAAAAAAAAAAAAAAAAATCAGAGCCTCGTCGGCCCTTTTGTAGGCAGAAAATTCTATTTGCTAAAATAACAAGAAATTCGCATTTAAAATATACTAATGGCTGCCATTGGAAGACCAATCAGCAGAAGTCAGGACCAAGGGGTTGGAATGAGACAACAACCAGAATGGCAAGGAGGAAGCTCTCCAAGGTCAGCAGCCACAACTGAAGCAAAGCAAAAGTTCGCACTGGGCAGGGTGGTCCTCCACCACACTGGCCTGCCTGCCATATGGAAGGACCACCATAAATGTATCATTCAAATCAGGAGCTTGTTGAACGGGAAGTAACTGCACAGCCACAACTAAGTCCACCGGCATATATGGTCACCCTCATTAAAGGACACTTGATGTTAAAAGACAACCAGCTTTCCATGAGAAGCTGCAGGAACAATTTTCGTTCCTGATCACTGAGAATATGTCATTTTATATGCTGATGCATTGCCTTTCTCACAGGATCCCAGGTCAGGTAGAGATGCTGCAGATGCTCTGAAACATTTACCTGGGGAAATAACAGTAATTCTTTCCGATCACAAATGCACAATGGAAGAAATTTTAAGGAAAGTATTTTTGCTTGCTTCTTTCTCATTCAAGCATTCACCTGTGAGATAGACAATAAGACTCCTGTGGATGAGTAAAACATGGGCCCCTGAGTTGTATCTAACACCAGCACCATGTCTCTAGGAAGTCAGAAAAGGTGTCTGTCTGGGGCCAGTGAGTATCCGCTGGGCGTCATCTCTGGGCAGCACTGGGCCACGTCCCATGGAGAACACAGGTGACTGAGGACTCTCCTCAGAGGTTTAATGGCCAGTAGAGGTCAGCATGGCAGAAGAGAGAATTATAAAGTAGGTGCTTTAACTTTGACAAATGAAAGTAGAGAGATTTTGAAGAATCTCTCTGCCCAAGAAATTTAATAATTAGCATACTTTTAGCTGCTCAAACTGGCGTACAGTTGAGATCCTCCCAACCCTGTTTCCCATAACTATAAATCTGTAACTGTAACCCCCTAGATATGTTTAGAAAATGTCATAGTGAGTAGCCCAAACAACCAGATGTTTTCTGATGCTCCCTGGGGTAGTCTAGGAGAGCCGCGTGTTATGGAGACGGTGACCTTCCTCACATTATTTAACAGCCCTGAGCTTCCATTTTCTCAGTCATGCAATGTAGATTTAAAGAAAACAAGGCCAAGCATGGTGGTTCAAACCTGTAATCCCAGCAAGGTGGGAGGATCGATTGAGGCCATGAGTTCAAGACCAGCCTGGGCAACATAGCAAGACCCCATCTCTAAGGAAAGTAAAAATAATAAAAAATTATCTGGGCATAGTGGTGCACACTTGTAGTCCTAGCTACTTGGGAGACTGAGGTGGGAGAATCACTTGAGCCCAGGAGTTCAACGGTGCAGTGAGCTATGATGGAGCCACTGCACTCCAGCCTGGAGGAGACCCTCTCACTTTAAAAAAGAAACAAAAACCCTTGGTTTTCTTACATTAACTAAGGAGATGTAAATGGAAAACATAAAGATAGATTGTGGATATTGGTTCACTGAGGTTCATTAGACTGTGAGCTCCTTAAGAATGGCTGCCATGTTTTCATCTTATTTTATTTGGTACTGTAAGTGGTATCCAGTTCAAAGTAAGTTCTTAATAAATACTCAATAATGAGCTGGGCACAGTGGCTCACACATGTAATCTCAGCACTTTGGGAGGTCAAGGCGGGTGGATTGCCTGAGCCTAGGAGTTCACGACAAGCCTGAGCAACATGGCAAAACCCTGTCTTTAAAAGAAATTCAAAAATTAGCCAGGCATGGTGGTGCACGCCCGTAGTCCCAGCTACTGGGAAGGCTGGTGAAGGGTTGATTGCTTGAGCCTGAGAGGTCCAATCTGCAAAGAGCTGAGATTGTGCTACTGCACTCCAGCCTAGGCAATAGACCAAGATCCTGTCACAAAAACACATACACACATACTTAATAATGAATGGGTTAAAATCTAGCAATCATAGCTTATTTGCATGAGATTGGCTTTTTAACTCAAAACAAGTCTCCTAAATCATTAAATCAATAATGTTTATAGACTCAATATTGACCCTCTGAAGAGAGGACAGTGCTCAGGAGAGTGGAGGCACTATTGGTCCTTGGAAAGCATGACCCATGGGGTCTCAAAAGAGCCCACGGCAGCACCACGTCATGCAGTGGCAGCACCACGTCGCCCAGTGTGGAGGATTTACCTTCTTGCCACTAAGAAGGAAAATTAGAAATGGGGAAAAATCCAAAGTCCATTTTATCTTCTCTGTGGTGGCCATATCTGGCTGATTTTTATTACTGTTTAACATTTACATTTATGCACTTCGTGTACACAAAGTATTTTATAATTGTCATTAAGCATATAGGTAATCGTTTCTGAGCTTTTTTATGTAATTATATTTCTAAAAATCCAAAAGTAAAATGAGCTTCACCAGGAAATTTCCTAAAGAGACTTTGGGCCATTCCAATGTAAACTTACCACCACGCAGATACCATTTTCAATGTTCCAAATCCATTCCTGTCTGCAAATAGGGGAAGCACCAAGGAGACTCTGGGGCCCTGTTGCTTGATAGAATCCCGGGCCTGTGACCCACAGAGCTCACAGATCACATGTAGAGAAGATTCAGGATTGCCCAGAAACATTTTCCAGAGGTTGAAAATAAAAATGGCAGTCCACAAAGCTGAAAGCCCAATTTTTTCTCCTTTTGACTTCAATAAGGTAGAAAATATTGATGCGATCTATATCATTCCCGACTTTTCCTCTTCCGAAAAAAGAAATCGCATTGACGTTTTTCTGACTTCACTCTAAGACTGGGCGGGCACTGTCTAGTTTTACTAATTTCCACATTGTCTGATTTCCCCCATGTCTCAACAAACTCTGTGTATACATTTACAAAATCCATATCTGTCTATACATTTATACTTATTTTAAAGGAAATTACAGAAGATAACACATAAAACAACTGTACCTGTACATAATTCTATAATTCAGAGATATCCAATGTTAACATTTAGAGAATTTCCTTTCAATGTTTTTTTCCTACATGTAAATGAATACTTTTAGGTCAGATTCATACATATGAGTGCAGAGACACACATTCCCACATATATATATTCACATATGCAAATTGCTTTGTCCTCTAATAGTTCAGCTCAGCTATCTCATTAGCATTTCACAGCTTATCAAATAATAGCTATTCTTCTACAACGTGATTTTAATGTCAGCCATCATATTCCATTACTTGGATCATCAAATTAAGCCTGACCATCTGTCTGTTGATGGAAATTTAGGGGATTTCTGGTTTTTTACCTGGATAAATAACAAGCACTATGTGAGTCCTGGTAGATAAGTCTTTGTGTGTGCCTTTAATTATTTCCTTAGGATAGATTCCTAGAAGTGAGGTCACTGGATCAAGAAGTTTCCTGGTGCCCATGGTCCTCTTGCTGGAAGAGAGTCTATCCCCATTACTCCACGTTTCAGTTACAGGCAGGAACAAACTCCTATCTCCACCAGTCCTGGGTATTAGCCATGTTTAAAATCCTCGAACAGTAAGTTTTAAGCAGCCAGAATTGATGGGGCTGAGGCAGATCCACCATTGCCAAGAACCCTTGCTACCATGATTATTAATAAGACAGGTTCATGCCAGACTGTGCTATGGAAACAGTTTCTTGTGCACGCCTCTGCCTCTTCTGCCCTCTTCTTCAACAGTTTCCTCATCCCTAGACCCCTTAGTTCTTTCTAAATCAAAACATTTAACAGTCCTATGATGCTTATAGCATCGTATTGACAAAAAAAGAGCTAAAAATGTTGAAAATATTGAATACCTAATATATGAACACTTTCAAGAGAATTTACATTTTTAAAGGCCAAAAAAGAGACAATGGTTAGTGCAAACAACAGTCTGGGGAGGTGGTGATTGGGGTACCAGGGGTGGAGGAAAAGGTTTGCCCTCAAGTCTTTTTTAGGCCCCGTGCCACACAGGACCATTTATGCAGCCATTGCTGAAGTCAGTTCTGCTTGACAAGATGATGCAGAGCCAGTAACAAGGAATGCAAAATGCTTTCACTGCCTTCACCTGTGCATGACCAAATTCACATCCACAGACTCTCCAAGGGATGCTCTGCTCAAGTCATATGCAGCCTCTTTCCCAGGCACCAGTCAGGAAGACCACAGAGCAGGCAGGAAAGTCGAGAGCCAAGGGCTCAGGAGAGAGGGCAGGTGGCAGGTGGCAGATGGCAGATGGCATCAGCCATGCAGAGCCCTGTAGAAGAGCTGCTGGGAGTGGGACCAGCCTGGGAGTGGGATCAAGAGAAATCAAAAGAGGGCCAGACTGGGAGTGGGACCAAAATAAATCAAGCAGAAGTCAGAGGGCAGGAAGGCAGCTGGTGGTACCTCAACACCCAGGTCCGGAGGTCTGAAACGGGAAGGGCCCCAGTGGTCGGTAACATTGGAGATCAGCTGTGGGAAAACCAAGCTGAGCAATGAGGCCTTCTCTGTAACAGCCTGTGCAGCAGTGGCCAGGAGGGGCCCCTCATGGGAAGTATCTCCCAGGGTAAGAGACAGGCTGCAGACAGCAGAAGCGGGATTAGGCCTTCTATTTGGGGCTCTTCACTGTCTTTGTCCCGATTACTTGACAGTATCTCTGAAGTATCCTGTAGAGAAAAGGCCTTTTCCCCACCATATTATTATTTTATTTGATGAGTATTAATGGTCATTTAAGTGAGTACATTCTGTGTTAGGCTCTTGCTGAAGCTATCACCTTTGTTATCATGATAACCCTGAAGGTAGGTAATACTATCCCCATTTTAAAAGGAGCAAATGGGACTCAGGATAAGCTCCCAGCTGCTGAGGGCAGGGCCAAGATATGTCAAGTACCCGATGCCATCCCCCAGCCCTTCCCTCCCACCAGGAGGCAACATATCCCAGCCTGAGGACTGTGCCAGGCATGGTGCCCTCTCTACAGATGTACTCTGCATGGAGCAGCAGTCATGGGGAGCCACAGCAAGCCAGCAGAGCCCAGCCCTCCTGTAGCCCCCTCTGCCCAGAAGGCTGACTAGCAAGGTTTCACCTGTCTGTTTCTTTCTCTCTTTCTCTTTCTCTATCCCTATCTCCTCCCTTCTCTCTTTCTCTTTCTGTATCCCTAAGTACTCTCTTCTCTCTCCTCACTTCTCCTCTCTTTCTCTATCCCTCTCTCTGATAGGGACTCTTGTTTGTGGCCTGTTTTCACCCTAGCTTCACTGACCCAAGCTACCTTTCCAGAAGGAAAAAGGAAACTAGCAGGCAGTGGTAAAGCTAGGTTTACCCCAAAAGCAACGACACAGAACACAGCCAAACATGTTTCCCATGGACAGAAAGCAGTTATGAGGAAGAAACATGAGTGGGGAAGCTGCCAGCTCTCATGGGCAATTTTTTCAGAAGACTTGGAAGGAGACTATGATTCCTCACCCATGTATAGTCAGAGCCTCTGGGAGTCTGGCATCATTCTGTATGAGCAAGGTCAGCCCTTTAAGTGTAACATAACACAGAAAAAATACAGTGCAAAGTTCAGCACAGCTTTGCATAGTGGCCTTTTGCACACATATTCAGGAGATAGAGTCGCAGAACAGGGAGAGTACAGATTCACAGACTTCTCAGGAAAGAGATTGTGGGCAAAGATAGACCACAGTCCATTTAAGGCACCAAGGAGAAGTTTGAATGAGACTCTTTGGGAAATTAAAATATTGAAAAGTATACTGAAGAATTGAAAAAAAACCACAAACATGATCAAGCAAGATGCATGCTCAGAAAACATCTGAGAAGACTGTAAGCACTCACCTCATGCTGGTCTCTAGGCTCAAGGCACACCCAGCCAATTATGAAGAATTGACCCAGCACAAAGCCAGTTGGCAAAACGTTGATAAATAACTAAACAAAACCAGTGTAAATGGACTAAGCTCTCCAATCCAAAGGCAGAACTGGCAGAATGGATTTTAAAACACACACACACATGCACACAGTTCAATTCTATGCTGTCTACAAGAGATTTACTGTAGATCAAAAGACACAAATAGGTTGAAAGTGACAGGATAAGAAAAGATATTTCAATGCAAGTAGTAACCAAAAGAGAATTAGGGTGGCTATCTTGATATAAGACAAAATAGACTTTAAGACAAAAACTGTTACAAGAGGCAAAGAAAAATATAAAAGAGTCAATTCACCAAAAAGTTACAACAACTACAAATAATATGCACCAAACATTAGCGCTCCAAAATATATGATGCAAACACTGACAGAACAGAAGGGAAAAATTGCTCTACCATAATGGTTGAAGACTTCAATACTCCACTGTTAATAATGGATAGTACAGCCAGACAGAAGATCAATAATGAAACAGAAGACTTGAACAACATTATAAACCAATTGGACCTAACAGACATATACAAAACGCTCCACCCAACAATAGCAGAATACACTTCTATCTAATGTGCACATGAAACATTTTCCAGGATAGACCACAGGTCACAAAATAAGTTTTAATAATTTTTTAAAGTTTGAAGTAATACAAAATATCTTTTCCAATCATAATAGGAATGAACTGGAAATCAGTAACAGAAGGAAAACTGGAAAATTCACCAAAATGTGGAAATTAAACAACGTACTCTTAACCAATCCATCAAAGGAGGAATTAGAAGACACCTGTTATGGGCTGAACTGTGTACCTTTGAAATTCATATGTTGAAGCCCTAACCCCTAGTACCTCACAATGTGTGAACGTGTTTGCAGATTAGGTCTTTAAGGAAATGATTAAGTTAAAATGAAGCCATTAGGATGGATCTAAACCCAATCTGACTGGTGTCCTTATAAGAAGACGAAATTTGGTCAGGCATGGTGGCTCACCTGTAATCCCAGCATTTTGGGAGGCCGAGGCAGGTGGATCATGAGGTCAGAAGTTCAAGATCAGCCTGGCCAACATGGTGAAACCCTGTGTCTGCTAAAAATAAAAAGATAGCCGGGTGTGGTGGCAGGTGCCTGTAATCCCAGCTACTCGGGAGGCTGAGACAGGGGAACTGCTTGAACTCAAGAGGCGGAGGTTGCAGTGAGCCGAGATTGTGCCACTGCACTCCAGCCTGGGTGACAGAGGGAGACTCCATCTCAAAAAAAAAAAAAAAAAAAAAAAAGAGGAAATTCAAATACACAAAGAGACACCAGGAGCACACATGCACAGACAGAACCATGTGAAGAGGAAGGAAGAGTGGGGCCATCACATGCCGAGGAGTCAGGACTCAGAAGAAACCAACCATACCAGCACCTTGACCGTGGACTTCTAGCCTGAAGAACAGTGAGAAAATGAACTTCTGTTGTTTAAGTCACACAGTCTGGCATTTTGTGATGGCAATTCTAGCAAACTAATATAATACCTTAAGACAAATGAAAATGAAACATAACACATCAAAACTTGTATGGTGCAGCGAAAGCAGTTCTAAAAGGGAAATTTATAGCTGTAAATGCCGACATTAAAAAAGAAGAAAGATCTCAAAGTAGCAACCTAATTTTACACTATAAGGAACTTGAAAAAGAAGAACAAACTAAACTGAAAAGCTAACAGAAATAATAAATATTAGAGAAGAGATCTGTAGTGAATTTTAAAAATAGAGAAAATTAATGAGACCAAAAGTTGGTTTTTTGAAGAGATTAACAAAATTGACAGATCTTTAGCTAGACTGACTAAGGAAAAACTCAAATTACTACAATCAGAAATGAAATCAGGGACATGACTACCAATTTTTTTAAAATAAAAAGTATTATAAGAAAATACTATGAACAACTGTATGCCTCAAAATTGGATAACCTAGATGAAATGGACAAATTTCTGAGTACACACAACCTACCAAGACTGAATCATGGAGAAATGAAAAATTTTTATAGACCTACAACCAGTAAAAAGATTGAATCATTAATCAAAAACTTCCCAACAAAGAAAAGCCCTGGATGAGATAGATTGACGGATGCTTTCTACCAAACATTTAAAGAAAAATTAACACCAATTCTTCTCAAGCTCTTCCAGAAAATTGAAAAGGAGGGGAACTCATTCCATGAGACCTAACTTCCTAACTCACTCTATGAGGCCAGCATTACCCTGACACCAAAGCCAGACAAAGACACTATAAGAAAAGAAAACTACAAACCAATATTCCTGGTGAATACTGATGCAAAAATCCTCAACGAAATACTGAATACTAAGCAAATCAAGCTCAGGAGCACATTAAAAGTATTATACACCATGATCAAGTGGGATTTATTCCTGGAATGCTGAGATGGCTTAAAATAGGAAAATCAATCCATGAAATACACATTAACACAGTAAAGAAAAAAAAACATGATTAATTCAATTGATGCAGAAAATAACATTTGACAAAGTTCAACACCCTTTCACGATGGAAAAAAAACATGCACATCCTCAGCAAACTGGGAATAGAAAGAAAATATCACAACATAATAGACTGCTTATGAAAAACCCACAGCTAACATCATACTGAATGGTGAAAGACTGAAAGTTTTTCCTTTATGATTAAGAAAAAGACAAGGATGCCTGTTTTGCTACTTTCACGCAATGTAGTATTGCAAGTTCTAGCCAGAACAGTTAGGAAAGAAACATAAATGAAAGGCATCCAAATTGGAAAGAAAGAAGTAAAATCATCTCTATTTATAGATGATACAACTTTATGTGTAGAAAACTCTAAAGATTCCACTTTTTAAAACCATTAGGATTAATAAATTCAGCATAGCTGAAAAATACAAAATCAACACACAATGGTATAGTCACACAATGGAATTTCGCACCGTAGTGGAAATAAATGAACTACAGCTAAACAAATCAATATGGATAAATGTTAGAAACATAATGTTGCATAAAGAAAAATAGAAGAATACATACATGATGCAATTTTTATAAAGCTCCAAACCAAGCAACACTGAAGAATACATTGTTTAGAATAAATGTATTTGGTTTTAGATAGAAAGAGAGTGTGTGTGAGATAAGAGAGAGAGGCATGCATACACACACAGGAATTTTAAACACACAATTCCAGAGAGTAATCTCCATGTTGGGAAGCAAAGAGATGGGGTAAAAGAGGAGCCAATTGGTTGGTGAGCATACAGGAGTTTGTAAAAACTAAACTTCAAAATTTATCCATGTGTTACGTATATTATTTCGTGTAGATCAAATATTACATGCTATTTTTAAAGGAAGAATGAACTTATCAACTTAAAAATGAGAAATTTGCACAGTAAATAAATGATACAGAGATAGATAGAAAATAGGAATTCAAGAAATGACGGGATGAAAGACTGTACTGAAACCCTGAAATACAAGATGAAAACTAATCATTTATACTTATCATTTCTAGTTATTCTATGAAATGAAATTCTTATTTTAAAAATGCCTTCTGGCCGGGCGCGGTGGCTCATGCCTGTAATCCCAGCACTTTAGGAGGCCAAGGTGGGTGGATCACTTGAGGCCAGGAGTTCAAGACCAGCCTGGCCAACATGGCGAAACCCTATCTCTACTAAAAATACAAAAAAAAATTAGCTGGGCGTGGTGGCCCAGCTACTCGGGAGGCTGAGGCAGGAGAATCACTTGAACCCAGGACATGGAGGTTGCAGTGAGCCAAGATTGTACCACTGCACTCCAGCCTGGGTGACATAGTGTGACTCTGTCTCAAAGTAAATAAGTAAATAAATAAATAAATAAATAAATAAAATACTTTCTAAAAATTAAGGAACTTGGAGGGAAAGTGAGTATTAACAGAAATATTAAAGTTTCCAATGAATTGCCAAACCAAGATGCCCTGTATGTTACATATTAGTAGTAGTAGAAAAAGAGATTAACAGAATGCAGTCTTTACAAGTGAAAAGTTTTTTCACTTTCTGCCAACATAATAAAATTTTATTCATTTATACTCTATCAATCCTAGCAGTGCCCCCTACTTGGAAAATAGTTAGGGTTGATGTTAACCTTTGTTTGAACAACTAGTTTCATTACAGATGGTGCAAATTAATATTTTTAAGAGAATGTCTACAGACAAAAAAAAAATGCTTCCAGAGAATTTGTAAGGACAGTTAACACAAGAAATGTTGAATATAAATGGATATTAATAATTGGCAAAAAGTATAATCACATGCCCCAAAGCCTGGGGAGGTATTCACTGAGAAATATTTACAGGAGCAATTTTAGGATTACTTGGATGTAAGAACATCATGTGTATTTAAGGTCTAATCTGAATTGTCCTTTCCCCTAAAGAAAGTAGTTTAAACAGCTAGTGGGCCAAGTGGTACGATTTTTGAAGTTTACAATTCAATAGAGAGAGGGAGAGATGGTAGGGTAGTGCCCAAGCCCAGTGAGACACAAGAAGTAGACATATCAGAAATAAAGCCAAACATGCACAGCTGTTTCTATCCAGCTTGCTGTGAAACTGGTGATCGCTCGATAAATGTCCAGAAATCACAATAAGGAAGATTGGTGCCCACTGTTTCTGGAGCTTGCACACAGGTAGTGAAACAGAACATTCAATCCTTGGGCTTAACTAATTCCTCAGACATAAGGATGCAATCCTTCCTTTTCAAAGCAAATGGATGGAATGTGAAAGCCTCCTGTTTAGAGAACCACTGCCGTGTGATTAAGCAAGTTTTCAAATCTCAGCCCAGTGAGCAAAGAAATCAGTACTGGAAGAATTGTTTTCAGGCAGAAAAAACCCGAGGGAAGAAACCAGACCAACATTCACTCCAGTTAGCTGGAAAGCCCCAAAATTAATTATTAACATTAGATAGGCTTGTGACGGGGCTGCTTATTGAAGAGATAAATCATTTTTATTGCACAAAACCCAGAAGTATACTTCTCCCAAAACAAACCAGATGGGCTATGCTTTTCAAGGAAGAAAGATAAGGTTCTTCATGTTAATGAATGGTTTGCAGGCTGTGAGTTAAAGGCTGTATCTTTTCCTAATAGCCATACTTTCACAGAAAGACCAGTGAATGCCTGAGTCCTGGAAAGGAAAACATTGAGCAATGTCAACAGGAACACAGATGGGCAGATAGTACCTCCATATGTCATTGGATGAAGCCTGAACTCATTCCATTTTGCCAGAGTAGACAGCTCTCTGAAAGACCATTTTACAACTGGTGTTAACATTTTTCATATTATATATGTGTAGGCGTACAACTTGCTCAACAGTGATATCCCACATAAAAAAGGGGAAGTATATGTTTAAAAAATTATTTTAACCAATATCTAATTTGAAATCAATGAAACATTGAAGGGCATTCTCTGAAATGATAGTAGGTGGCAAAGCACGCATGAAGCAGCTGGCAGATTGTCCCTAGCTCATGTTACTACTAGAACCTGCCAGTGACTCACTGGTTAGGTATATTTCCTAAGCTCTTCTTCAAAACCCACTAGCCTTCCTGGATACCCGTCCAGGATGCTTGTCCAGGAGATTCTTGTCCCAGTGGCCGGCATGGACCTGACACATACATGGCCTGGAGACTCACCACAGTGAATAACAGCACATTTCTCTGCAGATGGCAATTCTCCCTGCCACATGCTACAGGCATCTGAATAAGTCATGGCTTTACAGGATTTTCTATTTGTTCTATCAATTAATAAGAAGGGGGTATTTAAATCCCTAACTATGATTCTTTCTTGTGTTCTATCAGTTTTTGCTTCATGTATTTTGCAGCTGTGTTACTAAGTCCATACGCACTGTGAATTATGTCTTTCTGATCACTTGGCCCCTGTATCATTATGGCCTGGCCTTCTTTGTCCCTAGTAACATTCCTTGCTCTGTAACCTACTTTTCTGATATTAATATAGACACCCCATTTTTCCTTGAACAGTATCACTTTTAGCATTGTATGTCCTTTGTCATCTTTTTGCATTTAACCTATCTCCATATGTTATTTTAATACTTAGAATGCTTTTAATACTTAGAATGGGCTCCTTTATAAGTAGCATATAGTTCAATTTTGATTTCTTTCCCAATATGACAATGTCTACTTTTTAATCGAGATCATCGGTCCATTCACACACAATGTGATTAGGAGTAGATTTAGGTTTAAATCTACCATCTCGATACCTGTTTTCTGTTCGTCAATCTGCTCCTTGTTGCCTTTTTCCTTTTTCTGCCTGATTTTGCATTAATTATTTTGTATGATTCCATTTTATCCTTTTATTGGCTTATTAGTTATAACTCTTTTTTATTCTAGGTGTTGCTTTAGGGTTTACAGTATACATCTTGAACTTCCCACAGTCTAACTGAAAATGGTATTATACCCATTGCTATAGAGCACACAATAGGAATATATACATGTATGTACACATACAGAGCATATAACACTTTACCTCTGTGGTACACCGTGGTTCACAGACAAGAAGAATGTGCTTCCGTTTCTCTCTTCTCAGCCTTTGTGTCACTGCTGTCACACTTTCACATGCGATATGAGACCCACACTTCATTTTGATTATTTTTATTTCAATTGCCAATTACCTTTTACTGATAAGAAGAAGGAATGTGTAGATTTACAAAGCTGTCAGTGTTTCTGGTACCCTCCATTCCCTTGTGTAGACCCATCTTCCTCTGATGGAGCTGGAGCTCATACACCCTCTGCCTAGCTGGACCCCACACTCACCACTCCCACATTTAACTCAACATATCAGGGCCCCCTGGTTATGTAACTGCCTCCCAGCACAGCACCTGGCACATATATGCACAGAAAATGCCAGAGCTACTTAAATCCAGGCTTCAGTATTTTACAGAGAAATCCAGTATTTCTCTCCAACAAATACTTCTTAGTTGTCTGTCACAGTTTCCTCCAAACTCATATATACTAGTCTCTAAAACAAGGTGTTGTGCTATCATCACTCTTAAGACACCTAAAATATCCTGGTGATATCAGATAAGTGATACTGAATATTCATATCAAGACCCCCAGTCTTGAGAACTGCCCCTTCCTGCAACACAGACCACCAGCTCTTCACCAGGGCAGCTGCTCGGTGTGGAGTTGCTGCTATGAGATGGCTGGCTGGTTAGGGGCCACGTGTCCCACCCCTTCCATTTCAGGGGGCCACAGAACCAAGTCCCAGATAGTGGCCAGAGGAGGACATGATGGATGACACTCCAGGCTCTCTCTTCCTGTGCAGTGTCCACCCTCTCTCTTCTTCAGCACTCCAGATGGACTTTACCTGCAGCGCCATCTTGGAAGCTATTCTACCAGTCAGGATACCAGAAGGAAATGGGCAGCTCACTAAGTCAGAATAATTCGAGGAGGATTCAATAAAGAGAAAATTTGCAAAAGTTTTGCAAAAATTTGCAAAAAAAAGAAGAAGAAGAAGGCAGAGTGTGGGGAAAACACACGTGCGGTATGATGGGGTTAGGAACAGCAGATCTGTTACCACCCCTGCCCTGAAGGGGATAAAGGGAGGAGGCAGTTGTCAGAACCCAGAAGCAAAGAGTCTTGCAGAAGGGCCATTCTGAGATGAATGGAGGTCTCTCGTTGAGGACACATCAGTCACAAGGGTGTTTCTGGGAGGACAGGAAAGGGAGGACTGAAGAAGTAAGAGTCCCAGTGGCATCATGCTCCATCTCCTGCCATGCTCCCATGGGCTGAACCCATCCAGAAGCCACCAGGAGCTCTAAGAAATCCCTAGAGGTCATATCACAGGGCAGAGGGCAGGGGTAAAGGAGGGAAGGGGCAACCAACCATGTGTTGACAATAACAGGACAGGGCACCTATCATCCTGGTGCTGAATAATGGCCACAGCACTACCACCACTCTGCCAAGTGGACCTCATCCAAAAGCAAGAAATGAACCGATATTGTGATGGGAATTTAGGGGTATTCCTTTTACAGAGGCTGTGTTTCTTCACACAGGGTAGGCAGCTGCAAGCCTGGCTTTACGCTCACTTCAAATCAACATGCCTAAAAATGAATTAATGTTTTCCTAAAAGCCACCTGCTCAAGATGTCCCTCTTGTCATCCTCTTTGAAAACTGTGGGACCCTAGAATTATTAGGAACAACTCCAGATCTGGAACAATCCAAAGGTCATTGGACTCCCCCCACCGAAAAAATCTGCCCGCACACGCTCCCGTGCCTGCCTGTGCATCCCTCTCTTTGGTCAGCCCTGACACTTGCCCTGGCCTATATCCCAGGCCATCTCACAAACTTCAGACTCCCCAAAACACCATTCTCACCTCATTCTCTCCCACCATGACCTATAGCAGTGGTTTCCAAAAATAAGCCCACAGTCAAATCACCTGAGGAATTTACTTCAAAGACAATTTCCTAGAATCCTCCTCGAGAGATTGTGATCCAGAAGAGTGTGTGGCTCAAAGAGCTATATTTTTAACACTTAGGAGATATTGATATAGTACCACACTATGAGAAACACTGGCATAGACGATGAATTCGGACCTCTCCAGCCTGGCATGAGTGTCTGTCTATGGCACCATCCTTTGAACATTGTCAACTTCATGCCCATTAAGACATACAGACAGACTTCATGTCGTATAGACAGAGTCCAGGGAAACATGTGGTCTAGGCTTCTTCCCCCACTGGTTACATCTTCCTGCCATCTTCCATCTTAAGCATAAGCTCTCTGGGAGTAGGGTGAAAATTACCCAGAAAACTAGGAATTTAAGAGAACTGCCTCAACATTATAAAGGATATGTATGGAAAAACCCACAGCCAACTAACATCATACTCGATGGTAAAAGACTAAAAATTTTCCCCCTAAGATCAGGAACAAATCAAGGATGCTTGCTTTCACTATTGTTAATTCAGCCTTGTACTAGAAGTTCAAGCCAGAGTAATTAGACAAGAAAAAGAAATAAAAGACATACAGATGGGAAAGGAAGAAGTAAAAATATCTCCATTTGCAGACATGATCCCATGAGCCTATATGTAGAAAATCCCAAAGAATCCACCAGAAAGCTATTGAGCTAATACATTAATTCATCAAGTTGCAAGTACAGTTTTCAATGCAAAATATTTGTTGTGTTGCTATACATCAGCAGTGAACTATCTGAAAAAGGAAATTAAGAAAACAATTCCATTTACAATAGCATCCAAAAGAACAAAATAGCTAAAAATAAATTTAACCAAAGAGGTAGATGACATGTACACTAAAAACTGTAAAACACAACTGAAAGCAATTAAAGAAGACCTGAATAAATTAAAATACACCCATGTTCATGGATAAGAAGACTTAATGTCATTAAGATGTTAATACTATCCAAAGTGATTCAATGCAATACCTATCAAAATTCCAAAGAAATGTAAAAGCTGGTCATCAAATTCATATGGAACTTCAAGGGCTCTGAACAGCCAAAACGGTCTTGACAAAGAACAAGTTTTCAGTACTCACATTTTCAAATATCAAAACTTACTACAAAGCTACAGTAGTAAAAATCATGTGACACTGGCATAAGGATAGACATATAGACCAGTGGAATACAAATGAAAGTCCAGAAATAAACTCATACATCTTATGGCCAACCAGTTTCATAGCAAGGGTGCAAAGACCATTCAACAAAGCATAAATAGTCTCTTCAACAAATGGTGCTGGGATAACTAGATTTCCACATGCAAAAGAATGAAGTTAGACCCCTACCTCACACCCTATAAAACAATTAACTCAAAATAGATCATTTATTTGAAAGATAAAATCATAAAATTCTTAGAAGAAAACAAACCATGACCTTGGATTTGGCAATGGATCTTAGCTATAGCACCAAAAGCCCAAGCAACAACAGAAAAAAATAGATACATAGAGCTTCATTAAAATTAAAATCCTTTGCGCTTCAAAAGACCTTAGGGCCGGGCCCAGTGGCTTACGCCTGTAATCCCAGCACTTTGGGAGGCTAAGGTGGAAAGATTGCTTGAGCTCAGGAGTTTGAGACCAGCCTGCACAACATGGTGAAACCCTGTCTCTACCCAAAATACAAAAGTTAGTGAGTCATGGTGGCAGGTACCTGTAGTCTCAGCTATTCGGGAGGCTGAGGTAGGAGGATGGCCTGAACCCGGGAGACAGAGATTGCAGTGAACCATAATGACACCACTGCACTCCAGCCTGGGTTACAAAGCAAAACCCTGTCTCAAAAACAAGAGAAGAAAAGACATTCTCAAGAAAGTGAAATGACAACCTATGGAATGAAATAAATTGCTTGAAAAATCATATATTGATAAGGATCTAGTATCCAATATTTTAAAAACTCCTACAACTCAACAACAAAAATACAACCCAATTTTAAAATAGGCAAAAGACTTATATGAACAGTTCTTCAGAGAAGATATACAAAAGGCCAATAAGCACGTAAAAAGATGTTCAACATCATTAGTCATTAGATAAATGAAAATCAGAACTACTGTGAGATATCACTTCATACTCACTAGGATGGCTAAAATTTTAAAAAAGGAACATACATGTTGGTGAGTATACAGAGAAATTGGAACTCTCATGCACTGCTAGTAATAATGCAAAGTGTGGAAAACTACATGAAAAACAGTTTTGCAGGTTCTCAAAAAGTTAAACATGGTTACCACATAATCTAGCGATTTTACTCCTAGATGTGTATCCCAAAATAATGGAAAGCAGGGACTCAGATACTTATACACCAATATTCATTCCCACATTATTCAAAATAGCCACAATGTGGAAACAGCCTGTGTCCATCAATGAAAGATTAATAAAATACCGTATATACACACAGTGAAACATCATTTACTCATAAAAGGAATGAAATTCTGACACATGCCAAACATGATGAACCTTGAAAATATCATGCTGAATGACTAAGCCAGGAACAAAAGGACAAATGCTGCTTGAGTTCACGTGTATGAACTATCTACAAAAGGTAAATACAGAGACAGAAAGTAAATTGCAGTTTCCAGAGTCTGTGGGGAGGAGGGCACAGAGAGTTATTGCTTAATGAGCACAGAGTTTGTAGTTGGAGTGACGAAAAAATTTTAGAATTAGTGTTGATGGCTGCCCATGAGGAATGTAATTAATGCCACTGAATCGTATGCTTAAAAATGGCTAACATTATAAATTATATGAAATATCTATTTTCCACAATAAAAATAATTGAAAAAATTGGTCCGGGGTGGTGGTTCACACCTGTACTCCCCACACTTTGGGAGGCCAAGGCAGGAGGATCATTTGAAGCCAGGAGTTGGAGACCAGCCTGGGCAACACAACAAGACCCTATCTCTCCAGAAAAAATGTTAAAAGTTAGCTGGGTATAGTGGCACATGCCTGTAGTCCCAGCTACTCAGGAGGGTGAGGTAGGAGGATCGCTTGAGCCCAGGAGTTTCAGGCTGTGGTGAGCTTTGATTGCACCACTGCACTCCAGCCTGGGCAAAGGAGCAAGACTTTGTTTTACAGAAAAAAAGGAAAAGATCAAATACCCTCTTGGGAGGCCGAGGTGAGCAGATCACCTGAGGTCGAGTTTGAGACCAGCCTGGCCAACTTGGTGAAACACGGTCTCTCCTAAAAACGCAAAAATAAATTAGACGGCCGGCAGTAGTGGCAGGCATCTGTAATCCCAGCTACTCAGGAGGCTGAGGCAGGAGAATCGCTTGAACCCAGGACGCAGAGGTTGCAGTGAGCCGAGATCGTGCCACTGTACTCCAGCCTGGGTAACAGGGTGAGACTCCATCTCAAAAAAAAAAAAAAGGCCAATACCCTCCAGTGCTGGGAAAGCGTGGGAATGAGCATGCTCACGCATCCTCCTCATCTAGGAGACAGACGTAATATGCACCTATTGCTTCATACACTTCAGACTGTCTTTAATGCATTTCATGATGACTGCTGTGTCATTCTTGTTGCCAGCAGAACTATTCTCTCCTGGACATGAGGCCACACAGACATGTCAACTGCAGGTAAAAGATGTGGCATGGAATGGCTCTTAGTCAGGAGCAGACCCTGAGAAGCCAGGGCTACTCTCCCTCATGCCACTAGGGAAAATGAAAATGGTTCCACCTCCATCTCACCCATCCCACCCCATCCTTGCACTGCACCCCCCACTACCCTCCACCCCAGTACAGCCGCTTGGAGCTGGGCTGCATGCATGGCCCTGCACAGGGCATGGAGACTTCGGTTGTGCCTGCCTCACACCCATATGAGGGTGGACCCTGCCTGGAGGCCTCTGGGGCTGGGACCTCTGCAGGTCTTCCCACAGGGATGTCGAAGCAAGGGGACAAGTTTTCTCACACTTAGAGAATGTTGTGGAGGGCGCTGGCCTCAAAAGGACATCCTGGCTCACTGGCTCCCAGAACCACCGCACTGTGCAGTATGCTATGCTCCTGGGCAAGGAACTACAGCTGGGAAATCTACAGACGTTTCCCCTTATGGTTTTGTTTTGTTTTGTTTTTTGAGACAGAGTTTCACTCTTGTCACCCAGGCTGGAGTCCAATGGCGCGATCTCTGCTCACAGCAACCTCTGCCTCCCGGGTTCAAGCAATTCTCCTGCCTCAGCCTCCCGAGTAGCTGGGATTACAGGCATGTGCTACCGCCCAGCTAATTTTGTTTTTTTAGTAGAGATGGGGTTTCTCCATGTTGGTCAGGCTGGTCTCAAACTCCTGGGCTCAGGTGCTCCGCCTGCCTCGGCCTCCCAAAGTGCTGGGATTACAGGCGTTGAGCCACTGTGCCTGGCCTTCCTTTTTTTTTTTTTTTTTTTAATAGAGACAGATCTCACTAGGCTGTCCAGGCTAGAGTGTAGTGGCTATTCATTCACAGGCCAGACCATGGCACACTTCAGCCTCCAACTCCCAGCCTTAAGCAATCCTCCTGCCCCAGCCTCCAGACCAGGAGTAATCTCTGAAGGGTGCAGGCGGGGACCCTGGGATGCTTGGGCCCTGGTTGATTGGGTTGGATTTGGTCCTCATGTGACCGGGGCTTTACTGATATGCCCCATGTTATCTTTCCCATAGCCTTGTGCCCTCTAGCACACTATTCTGCAAAAAAAAAAAATCAGGAACACACATTCATTGTGAGAAGAAAGCCAGCATTTGTAGCTACTGTCTAACCCCCCTCTCTGCTTCACTGAGCTGGAGAGGATCCTCCTGTCAGAGGCTGGGCCTGGCCAGGTAACCCACAGATCCGTGACCATCCTCAAGAACCAGATCCCTGCGGCTGGCTGGGCTGCTGAATGGTCCTGACCACCTCGCTGGAATCCAGCGGCTCTGCTTCCTAGGGCATGTTTCCTGCAAAGCCCCTGCTCAGCTTTGCTGCCCCTGCATTTCATTAAACTCTGCCTTTGAACTCAAGCACCAAAACTCCCCCTTGTGAATCAAGAGTCCAAGTTCGCCACAGGCTTATAAAATCACAGATATTAGAGATACTGTGAATTACGCACCAGATGGACCCAATTAACTCCCCAACTAATATGATTGGGGAAGGAAATAGCTCATTAGAAACTTGTAAACTACCAACTCTCACAGCTGTGTTCTAATTACAGTACAGCCACAGATAAAAATAATCATGCCTTCTGCTGAGAGGCCGTTCATGACCCTTCCAAACTCGGAATCATGCAGGGATGAACCTCAGTCTAGCTCTGAGCACTGCTGGCCTCAGAGCTAATCAACCCAAATGCAAATCCACAAGTTAAAAAGGGAAATCAGTAGGAGCTGGCAGGGAAACATGAGAATAAATCCATAAACCCCCAAAATAATTCCACCCCATCAGATACTCTATAAACTGTGAATAGATGCAAAGCAAATAATGACACTATGATGCGATGTAACACTAGAATACTATTTCTGCATTTTCACAGAGGTCTAATGCCCTGCATTAAGCAAGCTCCCAGGCTTCAACAAAATTCCAAAATGAGAAATGTTCAGTTTTGCAATTCTGTATTTTATCAGAGCGTCACCAATAATTCCTCAGTGGGTATTGGCCCAGGTGCTGTTCTAGGAAGGGGGTAATGGACAGGTGAGTTACTGGCCTATCCCCTTACTCAGGCACGTAAGACTCCACGAGCAAGTATAACGCAAAGTGAAGACTGTAGAAGCAGACAAGGATGGTGATGGCAATGACTGCGCTGCCAGGTAAGGCTTCACAGAGCGTATTTGAGGTGGGTCTTTAAGGCAGGTTCGAATTTCATGTAGATCAGAATGAAAATATTAAATGGGATTCCACTTTCAAAAGCGAGACTGAAAGGCCATTCTGATATAGCCTCAGTTGCATGTGTATGTAAGTACACTGACATCAGAAAATCACCAAAGAGTTGGAGGGGCTTGTGGCCACAGTGTCATCATTACAGTCATTGGTACCTGTCCTTGGCACACACATGGTGTGTATCTCCATGGGTGGGCCATGGAGGGCCCACGACAGCCACGTTCACCTCCACACACCTGGGAAGGAAGGTGCCTCCTAGGAGGTGTGGGAGGGCAGAGGGGACCAGGAAATGCCCCCCAACCTCGACAGCCTGACCAAGGGGGAGGTGCTCTTCCTTCAGCACAAAGCACAGTGACACAACCCTCTCCCAGCCCCTGGGCCAGACATTAGGCCCTCAAAGTGTCCCTGGCTGATTCCAAGCATTTCTCAAGGCATCACCCACACTGTGCTGGGTACAGTTGTTCCACTCAGGGCGACTACCATGGCCACCTCCCTCCAGGCTCCCAAAACAAGCCTGGGCTCTTGCTGGTGGACCCTGCAGAGTCCAAACATGCTGCCCCAGCCCACGAGGTCCCCCTGGGGACCTCAACTCAGAGGCCCCACCTCAGAGGGCCTCCCAGGACAAGATCACACTCTCAGCTCTTACAGCTAGGAGCCTATTCTGGGCACTTTGTCTCACGATGCTCAGGGCAACCACGGGCAGGGCTATGTCCGTCTTAGAATGACAAGACCAATACCTGGCGAAAGTGGCAGCCCACTGATCTCAGGTCATCTGCTCCCAACCACTGCCCCCACAGGCAAGTGGACAGCTGTCTCAGGATCCCCCGCCCTGGCTCACCCCCTTCTAAACTCATGAAGGTCCAGAGTAATAGAAGATAGAAATCACTGTGTGACAATAGCAAAGACTTGGAATCAACCCAAATGTCCATCTGTGACAGACTGGATTAAGAAAATGTGGCACATATACACCATGGAATACTATGCAGCCATAAAAAAGGATGAGTTTGCATCCTTTGTAGGGACATGGATGCAGCTGGAAACCATCATTGTTAGCAAACTATCACAAGAAGAGAAAACCAAACACCGCATGTTCTCACTCATAGGTGGGAACTGAACAATGAGATCACTTGGACTCGGGAAGGGGAACATCACACACTGGGGCCTATCATGGGGAGGGGGGTGGGGGGAGGGATTGCATTGGGGAGTTATACATGATATAAATGATGAATTGATGGGTGCTGACGAGTTGACGGGTGCAGCACACCAACATGGCACAAATATACATATGTAACAAACCTGCACGTTATGCACATGTACCCTAGAACTTAAAGTATAATAAAAAAAAAGTATAAAAAAAAAAAGAAATCACTGTGTGAGTGTGTGTGTGTGTGTGCGTGTGTAAATGTGTATATATGTATGTGTATAAATATGTGCATGTATGTATGTGGGTATGTGTAAGTGCATATATATGTATGTGTAAATATGTGCATGTATATAGGTGCACAGGCATGTAACTGTGTGTATGTATACAAATACTGTATGTATATGTATTATACGTATATGTGTGTATGGGTATATGTGCACACATGTATGTGTATGCATGTGTGTCTATGCATGTATACATGTATAAATGTGTGTGGCCACATATAACCATGTGTGCATGCATGTATACATGTATAACTTTGTGTGGATATGTATGCATGCATGTATAAATAAGTGTGTTTACGTGTGTGCATAGCTATGTACATGTGTGTGCTGGTCCTCTGGAGATGGCCAAATGGCTCCTGCAGGCACAGCAGCATGTCTGTGGCCAGAAGGACCCCACCCATCTCAGTGTGTTTTCTGATCCTGGCAACACCTCCCACACCCATCTTGACTGGCTCCAGAGCCTGGCTGGCTCTGCCCTGGCACAGGTCCCAAATGTTGAGGCCTTAAGACATCACATTTCATGAAGGCAATTTTATGTTGCTGCCATAGTTAGAGATACCTCTCTTCCAAAACTATATAAGGATTTATTCGCATGTACTTTTTCTAGTACTCTTACATCATTGTTTACACTTAAGTCCAGGATTTATCTTGAGAAAAAACTGAATGCAAATTTTTGTTGCTGAATCAGTCCATTCTCATGCTGCTATATAAAAACTGCCAGAGACACTGGGCAATTTATAAAGAAAAGAGGTTTAATTGACTCACAGGGGAGGCCTCAGGAAACTTACAATCATGGCAGAAGGGGAAGCAAACATGTCCTTCTTCACATGGTGGCAGGAGAGAGAAGAATGAGAGCAGAAAACAGTGGGAAGCCCCTTATAAAACCATCAGATCTTGCGAGAACTCACTCACTCTCACCAGAACAGCATGGGGGGAGCCGCCCTGGTGATTTAATTATCTCCACCTGTTCCCACCCTTGACATGTGGGGATTATTACAATTCAAGGTGAGATTTGGGTGGGGACACAGCGCCAAACCATATCAGTTCCCCTCAAAATGTGTGTCCACTTTCATAACATGCGTGAGCCACTCCTTTGCAGTTGTCTAAGAGGTTGGGTTTGCTGAGTTTGTCGTACCCCTATACTGGGGCTTTCCTGTTACTCCTGTGTTGGTGTGGCATTATATAAAATGTGGCCAGTTACAGGACAAAGTTCCCTCACTCTTTCTCATTTTTCGTGTTTCTCTTCACACATTTGTTTTTTCACATATCTGATCTCACACTTGCATTTTTCCCCAAAACTTTTATCTGGAAAAGAAGCCTCATCAGGTTGTGAAGCAATTGCACTGAGACTTCTGCCAGGATTGCTTTCATTTCAATGCTGTTTCCCCTGAGAACTGCTCATTGCAGAAGTTCGGGGACTTTGGGCAGAGTTGGCCTTTCATGTAGGTCCTGAATATCCATGGAAGTGCACTCCTAGGTGGTTCGTTTGGGGTGGTATCCTCAATGGGTATCTTCCTTACATTTTCCAAGGCTCAGGAAAGCTATGTGTGGAATGCCGTGGGGCCTGGCCCCTCCCAGGCCACGTCACAGTGGCCTCCTCAAGTGAGTGGGTATGGCCAGCGGGGAGCCAAGCCCACCTGAGCAGGGAAGGCCGGCTCCCTCACCGGCAGCCTCCCCGAGGGCCACCTCCCCGGTCTATGTCCCCCACCCCCAGGTGCCTGGCCCTCCTCAGGGTGCAGCAGGACAGAGGAAGCTGGGAACCCCAGTTGACCCCTGCTTCAGATGCAGAGAAGCCCTAGCTCCCCAGCATGGATTCTTCATCTCTGGAGGAGACAGCAAGTGGTCCCCAAGGACCTGCCAGGAGCCCTGGGATTCCAGAACTCAACTGGGATCTGACTGGGGGAGCAGAAAAGGCCAGAGAGAAAGGAGAGACACAAGAAGGCAGAGAGCAGACCCAGAGCAGTGTCTGTTCCAAGGACACCGTCCGCTGGTCCCCTGCACTCCGGGGGCCCCTGGAGCCTCGTGGCCCTGGGCTCTGGCCGCCCTGCTGTACAAGTGCCTGCGACGCTGATTTGGGGCTGGCCAGTTCAGTTTGGATAACCAGAGGGAGAGCCTCGCTCCACAGCCCACCATGGGACCTGCCTGTGTGCTTCCCATGTAGAAACAGTGTTTTCATATGCAGAGAAGTCTAACATGAGACAGTCCACTCGGCCATGATTTCTCAAGAATTCCCGCTGACAGGAGCCTCTCTTCTTGAGCACTGGCATTCATGACAAAATTCTACCACTGACTGGATGGGAGATGTTTCTATTGCTTGTGCAACTTTTAAGTTTTGCCCAAGAAAATTTGTCCACAGGAGGAACAAGACGGGCTGTCCGGGACTCACTGGCTGGGAGTCAAAGCCAACACCTGTCAGGATGTAGGACCCTGCACTAGGAAAACGGTCGCCCTCCCTGCTCAGGGACATCAGCATGGCAAACTGCATTCCTGTCCTTTGGGGCGACATGCAGGCACGCTGCTTTACTTCTTTCCACCGCTCTTTGAAAACCGAGTCGTTAGGAAAGCGTCAGCAGTGGACATATGTGTGTGGGGGATGGTAGTGTGGCTCCCAGAGACACCTGCATCACCGCTGGGCTCCACACCCTCCAGGGCTGTCCATGTGACACCCCAGTGGGGCTCATCACACGCTCCTATCCCTGCCCCTGCAAGTCCCTGCCAGGGTGAGCCCCAACAGGGCTCCACACTCTATGAAGATTCAGGTGCGGGAGCCTTTAGGAGTACCACGATGCTGAGTGTCTCTCTCAGAGCCAGGCATGGGGACAGGTACATAGGCCAGTGGGGTGGCCCCTGCCCCAGCTGCCTGTCACCTACCAGGCAGTGGCTGCATTTCTAGAAAGGAAGGCCCATAGGAATGCGTGCTTTCGGTTTGTATTGCTTTTCTGAGCACGCTTCTGCTGCTGCAAAGTCGCAGTGATTGACAGTATTAAATAGAACACACGTTTCAGAAAGGATTCTGGCACAAAAAGTCTGATTCCCTAAGAACTTCAAATAGGAAATGCATGTAGACTTTACATTTTATGAATACATTGAAGAAGGCACCTTTTTGAAACTATCCAATTCTCCAGTGCTTGTCGGTGATGGTCTCATTATTTTTGATCCAGAAGAACACTTGGCAACCTGTAGGAGTTAGAATCCAGTGCTTATGGAAACCAACTCCACGAAATTCCAAGACATTGCGCTGTGACATTACCATGGCCCTCAACATAACAGCAGCTCTTTACGGGGCCTGCACTGTGAGGAGCCTCTGTGCCCTTGTCAGGATAGCTGTGCCCCTGAGACGTCCTGGAGACCAGTGGGTCCCTTGGCCTGCCCAGCCACCGTCCCTGCTGAATCGGCTCCACAGACAGGGCCCCACAGATAAGGCTCCTGCACTCCCAGAACACCTGCTCCCCACCAGGAAATGGCCCTACCACACACACCAAAAATATTGGCTCAAAAGTATATATAAGCTGCTCTTGCATTCAAATATTTATCGAGCACCTGGCCAGGGGCAGGCATGAACAAGACACACTCCCTGCTCTCAGAGAGCAAAGCTTCCTGGGCACAAGCGCTCTGAGAGCTAGACAGGTAAGCAGCCGCTGCTGCAGGGGAACAGGTGGGAACAATGTCATCACCAAGACAGGTGCGGGATTCGTACTCAGAAAACTCAGGGGTGAAGCAGGAGGGGAAAGTCGACTGTCCAACAAGCCTGACCCCTTCCCAGATCAACCAAACTAAGCTTCCAGGCTGGGTCCTGTGACGACTGGATCTTAACCAGCCTCACACGCCGGGAGGCAGCCTGCCTGGTCCTGGCACAGCGGGGAGTGGCGCACGAGGACCCACCCAGGGCCGGGTACCTGAGGCAGGTCACCCTGGCCCACCAAGTGCAGTGCCCTGGTACCCTGAAGGGCTGGCACACATTCTCTCGGAGCCTTATAAGGGCCTGGGAACTGATCCTCAAAGCTTGAGGTCTCCCCAATAATGAAATGAGAGACATTGGGGAAATGCTGTCCACATGCATACCCACTTGGATGCTGAAGGCGAAACTGCAGCAGGAGGGTTGATAAGGGGCAGCTCTGGGTGCTGATCCACTGCCCACAGGGAAGGACGGAGGCCGGGAGCCGGACCTGGCTGCTGCCACCCTCGCCTCTACCGCCTCTTCCGTCTGGAATCTCCTCTGGGAATTGGCCTTCCTCTGTGGTGGGGTCTTTGTCTGTTTTTTTCTGAGCACTCCCTCTTTCATCTGCCTCTAGCAGGGAAGGCTCCCTTTGCAGCTGCAGGAATCACGCAGGAGGAACTGGCCCGGGGCACACCGGCCGCCTGGCTCAGGCCCCACCACCCACCACCGTGCCCAGCTCCTGCCACCCTGTGCCCCGCTCCTGCCACCCTGTGCCCCTGCACTGCTTGTTTTCTGGACCCCCTGTCACCTCCTGATCCCCCTGAGGTGGCAAACTCAGACACATCTCAGAGAGACGGGGTGGTGCCCTGCTGGGAAGACGCTGTCGGCTTCTCTATTTCTTAGAGACCAGTGTTAGTGACTTTATGCATGTTACTCTTTTGTATAAATAGTAATAATCCAGGTGACCAAAAGACTTAACAGAAAATTGTCACTATTTGAGCCCAAAAAAATAGCTATGAACAGCTCCTCCCTTGCAGCCAAATGGGACTAGAAGAGGTAATAAGCGCAGCACCCCAGAGCCCAGCCCAGGGGGCAGGTGCGCAGGGAAGAGTGTGCTGGGGCGCAAGGCTGTGGTCCAGGTCCTGGGTCCTCTCCCTGCTCTCAGAAGTCCTCAGGGAACGTGGTGAAGGTCCCCAAGGGCCACGCAGATGAGGACAGCTCTGGCGCTGGATGAAGGGGTACATTCCCACTGGGTCCAGAGAGCACTCAGTGAAGCCTGCCTACCCCCAGGAAAAGGAGAGTGCATAGGACATTAGATCACACCAAATGCACCTCGCTGCTTAGAAGGCGACAAAGCTGCACTTTCTGACGATGTCTGAAAGCCTACCCTGTCCACTCAACTGAGAAGGTGCAGGCTGGCCTGCAGGAGCCACACAGGGCAAAGCCGCTCTGCATTTGGGGAACACCCTGGAGCCGCAGGGAGGTGGGGCATGAGCTATTGCAGTGGCCAGGAAAATCAGTTGTTCATTTGAATAACCCAAAACTGATCAGCAAAGGAATAAGGTAAATCTTATTTTTTCCTTATTAAAATCGTCAGAAGGATAAGATAGGCTGAGTGTGGTGGCCCTTGCCTGTAATCCCAGCACTTTGGGAGGCCAAGGCAGGAGGATCGCTTGAGCCCAGGAGGTCAAGGATGCAGAAAGCTACGACTGCACCACTGCACTCCAACCTGGGCAACAGAGCAAGACCCTGTCTCAGAAATAGTAATAATAACACTAATAAAATAAATCTAAATTTGAGATTAGCTAAAAGATGTACTACATTAAAATTATGTGAAAAGAGAACAATTTTTAAAGACTTCCAAATGCCTTTTGCTCCCCAGTGGTAAAGTTTTCTGCAGATTTTCCACTTTATTGACCCCAGAAAGGGAAGAGCAAAGCTCCTCTTGGAAGGAAGGATGCTCGAGCAGAGCTGGAACACGCCCTGGGTCACTTCGCGTGTAATTCATTCACTCTAGTTTCTATTAACTATAACCGGCCGCTTAGTCCCCTCGACGAATGGGAGCATGTGAAGTCAATTAGTGCTTCCTCAGTGTCTTCCTATTTGAGAGTCTCTCTTTATGTACACATTCATTCAACCAAAGCTCACACTCCCAATCAGGATTTCTCCCCACCCAAGGAGCAGCACACACACAATGGCACCCTGAAAGGCGAAGGCTGTGGGAGGGCACACACCACACGCCCCTCGTGCAACCCGCTGCTTCCACCAACCCTCAGGGCATTGCAGGAGCTCCCACCCCTGGTGCCAGCACCTCTGCTGCAGTCTCATGTTTCACCTGGTCCCTGCCAGGCTCCTCAGGGTGCCGGCCCCACACTGAGGCAGGTGGGAAGTGTAGGTCCCCAGCATGCGTGCCTGGAACTGGAGGCCAGGAATCAGTTTCAGACCACCTCACGGACACTGCTCCAGCAATGCCTGCACGTCCTCTAGCTGGGCCACTGCAGGCTGGGATGTGCCGACCAGACCAGCACCTCCTACCCGGCCTTGCAAGGCGATCACCTTGCTGCTATGAATTTTATTTTTTTAATCCTAGCTTGAAATACAAAATGAGCAATGACTTGTTTGTTCTAAGCCAAACCTAATCTTCTTGCACCCTTGTGGGCATAGAAAAGCACTTCCACTTAGTATCTCAAAATTATTAATTTTATAAGATGAGATTTGCTTTCAAATCAAAGCAAGACGAGGTGACAGCAGGAAATGGCAGAGAAAGGACCTGTGGACGTTCTCTCCTCCATAGAAGCAGCAAAAACACTGACAAAACTTGTCAAAATCAATATTTTCAGAACTTCAGAAATTCACAAAAGTATAAAGCAATCCACGGAGCATGTATTCAAGAGGAAGGTCAAGTTTCAGTGAGAACATTTTAACTTGCTCTATTGCCATATCCCTTTACCCGGTTTTGTGCTGGGCTCGAAAATCAGCCCTGCCATGATGGTGAAAACCAGAGGCCTAGCAGTCATTGAAGAGAGCGGAATTGGAGTGGGGCACTTCCAAATCTCCCTGATGGAGAACTGGCAGTACTGGAGCTGTCTGGCAGTACCTTGACTACCCCTCTCACAGGTACCATCTGTATTGGGCCTGGTTCAGAGCTCCAGAGGTGAACAGCCTTCTTCCCACGTGTTTGCCACAAACAATGAGCAGCAAATGTTTAACATCACAGCTTCCTGAGGCAGCAACAGCCATTGGGGCTAACAAGAAGCCAACCAAAAAACACAAAAGAAAAAGCAGAGTTTGTAAAGCTCCAACACATTTCTAGGCATTCAAGCACAGGGCTGTACGTGTGCCCAAGAGGGACCTGTGAAGTCCTACCCACTCACCTCTGGATGACCGTGAGGCTCTGCAGAAGCCAGAAGTGAAGAATAAGGCAGAATGTCTGGCTGGAAGCTGAAGGCCGATCCCAACATGCACACACAGACCCTTGACAAAGGCAGGGAGACTGAACGGTCCCAACCCTTATTTAAGAATACCTCTGTCCTGTCACTAACTGAACAGAGAATTCACTGGCCATATACAACCAAGAATACAGACTCAATAACATGAGTTCAGGAAAGTCACTAAACAGGAAGAGCAAAAAGCCTGAGAAGGGAGAAGAATCTGATTACTAGAGCTTCCATATTAGATTCTTTTAAATGTCCAATCTGACAAAAATATAGACATGCAAAGACATGTATGGTCCCTACACAAGAAAAAAAATGGTAAATAGGTTGGAGTCCTTGTGAATGGAATTAGTGTCCATATAAAAAGAGGCCTAGAGGCCGGGTGCGGTGGCTCAAGCCTGTAATCCCAGCACTTTGGGAGGCCGAGACGGGCGGATCACGAGGTCAGGAGATCGAGACCATCCTGGCTAACACAGTGAAACCCCGTCTCTACTAAAAAAAAAAATACAAAAAACTAGCTGGGCGAGGTGGCTGCGCATGTAGTCCCAGCTACTCAGGAGGCTGAGGCAGGAGAATGGCATGAACCAGAGAGGCGGAGCTTGCAGTGAGCTGAGATCGCGCCACTGCACTCCAGCCTGGGCGACGGAGCGAGACTCCGCCTCAATAAAAAAAAAAAAAAAAAGAGGCCTAGAGAGTGCCCTCACCGCTTCCACCAAGTGAGGACACAGAGAGAAGGCACCATTTACAAGGAACGGACCCTCACCAGCGCCTTGACTTTGGACTTCCCAGCCTCCAGAACTATGAGAAATAATGTTCTGTTGTTTATAAGCTACTCAGTTTCTGGCATTTTGTTACAGTAGCCTTAATGGACTAACACATCTACTCTGACATTTCACATAAATGGAAGCATACAATTTATCATCTTTTATATCTGGCTTCTTTCACTCAGCATGTCTTTAAGGTTTATCCAAGCAGTAGTACACATCAGTACTTCTTCTATTTTTATGGGAACTATGTTCCGTTGCATGGATATGCCAAATTTTGTTTATCCACTCATCAACTGCTGGGCAATGAGGCTGTTTCTTTCTTTGGCCATTAGGAATAATGCTGCTTTGAACACATATGCACAAGTTTTACACAGGCACGTCTTCTCAATTTTGTTGTGTACATACCTAGTAACAGAAATGCTGTATCAAATGGCAACTCCATGCTGAACAGTTTGAGGAACTGCTGAACTGTTTTCCAAAATGGCAGCACCATTTTATATTCCCACTGGCAATGCATGAGAGTTCCAACTTCTCCACATCATCCCTAACACTTGTCATTGCCATCTTTTTTACTATAGCCATCCTATTGGCTGTCAAATGGCATCTCACTGAGCTTTTAATTTGCATTTTCCTAAATACCACTCATGTTGAGCATCTTTTCAGTTGCTTCCAGCCCATCTCAATATCTTCTTTGGAGAAATACCTATTTTAATATGTTGCCTCTGGGCATGGGGGGAGTCTTTTTATTATGGAGTTGTAAGACTTCTATATATATATTCCAAATACTAGTCCCTTATCAGATACACGGTTAGCCAATATTTTCTCCCATTCTGTTGCTGTCTTTTCACTTCTTGACAATGTCCTCTTTATTCACACAAGTTTTTCTTTTTGATCAAGTCCAATTTACATACTGTTTTTGTTTGTGCTTTTAGGCGTCAAATCTAAAATACTGCATACTTCAAAGTCACAAAGATTTATAACCAGGTTTTCTTCTAGGAGTTTTATAGTTTTAGAACTTGCATTTAGGTCTATGATCACTTTTGAGTTAATTTTGTATACGATGTGAAGGGTCCAACTTCATTCTTTTGCATGTGGATAGCCAGTTATCACAGCACAATTTGTTGGAAAGACTATTCTTTTTTTTTTGAGACAGAGTCTTGCTCTGACGCCCATGATCTTGGCTCACTGCAAGCTCCGCCTCCTGGGTTCATGCCATTCTCCTGCCTCAGCTTTCCGAGTGGCTGGGACTACAGGCGCCCACCACCATGCCTGGCTAATTTTTTGTATTTTTAGTAGAGACGGGGTTTCACCATGTTAGCCAGGATGGTCTCGATCTCCTGACCTCATGATCCACCCACCTCGGCCTCCCAAAGTGCCGGGATTACAGGCGTGAGCCACCGCGCCCAGCCTGGAAAGACTACTTTTTCTGCATTTATTTGTTTTAATACCCTTGGTGAGAATCAATCGAATTTACATGTAAGAGTTTATTTCTGGAGTCTCGATCCTCTTTCAATTATCTGTATGTCTATCCTTAGGCCAGTAACACACAGTCTTAAATTACTGTGGCTTTGTAGCAACTTCTGAAAACAGAAAGCATGAGTCTTCCAAGCGCTATTCTTTCACAAGGCTGTTTTGGCTCTTCTGGATTGCTTGCATTTCTCTATGACTTGCAGGATCAGTGTCCTCAAAATGTAGATTAATTTGAGTAGTAACTCCATTTAACAATAGTAAGTATAGCTTCTTGATGAATTGACACTTTTATTACCAGAAATTCTTGTCTCTACTAACAATTTTTGTCTTAAAGTCTATTTTGTCCAATATTAGTATAGTCTCTCCACCTCTCTTTTGATTACTGTTTTCATGATATACCTTTTTCCACTCTTTTACTTTCAGCCTATTTGGGGTTTCGATTCTAAAGTGTGTTTCTTGGAGATAGCATATAGTTGGATCATTTACTCTACCCATTCTGCCAATTTCTGCCTTTTGGTTGAAGCATTTAATCCATCTATGTTTAATGTAATTACCATTGAGGTAAGATTTATCTGCTATTTTGGTATTTTTTTCTATATGCCTCATGTTTTTTCTGTTTCTCACTTCTCCAGTACTGCCTTCTTTGAAGTCAAATAGATATTTGCTAGTGTATCATTTTGATTCCTTTCTTCTTTTTCTACTATATGTTATTTTCTTAGTGATTGCTGAGAGGATTACAATTATCATCGTAAAACAATCTAGTTAGAACTAGTGCCAACTTAATTTCAGCTATATACAGAAACTTTGCTCCTATATAACTCTATTTTCTCTCACCTGTTTGTTCTATTGCTGACTAGAAATTACATGTTGACACACTGTATATCCTTTAACACAGATCTGTAATTACTGCTTTATGCAACTGTCACTTAAAGCAGGTGGTAGAATGAAGGAGTTGCATAGAGGAAAAAAAAACATTTATGCTGTGCTTTATGTTTTCCTATACAGATTTCTTTACCAGTGCTCCGTTTTTCTTTATGTGAATTTGAGATATTGTCTAGTGTGCTCTCATTTCAGCTTGAAAAACTCCCTTTAGCAATTTTTGTGGGAAAGGTATAGTGTTAAAGAACTCCCTCAGTTTTTGTTGATCTGGGAATTTCTTAATGTCTCCCTCATTTTTGATGGGCAGTTTTGCCAGATATAGAATTTTTAGTTGACAGTATGTTTCTTTTAACATTTTATATATGTCATCCCACTCCTTCTGGCCTCCATGGTTTCTGATGAAAAATCACCTGTGAATCTAATTAAGGATCCCTTATATGTGACAAGTCACTTCTCTCTTGGTGCTTTCAAGATTCTCTCTTTGGCCTTCAACAGTTTGGTTATGCGTCTTGCTATAAATCTCTCTGAGTTTACCTTAGTTGGTGTTCATCTAGCTTCTTGGATTTATAGATTTGTCTTTCATCAAATTTGGGGAGTTTTCAGTTATTATTTCTTTTAAATTTGTTCTGATTCTTTCTCTCTCTCTCTCTCTTCTCTATCTGGAACACCCATAATGTGTATGTTGTACTGTTTGATGGCTTTCCACAGGTCCCTTGGGCTCTATTCACATTTTTTCATTCTTTTTTCTTTCTGCTTCTCAGACTAGCCAGTTTCAATTGTCCTGTCTTCAAGCCTGCTGATTCTTTCTTCTGCCTTCCTAAATCTGCTGTTGAACGCCAGTAGTGAGTTTTTTGCTTCAGTTATACTTTTCAGATCCAGAATTTCTTGCTGATTTCTTTTGATAATTTCTATCACTTTGTTGATAGCCTCATTTTGTTCATACGGTGTTTTCCTTATTTCCCACATTTATTTGTCCTTTTCTTCTTTTAGCTATCTGAGCATATTTAAGATAGATGTTTTAAGGACTTTTTTCAGGAGGTATTAATATGATGTCTGGGCTTCCTCCAGGATGAAAAGAAACATCCTTTAATGGATTTAGGAAATCCTTTAATGGATTTAAATGGATTTGTTTCTTTGTATGTCTTGGGTTTTTTTTTAATTGTTGTTGAAACAGTTTGGTGTTGGTGGTGGTTGTTGCTGTTGTTGTCACTGTTGTTAAATACTGTAGCAGTCCATTGGTTCAGGTACTTTTCCAAACTATTTTTCCAAGGACTGTATCCCTTTTCATCTCTGTTTTCTAACATCATGTTCAGCTAATGTTTTGACAGAGACTTTCTTCAATACCAGGAGCTTTTACAAGCAAACCAGAAAAAGAGAAAACACACAAAAACAAAGAAGCCAACACCTCTCCCAGTCTTTGCAAAGTGGCTCTGTTGGATCACTACATCAACAATTAGCAAGGCTCTCACTGAGACTACGATTAAGCTTGAGGTGAAAGTTTAGGGTTTTCTATGGTCTTTTCTGAGTATGCCTCTCACCCTAATTATGTATGTGGCTTTCTACACTCATCCACACACAGGTACTTTTGAGTATCCTAAGTTCCCATGGAATCTCCTACAGCTTTTGAACCTAGTTGTTAGGCAGTCTATTGGATGCCTCAATCAGTACGCATCTGTCCTGGGCATCTATAGTTTGTCAGACTCCCTGACAGTATTTTCAAGCAATGCCTATCACTTTTCCAGTTTATGTTCTGAGTTAGGCAAAACAGAGATCAGAGTCTTGTGTCAATCCCTCCGTTCGCCCACAGACAAATTTTTTTGTGACCAACACAATAATTTACAGTTTCCACAACTCCTAGTGTTGGTTCTAAGAGTTTCTGCTTGTTTTCATTGTTTCTGGAGGGGACAAGAGCTTGGAACTGCTCATTTTACCATTTTGCCATCACTACTCCTCTGCAATAAGTCATTGTTTTGGGGATTATGTTGTATCTAAAGATAAATTTGGGGGAAACTGTCATCGTAATCATGTTGTTTTCCAATCCATGAACACTGAAGTCTCTCTACTTATCTAAATCTTCCTTAAGTTCTCTCAGCAATATTTTGTGGTGTTCAATTATGAGTCTTGCACTTCTTTTATTAAATTTAATCCTAAAAATTGATTCTTCTTAATGTGTTTGTGAATGAAATGGTTTTCTTAATTTTATTTTCAGATTATTCATTACTAACATATAAAGACAATTAGTTTTTGTGTGTTGCTTTATAAAACTTGTCTTTATTCACAGACATGATTATTTACTTAGAAAATCCCCCACCAAAAAAATCTACAAACAAAAAAGTTGTTGTACTTACTAAGTTACTTTAGCAAGTTTGCACAACACAAGATCAATGTACAAAAATCAATTGTTTTATGTACTAACATTGAAAAAATGTCAATTGATGTTTTAAAACACCACCAAAAAATGAGCCATTTGGAGTTAAACCGTACAAAATACATCCAACACCTACCCACTGAAAACTATAAAATTTTGCTGAGAGAAATTAAATAATACCTAAATAAATGGAAAGCTAAGCCATGTTCCTAGAGCAGATGATTCAATATTTGAAACCAAAAATAAAATTCTAAACCCCTCAACCAACTGAAGGGAATCCTCCCCTTGGGCAAGGGAATTTCAAAGAAACCTAAACAATCAGTTCAAGCCATGATGGGAAAGGGGGGTGGGAGGCATTAGATATGCCTCATTATACTCTCCTCCCTTTGGAACTCAGGCACAGCTGATTAGCATTAACATTTAAAACAGAGACATTAAAACAGATGAAGCAGACTCTTTGTAACAATAAGATACCAAATTCCAACCTGACCCTAATATAGCATCACATGACAGATAGCAGACTGTAAAAGAAAAGTATTTTGCCCCAAAATATATTTCTTTGACACTTTTTTAATGGCCCTACAAAGCTGTCTCTTGTGGGGGCGATCTACTTTCTGTAGAGAATCCCCTTCCCTTTCTGATCCTGAAGAGATGAGCTGAGAGTCTAGCACCTTTTAAAGGTCTAAACAGGAGACATTTGCCATCCATTGAATCTAAAGGTGGCCACCTATGAGATTTCATCTACCTAAAAAGAACTTTGGTCTCCACAACCTTATCCTAACCCAGACATTCCTTTCTATTGATTCCATGGCTTTAGATAATAACTTAGTTCTTTCAACCAATTGCCAATCAAAAAATCTTTTAATCTACCTACAACCTGTAAACCCCCATTTCAAGTTGTGCCACCTTTCTGGATCAAACCAAACCAATGTGTACCTTATGTGTATTGATTGATGCCTGCCTGTAACTTTTGTCTCCATAAAATGTATAAAATCAAGCTGTAACCTCGGACCTCCTGGGGTTGTGCCACAGGTCATGATCCTCACACTTGGCTTAGAATGAAACTCTTCAAATATTTTACAGTGTTTGGCTTTTCTCATCAACAATATTATTAAGATGTCAACTCTCCATAAATTCATCTTATAGACTCGGCCAGGCACTGTGGCTCATGCCTGTAATCCCAGCACTTTGGGAGGCCGAGGCGGGCGGATCACAAAGTCAGGAGATTGAGACCACGGTGAAACCCTGTCTCTATTAAAAATACAAAAAATTAGCCGGGCGCGGTGGCGGGTGCCTGTAGTCCCAGCTACTCAGGAGGCTGGAGCAGGAGAATGGCGTGAACCCAGGAGGCGGTGCTTGCAGTGAGCAGAGATTGCACCACTGCACTCCAGCCTGGGCAACAGAGGGAGAGTCCGTCTCAAAAAATAAATTAATTAATAAAATAAAATAAAATTTTATAGACTCAATGCCATTCCAATAAAAATCCCACCAGGATCTTCTCTTTCTCTTTCTTTGTTAATCTAGCTAGGAGTCTATCAATCTTAATTTTTTTTTTTTTTTTTTTTTTGAAGGACAAACTTGGTTTCATTGATCTTTTGTATGGATTTTTGCATCTCAATTTCATTAAGTTCTTCTCTAATTTTAATTCTTTCCTTGGGTTGGTTTATTCCTTTTTCTCTAGCTCCTTTAGGCTTAAAGTTAGGTTGTTAATTTGGGACCTTTCAACCTTCTTGATGAAGGCATTCGGGGCTACAATCTTTCTTCTTAACACTGTTTTGGCCACATCTCAGAGATTTTTAAAGCTTATGTCCTTATTTTCATTAACGTTAAAGAATGACTTTTTATTTCTACTTTAATTTTGATGTTCATGCAGGAGTTATTCGGGAGTAAGTTGTTTAATTTCCATATATGTTTGTAGTTTTCTGAGATCTTATCGGTATTTATTTCTATTTTTATTGCGCTATGGTCTCAGTGTGCTTGCTATGATTTCAGTTTCTTTTGAATGTATGGAAACTTGCTTTATGACTGAGAATGTGGTCAATCTTAGACTATGTTCCATATGCAGATGGGAAGAATGTACGTTCTCTGGTTGTTGGATGGAGTGTTCTGCAGACGTCTATTAGGTCCAACTGGTCAAGTGTTGAGTTTAAGTCCAGAGTTTTTTGGTTCGTTTTTTGACTTGGTGATCTAACGCTGTCAGTAGGGTGTTGAAATCTCCCGCTATTATTGCGTGGTTCTGTAAGCCTTTTTACAGTTCAGTAAGTTGTTTTATGAATCTGGGTGCTGCACGGTTGGGTGCACAGATATTTAGGATAGTTAAGGTTTCTGGTTGGATTGTATCCTTATTATGTAATAATAAGGGCACTTCATTGTCCTTCTTAATTTTTATTGGTTTAAAGACTGTTTTATCTGATGTAAGAATAGAAACTCCTCCTCTTTTATATTTTCCATTTGCGTGGTAGACTTTACTCCACCCTTTTATTTTGAGCCTATGGGTGTTGCTACATGTGAGAAAGAGAAAATCCAAATAAGCACTATCAGAAATGACAAAGATGATACTACAACTGGTCCCACAGGATTACAAAAGATCCTCAGAGACAAATATGACTGACTCTATGCACACAAATTATAAAATCTAGAGGAAGTGGATAAATTCCTGGAAGCAACGATCTCCCAAGATTGAATTAAGAAGAGATTGAAAACCTGAATAAACTAGTATCAACATCTGAAATTGAATCAGTAATAAAGAACCTATCAACCAAAAAAAGCCCTGGGCCCGATGGATTCATAGCCAAATTCTACCAGACATACAAAGAAGAACTGATATCGATACTACTCAAACTATTCCAAAAAATCAAGAAGAAGGGGCTCTGCCCTCACTTATTCTATTAAGCCAGCATCAGCCTGATACCAAAATCTGGCAGAGACACAATGAAAAGAGAAAACTTCAGACCAATATCCTTCATGAACATAGATGCAGAAGTCCTTGACAAAATACTAGCAAATAAAATCAAGTAGCACATCAGAAAGTTAATATGCCACGATCAAGTAGGCTTTATTCCTGTGATGCAAGGCTGTTTCAAGTGTAGACAAATCAATAAATGTGTTTCACCACATAAACAGAATCAAAAGCAAAAACCATATGATCATCTCAGTAGATGCAGAAAAAGCTTTGGATAAAATCCAACATTCCCTCATGATAAAAATCTTCAACAGACTAGGCACTAAAGGAACATATCTCATAATACTGAGAGCCATCTATGACAAACTTAAAGCCAGCATCACACTGAATGGGCAAAAGCTCAAACCATTCCCCTTGAGAGCTGGAACAAGACGAGGATGCACATTTTCAGCACTCTTATTCAACACAGTACTAGAAATCCTAGCCAAAGCAGTCAGGCAAGAGGAAGAAGTAATAGCCATCCAAATAAGAAAAGAGGAAGTCAAACTATCTCTTTTCACGGACCCTATGATCCTATACTTAGAAAATCCTAGACTCCTAGAATTGATACATGACTTTAGTAAAGTTTCAAGATACAAAATCAATGTGCAAAAACCAGCAGCATTTCTATACAGCAATAATGTCCAGGCTGGAAGTGAAATGAAGAACACAATCCCACTTACAATAGACACAAAGAAAATGAAACACCTAGGAGTACTGCTAACCAAGGAGTTGAAAGATTTCTGTAAGCGCTACAAAACATTGCTGAAAGAAATCAGAGATGGTGCAAATAAATACAAAAACATTTCATGCTCATGAATTGGAATAATCAATATCATAAAAATGTCCACACTGCCCAAAGCAATATACAGATTCAATGCTATTCCTATCAGACTACCAACATTCTTTACAGATTTAGGAAAAAAAAAAAAGCTATCCTAAAATCTCTATGGAACCAAAACAGAGCCCAAGTTGCCAAAGCAATCTTAAAGCAAGAAGAACACAGCTGGAGGCATCATGCTACCCAACTTCAAACTACACATTAAAACCACAGAAACCAAACAGCTTGGTACTGGCACAAAAACAGACACACAGACCAATGGAACAGAATAGAAAACTCAGAAATAAAACCTCACACCTACAGCTATCTGATCTTTGACATGGCCAACAAAAACCAACAATGAGGAGAAGACTCCCTATTTAATAAACGGTGCTGGGATAACTGGCTAGCCATATGCAGAAGATTGAAACTGGACCCCTACCTTTCACCAGATATAAAAAGTAACTCAAAATAGATTTAAAGATTTAAATATAAGACCTCAAACTAGCAATCCTGGAAGACAACTTAGGAAATACTCTTCTTGACATCAGCCTTGGCAACTAATTTTTGGCTAAGTCCCCAAGAGCAACTGCAACAAAAACAAAAATTGACAAGTGGGACCTAATTAAACTAAAGAGCTTCTGCACAGCAAAATAAACTATCAACAGGGTAAAAAGATAACCTACAGCATGACAGAAGAGAGTCACAAACTATGCATCTGATAAAGGCCTAATACCAGAAACTATAAAGAACTTAAATCAACAAGTAACCCCGGCCGGGCGCGGTGGCTCACGCCTGTAATCCCAGCACTTTAGGAGGCCGAGGCAGGTGGATCATGAGGTTAGGAGATCAAGACCACCCTGGCTAACACGATGAAACCCTATCTCTACTAAAAATACAAAAATACAAAAAAATTAGCTGGGCATGGTAGCAGGCGCCTGTAGTCCCAGCTACTCGGGAGGCTGAGGCAGAAGAACGGCATGAACCGAGAAAGAGGAGCTTGCAGTGAGCCGAGATTGCATCACCGCACTCCAGCCTGGCCAACAGAGCGAGATTCCGACAACAACAACAACAACAACAACAAAAGTAACCCCATTAAAAAACGAGCAAAGGACGTGAACAGATACTTCTCAAAAGAAGACATACAAGTGGCAAACAGACATATGAAAAAGCGCTCAGCATCACTAATCATCAGAGAGATGCAAATCCAAACCACAATGAGATACCATCTCACACCAGTCAGAATGGCTATTATTTCAAAAACTGAAAAACAACAGATGCTGGTGAGGCTACAGAGAAGAGGGAATGCTTAGGCACTGCAGGTGGGAATGCAAATTAGTCCAGCTACTGTGGAAAGCAGTCCGGAGATTTCTCAAATAACTTAAAACAGAGCTACCATTAAACCCAGCAATCCCATTATTGGGTAGATACACAAAAGAAAAATCATTCTACCAAAAATACATGCACTCATATGTTCATCACCACACTATTCGTAAAAGCAAAGACATGGAACCAACCCAGGTGTCCATCAATGCTAGACTGGATAAAGAAAATACAGTTCATATACATCGTGGAATACTATGCAGCCATTAAAAAAGAGAGTAAAATCTGCCAGACATGGTGGCTCACACCTGTAATCCCAGTACTTTGCTAGGTGGAGGCGGGTGGATCACCTGAGGTCAGGAGTTTGAGACCAGCCTGGCCAACACGGTGAAACCCTGTCTCTATTAAAAATACAAAAATTAGCTGGGTGTGGTGGCGAGCGACTGTAATCCCAGCTGCTTGGGGGGCTGAGGCGAGATAAGCGCTTGAATCCAGAAGGTGGAGGTTGCAGTGAGCCAAGATCACGCCACTGCACTCCAGCCTGAGCAACGAGAGCAAAACTCTATCTCAAAAGAAAAGGAATGAAATCATCTCCTTTGCAGTAACATGGATGGAGCTGGAGGCCATAATCCTAAACAAATTAATGCAGGAACAGAAAACCAAATACCTCATGTTCTCACTTATAAATGGGAGCTAAACATTGAGCACACATGGACATGAGTGCAGGAACAATAGATACTGTGGAATACTAGAGGATGGAGGAAGGGGGAGTGGGTTAAAAGAAAAAAACTACTTATCAGGTCCTAGACTCATGACCTAGGTGACGGGATTCGTACTCCAAACCTCAACATCACATAATATTCTCATGTAACAAATCTGTACATGGGTACCCCCATATCTAAAATAAAAGTTGAATTTTAAATTTTCACACACAATGTATGATTTCACTTATATAACATTATCAAAATGGCAAAATTGTAGAGATGAAAAACAGAGTAGTGATTTCCAGGGGTTACAGATGGCAGGGGGAGGGGTATGTAACTTAAGCGTTTGTGTGAGAGATTTCTGCATGGAATCTGAGATTGTGATGGAATAGGTCTATATCTTGATTACAGTAGGGGTAACATAAAGCTACACAAGTGATAAAATGACAGACACACACACACACACAGAGTACAAAAAAATTCCCAGTAGGAATGTTATTTAAATTAACAAAATGATGATAGAATTTATATGGGAAGGCAAGTGGCATCGAATAACCAAAGCAATCTTGAGAAAGAACCACGCTGGAGGACTCACACCATCTGATTTCAGAACTCTTTATAAACATACAAGACAGTGTGATATTCATGACATGATAATCACAGACTGATGGAAAAGAATAGAGAGTTCAGGGGACCAGGTGCGGTGGCTCACGCCTGTAATCCTAGTACTTTGGGAGGCCGAGGCGGGTGGATCACTTGAGGTAAGGAGTTCAAAACCAGCCTGGCCAACATAGTGAAACCCCATTTCTACTAAAAATACAAAAATAAAAAATAAAAATTATCTGGGCGTGGTGGTGGGCACGCATAGTCCCAGCTACTTGGGAGGCTGAGGCAGGAGAATCACTTGAACCCAGAAGGCAGAGGTTGCAGTGAGCCGAGATCATGCCACTGCACTCCAGCTGGGTACAGAGTCAGACTCTGTCTCAAAAAAGAATAGAGAGTCCAGAAGTAAATCAACAGATAAATGGACAATGTATTTGTGACAAAGACACAAAGCAATTTAATGGACAAAGGAGTCTTTTCAACAAATGGTGCTGGAACAATTGGACATCTATAAGCAAAATATAAATAAACCCAGCAGCATATGCAAAAATTCACTCAAAATGGATTATATGCCTAAATGTAAAACCTAAAACTACAACATTTCTAAAAGAAAAAACAGGAGAAAATCTTTGTGATCTTGGGTTAAGGAAATATGTCTTAGATACAACACCAAAAGTATACTCCATAAAAGAACAATTGATAAATTGGACAACCCCAAAATTAAATTTCTGCTCTCCAAAAGAGACCAAAAAATAATAATACAAAGACAAGCCACAAACTGTTGGAAAATAATTGGGAAAAATGGAGTTTATAAAAAAAAGTTGTGTTGAGAATATACAATGAATCATAAACCCCATAATAGGAAAACAAGCAGACCTCACTCTTCAAATATATAAAACTATGATAAGGTACCTCTACATACTTACTAAAATAGCTGAAATTAAAAGTACAGTCAATATTAAGTGCTGACAAGGATGCAGAGCACTGGAGCTCTCATGCACTACAGGTGGAAATGCAAAATGGTACAGCTTCCTTGGAAAGTAGTTTGGCCACTGCTTAGACAGTTAAACACATACTTATCAAATAACTCAGCAATCTCATTCCTAGGCATTTATCCAAGAGAAATTAAAATTTACATTCACATAAAAACCTGTATGCCAATGCTTATATTGCTTTTATTCATAATTACCAAAACTTGGGAACAACCCAAGTGCCCTTCAAGAGGAGAATGAATAAATGAAGTGTGATATGTCCACACAGCTCCACTCAGCAATAAAAAGAAACACAACTTGGATGAAGCTCAAATGCCTTATACTAAGTAAAAGAACCAAACTCAGTAGTTCCATTTATTTGACATGCTTGAAACAGGCAAAAATGTAGAAACAGAAAACAGATTGATGGTTAACAAGTGCTGACGGGAAGAGGAAGTGACCAAAGGAGTTTTTGTAGGGTGATAGAAATATTCCAGATCTTGATTTGCTGACAATTACACAACTGTATGCATTTGTCAAAACCCATAGATCTACTCACCATTTCTGGTGAAATTATACTTCAATTAAAAATATATAAAATAATAGCTTTGAGCAATCTGCAACACTGATAGTGTTTACAACATATTGTTACATTTAAGAAACTACAAAGCACGAGATACACTCTGAGCACAATTATGTAAAAACTTGTATTACATATGGGAAAGACCAGAAGGGAACACAGATAAATGCAAGCAGACAGTAATGACTGTGTTAGGGACACAATGCTGTGCTCTCCCTTCAACCTCCAAATTTTCAGCAATATATTTATTTTCACTTGATACTAATGAAATACAGTAACTAATCCATGATAGTAAATGCTGTCTTAAAATAATTTATCTTCATTATTTTTAACATATTCTCTCCAATTTGCTTCCCTGTCCAACCTTCCATCATATGTATTCCTGCTAAGTGGAAGACTGAAAGGTAATTATATAATTTTGAAAGGGCAAATTTTAAGGTCAATTAATTCCTGATTTGTGAAAACAATTAGAAAAAATTAATTACATTTTCCACTGATTAGAAATAAACCTTCCCACACAATCCTGACTTTAAAAAAAATAGATAATTTAAGTCTGTCAATCTGACAACCAAATGTATTTAAGTATATCTGTTGTTCTTACATACTATTTTGAGATACAGAGAAAAATTGATTCAAAATTTTCTGAGATTTAATTTTTAGGCAAAGCGAACGGGAAAGAGAGAGTGAAGAGAGTGGGGAAGTCTGCATGTCACTCTGTGCTCACTTTTTTTTTTTTTTTTTTTTTTTTTTTTTTGAGACAGTTTCACACTTGTTGCCCAGGCTGGAGGGCAATGGTGCGATCTCAGCTCACTGCAACCTCCGCCTCCCAGGTTCAAGCGATTCTCCTACCTCAGCCTCCCGAGTAGCCGGGATTACAGGCATGCGACACCAGGTCCGGCTAATTTTGTATTTTCAGTAGAGACGGGGTTTCTCCATGTTGGTCAGGCTGGTCTCAAACTCCCAATCTCAGGTGATTTGCCTGCCTCAGCCTCCCAAAGTACTGGAATTACAGACGTCAGCCACTGCACCCAGCCCTGTGCTTACTTTTTTATGAATAAAATTAGCATATTGGATAAAAAAATCATCTTTCATTTGGCAATTTTGTGTGTTTCATGTCATTACGATTGTATGGACAAGACGTATTCCTCTAACAAAAGGGTGGAAGTCCTCAGCTAAGACGGGGGGAAACAGCCCTGAGGAGTGTCCAGCAGCGTTCCAGGGCTGGACACACAGAGCAGGTGCAGGGTCCGAAAGACAAGCGTTGAGGTGCCCAGAGAACAAAGTCTGCTTTCTCCATATGTCTTTGTGGTTGGTTCCCTCTGTTATAGGACTATTGTTAAAGGAGGGTAAAACCATGGCTCTCATCCCAACATAAAATGAATGCAGGTCAATCTTTTGTTTAACTCATCAATCAGATGAAACTGATAAGATGCAAAAAACCACACATACATGGGCACTCAGAAATGCTGAATTGGGCCAGGCGCGGTGGCTCATGCCTGTAATCCCAGCACTTTGGGAGGCTGAGGCGGTGGAACAGAGGTCAAGAGATCAAGACTATCCTGGCCAACATGGCGAAACCCCATCTCTACTAAATATACAAAAATTAGCCAGATGTGGTGGCGAGTGCCTGTAGTCCCAGCTACTTGGGAGGCTGAGGCAGGAGAATCACTTGAACCTGGGAGGCGGAGGTTGCAGTGAGCTGAGATTGCACTACTGCACTCCAGCCTGGGTGACAATGTTGAATTGAACTTACAAATAAATGCAAAACTGAACAATGCATTCCACAGACACAATCCAACTTTACTTCTAGGGAAAAGAGTCATCTGCATTATTGTCAGCTTTCTGATGAGTTGCAAACAGTGAAAAATGCAGATAACCTGGAAGGATTCCAGACCTCCCTTCACTTCCTATAAAAGACACCAATCATCTTTGTGTTCCATTTCCAACTTTTTCTCAACAATTTCCTTCACCACTATTCATCTCTGGGGTCAGTGGTGCCTGAGTGGCTTCCAGGAATTGGCCTGCTGGTACTCACACCCTCCCACAATCCCATCCTCGAGTGTGGGCTGGACCTAGTGACTGGCTTCTAACCAACAGAATACAGAAGAAGGGATGGTGTCACTCTGTGATTAGGTCACAAAAGACTATCCCTTGTGCCTGCCCAGATGGAGTGGGCCCCTGGCAAGGAGCTGAGGGGGCCTCCAGTCAACAGCCAGCAAGGAACTGAGGCCATCCGTCCAACAGCCCAGGAAGAACCACAGCCGGCCAGCAACCACACAGATGAGCTCAGAAGCGGATCCTGCTCCAGCTGAACGCTGAGATGCTATGGCTCTAGCTGACGACTTGTCCCAGCCTATGAAGACCCTGAGCAGAGGACCTAGGTCAGCTGTGCCCAGATTTCTGACTCATGAAACTAAGAAAATAAATATGCACTCTTTTAAGCTGCTAAGTTTGGGAGAAATTTGTTACCTGGCAATAGATTATGAATTCACTCTCCCTTCCAGCTTTCTTTATATGTATATCCTGCCTTGTTTCATACAGATTTTAATCATTTTAAGAAAATACCGACTTACCAGTTTGTACACAGGTGATGAAACTGACCCAAGAAATTGCACCTGAGCTGCCTGGGAGCCAAAGGAAAAAGGGAACACGGCAGGCTGCAGCCTCTGCCTGCTTCTCCCCTGCACAAACGACAGAAAACCAGGCTGCAAGGGGATGATTCCCTGAGAGCTAAAACATAGGCCAGTTCAGTGCCCCAAATTACCTTTTCAACACAGTCTGAAGCAATCTATTTGCAGCATCTCATAGTGTTCTTTCACTCTGGTCATTCTCCACAACTGAACCCGTAATAGATGGGTTTGACTTCACTGAGGCTAAGGGGTTTGCTGGTTTCCACATACCTAAGACTCCCACCTATGCTAGGTTCAAAGACTTACGTATCTTCTCTCTAATAAGAATACTGTTTTGTTTTGTTTTTCATTTTCTGCCTGTTTTCATGAAACAAGAAAGGCAAAATGTAATAAAACCCTTCAGTAACCTTCAGCTTAAGATGACAGTGCTGGGATACTCCACACATGGCCACCAGGCGACATGGCCCCACACCTGTCCGGGAGTGTGCTGTTTCCGGCGGCTCGCCTAGGTGCACGTGGACAACAGCCTGTGCCCTCCATACTCAGACATTCACACCAGTGAGCCCTTCCCCCGAGATTCCTCACCGTGGGTGGGCTGGGCCAACACGCCATTCTCCTCGTGGTGCTGAGAGCTGCCCCTTGAGGCTGCGGTTCCCTGTTGCTCCTCCTCCTGGGAGAAGCTCCACATGGGAGGTGTTGTTCACTTGTGAGGGCTCATGCCTGCGGACACGGGTGGCACCTTCTGGCATCTCCGCACTCAGCCTAGGTAGTTGCCAGTGCCATCCCAACACCCCCTCCCTGTGCCCTGGGCAGGCTGTGGGGTCGGGGCACCCTCAGCCCTCCCTTCACTGGACCACCACACCTGCCAGCTCTTGCCCCCACGTTCCTGCACCTGTCAGCACCTCTCCACGCCCTCCCTTCTCCTCCACCTGGAATCCTGCCTGGGTGCCCAGGGCCTCCTGACTGTGGAGCTCATGACGGGCCCCAGTCTGCCCCTGGTACACCGTACATCGAAGCAAGAAGTGAGGTCAAAGAACTTGGAAATATGCTCGGCTGGTTTTCCTGATTCTTGTCTCACTGGAAGCTGAACATTAGCCTTCCATCGCTCACATCCTGGCTGGAACAATCCTGCTGCCTCGTCTGCCCCCCCATGCACACGGCCACGCAGTCCTTCCGGCCATATTAGACATTTCCCAACAAAACACTCTTGAAAGCAAAGGAAAAGGCAAGCCTCTCGCTGGGGGAAGATCCTGCAACATGGGACCAGAGAAAGTTAATTCTCAGAATATTCAATATGAATCTGGGAGAAACAAATATATTCAGTGTATAACAGAGAACATTTACTACAGGCTGTTTTTAATAGTATATGCTGGGGGGTGAGGAGCAGAAACTGAAAAGCCGCCAACAGGAGAACATGTATGAATGGTGGCATGTTCACATAATGAAATTCTATGCAAGCAGTTCACAAGAATGAACAAGATCTATAGGCATCAGCACAGAGAAACCTCAAAACACGTTGCCAAAGAAAGCAACTCGAAGTTTCACCATTTGCAAAACGACAGCATAGACTCTAAGTCAGCAGAAACACTCAGTAAAAGTATGAGCACGCACGTTGGGGAGCTCCCCCTGGAGGGGGCAGGATCACAGCAGCAGCACGCACCACACCCGCATGCAATTCTGCGGTGCTTTGTTAAAGGCTGGAGAGACCATCAGTACTGCAGGGGTCAGGGCTCTGGCTGTGGGAACGAGGGCCCTCAGATCTGCCATGTAATCGATACGCCCCCATTAAAGACAGGCAGAGACATCTACTCATAGGATGCTGCTTTTCTCATTACAAGGACATCTGCGTGAACTGCAAATTATGGATTTGGAGTGCAAGGATTGACATGTAAAATCCATTCATTGTCTTTACATAAGTAAATATTTAAAGATGTATCAAAATTTTCTCTTAAAGAAAGAAATCATGTCTTTTGCAGCAACATGGATGTAGCTGGAGGCCATTATCCAAACGGTTAACACAGGAACAGGAAACCAAATACCACATATTCTCATGATAAGTGGGCTCTAACCCCCGGGTGCATATGGACATAAAGAAGGCAGCAGGGGACACACGGACCACACGGGGGCGGGAGGAGGGAGGGTGGAAAACTAACTATGGGGTACCATGCTGACTACCCGGGTGATCAGTCGTACCCCAAACCTCAGCATCACACAACATATCCAGGTAACAAACCTGCACATTTAACCCCTGAATCTAAAATAAATGTTGAAATTATTTTTAAATTTCCTGTATGTAAATTCTGACTTTTCTGACATGAAACTACTCAGTTTCACCTGCTATATGTATAGAAATAAAGCATGTCCTAAGAGACACTTTCCAACACTGCAGAATAACTGCAATACCTTAAATAATACATTAAGTGTTAAATCTTCATGCTACAAACTCTCTTTTCTATTTGTATTATCTTTTGGAGCTAAATTAAGCTCATCATATTTTACAAATATCAGTCATCAAAAACTAAGCCAGGAAAGTGATCTAACGCTGGAAAAATTCTTGGAAAATTTCTGGAAATTTTTCCTACAACAAACGTGGGGGAACGATGCTCACGGAAACCCAATCTTTGTGAAGTCCACATTTACAAGATGGCACTATTTTAAACTCACCTCCCCTTTGTGAGGAATGAAGCAAACTCCTGGCCTGCAGGAGCCCAGGAGCTCTGCCCAGCGGCCCCGCTGGGGCAGGAGTGCGAGGGGTCAACCCCGCCGGCTCCCCGCGGAGGCCTGCGCTTGCCAGCTGCAAGTTCAGCGAGCCCAGGGGGCACGGACGTCTGCAGGAGCTCCACCTCCGACGCGCCAGGGTACCGCCTGCCGTCTCTGCCCTCCAGATGCATGCTCCACTGCCAGTCTTCTCTCTAGGGCAGCCAGAAAAAGTCACTCGTGATGAAAGGCACACTGGGACTCACGTTTGCACCCTGGAAGTCCACACAGCAGGAATGCTGCTCCCACGGAGGCGCTCCCAGAGTTCCAGCGTCCTAACCACGCAGGAGCAACTCACAGGAGCGAGAAGTGAAGCTGGATTTCCTGGGTGGAGCGGGGACTTGGAGAACTTTTCTGGCTAAAGGATTGTAAATGCACCAATCAGCACTCTGGAACATGGACCAATCAGCACTCGGTAATAAAACGGACCAATCAGAACTCTGTAAAATGGACCAATCAGCAGGATGTGGGGAGGGAGAAATAAGGAATAAAAACTGACCACCCCCCACCCGCAGCCAGCTGCAGCAGCCCGCTGGGCTCCAGTTCCAGGCTGCGGATGCTTCCTTCTTTCGCTCTTCAGGATGAATCTTGCTGCTGCTCACTCTTTGGGTCTGTGCCACCTTTAAGAGCTGTAACACTCACCGCGAAGGTCTGCGGCATCATTCTTGAAGTCAGCGAGCCCAAGAACCCACCAGAAGGAACTAACTCTGGACACACTAGCAATGGCCTAAGTGTTCAGCAACAGAGAGCTCCTTAGGTAAATTGTGATGTGTACACAGCATGAAATTCTGTGCTACATTAAAAATGATCTAAGGGATGGTTCTTGCTATTGGGAAATGCTAAGGATGTGGAAAGAATCAGGCACGTAGTACACTGTGATGTTTTTATTGAAATAAATATTTATGAATTACATACATAGAACAGAAGCCCAAAAGACACGCCCTCCACAACACGGCTACCTCTGGACGGCGATGGTACCCCTGGGGTCCTTTTCCTTTGGTTTTGTCTCTTCTGTGATTTTTGCATTTTTTGCATTCAGCAAATTAATATTTTTCTGGTGAGAATATAATACACCCACCGTAAGAGTAAGAACTATTCCCATACTTGTAAGGTTATGCTGTCCTACTTTGGGGCTTATATTTCAAACCACTTACCATTTTATTTTTTACCTTTTCCAGCATCCTACAGCACCAGAAATGACCTTTGGCCTTGCAGCCGCTTGGTTTGCTGTCCAGGGTTGCCCTGAAGCCAGGACTCAGTGTGCACTTTGGCTGAGTTGGATTTCTGGCACTGAGATGCAGAGGCACGTGCTGGGGTTGGAGTTAGCACAATAGTGCATCGCCAGTCCTAATCACCTTCACAATGCCCTAGGAGCACAGAATTCCAGTGGACCCAGGATGACAGGAGTTTGCTGAGACTCAAAGCAAGTACAAGGCGTGTCATGTCTACCACTGAGTAAGACAGGGCACTGACAGCCCCAGACGCACACTTCCTGGTGGAGCCAGAACTGACTTCAAATACAGAAAGACATGACATTCGAAGAAACCTGAACGACCAAGGAAGTCCATCTATCCTTCTCACCGTTGGTATTTCCCTGCTTTAACCAACCACTTATGCTGAGAGTGATCACTCAGAAACCAGTGAGCCGAAGGGAGGCCCTGTCGGCAGAATGTTCTTGTATCATAAAAGTGAGATAAAGCAGTTGCATTTGTTTTATACAATGGTTCCACTGCCTGGTAAGAACAAAGTACAAATGTACACACCAGCTACCAAAAAGTCTGATTCCACAAATTCCACACACGAGCTACATGTTTCAGTATTTGCATTTAAAACTGATGTGGCACGATATAAAGATGACTAGTAAAAGTAACAATTTAAAATTTAAATTTTTTTATTTAGAATAATGACATTAAATACCAATTTAAAAGCACCATGACAAGCCAAGAGAGAGAGAGAATGGAAGAAAGGGGAAAACTTTATATTTTAGTACCATTAATGGCATTTTCCCTGGTTTTTGAACAAAGGGCCCCACAAATTATGGAGCTGGTCCTGCTGAGACTTCAGAGGGGGTCCTCCTGCTCTCCATTGACAATTCCAGGATGCCACTGCCCCTCCTAAAACACCCAGCTTCTTTAGAAGAACATGCCATTGGAATTGTCACAAACTGACTGTATGTGCCCTCCAACAAACTCAGAGCCTGAAACCCTCCCCTCTAATGGGATGGTATTCAGAGGTGGGGTGTCAGGGAGTGATTGGGATTTGGGGAGGCCCTGAGGGTAGAGCTCTCCAGACCCTTCTGAGAGTCGTGGGAGACCTCGGCTCCTCTCTCCACCGTGTGGGGACACGGGGAGAAGGTGGGCCCTCCCCAGACACTGAATCTGCTGGTGCTGTGACCTGAGACTTCACAGCCTCCCAAACTGTGAGAAATGATGTTTGTGGCATAAGTCATCAGTTTATGGTGTTTTGTTACAGCAGCATGAATGGACTCACACAGGAACATACCACCCACCCTTAGTACAACAAATGTCCACTCTCTTTCAGTCCATGTCCCTTCTCCAAGGCCTCACTCCCCTCTTTCCCGGTGGAACCTCTGTGGTCCAGCAAACACCCTCCTCTTACTTGCCCCAAATCATTCTCTCAAACTTACCTGATAAACGAGTTTTTTATTACTGCAAAACAAATCACCACAAAGTACACAGGTATAAAAGCGCACGTGTATAATCTCAGAGTTTCTGTGGGTCAAGGCCAGGGTGGCTCAACTGGGTTGTCTGCTTGGGATCTCAAGGGGCCACTGGGCTGTGATTTCATCTGGAAGCTCAATGGGGAAGAATCTGCTGCCAAGGTCACTCAGTGCAGACAGGATCCACATCCTGGTGGCTGCAGGACTCAGGGACGCAGCTTCTTGCTGGCTGTGGGCCAACAAGAAGTTTATGGTGTTTTGTTACAGGAGGCCCCCTCAGAGGCCCCCTTCACCCCAACAGGCTCCTGCATCCTCACCATGTGGGCTCCTCCAGTACGTCTGCTTGCCTTCTCAGGCAGCAAGGAGCATCTAGAGAGTGAGCAGCAGTGAGGCAGAGTTTTATAGGCTATTACGTGTCGGGGGACATCCACCACTTTGCTGTATTCTGTCAGCTGGAGGTCAGTCCTGGGTCCTGCCTGCCCACACTCAAAGGGAGAGGACTAAACCAGGGTGTGAACACCAGGAGGTGGGGACCATGGGCCCCTGGAGTCTGCCACCCATGGCCAAATCCCAACCCTTCTCAGCCGCTGAACATGGCTGTAGAAAACCTTCCTTGCTGCTTATGCCTGCAGATGACATCATATGAGGAACCCCAGGTGGGCCCCAGTACTGCCCAGCAATCCCACCACACCTCCCCAGGCAGTATACGCACCTGCTGTCCTTCACTCCCTGCTTAAACCTCACACACCCATCCCCCTTTCACTCCCAGCTGCTGCCTCTGCCCCTTGCTCCCTTTACTGACCGAATCAGCCAAGGTCCAAGAAGGAAATAGAAGCTACTCTGAGCACTTCTAGAAGGAGCTGGAGCCCCAGAAGAGATACCCCAAAGAAGAACGGGGCATCCTCCCTTCCCTAATCCCCTAATCGCCCAGAAGAGTCTCCTATTGGCTGAACCCAAGCCAGAGCCCAAGCTGGAGTCAGACACTGGGATTCAGAACACAGTAGGGCGACAGTGAGGAATGTCTCCAAGAGCAAAACATCCCAGAATAGCCATGCTGGCAAAACTAGAAGCAATGAGAACAAAAGCCCAGCCTCTCAAGGACATACTTATCTACAGCCCTGCCAGGTACAGTGGAGCCCACCTGCTCCCACCCTCGGCCAGACTGCACTGTTGCATCCCTCCCCATCCTGAACCTCACAAACTGGCATGCAAACATACTGTCCTATCTGCCAACACTAAAAATACACAGCTCAGGACTGGTGTTTTCAGAAAGACAGAGAAGACCTACTTTTCCCTGTTCTTCCTGCTAAGTACAACTAAAAACCTGACGTTTAGAACAAAAAGCCCCAAGAGAAGCCTGCCCCCAGCCAAAGGACCAGGAAATAGGTAGCCTAGCAAGACAGAAAGCTTTTAGACAATATCTGTTCTACTGCAGCCTAATACTGTAGACCCATATCCACTCAGGAGAGCGAAGGCTGAGTGGGCATCCTCCAAAGGATATTACACTGTGCCTGGCCCCTAGTCCTCACCGGGATGCTTCGTAAAAGGTTGAGTAGGGAGTTTGGACATTCATTAGTTGCTGGGTGCTAGGGAGTTCCACCTCCTCCCTACACATTCCTCTCCCAATGGCTTAAGTGGGGACCACCATGTGAGGAGCCTGGACTTCATCCCTGCCCTGAAGTAAAAGGGACCCCTCTCCTTCCTTGCTGACATGGTGTCAGAGGAGGCCAAATGGGGTGTCAGGGCATTCACTTCTGCTCAGCAGTAATGAGGCCACCCCCCAGCGGTGTCACTAGAGGTCAGTAATGAGCAGTAATGAGATGTCCCATTCCACGCAGCCAGGGTGATATCAGCAGAGGCCTAGTAAGAGGCAGAGGTCCCACACCCACCCAGCAATAAGGGGGAATCCTTCCCCATCTTGGGGAACCTGAACTTCTAACCCTATCGGGCAGCAACGTCAGGCCCTTCTGCTGGAGCAGTGTCAAAGGAAGCCAACTAAACAGAAGGTTTAAGTGGTGATTAGAGTCTTGTAACGTAATACTCAAAATATGCAGGTTTCACTCAAAACCACCTATCATAGTGATAACCAGGAAAATCTCAACTTGAAAGAAAATAGACGATGACACCAAGATGATGGAGATGTTAGAATTATCTGAAAAAAATATTTTTATTTTTATTTTTTTATTTTATTTATTTATTTATTTATTTTTTTGAGGCAGAGTCTCACTCTGTCGCCAGGGCTGGAGTGCAGTGGCCGGATCTCAGCTCACTGCAAGCTCCGCCTCCCGGGTTTACGCTGTTCTCCTGCCTCAGCCTCCCGAGTAGCTGGGACTACAGGCGCCCGCCACCTCGCCCGGCTAGTTTTTTGTATTTTTAGTAGAGACGGGGTTTCACCGTGTTAGCCAGGATGGTGTCGATCTCCTGACCTCGTGATCCGCCCGTCTCGGCCTCCCAAAGTGCTGGGATTACAGGCTTGACCCACCGCGCCTGGCCTGAAAAAAATATTTTTAAATCAGCCAAAATAAAAATGGTTCAACAAGCAATAACAAACACATTTGAAACAAATGAAACACAGAAAGTCTCAGCAAATAAGAGCCAAATGAAACTGAAAAACACAATAGCAAAATTTAAAATGCAAAAATGAACTCAACAGTAAAATGGAGAGAACAGAGAAAAGAATCAGTAAGTGGAAGATAGAACAACAGAAATTACTCAATCTGAACAATAGAGAAAATATAGTCTAAAACAGTTTATCAGCCTCAGAGACCTGTGGGACCGTAACACAAGATCTAACTTTCATGTAATCCAACTGCCAGAAGAAGATGATGAAGAGTATGTAGCTTAAAAAGTATTTGAAGATGTCATGGCTGAAAATTTCCTAAATGTGGCAAAAGACATCAACCTACAGATTTGAGAAGCTAAGCAAACCCCAAACAAGATAACCCCAAAGAAATCCACACCAACACATATAGAAGGCAAAATTTTAAAAACTAAAAGCAAAGAAAAACGTCCTAAAGAGAGAAATTAAAATGTCCCTACACGGAAAAAACCAATTTCAGATGACAGGAACCATGGTGGCCAGAAGAAAGTGGCATAACATTTTTCATGTAATGAGAGGAAGGAACAGTCAAGCCAGAAGCCTATATCCAGTGAAAGAGAAATCAAGATGTTTTTAGATTAAAGAAAACTAAAAATTTATTGCCAGCAGACCTACCCTAAAAGAATGACGAAATGAAGTTCTCCAAACAGAAAGGGAAAATGAAAGAATTCATTTTAGAACATCAGGAAGGTAAAAGAATATAAGTAAGGACAGGAGTGGTGGTTCACGCCTGTAATCCCAGCACTCTGGGAAGCCAAGGCAGGCAGATTGATTGAGCCCAGGAGTTTGAGACCAGCGTGGGCAACATAGCAAAATCCCATCTCTATTAAAAATACAAACACTTAGCCAGGCATGGTGGTGCCTGTAGTCCCAGCTACTCAGGAGGCTGAGGTGGAAGAACCACTAAGCCAGGAAAGTCGGGGCTTCCGTGAATCAGGATTGCGCCACTGCACTCAAGCCTGGGTGACAGAGTGAGACCCTGTCTCAAAAAATAATAATAAAATAAAATAAAATAAAATAAAAGTAAGTCCAGGCTGGGTGTGGTGGCTCACACCTGTAATCTCAGCACTTTGGGAGGCCAAGATGGGTGGATCACCTGAGGTCAGGAGTTTGTCACCAGCCTAGTCAACATAGTGAAACCCCACCCCTACTAAACATACAAAAATTAGCCAGGCGTGGTGGAGGACACCTGTAATCCTAGCTACTTGGGAGGCTGAGGCAGGATAATCATTTGAACCCAGGAGGCAGAGGCTGCAGTGAGTTAAGACTGTACCATTGCATTCCAGCCTGGGCAACAAAAGTGAAACTCCATCTCAAAGGAAAAAAACAAAAGGTCAGTCCCAGCAAGATTCTTAACAGATGCATCATGTGCTGTTTTCATTCAGAGAATAGAAGTAATTCTGTCATCAACTGTTGATAACACGCTATTGAATAACATTTATACACAGGTAAATACATTTTCCCTCTCCTCTTGATTTTCCTAAATTCTGTTGAATGTTTGAAGCAAAAATTATAACACTCTTTGATGTGTTTATCAATGTATGCAGATGAAATCATCAAGATAATTCTATAACAAGTGAGAGAGGTAAAGGATGTAAAAGGAGGTAAGTTTTCTTGATTTTACTCAAACTGATAAAATGATGGCATCAGTAGACTGTGACAAGTAACGTGTATATATACTTTAATACCTAGAGCAATGACTTTAAAAAGCTATAAAAGAGATACACCAAGAAACATTATAGATAAATCAAAATGGAATTCTAAAAAAATGTTCAAGTTACCCATAGCTCTAATATATCAGAAAAATGCATTGAATGTAAATGGTCTGAATACACCAACTAAAAGATGGATTGGCAGAGTGAATTTAAAAATATGACTCAACTATGCAAGGTCTGTAAGAAATTTACTTCTAAAATAACAGTATATGGGTTCACATGGACATAAAGATGGGAACAACAGACCCTGGGGACTACTGGAGCAGGGAACAGGTGGAGATCAAGCCTTGAAAAACTACTTATTGGGTACTGTGCTCACTACCTGGGTGACAGGTTCAGTGGTACACCAAACCTCAGTGTCACACAACATGCTTTTGTAACAACCTGCACATGCATCCCCGAATCTAAAATAAAAGTTGAAAAATAAAATTAAATAACAATATAGGTAGGGTGCAAGTAAAAGGATGGAAAAAGATGTATCATTCAAGCATCAATCCAAAGAAAGTAGGAGAGGTTATATTCACATAACATATGCTAGACTTCAAGGCAAAGAAAATTACCAGGCACCGAGAGAGGCATCTTGTAGTGATGAAACGGTCACTTTACCAAGAAAACATAGAAATCCTAAACACATATGCACAATACAACAGATCCGCAAAATATCTAATGCAAAAACTGATAGAACTAAAAGGAGAAAGACACATTTATATTATAGTTTTATAGTTACAGACGTAAACATTTGTCTCTCGGCAATTAATAGAACTAGACAGAAAATCAGTGCAGATCTAGAAGAACTGAACAACACCCACAACCAACAGAATAAAATCAATATTTGTGGAACACTCCATCCAACAACAGCAGAATATTCTTACAAAGTACCTGAAGAACATACACCAAGATAGACTATGCTTTGGACCGTGAACCAAACCTCAACAAACTGAAAAGAATTGAGATCATACAGAGTACTCTGTAGCCACAATGCAATCAAATTAGAAATAAGTAACAGAAAGAGAGGAGGAAAATCTGCACCCTTGGAAATTAAACATACTTCCAAATAATCCAGGATTCAAAAAGAAAGTCTCAAGGGAAATCAGAATTATACTGAACTGAATGAAAGTGAAAATACAACATACCACAATTGGCAGAACACAGTGAAATCAGGGATGGGAGGAAGTTGACAGCATAAATGCTAGTATCAAAAGGAGAGCAAGTCTCAAAAAATAATATAAGCTCTCATCTCAAGAACCTCGAAAAAGAAGAGGAAAATAAACCCAAAGCAAGCAGAAGTGAGAAATAATGAAGCTGAGATTAAAAATCAATGACAGAGAAAGCAAATCAACAAAAACAGTAGAAAAAAATCAACGAAACCAAGAGTGGCTTCTTTGAAAATATCAACAGAATTAGCAATCCTCTAGCAAGACTGGCAAAGAAAAAACAGGGAATGAAAGTTATTAATATTAGGAATGAAACAGGAAATACCACTACAGACCCTGAAGACATCAAAGAATAATAATGGTATATTAGATTGCCATTTTACAACGTTACATACATAAGTTGGAAAACTTAGTCCGATTCCTCAAAAAGCACAAATTACTACAACTCATCCAATATAAAACAGGTAATCTGAATAGCTCTATAATTTCTATTAAGTAAATTAAATTTGAATTTTTACAAAAGAAATTGCTAGGGTCAGATGGTTTTACTAGAGAATTCCACCAAACATTTAAATTAACACCAATTCTATACAATCTCTTCCAGGAAACAGAAGATGAGGTATACCTTCAGTGAGTTTTATGAAGACAATATTACCCTGATACCAAAATCAGATACAGAACAAAGAAAAAATATTACAGGCCAATATCTCACATGAATATGGTGCAAAAATCTTTAACAAAATATTAGCAAAGGGAATTCAGTAATATATCAAAAGAACTACACACATAACTAAGTAGGGTGTGTTCTAGGAATGCAAGCCTGGTTCAGTATTCAAAAAATCAATCAATGTTGAACATGGAGCTACCATGTGACCTAGCAATTCCATGTGTAGGAACATGCCCATGAGAAATGAAAACGTATGTCCACACAAATATGTGTACAATAACAATAGGATCATTATTCACAATACCCTAAAAGTGGAAACAACCCGGCCCTGCACGGTGGCTCATGCCTGTAATCCCAGCGCTTTGGGAGACCAAGACGGGGGATCACTTGAGGTCAGGAGTTCAAGACCAGCCTGGCCAACATGGTGAAACCTCGTTTCTACGAAAAATACAAAAATTAGTCAGGCATGGTGGTGGGCACCTGTAATCCCAGCTACTTGGGAGTTTGAGGCAGGAGAATCATTTAAATCCAGGAGGTGGAGGTTGGAGTGAGCCGAAATTGTGCCACTGCATTCCAGCCTGGGTGACAGAGCAAGACTCTGTCTCAAAAAAAGAGAAAGAAAGACAGAAAGAAGGAGAGAGAGAGAGAGAGAGAGAGAGAGAGAGAGAGAGAGAGGAAGGAAGGAAGGAGGGAGGGAGGGAGGGAGGGAGGGGAGGGGAGGGGAGGGGAGGAGAAAGAAAGGGCCGGGCGTGGTGGCTCAAGCCTGTAATCCCAGCACTTTGGGAGGCCGAGACCGGTGGATCACAAGGTCAGGAGATCGAGACCATCCTGGCTAACACGGTGAAACCCCGTCTCTACTAAAAAATACAAAAAACTAGCCAGGCGAGGTGGCGGGCGCCTGTAGTCCCAGCTACTCGGGAGGCTGAGGCAGGAGAATGGCGTGAACCCGGGAGGCGGAGCTTGCAGTGAGCTGAGATCCGGCCACTGCACTCCAGCCTGGGTGACAGAGCGAGACTCCGTCTCAAAAAAAAAAAAAAAGAGAGAAAGAAAGAAGAAAAGAAGGAAGTGCAAATAACCCAAATGTCCATTACTAAATAAATAAATAAAATGTGGTATATACACCCAGTGGATTATTTGACAATAAAAATGAATGGTGTCTGACACATGCTAAAACATGGATAACCTTTGGAAACATGCTCAGTGAAAGAAGCTAGTCACAAAAGGCCACATATCGCCTGACTCCATGTATACATAAAATCTTCAGAACAGGTAAATCCATAGGGAAATAAAATAAAATAAATTAGTTGCTGCCTATGGCTAGGGGAGGGGATAAGGTTGGAGGGAAATGAACAACAAATGCTAATAGCGTGGAGTTTCAGTTGGGTTCATGAAAATGCTCTAAAATTGATCATGGTGATGGTCACACAACTCAGTGAATATACTTTAAAAAACCATTAAACTGTACATTTTTTTGAGACAGGGTCTCCCTCTGTCGCCCAGGCTGGAGTGCAGTGGTGCAATCACGCCTCACTGTAGTCTTGTCCTCCCAGGCTCAAGTGATCCTCCAACTTCAGCTCCCAAGTAGCTGGGACCACAGGCACACACCACCACGCTCAGCTAATTTTTTATTTTCAGTAGAGACAGGGTCTTGCTGTGGTGCCCAGGCTGGTCTCAAACTTCTGGGCTCAAATGATCCTCTCACCTTAGCCTCCCAAAGTCCTGGGATTACAGGTATGAATTTGTATACTTTAAATGAGTGAATTATATGGTATTTAATTGTAATCTCAATAAAACTGTGAAAAATATCAATCAGTGTAATCTACCATATTAACAAGCTAAAGAAGAAAAATCACATGACCATATCAATTGATGCAGAAAAGCATTTAACAAAATTCAACACCTATTCATGATAAAACAAAAACTCTAAGAAAACTAGGAATAGAGAGGAACTTCCTCAAACCTATCAAAGAACATCTACAAAAGACATGGAGCTAACATGATGCCTAATGGTGAGAAACCTGAAGCCTTCTCAGGAAGACAAGGCAAGAATCTTCCCTCTCACCACTCCTAAACAATTTTCAAATTTCAAAAGTAAAAAAAAAAGCATAATGGGCAAAGATTTCACTAAGGAGGATATGCACATGACATGGCAACTGAGCACGTGAGAAGACGTTCAAGATCGTGAGCCACTAGGGAAATGCACATTAAAACTGAGCTATCACTGCACACCTATCAGAAAGGCTGAGATAGAAAACAGGCCAGGCGCAGTGGCTCACGCCTGTAATCCCAGCACTTTGGGAGGCCGAGGCAGGCAGATCACCTGAGGTCAGGAGTTTGAAACCAGCCTGACCAACATGGCGTAACCCTGTCTCTACTAAAACTACAAAAATTAGCCAGGCGTGGTGGCAGGTGCCTGTAATCCCAGCTACTCAGGAGACTGTGGCAGAAGAATCGCTTGAACCCAGGAGGCAGAAATTGCAGTGAGCCGATATCACGCCATTGCACTCCAGCCTGGGAGACAAGAGCAAAACTCTGTCTCAAAAAAATAAATAAATAGGCCGGGCGCGGTGGCTCAAGCCTGTAATCCCAGCACTTTGGGAGGCCGAGACGGGCGGATCACGAGATCAGGAGATCAAGACCATCCTGGTCTACACGGTGAAACCCCGTCTCTACTAAAAAATACAAAAAACTAGCCGGGCGACGAGGCGGGCGCCTGTAGTCCCAGCTACTCGGGAGGCTGAGGCAGGAGAATGGCGTAAACCCGGGAGGCGGAGCTTGCAGTGAGCTGAGATCGGGCCACCGCACTCCAGCCTGGGCGACAGAGCAAGACTCCGTCTCAAAAAAAAAAAAAAACACAATAAATAAATAAATAAATAAATAAATAGAGAAAGAGAGGGAGGGAGGGAGGGAGGGAGGAAGGAAGGAAAGAAAGAAGGAAGGAAAGAAGGAAAGAAAAAGAAAGAAAAGAAAGAAAAGAAAGAAAGAAAAAGAAAGAAAGAAAGAAAAAGAAAGAAAGAAAAGAGAAGAAAGAAAGAGAGAAAGAGAGAAAGAGAGAAAGAGAGAAAGAGAGAAAGAGAGAAAGAGAGAAAGAAAAGAGAGGCAATACCACTGGCTACCAAGGACTCGAGAGGCTGGCTCACTCCTGCATCACTGATGGGAATGCAAAATGGCACAGCCACTCTGGAAAGCAGTTTGACAGTTTTTTAAAAACTAAAATTGCAACTACCAGCCAACAATTGCACTCCTGGACACTAATCCCAGAGAAACGAAACTTTCATTCACATAAAACCCTGCACTCGAATGTTCATAGCAGCTATATCAAAAATTGGAAGCCACTCAGCTGTCTGTCCCTAGGGGAATGTGCTGTGCTGCATGCATGCCCAGGAGGACCAGGCTGCAATCAAAAGGAACAGACAATTCATGCACAGCAACACAGAGGAATCCAGAGTGAAAATCCTCAGTGAAAAAAAGCATGTACTCTGATTCCATAACTACAACATTCTTGAAATGGCAAAATTATATAAATGAGGAATAGATTAGTGGTTGTCGGGGGGTTGAGTAGATGCTCTCATTCCACCCCACTTCCTGCCTTTTCCATGGGAGACAGAGGCCTCTGCTCACCCAGACCTCTCCCTCTTTCTCACTCATTCCTCATCCAGTTCTTCCAAACACATCCTAACTCCTCCTGGTCCCACCTGGTCATCGCCTTTCACGAAAATGATGGAGCACTCCAATCCCACAGCCTGTCTTCTGGGGGACCCCAACACCCTAACACCCAGCCTGTCCCCTAGGGGACAGCAACACCCTGGTACACAGTCCAACCCCTGGGGGACCCTAACCCCCTACCACACAGCCCATCCTCTGGGGGACCCCAACACCCTAGCACACAGCCCAACCTCTAGGGGACCCCAACACCCTAGCACACATCCTGTCTTCTGGGGGATCCCAACACCCAGGCACACAGCCCGTCCTCTGTTGTGACCCCACACCCCACCACACAGCCCGTCCTCTGGGGTGACCCTCCCCTCACCCCAGCCCGTGGCTGCACTCTCACAGGCACCACAGCTTCAGCCTGGCTTTGCCTTGTTGGGCCGCATGCGCTTGACTTGCCTAGGGCAAGGCCACCCTGGGCAGAGCTCCCGCCCGTAGGGACACCTGCAGCTGGGGGAGCGGGACGGGGAAGCCGTAAGCCAGCGGCACAGGGCGGAGGGCGCGACAGCCCCACCCCACCCCTCCAGGTCCTCCCCGCGATGGCGTCCAGGACCCTCCTTCCAAGCAAGACTCACACCGAAGTGACCAAGTCGTCACCAAATTTTAGAAAGAAAAAATAGATGGTTGTGGCTTATTTTTAGGGGGAAAAAAAAAGATGGTACAGAGTCGGTGGAATCTTCCAGTCCTCACACCCAACCCCAAATCCTTCGTGTGAGCGGCTGCGGGCCCTCTCTACAGCTCTGCGCTCTTCCTGCCTGCAGCCGTGCCCGCCCTCAGGTCCTGCGGGGTGGGGTGGGGTGGGGGTGGGGTGGGGTGGGGGGGGGTGGGGGTGGGGGATGGAGTGGGGGTGGGGGATGGGGGAATTGGGGGTGGGGGGATGGGGGATGGGGTGGGGGTGGGGGTGGGGGATGGAGTGAGGTGGGGGATGGATGGGGATTGGGGTGGGGGTGGGGTGGGAGGGTGGGGTGGGGGATGGGGGTGGGGGATGGGGGATGGGGGTGGTGGGGGATGGATGGGTGGAGGGGGGGGAATGGGGGGGTGGGGTGGGGGGGGGTGGGGGGATGGGGGGGGGGGTGGGGATGGGGATGGGGGTGGGGGGGTGGGGATGGTGGTGGGGGGGTGGTGTGGTCTGGTGGGGGTGGGGGTGGGGTGGGAGGTGGGTGGTGGGGGTGGGGGGTGGTGAGGGGTGGGGATTGGGGGGGACTGGGGGCGGCCCCTCCTGCCGCCCCTGCTGCCAGCACTGCCTCTCCGAGGCCCTCGATGCCCGGCCAAGGCCTTCAGTGCCCGCCTCCCGCAGCCGGACCCAGGACGGACAGAGGCCAGGGTGCGGCGCTGGGCGTGGTCCTGACACCTGCCCTGCCGGGGAGGGGACGGGGTTCCACGCCTGGGCCCTTCTCCACTGGGTCCAGGAGCCACCGTCACCTGCTCAGCCCAAGAAAAGGCCCCAGCAGTGCGGGTGTGAAGGAGGAGCAGCCCGAGAGCTGTCTGCCGGCGCTCCAGCTAGGCCGGGTCACCGCGTCCTGCCCAGGTCCAGGCAGCCCGGCCGTTCCTGCTGGTACTGGCGCGCCCGTGGCCGCACGGCTGAGTGCTCCGGGCATGGTGGGTCTGAGGCACTCGGAGCAGAGGTCGAGCTGGCGGAGTCCCGGCTGGCGCCCGGCAGGAGTGCGGGAGGGCCCAGCCAGGCCGCCCTGCGCACTCCCCGCCCGGGTGCGCCCCGGGTTCGCGGCCCTGCCACCTCGCCCCTGCGAAACGATAGCCGGGAGCAAGCGCCGCGGCCGACTTCACAGTGGCGGCGATCAACAGCGTGTGGAAAACAGCTTCTTCGTAAATCCTAAGAACGTTGTGGCCGGGCGGGGTGGCTCACACCTATAATCCCAGCAATCTGGGAGGCCGAGGCGAGCGGATCACTTGAGGTCAGGCGTTCGAGACCAGGCTGACCAACATGGAGAAACCCCGTCTCTACAAAAAATACAAAAATTAGCCGGGCATGGTGACGGGCGCCTGTAATCCCAGCTACTCGGGAGACTGAGGCAGGAGAATCGCTGGAACCCGGGAGGCGAAGGTTGCGGTGAGCCGAGATCGCGCCACTGCACTCCAGCCTGGGCAACAAGAACGAAACTCCGTCTCAAAAAAAAAAAACACTGTTATTCGAGTTCTTTAAACATCTGACATAATACCAGCAAGGAACGAGAAGGACCAGGTTTACGCGCTGCGGTGAAAACTTGGCTGTTCAAAGGCAGTCCGTCCGCAGCCAGCTCCCCTCTGGTGGACAGTGTTCAACATCCAGAGAAAACACCCGTCACTGAATGCTCGCCTCCCCACAAAGCGCTGCTCGGCCCCAAATCGTCCCTAACGCGCTGCTCAGCCCCAAGGCGTCCCTCTAAGCGAGAAACCGCCCCTGGCTGTGCCTGTAGGAGCCTGGCTGGGTCTGCAGGGCATGGCTGTGTCTCTCGGAGCACGGCCCTTGTCTCGGGGGCCTCGCTGCTTCTGCAAAGGTGTCAATAATGCTCCCATGTACTCCCCGGGAGGTCTCCCTGGTGGCCGGTGCCGGGGGGGGGGGGGCGTGGCTTGTCTCCGGGGCGTGACCGCGTTTCCGGGGGCGTGGCTTGTCTCCGGGGCATGGCCGTGTCTCTGGGGGCGTGGCTTGTCTCCGGGGGGTGGCCGTGTCTCCTGAGGCGTGGTCGTGTCTCCGGGGGCGTGGCTTGTCATTGGAGGCGGTCTGTCTCTGGGGCGTGGCCGTGAGTCGAGGGCGTGGCCGTGCCTCCGGAGCCTGGCCGCGCCCGCAGCACCGCTGCGTCTGAAGGACTCTTTCTAGTTCCCGGATCCCAGGCAGGGGGCGGGAGAAGCCTTGCGGCCAAGAAGGCCTGAAGAAGCCCGTCCGGGGGTCAGCCTCCGGGGGTCAGCCTCCTCCTCAGGCGGCCCTGGGCTGAGACAGAGTGTCCCGCTGAGGGCAGTGTAGGGCGCGCTGCCCCCCCCACTTCGGGCCGGGACCGAGGCCGCGAGTGTGACCGTAGATCCCTCCAGGTGGATTTTGCAACATGTGAACTTGGTTAAAAGCTTCTAGAACGTTAAGCCAAACATCGTGGCTTTCCATCTGTTTTCTGTTCTGGTTTGAAAAAGTTCGCCGCCTTCCAGCCTGGGAGGAGGGGCGGGGCCCGGGAGGGGGCCTCGGGAGGCCGCGGGTGGGCTCCGCCGAGGGCCGCGCTCGCAGGGACCCCCAGGGACTGGCCGCCCCGCCGCAGGCCGGGCGCACCTCTCGGGGAGAAACGAGCAGCGCCAGCAAACGCGCACCGGGGACGCGGCCGCCCAGCCCCGCTCCCAGCCCGGGCCCCGGGCCCCTCTCCGCGGCGCCCCTGCCGCAAACCCCCTCTGCTGCCCCAGCTGCCGGCAGTTTGGCCGGACGCTCTGCCGCTGTAGGTCGGTGTCCCTTTGCCCATCCTTCAGGCCAGCTTGGAAACTGGGTCCCACGCTCCTCGAAACACCGCACCTGCTCCCCGCCGCCCTGCGGAATGCGCCCCCGACGCCTCAGCGGGTGGCCGGACCGAGAGCACAGGTGCGCCAGCCGCACCTCCCCACGGGTCTGACCCACACGGACCCCGCCGCGCTCCGCCGAAGCTGCTCGGGTCCCGCGGGTGGCCGGCCCAAGAGCCACAGCCCGCGACAAGCCTGCTGTCTGCAGGTCAGTGACAGAACCCCAAATCAAAACTGCAGAAACCAACAGCCAGCGAATGAGCTGGTACAGCCAGAGGCGCCAAGGAGCTGAGGGAGCTCGGGCCTGTGGAGTCTCTTCTCACATTTCCAGCATATGGGGAATGCTACCCTGGATCAGCCCCTGCCCCAGATCCTGCCCCGGCCTCCAGGCTCTGGGCTTTCCTCCCCTCTGTGGTAGCTTTTATCTCCATTGCAAGCAACTTTTTCCACTACTAGCAATTAAAAGCCTCCCTTTTCTCTCTACTCTCCCAAGAGACCTCATCTTCACCTGTGGACAGATGGCCCCCTAGCTCTCTTCTGCAGCCCAAACCACTGTGTCCATCTACTTTCTTGTGTCCCTAGACATAAAGGTACCCAAAACTCCCAGAGTGCTGAAGCCACACCTGGCCTTTCCCAGGGGCCCTGGTGACTGATCCCGCCATCCATCACCCATCACCAACGGGGAATCCCCCCTGCAACTCACCAGTGCTTCCCTGCCCCGGCCTGGCAACCACACTCAGTGGGAAGGCCTTGGCAGTGGCTTTCTTGACCCCCAGAGCTGCTCCCAACCACCCAGCCACAGTGACCTTTCCAACATGCATATGGCCTCAAACTCAAAATATTTCCTTGCTGCCTGCCACTCCAGCATAGAAACGGGACCCAGGTGACACAGGTGTCATGCTGCTGGGTCTCCAGCCACAGTCAGGACCTCCCCATTCCTGGTATTCCTGATATCCTCAGATCTCAGCTGCCCCAGGGGCCGGAGGTTCTGGTCTTCTCATAAAACAAGAACAGTATAGGCATTTGCTTTTCATCAGTGTAATGAAATTTTAGGGACTTATGATCCTAAATCACATTACGCCGATGTGAACTGCACTCAAGTGTTGTAAACTAAATTTGCAGAACAAGCAGTTTTTGTGCAATTCTTTGCAGTCTACTCAGCTCTTTCACCTCTGTGTTCAGGTTCAATCCTCATTATTTCTTCCAAGAGAGGTAGTTATCCCCAGATGTGTTCAATGCCCAGCTCCTCACCCTGGCAGGCCCCGTCCCAGGGTCCTGGATGGCAGACACCATGCCCGCCCCACGAAGCTCACGTCACCAAGCAAGCAAACCGCAGCTGGTTTGGGTAGACAGCAGCTGCCCACAACTGCGAACAGCCTCGGGTTTCTTTTCCGCAGAATCACTCACCCTAAATCTACACATTGTAGACTATCACATTGGTCTAAGTAGTGCTCCTCAAAGTGCACTGCGCGTTAGAGTCACCTGGGGAGCTTCACCACCGGGCCCCAGGCTATGATTCGCCCTGTGGGAAGGGAGCACCGGGCACTTGTCCTGAGCCTTGGCCCCTGCCTGGGTCTGCAAACCCAGAGCGTCCACACACCAGGCTGCCTGTGCTTAACATTGTGTCCTTGGAAAGCGCTAGCTGCACTAATGCCCATTGATTTCACTGTGTGTGACCACAGTAAAGAGAAGCGGCTTTGAGGGATTTAGTGTTTTCACTCCACTGCATTCCATTCTAAGGAAACGCCTGACCACAGCTCACAGCTAGGAGGCCCCTCTGTGCCAGATGCTGCCCTGGAGTTCAAGTGGAACATTTGCTGTCTGAACGCTTCCAAACTCCCCCCACCCATGACCTCATGGCCCACCAGGGGGCAACTTTTTCCTGGGTCGCCTGGCAGGGAGCTGGGTGGGGTGGGGGGGCTCAGGGGGCAGCTGCTGCCGCTGCAGGCCCAGGCGGACTCAGCCGCGCTAGGTCTACTCCATCGCACCCGTCTGTGCACCTTGACCTTTAGGGGAACTTGCCTTGCTTCTTAAGCTGCGACTCAGCCGGAGCTGTGTAAACGCTCCCTGCCTGGTCCCAGGCTAGGCTGGCTCCTCGCCTCCTTCCTCCCGACCGCGGAGCAAGTGCACTTTACCTGCCCACTTGCTGGTCTTTCTCCGGGAGTTAGTGTAAGGTCCGAATCTCCGCTCTGGATGGTAAGCGGAGCAACAGCCTTCGAAGTAAGAACTCAGAGAAAGCTCGGCGCTGCAGCCGCGGGTCCCCCACCCAGGCACGCCCCCGGTTGGGCCCCGCCCACAGCACGCCCCCTCCCGGCCACGCCTACAACCCGGCCCCGCCCACAAAGCGCCCCACCGGCCCCGCCCACAGCGCGCCCCTTCCTCACCCCGCCCCCCAGCCCCCGGCGCCTCGGGCTGCGGCGGAGTCTCGGGCGCTGGCGAAGAGCAGCTCCGTCTAAGGCCGCGCCGCCCCAGCTCCCAGACAGCGCTCTCCGCGGGGATAGCTTCCAGCTTTACCGCTGAGGAGGCGGCCCAGGACCGCAGACAGCCTTTCCCTACGAACGAGAACGAGAAAATGCGCAGTGAACATTCTGTTCCCTTCCGAGCTCTCCCAGCAAGGCCCTCCAGCCAGGACGCCACGGTTACACCTGCCGACAGCCCCTCCTGCAGCACAGACACAGGAGATACACAGACACACACAGGTACAAACACACACAGACACAGAGATAGACACACGATGCACACAGACACAGAGATACGCAGATACACATACACACACAGAGACACACAGAGACACAGCAATACACAGACACACAGATACAGGACACAGAATCACAGATGACACAAAGACACACGCAGATACACAGACACCCAGAGACACAGGCACAGAGATACACACAGATACACTCACAGACATACACACAGACACATAGACACACAGAGATATACAAATACACAGACACACAGGTACAGACACACAGATACAGAGATACACACAGATACACACAGAGATACAGAGACACACACAGATACACAGATACACGGACATACACAGAGTACACAGGCACAGATATACACAGACACACATACACACACAGATACACGCACACAGATACACGCACACAGATACGCACATGCAGACACACAGATACACACAGATACACAGACACACACAGATACACACGCAGACACAGAGATACACAGATACATAGACACAGACATACATACACAGATACATGCACAGACACACAGATACAGACGCAGAGATACACAGATGTACAAACACAGATACGCAAATACACACACCCACAGACACAGATACACACAGGTATACACACACAGATACACAGACATGCAGATACATACACAGACACAGAGACACACAGATACAGACACACACACAGCTACAGTGGCCAGGCCCTGCACAGGAGTTGGCAGGAAGTGAGAGGCTGCATCCGCAGAGCTGAAAGAGGTCTCATGCCTTGTAACAAAGCGCATTGCACAGCGACAGGGTGGGACAGGGCTGCCCTGGGAGCAGGGATGGAGGATGACCTCAGCATGGCAGGCTCCAGAACACCGAAGTTCCCAGCCACAGGCCTGACTGCAGGAACACCCGAGATCTCTGAGATCACATTCACTGTCGCATGTGCAGACTCATCAGTTCAGACCGCCGTGTGCATTAAGTGTGGACATGGCTGGCAAGCAGCCTGCACGGTGACCCCATCCTTGTGGGATGGTGGCGCCAGGGAACCCGTGACCACCGACACACCAGTTCCTGTCCCAGAAATACTGTCTCATCCTCGCTCATCACTGCACCTGTTCCCTCCCCTCCCAGTGCCTCAGGGACACTGTTACAGGGCAGGAAGAGGCCAAGACACAGAGCCCGGGGAAGGCTAGCTGGGCAGACAGAAGGCTCTTGGTGTGCACGCAGATCTGTTGAAACGAGGGCTGTGAAACGCCAGCAGGACAGCTGCCACCAAGCGTATGGCCCTCTGTGCCTTGCAGGTCACAGTTCTTCGTGTAACTGCTGAATGTCTGGGGAGGGAGCAACCCTACCCCAGCTCCAGGGATAGGCCCTGAGTGGCCACAGAAATGGAGAAAACCCACTTCCATGCCAGGGACTGGCTCGGGTGAGCCAAATCTATGTGTCCTAGCCCTGGGGGCAGCTGTGCGGTGATGAAGCCCCGCCGCCCTGGGAGCAGACAGGCACCCACACCCAGCACAGCCACATGCTCACTGTCTCCGGGCTTCTTGGCTGCCATCAGTCAGTCCCCTTGGTTGTTGGAGTCAGGGCCAGATGGGATTTCCTTTCCTGGTGGCTGAGAGTGAGTGCTGCCCACAGATGCATCAATGGAAGCCTGTGTGTGACTCGAACAGCCAAACTTGCCTTCAAGGGGCACCGCGCTTCTTCAGTTAGAAGTGATTGGGGCCAATCTCAGAAATGACATGGTTTCTCCTAAGCTGAGCATGAAGATTGGGGTCCCAAACAAGATATGAAATCGAATTATACTTTTCTTGGCTGGCCCGGAAATTCCAGAAGGAAATCCCAAAATAAGGCCCCCGCTAAATATTCTTCACAAAAGAACAGCATCATTGGAATCAGACATAAAAGCAAAAGGTGGCTACTTCCAAGCAGAGGGCTGGGATGTGGTGTGGCTTTTGTGTGCATGTGTATGCAAATTTTATGTTTGTGGGTGACCCAGTGAAGGCACCCTTGGCTTCCTGCCCTGGACAGGCATTTGTGACTCAGAGGACAATGATCCAGAAAAGTGAAAAGGTCTCAGAATTGGGCGGGCCTGTGGATGCAGGGAAGGGACCACAGCATCCAGAGAGAAGAAAGCGCCTCCCAGCCCAGCCCTCCAGCCCCATCATGGGGAAATCTGTCTGCAGCTTCCCTTTGTGAATACCTCCCCAGGGGTCCCCGGGGCCATCTGCTGTGCAGGCCTCTGCAGTCTCCAGTCTCTGCCTGTTCCTACCATGGTTCAGCCCACAAACCCTATGCACCCACCCCTGCCTGAAATTGGCTTGATTCAGCAAGCATTTTATCAAGCTCCCAGATCCTGCGGGTCTGGAATTCAGACAGGCACAGTGGAAACAGCTCATCTGCACCCCACTGTAGCCAGGCCAACGTGAAGGCCAGAAATGACTTGAGTCTGGAGGATCTGGAGGTGTACTTGCTCCCTCTAGGGTGGGTCTGTCGGCTTCTCCATGCGGCCCCTGCACCAGCTCTTGGACGTCTTACAGCATGGCAGCTGGGGCCCAAGAGACAGGAAACAGAAGTCACCAGCTCCTTAGGGCCTGCACCCAGGACTGGCAGGTATCACTTCTGCCATATTCTGTTGGCCAAACAGTCAAGGAGCCCACGGAAGGGCACAGACACCAGTTCTTGAGGGGAGGATGCCAAAGAACATGGGAGCCACGGTTTTCATTTCTGTTTTGGAGATGGAGTCTTGCTCTGTTGCCAGGGTGGAGTACAGAGGTGTGACCTCGGCTCACTGCAATCTCCACCTCCCAGATTCAAGCAATTCTCCTGCCTCAGCCTCCTGAGAAGCTGGGACCACAGGCAGGCGCCACCACGCCCAGCTAATTTTTGTATTTTTAGTAAAGACGGGGTTTCACTATGTTGGCCAGGATGGTCTCAATCACTTGACCACCCACCTCGGCCTCCCAAAGTGCTGGGATTACAGGTGTGAGCCACCGCGCCCGGCAGGAGCCATGTTTTAAAGTTACCACAGCCAAGGATACAGGAGCTGAATAATGAGGGCTTGGTGCTAGCTTCTGAACTTAAATTCTGGACTTTAAAGGCATGTTTAAATGTAATGAGCTGTGGAGTCACAGGAACTCCCACTCATTGCTGGTGGGACTGCAAGATGTATAGCCACTTTGGAAGACAGTTGGGCAGTTTCTTACAAAACGAAACACTCTTAGAATATGATGCAGCAACCAATGCTCCTTGATGTTTACCTAAATGATTTGAAAACTTACGTTCACACAAAACCTGCACCCGGGTGTTTATAGCAGTTTTATTTGTCATTGCCAAAACTTGGAAACAACCAAGATGCCTTTCAGGAGGTGTGAATAAACAAACTAGGGTGGATCCAGACAATGGAATATTTATTATTCGGAGCTAAAAAGAAATGAGTTACCAAGCCATGAAAAGACACAGAAGAATCTTAAATGCAGATTACTAAGTAAAACAAGCCAATGTGAAAAGGCTACATACTGCCTGATTCCAACTAGATGACCTTCTAGAAAGGTCAAACTATGGAGACAGTATAAAGATCGGTGGCTGTCGGGGGCTAGTGGGGAGCAGAGGGGTGACTTGGTGGAGGGGTTTCAGGGTAGCGGCCCTAGTCTGTATGATACTGTAAGGCGGATACAGGGCATTAGACATTCGTGCAAACCCACAGAAGGCACTGCCCGAGCGAGCCCTGATGTAATCCGAGGCCTCTGGATAATGCTGGTGTGTTGGTGTAACCTGTGGACCAATCTGGTGGGCAGCGTGTGCAGTGGGGCAGGCTACATGTGTGGGACGGGTATATATGGGGCTTCTCTCTACATCTGATTAATAACGTCTTTCTTTTAATGAATTAGAGGAAAAGAGAAAGTCTCATTTGTGTGCAGGGGAAAAAATCAATTTTGAAAAGTGACTGGGATGGGCGGAAACTCCAGGACCAACTCAGGAATAAAAATGGTCATAAACTTCATCCTGAAGAGGGTGGATCCTGTGACCGGGAGGGGCCGGCCCAAGTCCCTGGTGGTCCTGAGCTGAAGGCTCCGTGGGGTGGGGCAGCCCTGGGTGGCAGGAGAATGGGGAGGCCAGGCCCATGGGGGTGGGAAGAAAGTGGGGTCCTGAGAGTTGGTGCTCCAGGGGGGAGCGAGGCTGGACAGGGAGTCTGCAGCTTGAGGGACCAAGGTGCCTGCTGTTGATTCTGGATGTCGGGTAGTTGGTATCTGTGTGTGTGTGTTTCCATTTCCATTTGGATCCCATGAGAAATGAGGCCCAGGAGGTCCTGCAGACAGAAGCCTCCCACGCTTTGGAGCTGGCCTCCATGCAGAGAGGACCCCTTCACCTTTGTAAAACGATCTGCTTTATTTTCTTGTTTTAGAGACGGCTCCCTCTGTGCAGCCCAGGCTGCAGGGAGGGGCGTGGTCACAGGGAGGGGCGTGGTCCCAGTTCACTGCAGCCCTGAGCGACTCCCTGTTTAAAGTGCAGACTGGTGGAGGAGTGAGGTCTGCGCGACTCGGCCTGGAGGACCCCGGTGTAGGACTCACTCTCCAGACTGGCTGCCGGCGGGCCTGGCCCTTCCTGACATCGTGGGCCACCATGGCATGTCCCTGGCAGTGACCAGGGATGTCCTCAGGCCCCAATCCTCCTATCCAGGCCATCCAGGGCAGGCCTTTGGGGGGGCCTTCCTTGTTCCAATTTTTCAGAGGCCCAGCGCTCTCCCTCCTCATCCTGCCCACCTGCCCAGCTCCACGCAGTGTGGGGAGGGGGATGCGGTGGGGAGAGGGTAGGGAAGACGGTGTGTGTGTGTGTGTGTGAAGGTGCGTGTATGTGGCAGGGCCAAGATGTATGTGTTTGGGAAGTGTATGTGTGCGTCGGGGTGTGTGTGTGATGGGCCGTATGTGAAGGATGTATGTGTTGGGGGGGTGTATGTGTATCTGTATAGGGTTGTGTTTGTGTGTATGTGTGTGTTTGGGGGGGTGTATGTGTGGGTGTGTTTTGGTGTATTTGTGTCTGGGGTGTGGGTAGGGGGAGGGTGTACGCATGGGTGTGTGTGTACGTGTGTGGCGGGTGTGTGTGCCTGTGTGGGGTGTGGGCTGTGTGTGTGCATGTGTGGGGGGTATGGGTGTGTGTGCGCACATGTGTGTGCCTGGTGTGTGTGTGGGGTGTGTGTGTGCATGTGTGTGGTGTGGGTGTGTTGGGTGTGTGTTTCTGGGGTGTGTGCATGTGTGTGGAGTGTGTGTGGTGTGGGTGTGGGGTGTGAGGGTGTGTGCGTGTGTGTGTGGGGTGTGTGTGTGGGGTGTGGTGTGTGTGTGCGCATGTGTGTGCCTGGTGTGTGTGTGGGGTGTGTGTGCATGTGTGTGGAGTGTGTGTGGGGTGTGTGGGGTGTGTGTGCATGTGTGGTGTGTGTGGGGGTGTGTGTGGGGTGTGTGTGTGCATGTGTGTGTTGTGTGGGGTGTGTGTGCATGTGTGTGGTGTGGGTGTGTTGGGTTGTGTTTCTGGGGTGTGGGGTGTGTGCATGTGTGTGGAGTGTGTGTGGGGTGTGTGTAGGGTGTGGGGTGTGAGGGTGTGTGTGCATGTGTGTGTGGGGTGTGTGTGTGTGGGGTGTGGTGTGTGCGTGCACATGTGTGTGGGGTGTGTGGGGTTGTGTGTATGGGGTATGGGGTGGGTGTGTGTGTGTGTCGTGGGGTGTGGCGTGTGTGTGCGTGTGTGTGGTGTGGGTGCGGGTGTGTGTGGTGTGTGGGGTGTGTGTGCATCTGTGTGTGGTGTGGGTGTGTGTGCGTGTGTGGTGTGGGTGTGTGTGCATGTGTGGGGTGTGGGGAATGTGTGTGCATGTGTGTGGGGTGTGTGTGCATGTGTGTGGGGTGTGGGGGGCGTATGTGCATGTGTACTGGGGGTGTGTGTGTGTGCATCTGTGTGTGGTGTGGGTGTGTGTGTGCGTGTGTGGTGTGGGTGTGTGTGCATGTGTGGGGTGTGGGGAATGTGTGTGCATGTGTCTGGGGTGTGGCGTGTATGTGCGTGTGTGTGGTGTGGGTGCGGGTGTGTGGGGTGTGGGGAATGTGTGTGCATGTGTGTGGGGTGTGTGTGCATGTGTGTGGGGTGTGGGGGTGTATGTGCATGTGTACTGGGGGTGTGTGTGTGCATGTGTCTGAGGTCCGGGGAGCATGCGTGTGGTGGGGGTGCTGCCCCTCGCTCCCTCACCCAGGAGGAGGCTGTACCCAAGGCTCCAGTTGCCAGACTGGGCCAAGCCAGGAGCAAGGTTGAGCGGCTCCACCCGCGGGCTCCCGGGCTGGGACACGGGGTGTCACCCGCAGTGCTGGGCGTCTGTGCTCTGAGAGCTCGTTGTCCCCAAGGGTCTCTCCACCCTCGGGTCCCGGGCTCCGGCCCCGCCCGGCATGCGGAGCGGGGAGCACACAGCAGGGCGGGGCCGCCGCCTCCCTCCTCCCACAGCCCGCGGCGGCCGCGGGGCCCAGCGGAAAATAAATGCCTCCCAGCGGCAGCGGCGCCGGGAAGCCCCTTCTGGGGTCCTGGATAAGCCTCGGCGCAGGGTCCAGCGCTCAGCCCGCCCGCGTCCTCCGCGCCAGGGCCTGCCTGCTGCGTGGCCGCCTGCGCCGGGCTGTCCCGGGCTGGGCACTCGCGCCGATCCCGCCTCGCTTGTGGGCCCGCGGCGTGGGGCGCAGAGCCAGGCCAGGCCGCACGGGCTGTGCACAAAGATATGCCCGAGAGGCGGGGAGAAGGCACCGCCCACCGGCTCAGGGGAAGGGCCCGGAAGGAGGCGGTCCGCCCCGGGGACAACGCGGGTCCGTATTCGGACGCCACCGGAAGGTCCTGTGGAGACGCTAAGGGGGCCCACGGTGTCGGGCACCATGTAAAGCTCTCCTGACTCTAAGCCGTTTGCAGTTTCGTGCACGTCAGAAGGGCACAGCCACTGTCACCTCTGTCAGCAGAAAAGCAAACATGAGACAGGAAACCACCCAATTAATCCACAGTTCACAGTGCTGGTGAGCTTCCAAACAACTGTCACCGTGACTGAAGTTTCCACTCCTAGCACAGATGGGTCCTCTGTCTTTTCTACAGTTGAGCGGTTTCTGCTGCACACGTTTATCTGTCAAAGTGAACTATGTAACCTCAGGCCGCAGAAGTTGGATGAGAGTCAAAAGTTAAACTGAAGGTGACATGGAACGGTCCGAGAGGGTCTTCTTGTCCAAAAATGAAGACGCTGTGGCTGTAAAAGTTACCACCCTTTTAAAAATTTTAACATTTATTGATTGATTATTTATTTATTGGAATGAAGTGCCCTCCAGTATTTTTTTTTTTTTTTTTTTTTTTTTTTTTTTTTGAGACGGAGTCTCGCTCTGTCGCCCAGGCTGGAGTGCAGTGGCCGGATCTCAGCTCACTGCAAGCTCCGCCTCCCGGGTTCACGCCATTCTCCTGCCTCAGCCTCCCGAGTAGCCGGGACTACAGGCGCCGCCACGTCGCCCGGCTAGTTTTTTGTATTTTTAGTAGAGACGGGGTTTCACCGTGTTAGCCAGGATGGTCTCGATCTCCTGACCTCGTGATCCGCCCGTCTCGGCCTCCCAAAGTGCTGGGATTACAGGCTTGAGCCACCGCGTCGGGCCCAGTATTCTTTTAGTTAAAAAAAAAAAAAAAAAAAAAAAAAAAAAAAAAAGGCCGGGCGCGGTGGCTCACAGCCTGTAATCCCAGCACTTTGGGAGGCCGAGACGGGCGGATCACGAGGTCAGGAGATCGAGACCATCCTGGCTAACACGGTGAAACCCCGTCTCTACTAAAAAATACAAAAAACTAGCCGGGCGAGGTGGCGGCACCTGTAGTCCCAGCTACTTGGGAGGCTGAGGCAGGAGAATGGCGGGAACCCGGGAGGCGGAGCTTGCAGTGAGCTGAGATTCGGCCACTGCACTCCAGCCTGGGCGACAGAGCGAGACTCCATCTCAAAAAAAAAGAAAAACTGTTTGAGACAGGCCTCAATCCATTTAGAAGCTGATTTTGCCACAGCTGAGGATGTGCCAGGGAAAGAGACACAAGCCACAGTAGGCTCTGTGTCCAGGGCTTTTTCCAAAGAGTTTTGAGGGTTTCAATATTTAAAGGGGAAAATGGCAGGAAGGGAAGGAGGAAAGCATACAAAGGAGGGAGGGTAGGAAAAATGAGAGAAGTGGGGCACATCCTCGTGAGGCTTTGATGAGCACTTGCTGACTCACGGGGGCAGAGGAAGAGTCAATTACACATTCGGCTCATGCTCAGTACATCTGCACTTTACGTCAGATAAAGTCAACCTAGAGTGGAGGAAGAAGTCAAATACTCATTGGTTTGGGAATGGCGTACGGGCAATTTCTAGTGTCTAGTCCCTTACGGAGCAATGAGCTGTGACTTTACATTGTCCTTCAGGCACAGAATGAAAAGGCAGTTTCCCATGTGACTGTTTCCAAGCTCACCCTTTTCTTCTGGCCTAGTGAGCTTGCGGGTGGAGATTTTCCTTTCCTTTCACAGGAGACAGGTGAATTCTCATTTCTCTTTGTGCGTGCCCACATTGTGAGCTGTTTTGGTGGAAGGAGGGGAAGAAAATTTGGCCTCACAGAGATGTAGTCGGAGAGAGAGGCTCTCTTGGACACCCTGAAAAGGCCTCAGGAACTCCAGGGGTCCTCAGCCAGGACTTTGAGAACCCATGTTCTAGAGGCAGAAGGCATTTGCCAGCCTGATTTGGGGGTTGGCCAATGGAAAGTGGGTGGAGGGGACAGTGCAGCTCTGGGCCCTCTTACAACTGTGTCACCACCGGGATACACATGCCTGAAGCCAGAAGAGAGACCTGAAGCCAGAAGAGAGACCTGAAGCCAGAAGAGAGACGTGAAGCCAGAAGAGAGATGTGAAGCCAGAAGAGAGACGTGAAGCCAGAAGAGAGACGTGAAGCCTGGCAGCTCCTAACCGCAGGCCCAGAGCCCCTCAGCGGAGGCCAGCCCACCGCAGGCCCAGAGCCCCTCAGCGGAGGCCAGCCCACCGCAGGCCCAGAGCCCCTCAGCGGGGGCCAGCCCAGCCAGGGACGCGAGTGAGAAATGCTGCTTCTTACCAACCTCAGGGGCAATTCTGTGACGCCACAAAAGCCGACAACAAAAAGGTTGGTGATATTAACAAAAATAATACCACACGGCTTATGGAAGTTTTGAGCTAAGCTGAAAATAGACTAATCCTGGCATTCACCAATTCTGTCCTGGAAAGGTTCCCAGAAAAAAAAAACTTTCCCTCTTTGGATCTTGTGTGTGAGTGCTAAACAATGTGTCCCTGAATAAACTGTCTCCCAACGTGAAATACATAGTTCTGCCTCAATCTGATACTGTTCAGCTCAAGCTCTAACGCGTTAGACCTGCCAGCCAGTGTTCCTAGCCGGTTCTCAGTCCTACCCTTTGCAGACAGGAGTGTGTGCCATACACAAGCAGCCCAAACCGTGTACCATGGCTGTCTGGACTGAAGACCCTCAGCCCAGGTCAATGAAAGCAGAAGGCCAGGCTGTGCAGACACATGGGACTGGGGAGGAAGCCGGAGGAAACCCCGAAGGCTCCAGAGCCCTTCAGCCCCTGCCACCAGTGGGTCCCCTGGAACCTTCCATTCTCCTCATCACTTCTTTGTGACTTGAGTTTGGTTTCTGTAATAAAAAAAAAATCTAAACTTGGCTGAAATCTCACCTACTGCTGTATCAAGGACTAACTGACTTTTGGTTGCAGTATATCCCCTGGTGCTAGTCTAACTGGTTAAGAAAGCTCAGTCTACACTTTTATGACAGATGTTTTATTTATAGATAATTAAAATTTAGGCATATACATGACACAAACATTATATATAGTACACTTTCCATGATAGAAGTTATGACGCTGTTCACAGAAAGGCCTCAATTCAGATGACATAATGCATATGCTAGAAGGGGACACCAAATGGCCTTCTGGTTTTTCATTTTGGTTTAAATATCCTCTGGATGCATTCAAGTAATACTGATCATTTCATGTTCAAAAGGCTTTTAATAAACAAATTCAGAGTAAAATCAATTGAAATATTTATAATAACGATTTGTTACACAGTTATTTCCAATATACAATCAAGACGACTCACGACACTTGAAAGAAAGGAGAAAGAAAAAAATCGATTGCACCCACAAGTAAAAAGGCTTTATTCATTTTGGGGATGCTGCAATTCGGTATTTATATGAACATTTACACACTGTGTAAACACAGTCCTACATGTAATGCAGCATTACGGGTGAGAAGACCCTTGGAAGCTGAGCGTCCACAGTGTTCCACGCGCACAGGCGGACCTTTCCACTGTCATTCCCAGCACCGCCAGTCAGTCTCTCCACCCCCTCCTCCCGCCTGGCTTGAGGACAGACGTTTCTCATCAGACACACCAGGCAGCCTACAGTCTACACAGCAGCGAGCGCTCTGCCGCCTGGCTCAGGCTTTCGTTTCACAAGGACATTTCCCCATCTTAGTGTCCTGTTAAATAATCTTGCGTAGAGTCTGAAGCAAAGGAGTCGACATCCTCATTATCTGAATCGTCGCTGCTGTCGTCAGCGGCCGGCTCTCCTGTAAGCGCGATGCGAGCATAGTCATCCGTGTCTATGGACTTGCAGAAGTGGATGGCGTACTTGAGCTTCTCCTCCAGCACCTGCTTGCAGGAATACCTGGGCAGCTTCAGCAAGAAGAAACAGGTGTAGGACTCAGGGAGGAAGTGGTCTGGAGGGTTGTATTTATCCAACACCTGTTGAGCAGAAATATGACGTGATCAGAAACTGAACATGGCTACAGTCTACTTTACTGTACTCATTAGGCTCTTCGTGCTCACAAAACCATGTATTTTGCTAAGAACGAAACAGCAGAAAACATAATCCAACCAACTTTAGGAGTAACAAGGTGCAACTAATTCCTAGAACCTGGAGTAAGAAACAGCACCTCATTATGGAGACGACGGCTCTCTATGGTCATCCCGGGAACAAGGCCCCAGGACCACACCACCCCTGTGGGCCCAGGGAGGCCTGGCAGGCGGAGGGCCAGGCACGTGACCATGGGAGAGCTCCTCACGAGTCTACCAGCCCAACTTTGACCACTACAGATTAAGATACTAAGAAACAGCAAGAATTATGGACAAAAACTAAGAATTACTGACCTTCTAAGATAAAAAACTATGCATGCTCTTCAAGGTGACCCTGAAAGACGGCCACTTTTCTAACCCTGGTAGAGACGCAGGTCAGGCCCTGCTGGGCACATGCTGGGAAAAGTGGACCCTATCGATCCATCCACCCAGGCACTGCTGTTACGGTCCCAACAGAGAGCGGGGGCATTAGCTCACCCCCTCTCAGTGACTCGGCAGGTCCGTCGAGCTTGTTTCTGACCACTGGCCCACAGAGTTGGAACCCAAAGCAAAACCCTTGTTCTCAATCCTACAAGCAGCCTCATTTTTCTCAGCATGTTACTTAGTGACTCACCCAATTCGACCAGACAACTGGGCGAGTGCTTTGCGTGTGTTTGAAATCTAGAGTGGGCTGACACAGCAGTGGTGTTTTCTGGGGATGGCCAGATACATTTTTAAAAAACAGGTAATCAGGCCGGGCGCGGTGGCTCAAGCCTGTAATCCCAGCACTTTGGGAGGCCGAGACGGGCGGATCACGAGGTCAGGAGATCGAGACCATCCTGGCCTAACACGGTGAAACCCCGTCTCTACTAAAAAATACAAAAAACTAGCCGGGCGAGGTGGCGGGCGCCTGTAGTCCCAGCTACTCGGGAGGCTGAGGCAGGAGAATGGCGTAAACCCGGGAGGCAGAGCTTGCAGTGAGCTGAGATCTGATCACTGCACTCCAGCCTGGGCGACAGAGCGAGACTCCATCTCAAAAAAACAAAAAAAACAGGTAATTGTACCCAAAACACATAATCATAACATTTTGAGCCTTCACATCAGAGAAGTTGGATGTTTTCCATTTTCATTTCTGTGAAGACACAAGAGGCCCATTTTTCCATGTGCTGCAGGACCGTGGGTGAGGACCTGGCCACTACTGGCCGACATCAGCCCAGGGCTGCCAAGCCCAGCCAGGAGCCTACCTGGATGACGAAGTCTCGGCCCCGGAAGTCGGCAATGGTCCTGGGCAGCCTTGTCCGGCCCCAGACGAAGCGAAGGAAGAGAGAGCGCTCTGTGTTGGAGAAGGACTCCATCACCTCCCAGAACCACTGGATCAGCGACGCGGAAGGCTCGATGCCTTTGTAGGTGGCCACCGACTTGAGAAGATGCAGGGGGATGTCAGGGCTGCCACACACCTGCAGGAAGATGTCTGTCAGAGCCATGTGATGCTTCCCACCCTGGCATTTCCGCAAGACTCCATCACGCTCCCTCTCTACACCAAGGCCTGTTTGGGGCAGGGAAAGGTCTGGGGGCTCCGGGTGGGCCCGCATACAGCCTCCTGCGGGCGGGTGGAGGGACGCGCTCAGAGTGCACTCCCTTCAGTCAACACACAGGGCAAGGCTCTGACTCTGAACTACTGTCACTGATTTGTGGGTCAGCAGGCAAAAGGCAGCTGCAGGGCAGCCCCACCTGGGGATCAGCATACCATCGTCTCCAGCTCGTAGCCGGTGAACAGTGAGAGGAGGGGGACAGGCACAACGCGGGCCATCCCTTCCCGAACAGCAGCCACCTGCTCATCAAATTCATGGAGTCTGGAAGAAAAAGCTCACTTTACACTTCTGTCTTCGGTGACACTGACTTTGTTCTGCTCACACCAATCCTTGGCACGCAGCACTGCGGCCGCACACTTCCCAACTGGGAGGACAGCACCAGCTCCAGATGGCATGAGCATGCTTAGCAGCTCAGCACTGCAGAACTTCTCCCGACACTCGGCTCATCTCGTCCGGGAGATGGGGTATAGCCAGCCTAACGACCACCCACAGCTACACACACCCCAAGCCACCACTCTCAGTATCCACTGGATACCCCAGGAGAAGCCAGCACCAAGAGGGGAAAGACACGCGCACCTGCCACAGGCCCGAAACGCCATGTGTCTGACCCACGGCAGACACGATACGGGGACAGCACCACCCAGGACACCTGCCAGGACCACCCCCACCAGAGCCCACAGGGCACACCCACCACACGGGGCCTCATCCAGACACTCTCAGGTGCTTCCAGGGGACATGGGACAAGCAGTGGAAACTGTGGGTGGTGGTAATGACCAGCCAAGCCTGAATCACAGCGCCCAAAGGCCTGTGCACAGTCACACCTGGACACCTGGCAAAGGCTGCTCTGTGTCACTCTAGCAGCCTGGAGGGGGTTGAGACAGCCCCAGACACAGCCCTGTCCCAGGGAAGCCAACAAAGAAAGCACACAGGGGCAAAAACTATGGCCTCTTCAGGTGCAGTGACCCAAATGGGTGGATTTTGCTGATCTGGGTATTCTGGTTAGAGCTAGGAGTAATAAACACCAACCCTGATCACAAAATAAGCTTCATACCCACAGATCAGCAATAGTTGCAGCCAAATCCATTACTGTACTGTGGATGACACTCCTGAAAAACACACATGTCCACGCAACCATTTTCTGCTACTTTTGCTATCTGTGTCAATGCGACAGAGACAGATGACCACCAACCTGTAGTTTATCGCCAGCCGCACGTACTCCGCGCGGTTGTCCAGGGTGATGTGCGTGTGCTTGGAGCTCAGCTGGATGTCCTGGCCGCTGGCGCTCGGCACCGTGAAGGGCAGGCTCATGGCCTCAAACTCCTCCGAGGTGGCTTCGTTGTCTCGGATGTACATGAGTCCAGGAATAAAATCTTTATCAACCTTTTAAGGAGAAAAAGAAAGCCCATGTGTCGACTCAGGGCTCGTCTCCACCCCAGATCCCAGTCCACCCAGCACACTCTGTCAAGCAGGAGCCGGGGTCAGCCTCAAGTGCATCTCGAGGCTGCAATTACACAGCACACACCAGGACAGAAGAGGAGCAACGAGAGAGTACTACACCCAAGGAGCTGAACGAAGAATTCACAGTTCAGTCAAGTGCTTAAAACTAACCACTGAGAAAGTTACAGCAACTGGCTAGCAAGGATTCCCGCCCTGCAGCCGAGGCACGACACAGCCATGAGGGATGAGCTGGCTGTGGTCGCCCCAGGACAGAGCCTCCTGTGCAAGCCTGACTCGCGGCCCCCTGGCTTCCCAAAAGCTCAGCTTCTTCACAGGGGAGGCAGTGAGCTTCCTTATCTGACAAGACAGTGTATGTTACAAAACACCAGAAAGTAGATGATCTGTTTTTTTTTTTTTTTTTGCTACTCAAAGATGGCCCACAGCCAGGAGCCTCTGCGTCACCTGGGCACTGAGTTAGGCCAGAGTTCACAGCCTGACCAGACCCGCAGAACAGACTGTGCCTGTTAACAAGACCCCAGAGGCCCCGCCTGCGCCCCAGGGAGTTACCTCACTGAGGTCCGCGATGGTGAGGCTCATCCCAGCCAGCTGCTTCCAGACAGGTTCAGCGAGGTTGAGGCTTAGGGGACTCCCGGTTCGGATGGCAATGCCCAGCAGCACACCTGATCATTCAGGACAGAAGTGACAGAGGACACTTAAAAAGGATGACAAAACTTCCCGCTCACTCACACACGCCACTGGCAGCAGCTCCACACTGAGGCCTCAGAACCTTCTGAAGCCGTAACACCCAAATCATAGGTCTAGGCCTTTCCTCAAGACCGTCTGTCCTCCTCTACATCTATCATTTCCTTTTGTGCCTATAAGCCTCTAACTCTTCACATCCCTTCTGCACACACACTAGTTTAAGCCACACAGAGGCCAATTCTTCTTCTTCTGACAGCAAAGAGCTGGAACTTCCCCACGGGAGTGTCCTCCAGGGAGCTACAGCCCTGCCCAGGAGGTGCTGGCTGTGGTGGGACGCACAGCCGAGGATACTCTGCACACCCTCAGTGGGACAGGAGGGAGGGACTGGCCAATGGTGAAGACCTCAACCCCCTCTGATCCCAAGTCTCAGATAAACCTTGAAGATGCAGAAACAGAATCTCACATTTTCTGAGTGCTCAAGGCAGTCTCCAGTCCTCAGCACGTGGCCAGGGCCCGCTGGCTCTGCCAGTGCCTGTAACTGTGCACAGAGCTTCCAACGGTCCACCACCATCAGGCCCTCAATGCTAGGCACGGAAGTCAACAGCACACCTTGTTCGCTTCCATAATGTTGGTGAAATGCACGATCAACATGAAAAGTCTTTTCTTTTCTTTCTTTTTTTTTTTTGGATACGGAGTGTCGCCCAGGCTGGAGTGCAGTGGTGCAATCTCAGCTCACTGCAACCTCTGCCTCCTGGGTTCAAGCAATTCTCCTGCCTCACCCTCCTGAGTAGCTGGGACTACAGGTGCATGCCACCACAGCCAGCTAATTTTTTTTTTTTTTGTATTTTTAGTAGAGACGAGGTTTCACCATACTGGTCAGGCTGGTCTCGAACTCCTGACCTCAGGCAATCCACCAGCCTCAGCCTCCCAAAGGGCTAGGCTTATAGGTGTGAGCCACCTGCGCCTGGCTCTAAAAGTCATTTTTATTGGTAACATTTTATTAGTTTTTAGTCTCAAAAACTAAAAGCAGATATTCAAGATATCTACTGTCACTCCTCAAACAGACGGTACACTTTAACTCAAGAGCAGACACAGGGCACAGCAACAGTTCAAGCGGCCGAGAAGCTCACCCAGGAAGCGGAACATGCTGCTGTGCACAGGTGCTCTGGCGGCCGGGCTGAGCAGGTAGCAGTCTCGGTTGGCCCCAGACTCATCCCTCCCGTTGGGGGTCACGATCAGCAGGGGTGTGAGTCCGTTCTGCAGCTCCTCACAGATCTCAGCTATGGACTCACTGTAGCCACCTCCACAGTCATCCACAGATTCACCTGCAGGGGAGAAGCAGCCACTTGAAGTCCCCTCACACAGTCCTGTGTGAAGAGCCCCAACGCTCCCGCACCATGTGGCCTCTGTGCTCCCCGTGGGCTCAGGCAACCACTGCCAGGGACACAGGTGCTCCAGCACGCCCGGCAAGTTCTCACCCACAAACTTGACTTTCCAGACACGGTGAGGAAGGAGGAGGCTGTCGGGACCAAAGGAGCTCATCTTAGCACACATCTGCCCAAAGACAGACTTGGTGCCGTCGGGGCCGGCCAGCCCACCTTTGCTCCTTGATCGTTTCACCTGGAGAGGAGGAAGCAAGCAAGCGTGAGGCTGCTGCCGCAGCAGGAAACACACAGCCGGGGACACGCGGAGCTGGTGAGTGCATGAGGAGGAGGCACTGCGCATGAGCCCCTCCCTGGTCACGCACCTGCTTGCAGACCCCGCCATCCAGGGCGCTCGACTCTGAACACCCGAGACTGCTGCCCTCACCCCATTGGGCATGTCGCCAGTGATATGCCCAGCAGCCCCTAGGACTAGTGTGTCTGAATGAACACACCTTCCAACATGACACACACTACCACCACGTCTACAGCTGCGGCCTAGCAGCATCACCTTGGCACGGACCATTCACACACCCTATGCACTGCCGCCACTTCACCATCTTGCCATGACCTCAGGAAATAAGACACCAGGAACTCCAAAAGCAGCTCTCCCAGCAGACCAGAACAGACTCCCGGCACTCCAAGATTCAACCCAATGCCCCTGAGACTGAAGCAGATACAGTGAGTACCTCGGCCAGGGCCAGCCCTTTCCCATATCTACTTCCATCCATCCACTTCCACCCATCCCACTTCCAAGCCTCGGGGCCACTCAGCCTCCCCAACACAGGCAGTCCCTCTCGCTGCCCATCCTTCTCATCCTAAGCTACAATTTCCAAAGGCTCAGGGGACTCCAATTCCCAAAGACATCAAGGCAGGAGCCCTAGGGCCCCTGCCACAGCAGGACCTCGGGGCATCGGAGGGTGGGTGGCCGAGGCTGTGCGTCAGAATCATCTGAGAAGCCCAGTCTGGAAGCATGTCAAAGAGAAAAATTGAAGAAAAAATGGTCCTGAGAATGTATTTTGATGACTCCTCCAGTGAAGCTCTCTTTATCTTTGGCTCACATAAAGTTGAGTTTAAACAACTTACAGCACAGGCTGCCATAACCAAGACTAAAAATACAAGAAGACAGACAGAAGCCACAGCTGCCTATAGAATGAACTTGTCTGCGTGCCGCACACTTGGCTAGGTGTTCACAGATGTGAGTTCCTGGAAACTCGCAGCAGCTTTTTAAGGCTCCATCATGCCCAGAGGAGACTGGGCTACAAGAAAAGAACAGGACATGTCCTATGTCACGGCGGCCGTGTGAGAGGACAGGTGCACCCAGCTCCCCAAAGCCCACGGGGCTGCCTCTTCTCCGCGACAGCACCCACTAGTAGAGGCTGTCTGTGCTGAGAGGCTGCAGAAAACAGCAGCAATGATCCTGGAAGGAGACAGGCTCCTGTGGGACAGCACTTTCTCTGCTCAATAGAAACACAGATGATTTTAACTGTCTTTAATCTGAAGTCCCTACATTTTCAGAAATGTGCATGTAATCATTCTGTAATAAATTTTTAAGTGTAAAAAAGTTTTTATGTACTGACGTTCAGATCCTGCTATAAAACTACATAAAATTCCCAACAAACAAAACCCTCCAGTAAGATGATCTGTGTTCTGGCGTCTCCGAAACTTTCCACAGACAGCTGTGAGAGCCCCTCCCACGGCATCCCCTTGGGAGGGGTGCCCCGAGCGCATTGTCACAGCCACGGGGTGGTGGGATGGAGGCGCCTGTGCAGCCTTCCTGGCTCTGTGCTGGTGTCCTGTGCACACCTTGAATTCATAGAATGTTTTTCTCCATGTTCAGTTTTGGGCAGAAAATCGCTTTTATTTCCACATTTGTAGAAAATTTCCTCTCTTCGGGGGGGGGGGGGGGGGGACATGCTACCCTGAATGGGAAGGAGCCACCTATGGCACCAGGGCCGTGGCTGAGCCACAGCAGCCCCCAGACGTCAATCCACATTGCACACTAGGCTGAAGGGTGTTTATCTGATTCTTAGGAAGGCCTGATGCCGGGCGTGGCAGCTCACGCCTATAATACCAGCACTTTGGGAGGCCAAGGCAAGTGGATCACCTGAGGTCAGGAGTTCGGGACCAGCCTGGCCAACACGGTGAAACCCTGTCTCTACTAAAAAATACAAAAAAAAATTAGCCGGGCATGGTGGCGCACGCCTGTAATCTCAGCTTCGTGGGAGGCTGAGGCAGGAGAATCGCTTGAGCCCGGGAGGTGGAGGTTGCAGTTGAGCTGAGATTGCACCACTGCACTGCACTCTAGCCTGGGCGACAGAGCAAGACTCTGTCTCAAAAAAAAAAAAAAAAAAAAAAAAAAAAAAAAAGGCCCGATATAGGTTGTTTTTTGTTTGCTTTGAGACAGTGTCTAGCTCCGTCGCCCAGACTGGAATATACCGGTATGAACTCGGCTCACTACAACCTCTGCCTCCCAGGCTCAAGAGATCCCCCTGCCTCAGCCTCCTGAATAGCTCGGACTACAGGCACCCACCACCACACCAGGCTAATTTTTGTACTTTTTGTAGGGACGGGGTTCCACCACGTTGCCCAGGCTGGTCTCAAACTCCTAGGCTCAAGCAATCCATCCACGTCAGCCTCCCAAAGTGCTGGGATTACAGGCGTGAGCCACCACGCTCGGCCAGAAGGACTAATATAAATTTGTTTGCCATTTACCTAGTTTGTTTTTTCAATTGCATACTGAACATTTTTGTAACACAAGCTGGGGATAGCAAGATGTCTAGGAAAGAGGCATTCAGCATTTAATGACTTCTCAAAAATTTCAGATGATACAAAGATAGAAGTAAGGGTGCCTAACCTGCATCCTAGTTTATCAAAGCTTCGCTGATGCTCAGAGCCCCCCCAGGCCTGAAGAGAGGGCTTGAACATCCACCCTGAGAGCCCCTGGCCCAAAACGCCTGCGTGCGGTTTTGAGGGAGGTGCAAGTTGAGACGTACTCAATCGCTGGGGTTAGACGATGCAGAAGCCATCGGCTGGCCTTTCTTACAAGCTGTAATGTTTATGATGCACAGCAAACTGAAGCGATCATCCAACGTAGGGAAATAAAAGCTTTTTTATGAACCTAGTTAAACAAACTATTTATTTGAGGACATGACTGACGTGCAGTTTAGCATTAAACACTCTGACGTCAGTGAAGAGACCAGTTCCGTCAATGTGGTCACATGAGCTGTCCAACAAAGGTCAAGAGTCTGGTGTTTTAATTCAACATGCCCCCAAATATAACTCTGAAACAATTCCTAGTCATGTAATCAACATCAGGGTAAAAATCATGTGCTAATACAAAGGTACAGGAACAAAGAATTTGTTCTTCGTGGGCTCTCTGTGTCTGATCCAAGAGGCGAGGCCAGTTTCATCTGAGCATTAAATGTCAAGTTCTGCACGCTATCACCATCAGGGGCTGAGGCTCCTCTTTGTTTGTAACTGCGAGTTTATATAGACTTGAAGCAGTATAAACTTACAAACGGTCTCCTAGTCATTTTTTAGACTACTACCCATGAGACATATTAGTAACTCTGGCCTATGACACTGACAAAGGAAACTACCAGTGGGGGGAGGGTGTGAGGACAGTGGGAGCATGAACTGTTATAACCTATAATCGGATGTATCATCAAACTATCACTGGGCCTGTGACCCACTCCACTTCTCAGAACTTAACAAAAGGGGCGACCGAAGACACACCCAGATAGCCCTGCCTGGACCACAGAAAAGTGGGCATGGCCCCCTAGCACCATCAGAGAAATCTAACAGAGTAAACCAGGACACACCCCTGCAAGAGAGGAGCAGGCTGCAGGCAGCTGCCAAACACAAGCAGCCCCAGAGCCCTATTCCATGGCAGGGAGGAGCGCAGCACATTTTAAAAGGCAGTGATCCTGCTTGGGCTGTAACAGACACACACCTCCCAATGTAACAGCAGCAGTTATCATCATGCAGTGGGAAGAGGGCTGATTTTATTTTCCCCATTCTTGCTGACCTTGTTTGTGCTTTTGGACTATATGAGATAAATCTTCATTACTTCTATATAAAGAAACACACTGACATTCCTGGAAGGCCCAGCACATCACATACAGGAAGCCCACAAAAAGGAAGGTGGCGCCTGCTCTTTAAAGTTGGGGTGCACGGGATGGCAGGCTACCAGCGCTCTCGTCCCGGCCCAGGCACCCACGAAAGCATCACTTCTAAGGCTGTCAGGCTACAAGAAAAGCACAGGACATGTCTCTCCATGTGCTACCTGGATGCGGTTCAGCTCCACGACGGGACCATGCTGACGATCACGCACCATGGTTGCTTGCACTACTTTTCGGAAAGCTGCCTCCTAAAACACAACAAACAGACAAAATTTAGAATCTGATACAGAAAGCATCACTCCTGGCGAAATCATGACATAGTTTTGTTTAAGATCTGATTTGAAGAAGACCTTAAGAACAGAAAACTGCCAGCTCCCTTTTCTCAAGCTATGAGGGTGCAGGGGACCAGGCTGGCACTGAAGCGCACAGGGACAGAAGTCAGGGCAGGCAGTGCCAATGGCCAGGCAAGAGGCAGGTCCCTCAGGAAACTACCTCCACCCACCAGCGTACCGGAGGCTGGAAGAGCTCAGCACGTGCAGGGCGCAGAACAGGGAGGGCTGGGCCTGGCGAGCACCTGCTCTGACGCAGGTCTCTGCGTCAAGATTTCCCTGCCAAACATTAAGTCCACCAGCGGCAGGGACTGATGTTAAACCACTGACTGCCACACAGCAGCCACAGGGCCAGGGAGCGCCGTGGAGCCAACCAGAGGTCCTGGCTGTGATCACACTAAAAGAAATTGGGAGTGTCCGGGGTGAAGATAGGAGGGCGTGGCCAAACATGAGAGCCACAGTGAAGACCCAGCCTTTCCCCAGGAGGGAGCAGGTCGGCCATGCCCATGGGGAAAGGGTGCAGGATGCAGCAAGCAGCCGTGACAATGGAAAGGGAGGAGACAGGTCAGCAGGGGTCTCAGCTCTCTTGGCCAAGTGGCCAATCGTGCCTTCTTTCAGTTAGGGGTGGGCTGTGGGAGCACAAGGGTCCCTCAGTGGAGGCTGAGCCCTTGCCCAGTTCAAAGGCTAAGAACTCCAAGCTGTTCCAAGGCAGGAGGTGAGGGCCCCAAGCGCCAGAGGAGACCCAGAACCGGCATCCTGGAGGCACCTCAGCCCCACGCCTCTTGCACAGCCCAGACTCATCCTGCTCCCACGGGCCCTGCCTGGACCCCAGGGCAGCTCCCCCTCCACAGGAGCACTCCCCTCTCCTCCCAGTCGCCGGCCCGCCCACCTTCCTGGAGAGTCCCTTTTGGTGCTCTGGACTGGGAGTAGTAACACCCACTCTCTGAGGCCGATCCTCACCACACCCAGGACCAGAACCGAGGCTGCCTGCACAGTCCCTGACCAGAGAGGTCCCTTTCAGATGCCCTCACACTCCCCTGACCTTCTGCAGTCTCAGCAGGTGCCAGACGCTGCTGCCCACCGCTCCCCTACCACACACCAGCTCCCACCCATGCCCTGCTCACAGCCGCACAACGCTCGCACAGGGCCAGGTGGGACGTGCCCCGCCTCTCACCATTTTTCTCCCTGCAAAGAAAGGTTTTTTACCTCTGCACTGCCTATTATCATCACAACTTTGAAGGATTAAAAAAAGAAGGTAAAATTAATCGTTTGCTACTTTTTATTATTGAATAGTAATTGAAATTACATTTCCTATCCATTTTACCTGCCCACGATTTCTTCTGCCTCTCTCATCAGAGAGATGATCTTTCCATTAAACACAAGCCTCACCACCTCCACCCTCAGGCACACATGAAAGTAAAATGAATGCCCCAGTCCTGTTCAGTAGAAATCGTTCTAGCCAATTGGACACAAAACCAGTCTTTAAAAAGTAACCTGCTGGGACAGGACTCCAAAACATCTCAATGTTATTAAATCACTAAGAATGGGCCATATTATTTGACAACAAAACACATCACAGAATCACAATCAGGATTAGTGTTCCTCAATCCAATTCTAAAGCTTTTCCCTACACAGAGATGCCCCTACTAATAATGTGGATCATTAGCCCCTTCGAGATCATCTTGTCAAGCTGCTTGCCAGAAACTAACCCAACCTCTAGAAAGCTCCAATTATTAGCAACATCTACAGGTCAAAAGCTGCCTGGTGACTTTCAGATGCCCTCACTCATGACTGTATTACTCACCACCCCCTGTTAATTCTCACTTGGCCAGCAATCTCGACACATTCAGGCATGGACCTTCAAGCTAAGCAATCTGTGACTCCTGGCCCCCTCTGCTGGACATCCCGGGAGAAACAGTCCAGTCGCCTGCCTTCCTGTGTCAGTGGAACTTGCCATAATGCCACAAGGCCAGGCAGGCAGAGGAGGACCGCGGGAACAAAGGCTTAGTTTATGAAGGCCCACCTCATCCTTCTGGAGCGGTGAGAGGCAGAGATTACGAAGCAGAGAGGAAGCACCATACTGTTTGTTTTTAATATAAACTCCAAAAGGGAGGAAATTTTTGTCTGTTTTCTCATTAATATAAAGTACCCAGAACACAGCCTGGCATGCAGGAGGCACTCCATGAACATTTGCTGAATGAGCCGTATTCTATGTGTTCTATTCCCAGGATAGGAATTCTGTTGGGTTACAATGTACTGAAGACACCAGTTTCCCCTAGAGCAAAGACTGCCACTCGAATACCTTTCCCTGGGATATCAGAATTCCTCGCAGGGTGTCGAACCCAACAGAAGGCCCGAGTCCAGTTTCGTCGAGCGAGCCTTCCAGGTCGAACATGGGGATGCAGGGACAGAAGAGCTCGGAGAGGTGGTGCAGCAGCAGCAGGCGGTTCCTCAGTGCGATGATGGGGATCTCCTGCAGGTGATTGTACTCCATGGGGACCTGGAACACAGAAACGGCCTTCAGCCCCTCAGGCACCAAAGGCACAGGGGGGCCACAGTGTGGCATCCATTAAGGATTCTGAAAACAATTGTTTCAAAACCAGAGAAGCATTATGGTTTCTGAGTTTGCTTTACAAAACCTCACTGTGCTGCTTTTTAAATAATATTCTGTCCAGTTTGACTGTAAAAAAAATTAGTCTATACAAATATATTTACTAAGAAGCGTGAGGCATGTACATCAGAACAGCTTGGTGAGGGTTATAAGATACAGGTGATACACACCGTACACACAGAATGCTGGCTGGCATGAATATTAAGGTTTTTTTGAGACAGGGTCTCGCTCTGTCACCCAGGCAAGAGAGCAGTGGTGCAATCACTGCAGCTTTAACCTTTTCATACTCGAGCGACCCTCCCACCTCAGCCCTCAGCCTCCCAAGTAGCTGGGACTACAGGTGTACGCCACTATGCCCAGCTACTTTTGTAGAGACAGGGTTTTGCTATGTTGTCCAGGCTCGTCCCGAACTCCTGAGTTCAGGCAATCCGCCCACCTCGGCCTCCCAAAGTGTTGGGATTATAGGCATGAGCCACCACAACCAGCCAAATATCGAGGCTCGTAAATACACTGTTTGGTTAACATTTACTGAGCCTGAATTCTTTTCACCGAGAAGCCTCTGTAAACACTCAACGACAGGATGCAGCATGCGACAGGAGCACACTTTGCTCGCCCCCGACCCACCCAGCCTGCCCGGACTCACCTGTGCTGGGAGTTTGCCAGAGCTGGCGGGCTTGCTGGTCGACCAGGCGAGGGTATGTGCTGAGCCACAGGCCACACGGTTGACCTTCTTACCCTGAAGGGCAGCTACCAACCGAGGCCTCTGGATGGCGTTGGTGGTTCCATCTCCCAGCTGTCCCTCATCATTGTCGCCCCATGTATAAACCTCACCTGAACGAAGTGCATTTGGAATCAGAACCTGTATACTAGGGCCAACAAACACACGGCTGCCGATGTCTTCCCGTCACACGCAGAACCAGCGCTCCCTGCCCCTCAGCCGCGTGTTGGCCTAGTTGTCAGCTTTACATCTGACCTAGACGTGAATGTCTGCTTTACGTATGACCTAAATGTGAATGCACGCTAATTACACATCCAAAGAGGCAAGCGTACTTCCCAGGACTCTCCACAGCCCCTGCTGGCCACCAGGCCTCTTCTAGTAAGAGGCACAGGACTCTGGTCTAAAGCCTCCAACAGTGTTAGTTCTCAGGACTAGGCATGAACGGCAGCAGTTCTCCATCGGAATAATATCAGAACAGATAGCAATATCCTGAACATCCCAAATTGCTCTTGCAACAGAAGAGGGAAACAGAAGAGGGAAAGTCTGTTTGATTTATTTTATACTTTCTTTTGAGACAGGGTCTCACTGTGTTGCCCAGGCTGGAGTAAACTGGCATGATCACGGCTCACTGCAGCCTCAACCTCCCCAGCTCAAGTGATCCTCCCACTTCATCTCCCAAAGTGTTGGGATTACAGGCATGAACCACTGTGACGAAGTCTCACTCTGTCGCCCAGGCTGGAATGCAGTGGTGTGATCTTGGCTCACCGCAATCTCCGCCTCCCGGGTTTGACTGATTCTCCTGCCTCAGCCTCCTGAGTAGCTAGGCTTACAGGCGCACACCAACATGCCCAGCTAATTTTTATATTTTTAGTAGAGATGGGGTTTCACCATGTTGCTCAGGCTGGTCTTGAACTCGTGCCCTCATGATCTGCCTGCCTTGGTCTCCCAAAGTGCTGGGATTACAGGTGTGCGCCACCATGCCCCAGTCAATTTTTGTGTTTTTAGTAGAGATGGGGTTTCACCATGTTAGTCAGGCTGGTCTCGAACTCCTGACCTCGTGATCTACCTTAAAATCCATGTTTTTAAAATCAAAACCACAATGTGATACCACCTCACTCCTACAAGAATGGCCATAATAAAATAAATAAACAAATAATAGATGTTGGCACGGATGTGGTGAAAAGGGAACACTTACACTGCTGGTGGGAACAGAAACCAGTACAACCCATTGAGATTTTCCCTCTGGAGGGGATAAAAACCAGAAACAAGCTATCCGTGAACATGCGCTGTGATGGAAAGCATCTTCCATGCTCCACTGTGGAAAAGTGTGGAGATTCCTCCAAGAACTAAAAGTAGATCTACCATTTGATCCAGCAATCCCCACCACTAGGTATCTACCCAGAAGAAAAGAAGTCACTATTTGAAAAAGTACTTGCACACGCATGTTTATAGCAGCACAGTTTGCAGTTACGTAAACATGGAACCAGCTCCAAAGCCCATCAATCAATGAGTGGAGAAGAAAACGTGGTGTATATACACCACGGAACACTGCTAGCCATAAAAAGGAACGAAACGATGGCGTTCACAGCAACCTGCATGGGACTGGAGACCATTGTTCTAAGTAAAGTAACTCAGGAACGGAAAACCAAGCCATATGTTCTCATGCTATGAGGATGCAGCGGCTTAAGAATGACATAATGGACTTTGGGGACTCGGGGGAAAGGCAGGAGAGGAGTGAGGGAGAAAAGACTACACATTGGGTACTGTGTACACTGCCTGGGCGATGGGTGCACCACGTCTCAGAAATCACCTCTAAAGAACTTATGTAACCAACACCACCTGTTCCTCAAAAACTTGTTGAAATAAAAATAAATTTAAAAAATAACATACAAAAAGAACATGCAGTTTCTGTTCACACCCTAAACATAGACTCACCATTCACGAGAATCATCACACTTTTCAGTGCACCGTGTTAGACCTCAGCCAAGAAATACCACCGGAAAATATTCTCAGGCAAGGTCCTGGTGACCAGGATGGAAACAAGGCTCACGTTCTCTGGAGACACCATTAGCCTTGTCAAATCTAGCTTCTCGGTGTCTGGGAAGTGTGATGCCTGTGTGATCAAGGGCAGTGTGCTTGTCTCCTGCCCCTGCCTGCTCCCCTGTGCTTGTCTCCTGCCCTTGCCTGCTCCCCTGTGCTTGTCTCCTGTCCTGCCTGCTCCCCTGTGCTTGTCTCCTGCCCCTGCCTGCTCCCCTGTGCTTGTCTCCTGTCCTGCCTGCTCCCCTGTGCTTGTCTCCTGCCCCTGCCTGCTCCCCTGTGCTTGTCTCCTGTCCTGCCTGCTCCCCTGTGCTTGTCTCCTGCCCCTGCCTGCTCCCCTGTGCTTGTCTCCTGTCCTGCCTGCTCCCCTGTGCTTGTCTCCTGCCCCTGCCTGCTCCCCTGTGCTTGTCTCCTGTCCTGCCTGCTCCCCTGTGCTTGTTTCCTGCCCCTGCCTGCTCCCCTGTGCTTGTCTCCTGTCCTGCCTGCTCCCCTGTGCTTGTCTCCTGTCCTGCCTGCTCCCCTGTGCTTGTCTCCTGCCCCTGCCTGCTCCCCTGTGCTTGTCTCCTGTCCTGCCTGCTCCCCTGTGCTTGTCTCCTGCCCCTGCCTGCTCCCCTGTGCTTGTCTCCTGTCCTGCCTGCTCCCCTGTGCTTGTCTCCTGCCCCTGCCTGCTCCCCTGTGCTTGACTCCTGTCCTGCCTGCTCCCCTGTGCTTGTCTCCTGCCCCTGCCTGCTCCCCTGTGCTCGTCTCCTGCCCCTGCCTGCTCCCTGCAGGTTGCTCCTAAAGCCACAAGGTGGGTGTCGCACACACCAGGTGAGGAGGGCGTCTCTGCAGACGCAGCTGGGCATAGGGAATGAGTCCGCGAGAGTGAGGAGGGCTTCCACTCAGGTGCTAGGTCCGAGGGGGGTTAGCCAAGACCCCCAATGTGAGGGGAGGAGCCACGCACCGGAGGATGAGACGCTGGTTATGCACGGGGTCGGGGGGCCAAACTGCCAGAAGAGAAAGGAGCTGCAAGACTGCCAAGAGAAAACTGGAATGAACCCTGTGGATCCGAACTGGACCTGGGGATACTGGTGGGAACTCATAGCTTTCAACACACATGCAGATCCAGGAGGAAACATCAAACATAAACCGGGGTATTGTTTACACTACCAGTCCCTGGCCTTGCCCACGGAGGAGGCCTGGGGAGCGGTGACGGGGTATTGTTTACACTACCAGTCCCCAGCCTGGCCCACGGAGGAGGCCTGGGGAGTGGTGACGGGGTATTGTTTACCAGTCCCTGGCCTTGCCCACGGAGGAGGCCTGGGGAGCGGTGACAGGGTATTGTTCACACTACCAGTCCCTGGCGTGGCCCATGGAGGAGGCCTGGGGAGCGGTGACGCCTCAACAGCAATGAGCTCACCCATCATCCAGACCTTGTCTGCTCAAGGCCATTCTCCTCTACAGACGCCAGGCTCCTTGGAGAAATGGCCAGGTCGAGGCGTGGGGCATGGCAGGAACAAGAGGCGGCTGATGTTCTTCTGCCAGAGCAGGGAAGTTCTCCCAGACAACGGGGACACACAACAAGGGGGCAGAGCCAGACAGAGCACAACTAGAGCGTCAAAATAAACGGGAAAAGACTCTACACCCCAATGAATCCATTAGGATCCATGATTCCCACTCAGATAAAACAAATACATGAATTAATTCAAAGCTGCATAAGAAAGGAATATTTAAGTAGATTCAGGTGTCCCTACCAAATCCTTGTTAATTATAAACTGTCCACGGTGAAAAGCACGACAGACAGCAACGTAACCAAGCGACTGTAGTGAGCACCATCAGAAAGGAGACAAACTGCATGTCACCTGCAAGGATGAACTGTGACGATCAAAGACACACAACCCGAATCTACGGCAGAAACACCGGAAAAAACCCAGACTGAAGAACGTGCTACAAAATAACTGGTGTCTGGCGTGAACCCGGGAGGCGGAGCTTGCAGTGAGCCAAGATTGCGTCACTGCACTCCAGCCTGGGCGACAGAGCGAGACTCCGCCTCAAAAAAAAACAAAAAACAAACAAAAAAAAAAACTGGTGTCAAGTTGCCAGAGGCCCAGGAAGACAGAGGAAGTGAAAGGATGATGCCAGGCACTGAGGGAGTGTCACAGGACAGTGAAATGATTAAAGGGTGCGTGCTTACGTAACTCACCAAAGGCTTTAACAAGGAGCATAGTTTGCGGGACGGCCATGTTAGTCCTACAAAGATGGCGCCCACATTTTCCACCACTGCCGTAACACATCCCCACCGCCCGGCTGGCTTAAACAACACACACTTAGGATCCTTTCGCTCTGCAGGTCGGAAGTCCCGCGTGGGTCTCCCTTCCCAGAGGCCCCGGGGAGAGTTTCCTTGCTCATTCAGACACAGCTCGGTTCTCTGTGGGACTGAGGTCCAGGCTCCTTGCTGGCTGAGCTATTCTCAGCTTCCAGGGGCCACCCCATTCCCCCACCCTGTTCCTCCGCGAAAGCCAGCAACTGAGAGTAGAGAGCTCTCAGACTTTGAAAATCTTTCTGCTACCTCTTCAGTCACATCTCTGACTCTTGTGCCTTCTTTTCTGATCAAAAGGTCTGTGTAATTCCACTGGGTTCACTAAATAATCCAGAATAATCTCCATACCAAGTCAGCAGATTCACAAACTTCATTCGACCTGAAAAGTCCCTTTCGCTATCGTGTCGGGGTTCCCCGGACCAACCCCACACTCGTGATTCTCCAGCACAACTTACAAGACTCAGCGTACACTCCTGCTCAGAGTTACAGCGTATCACAGCAAGAGGACACACAGCAAGACCAGCACCGGGATGGGGACCTGCGGCAAAGCAGAGGGGGAACCAGGAGCAAGCTTCCAGAGTCCTCTCCCACAGGAGCCACACAGGAGAAGCTTAACTGCCCCAGCACTGAGCCGTGTCAAGTGCCGTCTGCCGGGAAGCTGGGTAGAGACTCCAGGCGCAGGGTTTCCATCGGGGCTGATCACACAGGCACCCCCTTCCTGGCGTGTAACAAGTTCCAGACCAAGGAAAGCAGGTTTCAGCACAGACCACATCACTTGTACAGACAGTTCAGGCACAGTGAACCACACTTACCACCCAGGGAACAGGGTAGTCTTCCCAAAACCCAGGTTCCCAGACACCAGCATAGGGCCAAGCCTACAGCAGGTCTATCTAAGGACACGTCTCAGGCTGGCTGCTAGCTCTGTTCTGCACAGCCCAGTAATAAGTAGTAAGTAGAACTCTTTCACAGGTTTAACAGCAGGGGCTGAAGATGACAGGGCCAAAGCCTTGCTGACTGCAGATAAGCCTCTCAGGACATGGTATAAGCTCCAGCCTTTGCCTCCTTTTTTTTTTGTTTTTTGTTTTTTTTTTGAGAAAGAGTCTTCCTCTGTTGCCAGGCTGGAGTGCAATGGCACGACCTTGGCTCACTGCAACTTCCACCTCCCGGGTTCAAGCAATTCTCCTGCCTCAGCCTCTTGAGTAGCTGAGATTACAGGCACGCACCACTACGCCCAGCTAATTTTTGTATTTTTAGTAGAGACGGAGTTTCACCGTGTAGGCCAGGCTGATCTCGATCACTTGACCTCGTGATCCGCCCGCCTCAGCCTCCCAAAGTGCTGGGATGACAGGTCTGTGCCCCCTTTTAAGGTTGTGCATGTCACATATGCTCAAGCAGCCCTCTTAGATTCATAGGCCTCAGTCCTGCGGCGCCGAGCCCCGACCTACCGTCCTCTGTGCAGCACACACAGTGCAGGGAGCCAGTGGCAATGGCGATGACTTTCTTTCCCTGCAACCCTTGGACCTGCCGAGGCCTTCGAACATGGTCATCCGATCCATGGCCCAACCTGTGATAATCGCCTTTGCCCCTGCACATGAAGGAAGCATAGAAATTATGGAGCAAGGTCATCTCATTGACCACCCTGCCCAGCCTCCCGGGCAGCCTCTGCTCTTCAGGACACAACCATAGCCTGCTGCAGAAGGTACATTCCCATCCATGAAAAGGTGGTGCACACACCCCAATTAAAATCTGGTTTTAGTGGGTTTAAACCGAATTTTGCATACCAGGTATAAACAGCTCCAGATTTGGTAAGGGCAACAGAAAACTGGGATCCACATTCCACTTTAACTACTCCAAGACCGGTAAGAGAATCAATCTAGAAGGGGAAAAAGTTCAATTAGACAGATAGCATCAAGGCCCCTGCTGACTGCTATAACCACAATGAGATTTAACTAAATCTAGTAGGAATTCTGAAAACCTGTACCTATGATGAATACTTAGGGCAACTGATAATCATATTCCACTTAATCTCAGCACTCCCAGAAAGCAGGGGGGACCGTGACTGACAACATGCCCACTGGCACACTGTGGCCCGGCGGGACCCAGCACATGGCACCGGAAGGGGAAGCTTTGCAGGTGAGGCCTTCAAGCCTTTCCCCAGAATGGCCTCCCCCAACCATGCTTCTCTCCGTGCAGCAGCACCATAATCCAGCAGTCCCCGTGTCTCTCCTCACCTGTCCCAGCCCTCTCAGACCAGAGGCCCGCGGGGAAGGAGCAGCAGGCAAGGGGAGGGATGGCCAAGAGCACTGGGCCCCACCCACCCTCCACACTGCACACTTGCCAGTCAACACTTTTCCTTATCCTGCAAGCTGCTCCTCATGGCCTCTCTGAGAAACTCATACGTAAGTTCTCATATTCAATTCTAAACTCAAATTAAAACTGACTTCATTCTCTTAATGAGCTCTCCCCTGGTGTCTGGCCCTACCACAATGGCCTCGGGACATCCTGCTCCAGCCCCTCTGATGCCTAGCATCCTCACCCTTGAAAGTGCAAAGCCCAGGCTCTTTCCCGCAAGAGGCCTCTGACGCATGCCACTGGTGAGGGTCTGCCCCAGAGGCACCTGTGCCACACCTGCAACCCCACAGCCCCACGAGAGAGGAGGCTGGGCAGAGACAGGTTCACAGCGCCAGGCTCCCAAGTACCCAGCAGAGCGCCTGGGCTACACGGCAGTGTGGTGCACACACTGATGTCACTGAGCAGCATGTGCAGGACCTGAACCACGTACCAGCCACCTGTTCATAAGAACAAAAGACATTTTGGCAAAGCTAAAAAATCACCTGGAGCCACCAGGCTTGTGTGGAGCAGAGCCGCCGACCCCACCAGGGCTGCAGGACTTGGGCGCTGTGCAGGCCCTGCTCTCGCTCCTCACAGGACACCCACCTGTGGCCGCCCCGGCTAACCCAGATGCAGTCCCTTTAGCAAGCACTGGCATCCCCCAGGCACGAGCTGTGGCAACTCCACACCACTGTGAACTGAGAGAGTGTGAGCCTACGTGCTAAATAAACCGGGGGGCTCCACGGTACCTCTCAAAAGAACGCACAAGGCACATAAAACACCTTATTCCCTCTAGGCCCTGCACACACTTTCTAGTCCATTACCCACTGTATTTACTGGAAAGAAGGTAAAGAGGAGGTTAAAGTGCACACAGAGGGTCGGTAATGGGGGCTCTGAGGCCGTGTTTTCCCAGAGGGCCCCTGGGGACCCCTGACTGGGGTGAGCTGGGAGAGCACTGGGCAGGGCAAGAATGGGAAGTACCTTCATTGGCACTTTACAGCCATCGCTGCCTCCTCGGCCAAGCTTGCCGTAGTCCCCGTCCCCCCAGGACCAGACAGTGTCGTCGTCTGTGAGGCAGAGGGTCTGGGCGTCTCCGCTGCCACAGGCGATGTCTACCACACGGTGGCCCTGCAGCGCCTCCACCTTCAGAGAAAAGGGACTTGGGTTGGCCGAGCACAACACCAGAAGGCTTGCCACAGGAGTGGCTTCACAACATTGCCATTCTTTTTTTATGGGGGTACCTGTTTTAAGCCTTTACAAAGAGATGATTTCTAAAACCCTATAAGACAAAAGAGAAAGCACCTTCATCTATTTGAACTACACGCATCTAAACAATAGGAGGAGGTATTAGTGTCTTTGATGAGCCAACCCTACATCACCATGATGTTTAGTCCCTTTAGCAAGCACTGGCATCAGTGCTTGCTAGTGAATAAACACTAAGTGTTTATTCACTTCTGGCACCCAAAATACAGTGGGCCTTCTCGAAGCCAAAGCATTTTTCTAGACGCCAAGCAATATTTACCACTACAAAGAAAAGGATGTTTAAATGACTCATGGAAGAAATACGTACCAAGATGGTTTTTATTTCCACCAGAAAGAACTTCTACTTGTAAATGGGGCTATGACCAACAACCCTAAAACCAAAAAAATCTAGAAGAGCAAATACTTTGGAATTTTAAAATCATAGCGACGGTGGCAAACCGCCCCCATCTGACAGCAGCAGTGAGGAGCGTGCAGCCCCCGGCCTCTGCACACGGCGCCTCCTCACCAGCTTCGGCTTCAGCTGGTCCTCGCTGTCGCTGTGCCCCAGCCGGCCGTAGCGGCCTTTGCCCCACGTGTAGAGGTCCCCGGCTGCTGTGACACAGGCACTGTGGGCTCCACCAGCAGCAACATCGACCACTTCAATTCCTCTCAGAGACTCAATGACACGAGGGCGGTCACACGGACTGCAAAAAAGTCACCAAATATAACGGAAATACATTTTTCTTCTTAAACATTTTCCAGCGTATTAAATACCTCTCAATCTACACCTTCCTAATCAGTTAATTGCTAAATCAATCAAGAAGAATCAATCAGACCTGAACTCAAAAGGTCACCACGTCCTACCTCCCTCCAGTACAAGGCCAGAGGGCAGGGCTTCCCCAGTTCTGACTCAGAGGCTGGAAAGTGACCACGCATTCTGGGCCAAGTTCGAAGCACAGCCCATTTTTCAAAGGTCTATGAGCTGAGAACAGGTTTTACATTTTCAAGGGTTTAAAAAAAAAAAAAATCATACGCAACTCCTAAAATAGTTACCTTCTGGCCCTATAAAGAAAGTTTGCACCTCACCCCTACTATGAATTAACAATTCATTAAGGAGTTTTAACATATGCATGTCACTAGTCTATAACACAGTGACTACTGATAACAAACTTTTTGTTTTCTTATTAAGTTTTGAAAGAACCTCTTTATCTATTTTGGCTATCAGACCTTAGTCAGATTATATGATTGTGAATAACCTTTGCCAGCTCATGGCTTCAGTCTCTTCCTAGTGTCTTTCAAACAACAGTTTGTAATTTTTATAAAGTCCAAGTTACATCTTCCTTTCATGAATCATGCTTTTGGAGTTCAATCTAAAAATTTTTTCTGACCTAAAATCACAAAAATTTTCTCATGTTTTCTTCTAGAATTTTTTAGTTTTACATTTTACATTCATGACTTTGGTTCATTTTGAATTAATGTTGGGATATGGTGTAAAGTACGAATTTAAGTTCATTTCTTGCCATAGGCTAACCAATTACTCAAAACCACTTGTTGAAAAGAGTGTATTTTCTCCCATGAATTGGCTGTGCACTCTTATAAACTGTGCACTAGAAATTGTGAGAAGTCCAGTTTCATTTTTCCACACTCGTCTTGTCAGTACTGCCTGCCAGTTTCTGGATTCTCTATTCTGCTCCATTGATGTATCTGCCTCTCTCTTGACGCCAGCACCAAACCACGTTGTTTACTGCAGCTGTAAAATGAGGCTTAAGTCAGGTAGTGCAAGTCTTCCGACCTTTTCCTCGTTTTCAGAGTTGACTGGACTATTCTAGGCCATTTGCATCTCCATACGTTTTATGTTTGGCTTATCAATTTCTCTAGAAAGCTTGATTGAGAAGGTGTTGAATCTACAGATTTGAGGATAACCAGCAAATTAACAATACGGACTCTTCTGCTCCATGAACACAGCATGCCCCCTCATGACTTTAGGTCTGTTAAAAATTATCTGAGCAATACTTCATAGTCTTCTGTCTACAGGTCATTCAGACTTTTGGGTCAGATTTATCCCTTAGTTTTTCAATTCTGGGAAGAGGGTAAATGGTATTTTAAAATTTCACTTTCTGGTTACATATATGTATATGTATAGACATATAAGAAACTTTTATTTATTGATCTTCTATCCCTCAACACTGCTAGCCTCACTTATCAGTTCTAGTAACTTTTTGTAAACACCACCAAGTTCTCTGCACAAGCAATGTTTTCTGCAAAAAAGACAGTTTTAATTCTCTTTTCAATCTAGATGCCTTTTATTTCTTTGCACTGCTGTAACTGCACTTACTTAACCTGCTGTACACTGTTGAAGAGAAGTGGTGAGAGCAGACATCCTTGCCTTGATCCTGAACTTGGGGAAAGCTTTCCATCTGCTGCCGTTAACTACAATCTAAGCTCTAGGTTAACAGAGATGCCCTTTATCAGGTAAAGGAAGAGATCTTTTACTCCTAGACTACTCAGAGTTTTTACAGAAACGAATGTTGGAGTTTGCCAAATTACTTTTTTCCTCCTCTTTATTAAGATGATCATATAGTTTTCTTTTTTACATTGACTGATTTTTCTAATGTTAAACCAAACTTGTGATTTCTGGCAAAAATATCTCACATGGCCACACTAGATATTACTTAATTCAATATTCTAAAACATTAAAAACGTTTACATCTACGTTCATGAAGGATATTGGTCTGTATTTTCCTAGGAATGGCTGAGTATGACTTTGATATGAGTAAAGCTATCCTCAAAAAAATGAATTGAGAATTCCCTCTGCCAACGTTCTGAAAGAGTTTATGAAGAATTGTTATCTGTTGGCTACATGTCTGTTAGAAATCACCAGTCATCTGGTCCCAGACCTTTGTTTGCAGGAAATTCCATTTCTTAGACACATCGCTATTCTACTCAAGTCATCTATTTCTTCCTGAGTGAGCTGTGAAGAGTAGGTGTCCTTTAGGAACTTGTCCATTTCATCTAAAAAGTCAAATTTGTTAGCATTAAGTTGTACACTATGCTTAATTATTTTTTAATATCTGTATACCCTGGGGTGAGGAAAACGTCTCTATTCCTAATATTTCTAAAATCTGTAATCTCCTTTTTTCTTGATGAGTCTAGATAGAGATTTTAACAATTATATTGATCTTCTCAAAGAACTGGTTTTTGTTTCCTTTATCTCTACTGTGTTTCCGTTTTCTGTGTTATGGATTCTGCTCTGCTCTTTCTTACTCCTTCTCTTTCCTGTGTTTACTTTGGATTGTATCCATCCTTATTGTTGTTTTCTAAGATGGATACTAAGGTCATAGTTCTGAGACCACCTTTCTTTTTTAAAATAGGCATTTCATGCAATAAATTTCCTTCTAAGTTCTGCTTTTGCTGGATCCCACACATTTTGGTACACTGTTTTCATTTTCACTCTTCAAAATTATTTGTAATTTACTTTCTGATTCATTCTTTGATCCATCAGTTATTTAGAAATGTTTTACTTTCAAAACACTGGAGGTTTTCCAGGGATCTGTTATTAATTTCTAATTTAATTTCCCTGTGGACAGAGAACATATTGTACATAACTTGAATCTTTCTGAGGTGTAAGATTTGTTTTATGGCCCAAATCATGATCTATATTGGTAGGTATTCCTCATGCACTTGAAAAGAATGTAGTTTGTCCAGCAGAGTGTTCTAAAAAATGTCAGTTAGGTCAAGTTAGTTGAGACAGCTGTTCAAATCTTCTACCAATTTTTTTTATGTACTTGTTTCTATCAATTATTGAAGAAGGGGTATTCGAATCTCCAGTTACAACTGTGGATTTGTCTATTTCTCCATGCAGTTTTACTTTAATTTCATGTATCCGGAAGATCTATTCTGAAGGGTGCAAAGGTTTAAGATATTATGTCCTCTTGATGAACTATCCACTGCATCATCTGGATAGTATTCTTTCTGTCCCTGTCAATGTTGTTTGCTATGAATTCTACTTTGTAGGACATTAACACAGGCATTCCAGCTTTCTTTTGATGCACATTAGCACCCTACGTATCTCCCTGTCCTTTCGCTTTTAGCCTATTTACGTGTCTGTGTTTAAAGTGGGACCCCTGAAGGCAGCGTATGGTTTGATCTTGCTCTTATATCCATTCTAACAACTTCTGACTTTTAACTGGGCTGTTTGAATCATTTACATTTGATGTGATTATTAACATATTTGGCAGCTGGGGTGCGGTGGCTCACACCTATAATTCCAGTGCTTTGGGAGACCAAGACAGGAGGACTGCTTGAGGCCAGGAGTTTGAGACCAGCCTCGGCAACACAGCAAGACATCACCTCTACAAAAAATAAAAATAAATTAGCTGGGCGTGGCAGCATGAACCTGTAGTCCTAGCTACTCAGGAGGCTGAGACAGGAGGATTGCTTGAGCCCAGGAATTCAAGGCTGCAGTGAGTCATGATCATGCTGCACTCCAGCCTGGGTGACAAAAGAAGACCCCAGCTCTACAAAAATGTGTGTGCGTGGTAGGTTTAAATCTGTATCTTGCTTATTTATCTGTTCTTTGTTGCCATTTTCCTCTTGCTTTCTTTTGGATGAACTGATTATGTTTTATGACTTCACTTCAACTTCTTTGTTGGTTCATCAGATAAAAACTCCTGTGTTATTTCAGTGATTGCTTTGGGGGTGTGTAGACTATATCTCTAACCTATCACAGTCTACTCTGAAGTCCTATACTGCAGCTGTGTAAGAAACTCCCCAAGTCTACTTCCACTTCCTCCCCCAGGCTTTGTGTTACAATTAACTTCTGTGTAGGTTTTAAACACCTTAACTTATTTGTATTATGTGCCTGACATACTCAATTATCTCTTTCAAAGATCTGTATGGTAAGGAAAAACGTCATGACATTAACGTTTCTTCATTCCTTTGACAGATTCATGATTCCATCTGGTATAACCTTCCTTCTATTTAAAGAAATTCTTTTAAGGTTTTGGTTGTGCAGGTCTGTGGTTCTTTCAGTTTTTGTTTATGTAAACAACTCTATTTCAACTTCATTCTTGAAAAAATATTTCTGCTGAGTAAAAAAACAAAAATACGTTGGCAATAGTTTTTACTTATAGAAAACCCACTGTCTTCTAGCTTGCATGATTCCTAAGAGACGTCTGCAGCTAGGCTTATCTTTCTTCTTGTAACTTGTTTGGTCATCCCACCCTGGCCCATCCTCACCCCAGCTGCTTTTAAAACATTTTTCTCTTTATCTCTGGTCTTGATCCATTCACCTTAGTGTACTTTTCTTCATGTTTCTTTTGCTTAGGGTTTTTTAAACATCTTGAATCAGTGGATTTTTCGTTTTCAACAAATTTGGAAATTTTTAGCCATTATTTCTTCAAAACCCCGCATGTTCCCCTCCTTTGGTGGCTCTCATTATGCATATATTAGGACATCTGAGGTTGTCCTACAGCTCACCTCTCTGATGTTCTGTTCATTCGTACAGTCTTCTTTCTGTTTCACTCTGGATAGTTTCTTTCATTATGTCTTCAAGTTCACTGATCTTTTTTTCCTGCAATGTCTAATCTGCCATTAATCCCATCCAATGTATTTTTCATCTTTAGAACTTTGATTTGGGCATTTAAATATCTTCCAGGCTTTATCTAACACATTCAAGTTCTCTTCTAGCTTCCTGAAGATATGGCATATGGTTAAAATAACTATTTTAATAAAGTTCTTATCTAGTAATTCTACCACTGATACCATTTCTGAGTCAGTTTCAACTGATGACTTTTCTCCTCACGTAAGCTGTATTTTCCTGCTCCCCTGCATGGTTGGTAATTTTTTATTGGATGAAGGAAATTGTGAAATTTACCTTATTGGGTGGTTCATGTTTGTATTCATAAAAATATTCTTGAGCTTTGATCTCTGTGATAAGTTACTTATAAGTAGTTTAATCCTTTCAGGTCTTGCTTTTAAGCTTTGTTGGTGGGATGATAGCAACAATTCGTCTGTGGCTAATTTTTCACCAATACTGGGTAACATCATTCTTAGTACTTTAATCGTTGCCCTGTAAACTGTGAGGTTTGGGGATCTAGCTCCGTCTCCCTGCCATGTGAGCTCTGGGGACTATTCTTTCTCATCCCTTTGGGCGGTCTGTTCCTCAACCTCACAGCTGTGAGTGCCGTATTAGGCTCTGCAGGTCTCCGCAGTCCTCTCTGTGCAGCTCTCTCCACTCTGGTACTCTGCAGACTCTGTATGTCTCGGCCTCCCTGGACTTCCAGTTCTATCTCCTCTATACTAAGGGAGTCTGCCAGAATCTGCCTGGTGTTCTCTTTCCTGTGTCACAGCCTGGAAACTTTCTACAGGAAGTGCGTTGGACAATGTTTAGAACTTGCCTTGTTTTCTATTTTTCATTTAAAACCATTTTAATTTTCACTTTGTGTGGGTACATAGATGTATATATTTGCAGGGTATATGAAATATTTTGATTCAGGCATACAGTGTGTAATAATCATATCAGGGTAAATGGGTTATCCATCACCTCAAGCATTTATCCTTTCCTGTGTCACAAACAATCCAATTATGATTTAGTTACTTTAAAACATACAACAAGTTATTGTTGCCTAGAGTCGCCTGTTGTGGTATCATACTTGATCTTATTCATTCTATCTAACTATATTTTTGTACCATTAACCATCATCCCTGAGAACTCTCCTTGTTTCCCATGATTCAGGGAACACTGTATTTTGTTGCCTGATATTCAATGTCTTTGGGACTGTTGTTTTTTTTTTATTTTTTTATTTTTTGAGACGGAGTCTCGCTCTGTCGCCCGGGCTGGAGTGCAGTGGCCGGATCTCAGCTCACTGCAAGCTCTGCCTCCCGGGTTTACGCCATTCTCCTGCCTCAGCCTCCCGAGTAGCTGGGACTACAGGCGCCCGCCACCTCACCCGGCTAGTTTTTTGTATTTTTTAGTAGAGACGGGGTTTCGCCGTATTAGCCAGGATGGTCTCGATCTCCTGACCTCGTGATCCACCCGTCTCGGCCTCCCAAAGTGCTAGGATTACAGGCTTGAGCCACCGCGCCCGGCCTATTTTATTTTTTAAGACAGGATCTCACTCTGTTACCCAGGCTGCAATGCAGTGGCACAATCTCAGCTCACTATAACCTCCACCTCCCGAATAGCTGGGATTATAGGTGTGCGCCACACATTTGGCTAATTTTTTTTCTATTTTTCATAGAAATGGGGTTTTGTCATGTTGCCTAGGCTGGTCTTGAACTCCTGAGTTCAAGCAACCTGCCCACCTCAGCTTCCCAAAGTGCTGGGATAACAGGCGTGAGCCACCACACTGGACCAGTTTAATATATTTTATATGGTATTTTAGTTATTCCTAGGATAGGAAAGCCCCTGTTACCGCAATCTGTTTGGCAGTTCTCATTAATTTTTTAAAACTTGTGAGTTTGGTTTGTTTAAAAAATGGTGTCAGTTCTGTGTTCTTTCTTCCTCACCCCTGCCATTTTCTCTGTATGTGCAGTTCTAGTACCACGCATGTTACACAAAATGCCAAATGTGATTCAGTGGATGATTTAAGGGAGAAGGACAAAAAAACGCTGACTTAGGACTTGTCAAAAACTCAGAATTGACTTTTCCTCTCCACAGAGGAGTCATATGGGTAAGCCTTCGTACTGGAACGTAACACTATTTCTGCCAAATGAGTCATTCACATTAGTTAGTTTGAGCAGATTGCTGTAAATGTTACCTTGGAAAACAAAGAGCCAATAAATTGCAGCAGCATCAAGACAAACAGAAGGTTGAAATAATGTCTTCACATCATACCTTCTGTTGCCATGCCCCAGCTTCCCATCTTCTGCCTCACCCCAAGAGTAAACTTCTCCTTCTGAAGACAGGGCAAGGCAGTGCTTTCCTCCTGAGTTCACAGCTACTTTCTTAATAAAAACATGCTGAATGGATTCAAGCAATGTTGGGGTAGACACCGACTCTGTCCCTCCAATGCCTAGTCTGCCACCTGCACCATACCCAGTGGCATACAGCTAAGGGAAGAAAAAGCAACATCAGTTTCCAATCTCAATATCCCCCAAATTTAGTAATTCATAAATCCATGCTTTAGACATTTTTATCACATAGAAATAAAATTTAAAGTTAAAAATCTCAGGAATGTAAGTTTATGAGTTTATACATGCTCTACCAAAGTTCTAGAAATGAAATAAAAACATGACTATTAGAAATTCCAAATTCAGAAAACATATTGTGAAAATAAGCTCTTCTCCCTGGAAGCTCTTCCATTTTTGTGTAGAATACCAACTACAATTAACACCAAGAAAAGCAAAAAACAATTTAATTATCTACTATATGCAAATCTCTGACAATAACAGCCACAAAAACATATCCATAAAAGAACACAAACACATTTTAATATTTCAGCAGGGTGGCCGGGCGCGGTGGCTCAAGCCTGTAATCCCAGCACTTTGGGAGGCTGAGACGGGCGGATCATTGAGGTCAGGAGATTGAGACCATCCTGGCTAACACGGTGAAACCCCGTCTCTACTAAAAAAAAAATACAAAAAACCAGCCGGGCGAGGTGGCGGGCACCTATAGTCCCAGCTACTCGGGAGGCTGAGGCAGGAGAATGGCGTAAACCCAGGAGGCGGAGCTTGCAGTGAGCTGAGATCCGGCCACTGCACTCCAGCCTGGGCGACAGAGCGAGACTCCGTCTCAAAAAAAAAAAAAAAGAAATTTCAGCAGGGCAGCATATGAACCACACGGGAAAAAAATGCCTTTTTTTTTAAAATCTAAGTGGGAATGTTTTAGGACACAAAACATCTATGATTAATTTTTAAAAAACATGATTAATGTAAAAACACACACACATGCAATCAGACTGCCGTTTTCCAAATGAAGGCAAACATCCCTCCTGATAAAAACTTAAATGCTGTTCCACGCTGTTTCAGGTATCTTTCCAACGTGCTGCTGCACTGACATAATAGTAAGGAAGCCACAAGGGCCAACACAGGAAGTGAAACCCAAACTCAGGTGGATAAACAACCTCCGCCCCCAAAGCCAGCTTGGGTGGAGAGGGTGCACGGTAATGCAGCGCGCCTCCAAGGACTTCCTGCAGAAAGTGGGGCTCCAAAGGGTTGCCCCTCAGTGACTGTGAATAAGAAACAACAACAACAGAGAAAGCTGCCCTTCTCAGCCTCAGCTCTGACAGGGAGACAGAGGCTTGCCCCCGAGAATTCATAACTACTGGCAAATTATGGCCCATGGGCCACATGAGGCCCATCATTTCTTTCTGTAAATGAAGTTTTACTGGAACACAGCCACACCCACTCATTTATAATATGTCCAGGGCTGCTTTTGAAGTTGCAAGAGAGACCACATGACCCAAAGCTGAAAATACTATTGTACCCTTTACAGAAAGTGCTTACCAACCCCTACCCTAGAAAAAGGACAAAATAAAGATATTTTGAAACAAACAATCAGAATTAACCAACAAAAGAATTTCACTGAAATAAACTGAAAACGATACGATAAAGGAGAAGGAAATGATTTTGTAAGATCTGAGACGTGACAAATGATGGTAAGAAATGACAGGAAGCAAAGATGTGCAACATTTGGCTAACTCTAAAAAAACTACGGTCCATGTAAAACAACCAAAACAACAATAATGTCTATGGCAGAGGGAATAGGTTAGAACCCAAACACTGGGTAACAAGGAGTCACTGACTGGGAGGAGGGGAAATACTAATTAACTTGAGGTTTTTAACTACATATGTTAAAATAACCAGAGAAGCAACGAAAAGAAACAGAATTCTCCTGAGAACCAACAAAGAGGAGCTATATTTCAAACCTTTTTGTGAGGCTAGACCACGTCGACACCTGTGCTAGCAGTCTGCCTCTGACACGGTTCACAGTGATCCCTGCTTCCAAATATGCGCGCTCCTGTGTACAGGCACACCCCATTTGACTGTGCCTCGCTTTACTGTACCTCCAGATACTATTGTTTACAAACTGAAGGTCTGTGGCAAGCCTACACTGATCAAGTCTCTTGGCGCCATTCTTCTACCAGCACATGCTGGCTTACTGTCTCTATGTTACGTTTTGAAAATTCTTGCAATATTTTAAACTTTTTTCATTATTATTTTATCTGTTATGATGATCTGTGATCACTAATGTTTGATGTTACTGTTGTACTTGTTTTGAGGCATTACAAACCACACCCATAGAAGACAGTGAACTTAAACGGTGAATGTTGTCTATGTTCTGACTGCTCCGCCAACAGCTGTTCTCCCACCTCCCCTCTCCTCAGACCTCCCCTCTCCTCAGACCTCCCTATTGTGTCCCAGAGACCCAACTTATATAGAAATTAGGCCACTTAATAACCCTACAGTGGCCTCTAAGAGTTCAAGTGAAAGGAAGAGTTGCATATTTTTCATTTAAGTCAAAAGCCAGAAATGATTAAGATTAGTGAGGAAGGCACGTTGAAAGCCAAGACCGGCTGTAAGCTGGGCCTCTCGCGCCAGTTACCCAAGAAGAAGTTCTTGAAGCACAATTAACACACAAATGATTAGAATGCAAAACAGTCTTATTGCCGATATAGAGAATGTTTGGCATAGACAGACGATCAAAACAGACACGACATTCCCTTAGGCCAAAGCCTAATCCAGCCTAACTCTCTTCAATTCCACGAAGGCTAAGAGAGGTGAGACGGCTGCAGAAAGAAAGTCTGAAGGTAGCAGAGATTGGTTCCTAAGTTTAATGAAAGACGTCATCTCCATAACATAAAAGTGCAAGGTAAAGTAGCAAGTGCTGATGTAGAAGCTGCAGCACGTTACCCAGAAGATCTAGCCAAGATCAGTGATGAAGGTGGCTACACTAAATAACAGGCTTTCAGCGTAGATGGAACCGTCTATCGGAAGAAGATGCCATCTAGGACATTCATAGCTACAGAGAAGTCAATGTTTGCCTTCAAAGCTTCGAATCTTTTGTTAGGGGCTAATGCAGCTGGTGACTGTATTAGCTGAATTTGTTGAACTCAATGCTCATTGACCATTCTGAAAATCTTAGGGCCCTTAAGAATTATGGTAACTCCGCTCTGAATGTGCCCCAGAAACAGAACAAAACCTGGAGTCAGCACACTTGTTTACAGCAAGGTTCACTGAATACTTTAGGCCCACTATTGAGGCCTACTGCTCAGAAAAAAAGATTTCTTTCAAAATATTACTGCTCATTGACAATGTACCTGGTCACCCAAGAGCTCCAATGAACATGTACAAAGAGATTAAAGTTGTTTGCATGCCTGCTAACACATCATCTTTTCTGCAGCCACATGGATCAAGGAGTAATTTCAACTTTCAAACCTTGTTATTTAAGAAATACATTTCATAAGGCTATAGCTGCTATAGACAGTGATTCCTCTAATGGATGTGGACAAACCAAATTGAAAACCTTCTGGAAAGCCATCACCATTATAAATGCCAGTACGAACATTTGTGATTCACCGGCGGAGGTGAAAATATCAGCATTAACAGGGATTTGGAAGAAGTGGATTCCAACCCTCATGGATGATCTTGAGGGGTTCAAGACAAGTGGAGTAAGTTACCTCAGATGTGGTGGAAACAGCAAGAGAACTAGAATTAGAAGTGGAGTCTGAAGATGTGACTTAATAGACTATAGTATACACATACTTTTATATCCACTAGGAAACCAAGAAATTTGTGTGACTTGCTTTGTGAAGACACTTGCTTTATTGTGTTGGTTTAGAAACAAGCCTGCATACCTCCACAAGTATGCCTACAGCTCCCTCTCCCTGAGTGTGAGCTGGACTTAATGACCTGCTTCTGATGTACAGAACAGGGCAAGAATGATGGAGTGTCACCTCTGTGATTCAGTTACACAGGACTGTGGCTCTGTCTCGCTCCACTCTCTCTTGCTGGTGCTCCCTCCTGCGCCTCCCTTGCCCTTGCTGACAGAGTCAGCTGCCATGCTGTGAGACCCTCTATGGACATGTGGCAACGGACTGAGTGAGGGGAGGTTCTGCCAACAGCTCATGAGGGCCTGAGGCCTCAGCCCAAAGGTCCACAAGGGACTGAATCCTTGCTCGGACTCGGACAGCCTCAAGACGATTGCAGCCTGCTGAGATTCTGAGCTGGAGGATGGAGCTATGCTGCCTCCAGAGTCCTGACCCAGAGAAACTATGCAATGATAAATGTGTGTGAGACAGAACATTACATGAGAGTATCTCACTCATGAATAGGATCTCTCAAAAATCTAAACAAAACAATCACAAACACAAGCCAGATACGGATCCTGACCAAACTGGATTTATCCAAAGAATGCAAGTTTCTTTAATATGAGAAAACCAATTAATTCAACTGATTATACTAATCCATTAGAAAAAACATCGGCCAGGAGCGGTGGTTCATGCCTGTAATCCCAGCACTTTGGGAGGCTGAGGTGGGCAGATCACAAGGTCAGGAGTTCAAGACCAGCCTGGCCAACATAGTGAAACCCCGTCTCTACTAAAAAATAAAAAAAAAAAAAGTTAGCCAGGCGTGCTGGTAGGCGCCTGTTGTCCCGGCTACTTGGGAGGCTGAGGTAGGAGAATCGCTTGAACCCAGGAGGCGGAGGTTGCAGTGAGTTGAGACTGTGCCACTGCACTCCAGCCTGGGCAAGAGAGTGAGATTCTGTCTCCAAAAAAAAAAAAGAGAAGAAAACATCTATGAAAGAACATTTCAAAACATATATAAAGAGTGTTGAACAGAAATCAGTGTCCAGTGATGAATAGAAACAGAAGGAAACATGTCTATTCTGATGAAGGGCTTCTACTCAAACCCCACTGGAAGCCTGGGAACACTCCATGTGCACCCGCTCCAGTCTGGATCAAGGCAGGAGCCTCCGCCCACTCCTACCCAGCATCACACCGCAACCCCAGCCCGCACCATGAGCTCCATTTCTCCCACACAAACAGGAAAAACAAATGAGAGGTACTCTAGAAAGAAAGGGACAGAATTCACTTAGAGACTGTGGCACTCTATAAAGAAGATACGAGAAATCTTCAGATACACTAGAATGGAGAGAGTCAAGTAGGTCACCAAACATAAAGTCAATATATAAACATCCAATATTTCCATATATCAGTGGCAATCTTTTTTGGGGGGGGCGGGGGGTGTGGCGGACGGAGTCTCGCTCTGTCGCCAAGGCTGGAGTACAGTGGCATGATCTCAGCTCACTGCAACCTCTGCCTCCCATGTTCGAGTGATTCTCCTGCCTCAGCCTCCCGAGTAGCTGGGATTACAGGCACGTGTCACCGAGCCGGGCTTATTTTTGTATTTTTAGTAGAGATGGAGTTTCCTCATGTTATCCAGGCTGGTCTCGAACTCCTGACATCAGGTGATCCACCTGCCTTGGGCTCCCAAAGTGCTGGGATTACAGGCGTGAGCCACTACACCAGGCCAGCAGCAATAAATTTTTTAAAAGATAGTATTTACAATAGCAAACAAGAAATACATCTAATGAATGATACGCAAACAAAAATTGTAATACTTTTGTATACATGACGTATTTTCAAAACTAAAAAAAAAACTGGCCAGGTGTGGTGGCTCTCACGTCTGTAATCCCAGCATTTAGGGAGGCCAAGGCGGGCGGATCATCTGAGGTCAGGAGTTCAAGACCAGCCTGGTAACATGGTGAAATCCTGTCTCTACTAAAAATACAAAAGTTAGCCAGGAGTGGTGGCGGGCGCCTGTAATCCCAGCTACTCGGGAGGCTGAGGCAGGAGAATTGCTTGAACCCGGGAGGCAGAGGTTGCAGTGAGACAAGACCGTATCATTGCACTCCAGCCTAGGCAACAAGAGCAAAACTCTGTCTCAAAAAAAATTTTTTTTTAATTTAAAGATTATACAAAAATATCTTAGAACTCTAGCTGCTTCCTGCATACCACAGTACTATCAGTCCTGAGTACAGATCCTTGCATGTGCTAAGAACCACACACACCTTTAGCCACAACTGTCTCAGGCTCAACGACCCTGTGACACAGAAAAAGTGCCCTTACCTTCCCATCAGCCGTCACAGCAAAGAGGGTCTGCTCCCCTCCGATTAACTGCACGGGTCTGAGAGTTGCGAGGGCTTCACAGGGAGTGGGAACTTTGACTTTTGCACCTTCAATGCCCCCGAGCTGGCCCCTATGATTATGTCCCCATCCATAAATTGTTCCACTGCCACCAGCAGAGAGAGTCCAGTCATCTGGTCGCCTACAACAAACATCAAGTGAGCATTTGCCATGGGAAAGAACAACGCACACGGCCTCTCGCGCTCTTGATCGACATTACTGCTTGTTTCTAATAGAATAACCTGTTCAGGCCATGCGCGGTGGCTCAAGCCTGTAATCCCAGCACTTTGGGAGGCCGAGACGGGCAGATCACGAGGTCAGGAGATAGAGACCATCCTGGCTAACACGGTGAAACCCCGTCTCTACTAAAAAATACAAAAAAACGGCCGGGCGCGGTGGCTCAAGCCTGTAATCCCAGCACTTTGGGAGGCCGAGACGGGCGGATCACGAGGTCAGGAGATCGAGACCATCCTGGCTAATACGGTGAAACCCCGTCTCTACTAAAAAATACAAAAAACTAGCCGGGCGACGAGGCGGGCGCCTGTAGTCCCAGCTACTCGGGAGGCTGAGACAGGAGAATGGCGTGAACCCGGGAGGCGGAGCTTGCAGTGAGCTGAGATCTGGCCACTGCACTCCAGCCTGGGTGACAGAGCGAGACTCCGTCTCAAAAAAAAAACAAAAACAAAAACAAAAACAAAAAACAAAACAAAACAAAACAAAACAAAAAAAAAACTAGCCGGGCGAGGTGGCGGGCGCCTGTAGTCCCAGCTACTCGGGAGGCTGAGGCAGGAGAATGGCGTGAACCCGGGGGGGCGGAGCTTGCAGTGAGCTGAGATCCAGCCACTGCACCCCAGCCTGGGCGACAGAGCAAGACTCTGTCTCAAAAAAAAAAAAAGAATAACCTGTTCATCCACTGCACAAGCTGCTCATCTTGCTCTCTCTTAAAAACGTCGTGGCTCTCATGCAGAACATCCATGTTTTCGCTGTCTGCCATTAATTCACGAATTTTCTTAGCCACCTAAACAAAATTATTATGATGTTACAAATCAAACACTCATCTCAACAAAATAGGTAAATACTAAGGAAAGACAGAAAGAATCCCTGCCTGAAAATCTGAGGGAAGAGCAACACTGCAATGTTACGGCTCATGGGCAAAGCCAATAATGACTGCATCAAGTCTAACATATTAATAATGTCTAGACAGTATCAATCTATCTGTATTTTACTAAAAATAAACTTTAACTGAAATTCACAGTGACAGTTGACTCACTTTCACCTATTTGTTATTTTCTTTGACATTCCTTGGCAAGCGAAATTTTTCTGTGTCTCATAATATTGGCATCTTTTTACACTATAGCCAAAGAATGTTTTCGCATCCCAAAAGTGATTCCAAAATATCATGCAATACCTCATCAAGAAACAGACGGGGCAACGGTGTTCTTTTGTCAAGGGCCACAGCAACGCGGGAGGCCATGCAGTACCTCCGGAACCACGCCCACTTGTGTGTCTCGGCACAGCAAGGGAGAGTGTCCAGCTCCAGGTCACAAGCAAGAGCTACCAGTACCTGCAGGCATCGAAAATGACAAACACAGGGACACTCAGAAATGCAGTGAACAGGCCAAGGTTTCTGTCACTCCTTCCGCAGGACCTCCTATTCCAGGATGACTGCCATGGGCACAGCAAGGATACGGCCACCATCAGTGATGTGGAGATAGATCTCTGACCGTTCCTAGCCACCTGCCATAGAACAACTCTTGTTGCCTGCCATTAAGTGACAAGAACACCTGTGCATCTCAAGGCATGCTAACGGTGACAGGCTTATGGTTTAAGGGTTTAGATAACACGATCATTTCTTGAGATTTTTTTCATATTTGACTTCAGCAATACCTACAGCTGCCCTCAGAGGCCTAAAACACACACACTGCACATGACAGCTCTCAGTGGCTCTTTCAGTCAAATAGCTCTATTGTCCCTTTAAAAAATAAGTCAAACATTACCTTAAAGAATGGGCTGTGGAGCAGCTGTTTGCCACCCCTCACAATAGGATCTTCATATTCAAACTGCCTCTGCAAAGCTTCTGGAAGACCTTTCACCAAAGCAGCAAGAGCACTACCTGTAAAACTCTAAGAAACAACAGAACAGTATTCCATCACAGGAATCCAGGCTGCAGGGGAGGGTGACCATTTGTTTCTATGGTCAAATGTTTTATTATGTTGGTACTATTTCTTCTAAAAAACAAAAAAAGCTTATCGAAATTCTCAAGTAGGAAAAAAGCTAAAAGAACATAAACACTAAAATAAAAAAGAGGAGTCTGAAGACTCATCTCAGAATGTTTGTTTACACTGATTTCAGTACATCCGCTTCCAGAGAAACAGTCCCTCTCTGGCCCACAAATGCTGCCTGTCTCCTCCCATGGGTAGGATCAAAAGGGACTACGTTAGTCAGCAAAATACAGGGGAGGCCGTCAGTTAGCCTCATTGTAAAGTCCAATCAACACAATCCTGTGTTCACAGCTGTCCACAGATTTTCACAAAATCAAAGTCCAACCTGAACTCAGTATACACTGCAACTGCGCAAAGTCTGGATTCTCGAGACCAAGGTCTCCTTATACTTTTTCTTTTTTTTTTTTTTTTTTTTTGAGATGGAATCTTGCTCTGTCACCCAGGCTGGAGTGCAGTGGCACCACCTCGGCTCACTCCAACCTCCACCTCCTGGGTTCACGCCATTCTCTTGCCTCAGCCTCCCCAGTAGCTGGGACTATAGGCGCCCGCCACTACGCCCGGCTAATTTTTTGTATTTTTAGTAGAGACAGGGTTTCACCGTGTTAGCCAAGATGGTCTCGATCTCCTGACCTCGTGATCCGCCCGCCTCAGCCTCCCAAAGTGCTGGGATTACAGGCGTGAGCCACTGCGCCCGGCCCAAGGCCTCCTTTTTCTTATGTGAAATTCCCCAACTCTTCTCAATGATTTAGAGGTTTAGACTACGAAAGCAACATTTTATTCCCCAAGGGTCACAAATCTAGAAATTGTACTAGAATGCTCCATACCAAAGCTCTTGTTTCCCCATCATTTTCTCCAAGCAGCCTATTTATGTTAATTGACTGCCCAAATTCAGTTGTAAGCAGCTTCCTCAACCTCTGAAGGGCCCACATTCTGTGACTGGCAGCTGAAATGAGCAGAGAGAAAGTATCAGAAGTCTGAGGGTTTCTTCCAAGTAGGAAGACAGGTGTAACTGTAACAGTGCCATTTACCTAGGGCACTCAGCTGTGCACACGCCGCCAGCGAGGCCGCAAGGCGAGGGACAATGCTTCTGTTGGAGGCAAGGTTGAGTCGGAAGTCTAACAGACACGTCACCAAGTCCATGGATGGGCAGGAGAGGACGCAGCGGTCCGAGAGGAGTTCCTTAGGGCCTGTGAATGAGCACTGTGAACATCCCCGTGTTTCACAAGCTACGGACCACCCCATAAGAAGCCAACGAACAAGGGCGGCTCCACCCAGCCCCACCCACCAGAAGGCAACAGCTGGTGTGCCCACGCATGCCGCTGCGAGTCGGTGAGCCTCGCTCTTCACACTCACTCTTCCACTATAAACCAAAAGCCTTGAGAACTGCACCAGCAACAACTCCTTCCACACCAGGTGAGGAGGAGTGTCAGCCTGACAGCTGGACAGCTGGGATAGTTCTCTGTGTTCTGTTCCACGCCTCAGTGGGGCCTGTGGGAGCACTCACTCCAACACAGCAGAAGGCAGGCCGTCAGGCACTACGTGGAAATGTGCACGTGTCCGTGTTGCTCCAAAAACAATCCACGGCCAGTCATCTAACCGTGGTGGCCAGAAGCCCCTCCCTTACCAGCAGCTGGCATGATGGGATAGACGGTGAAGCGCCAGCCCCAGCCATTCACAGACCCATCGCTGATGAACTTCCACTTTAACTCATCCCCCGGGATGCGCAGCTCGCTGGACCAGTCGGACCACTCTCGGCCTGGAGGAGGAAAGCGCACCCCGGGGTTAGCTTCACCCCACCATCCAATCAACACAAACCTTAGACACAAAGCAGAAGGATTTCCGCCACGTGTGAAGAGCTATTTCCTCCAGTCCACGCTCTCCCAAGCTGAAGTGCACAGGGACACATCACTCTTGGGATTCACATTTTAATACACACCATTCTTCAGCAAACACTCATTCAGCCCCTGTACCAGGTACCCAGCAAACTGAGGGCAGGCGGGAGGCACTGCCCTGGCAGAAGCCACCACCCAGTGGGGAAATGACCCCACACAGCCAGGATACAGTGAGTGGCCTCCGGGTCTCCAGCACACACCAGGCCAGGGGCCATGGGGATGTTCCCTGGGAAAGCTCTGATACAAGCAGGTGGCCAGGCAGCAGAAGGAAGAACCCTAGCTGTCCCAACAAAGGGCCCACGTGTGTGGTTCAGCACGGCCCAGAGGAGGCCGCCCTCGAGGGAGCAGAGGGCCTGGCTGCTGTGGACAGGAGCGGTGGTGCATTACAGCATCTCAGAAGGCCAAGAGAACCCCGCTAGATTTCTGCTTCAGAAGGCCCATCTGGCAGCAGCTCAGGGATGGCCCATAAGGACTTTCTGCTGGATGCAGAAAAACTGTCATATCCAACAACACTACTGAAAACGACACTGGCAGACATCTGTCAAAGCACCAGAAAAACACACGCCCACCGAGACCAGGCCACTTCATGCAAAGCTTTACCTAACTAAGTAATGCCATGTGAATAAAGCTTTCCTGGGACACAGCCACGCCCATTCACTGGCATCCAGTCTGCATGTTGTTATGACAAAGGCTGCATTACCTGGCCCTTTACAGGAAATACTTGAGATGAAGGATAAAGAGGTCTTAAAAGGTGCAAACACACTCCTGCACTGCCAATTCTAAAATACTCGGTAAAACAGCATTTCACAAACCCCCCCCAGATGTCCTCATCTGCGCCCGCTGGCTTCATGGAGCCTAGTAGCAAAGACAAGCCAGACACATGGCTGCCTCCATCTACATACAGAAGTCACTCCACACATGGCCATGCCCTCACTGTAGCCAGTAAGAAACAAACCCCTTGAAGAAGCTCTGTAGTATGCCAACCATGATCTCGCACAAGCCCTGGCACCCCACCCATCTCCAGCACCTTCTGCAACTGTCTGGTGAGGTAGAGCCCATCCGACAGGGATATGGTGCACATATCACAGACAATTACTGTATTTTAAAGTATGGGGAAGAGGCAAGCAAACCTGTGTTTCATAGCTGAATAGCGTTTTATCCCTTCCTCAAGACTTCCATGAGAATACAGTAGCAGCATTCTGTCCTACAAATGTGAAGGTTTGTGTCTACGGAGACACAGGTGGGCAGATGATGCCCTGCTCAACCTCCTGTCCTTACCTGACCGCACGGAGACAATCCTGGCTCAGCCTCCTGTCCTTACCTGACCGCACGGAGACGATCCTGTTGACGCCGTCCATGATTGTGAGAGGGTCATGGCGCCTCTCCGTGGAGCACTGCCGGTCAAATTCTACCCTGAGTCCTTCTGCACCTGGAGGACAGGAGAACACAAAACATAGCAACCACTTCAGATCAGCACCCAAAGTAGAAACAGTGCACTAAGGAGAAAGAGTGAAACTAAAACCACGTTTAACAGTGAATGAACAACAGAAAGTCAGAAAGAACTGGCCTCAAAGACAAGCATCTCAGACTACCTGCCCCTTTCCCCAGCTCATCCTCACTGAAGATCATGTCTGTGGACTGGAAGGCCAGAAAACACTTCCACTTGGCCAATCTGTTTTGTGCTGTCACTCCTGGGCAGACTTTCCCACTGCAGCCCCACTCCCCGACCAAGCTTTACAGCGAAGCTCACACTGAGCAGGGGCTCCGGGAATGCCCAAACTGCAGCCCAGTCAGACGGCAGTTGTGGGTCACCTGGGGAGTGAGGAGCACCTCAACTCCTGGCATGTGCAGAGAACTGGAGAATCGCTTGGTGTGGAGAACCCGCACATCTGGTGTGACAGGTGTGCGAGCAGAGGCACAAGAGTTTTCCTTCAGGCTGGAAGATCTTTAAGGTCTAGCAGAGGATGGCAGTGAGGGGCCAGGCAAGAGGTAGGCGGGGAAGGAAGGAAGAAGGAAGGATGTGGGGCAGGGCTCAGGTCCTCTCCCACGGTTACAGGGTTGAGAGGCTCGGACTGGTTTTAAGATACTATCTCTGGATGCTCTGTTGGGGGCTGATTCTGGGGAGACCACAGGAGGTGGGGAGTGGAAGCAGGAATACAGGGAGGCAGCTAGGATGTGACTGCTGGGATGATAAACCGGGTGAGACCCCACGGTGCTCTAGCCCAGAATGTCTACAGTTAGGGAGAAATGGTTGAATTTGGAATATATTTTAAAAAGCAGAGAAAACAGGATTTGTTGGTGGACTGGATATAAAGCGAGAGAGAAACAGAAGAGAAAAAGGGCCACAAGATTTTCGTCTTTTCGTCTAGACAAATGTTGACCAGGAATATCCTTTGTTCTTTAAATTTCTTTCTTTCTTTTTTTTTTTTTTTTTTTCTTGAGACGGAGTCTCGCTCTATCGCCCAGGCTGGAGTGCAGTGGCCGGATCTCAGCTCACTGCAAGCTCCGCCTCCCGGGTTGACGCCATTCTCCTGCCTCAGCCTCCCGAGTAGCTGGGACTACAGGCGCCTGCCACCTCGCCCGGCTAGTTTTTTATATTTTTTTTTTTAGTAGAGACGGGGTTTCACCGTGTTAGCCAGGATGGTCTCGATCTCCTGACCTCGTGATCCACCCGTCTCGGCCTCCCAAAGTGCTGGGATTACAGGCTTGAGCCCGGCCTGTTCTTTAAATTTCTATCATGAAGTAATACTTAAAGTTTAAAAACGCTTTTCTGGGCCAGATGTAGTGGTACACGCCTGTAATCCCAGCACTTTGGGAGACCAAGGCAGCCAGCTTGCTTGAGCTCAGGAGTTCAAGACAGGCCTGGACAACATGGTGAAATCCTTTCTCTACATAAAATTTTTAAAATTAGCTGGACACGGCCTATAGTCCCAGTTACTCAGGAGGCTAAGGAGGGGGGATCACCTGAGTCCAGAGGTTGGGGCTATAGTGAGCCAAGATCGTACCACTGTACCCCAACCTGGGAGACAAAGTGACAAATCTTTTCTGAATCTCACCTCATTCTAAAAGTTCAAGAAAAATGATTTCACATAAAAATGAGCAAGATAAAAGTATAAGACCAAATACAATAAAAAGTTATTGTAAGAAAAAGGGAATAGGCTGGGCACAGTGGCTCACACCTGTAATTCTCAACACTTTGGGAGGCCCAGCTGGGAGAATCGCTTGAGCCCAGGAGTTTGAGACAAGACTGGGCAACACAGAGAGACTCGTCTCCACAAAAAATAAAAATAAGTTAACCATGCATGGTGGCACAAGCCTGTAGTCCCAGCTTCTCAGAAGGCTGATGGGGAAGGATGGCTTGAGCCTGGGAGGTCGAGGCTGCAGTGAGTCAGAATCATGCCACTGCACTGCAGCCTGGGTGTCAGAGCAAGACTCTGTCTCCAGAAAAAAAAAAGTGAGAATAAGGAACAAAATAACATCCCTATAGGCAATAAAAGCAGGCCAGAAAGATATGCCCACTAAACACATCAATCCTGATCCTTTCAAAACAAATGGAGTGAAATTAGAAAAATGATACAAGACATGAAAGAACCACATAAATCAGACAGGAAAACCAAAAAATTAAATAAAGCTGAAGACAGAATTACAATGAAAACAAAACTACATTCCAATGGAGACTAAAACAGAGTATAAAATCAAATAAATACAGCAGATGTGACCTTAAGACAAATAGGAAAAAAGGAGAAAATTGTTCAGAAGTAAAAGGTACTTGAAAGAGAAAGTAACCAACATTAACTCTAAAAGGCATGAACTATCCAATGCATGGATAGTTTTCTAGGGACTAAGTGTCCCTAGAAAAGACTGCTAAGCAAGGTTACAGAACAAACACTGCAGATTGTAACTCAAGAGAATGTCCTGCAAAACAGACTTGGGACGACAGACTAAAGGAGCACCACTCACCCGAGAACATCACTGAGAACGGCCGCGCAAAGGCACATTCTAGTAAAATCACTGAAAAAACGCACGCAGCTTCTCACAGAGAACACCAAGAACGGCCGCGCGGACACACATTCTAGTGAAATCACCGAGAAAACACGCGGCTTCTCACCAAAAACATCACCGGGCTTCTCACCGAGAACATCACTGAGAACGGCCCCGCAGGCACACACTCTGGAAAAATCACCAAGAAAACACACGCGGCTTCTCACAGAGAACATCACCAAGAACGGCCCCGCGGGCGCACAATCCGGGAAGGTCACCGAGAAAACACACGCGGCTTCTCACCAGGAACATCACCGAGAACATGCGACAAACGCACATTCTAGTAAAATTACCAAAAAAACACACGCAACTTCTAACTGGGAACATTGCCGAGAACAGCCACACGAACGCACATTCTAGTAAAATTACTAAAAAAACACACACAACTTCTAACTGGGAACATCGCCGAGAACAGCCACACGAACGTACATTCTAGTAAAATTACCAAAAAAACACACACAACTTCTAACTGGGAACATTGCCGAGAACAGCCACACGAACGCACATTCTAGTAAAATTACTGAAAAAACACACACAACTTCTAACTGGGAACATCGCCGAGAACAGCCGCACGAACGCACATTCTAGTAAAATTACTGAAAAACACACACAACTTCTAACTGGGAACATTGCCGAGAACAGCCACACGAACGCACATTCTAGTAAAATTACTAAAAAAAAAACACGCAACTTCTAACTGGGAACATCGCCGAGAACAGCCACACGAACGTACATTCTAGTAAAATTACCAAAAAAACACACACAACTTCTAACTGGGAACATTGCCGAGAACAGCCACACGAATGCACATTCTAGTAAAATTACTGAAAAAACACACACAACTTCTAACTGGGAACATTGCCGAGAACAGCCACACGAACGCACATTCTAGTAAAATTAACAAGAAAACACACACAACTTCTAACTGGGAACATCGCCGAGAACAGCCACACGAACGCACATTCTAGTAAAATTAACAAGAAAACACACGCAACTTCTAACTGGGAACATCGCCGAGAACAGCCACACGAACGCACATTCTAGTAAAATTAACAAGAAAACACACACAACTTCTAACTGGGAACATCGCCGAGAACAGCCACACGGACGTACATTCTAGTAAAATTACCAAAAAAACACACACAACTTCTAACTGGGAACATCGCCGAGAACAGCCACACGAACGCACATTCTAGTAAAATTAACAAGAAAACACACACAACTTCTAACTGGGAACATCGCCGAGAACAGCCACACGGACGTACATTCTAGTAAAATTACCAAAAAAACACACACAACTTCTAACTGGGAACATCGCCGAGAACAGCCACACAAACGCACATTCTAGTAAAATTACTGAAAAAACACACACAACTTCTAACTGGGAACATCGCCGAGAACAGCCACACGAACGCACATTCTAGTAAAATTACTGAAAAAACACACACAACTTCTAACTGGGAACATTGCCGAAAACAGCCACACGAACGCACATTCTAGTAAAATTAACAAGAAAACACACACAACTTCTAACTGGGAACATCGCCGAGAACAGCCACACGAACGTACATTCTAGTAAAATTACTGAAAAAACACACACAACTTCTAACTGGGAACATTGCCGAAAACAGCCACACGAACGCACATTCTAGTAAAATTAACAAGAAAACACACACAACTTCTAACTGGGAACATCGCCGAGAACAGCCACACGAACGTACATTCTAGTAAAATTACCAAAAAAACACACGCAACTTCTAACTGGGAACATCGCCGAGAACAGCCACACGAACGCACATTCTAGTAAAATTACTGAAAAAACACACACAACTTCTAACTGGGAACATCGCCGAGAACAGCCACACGAACGCACATTCTAGTAAAATTACTGAAAAAACACACACAACTTCTAACTGGGAACATCGCCGAGAACAGCCACACAAACGCACATTCTAGTAAAATTAACAAGAAAACACACACAACTTCTAACTGGGAACATCGCCGAGAACAGCCACACGAACGTACATTCTAGTAAAATTACCAAAAAAACACACACAACTTCTAACTGGGAACATCGCCGAGAACAGCCACACGAACGCACATTCTAGTAAAATTACCAAAAAAACACACACAACTTCTAACTGGGAACATTGCCGAGAACAGCCACACGAACGCACATTCTAGTAAAATTACTGAAAAAACACACACAACTTCTAACTGGGAACACTGCCGAGAACAGCCACACGAACGCACATTCTAGTAAAATTAACAAGAAAACACACACAACTTCTAACTGGGAACATCGCCGAGAACAGCCACATGAACGCACATTCTAGTAAAATTACTGAAAAAACACACACAACTTCTAACTGGGAACATCGCCGAGAACAGCCACACGAACGCACATTCTAGTAAAATTACTGAAAAAACACACACAACTTCTAACTGGGAACATCGCCGAGAACAGCCACACGAACGCACATTCTACTAAAATTACTGAAAAAACACACACAACTTCTAACTGGGAACATCGCCGAGAACAGCCACACGAACGCACATTCTACTAAAATTACTGAAAAAACACACACAACTTCTAACTGGGAACATCGCCGAGAACAGCCACACGAACGCACATTCTAGTAAAATTACTGAAAAAACACACACAACTTCTAACTGGGAACATCGCCGAGAACAGCCACACGAACGCACATTCTAGTAAAATTACTGAAAAAACACACACAACTTCTAACTGGGAACATCGCCGAGAACAGCCACACGAACGCACATTCTAGTAAAATTACTGAAAAAACACACACAACTTCTAACTGGGAACATCGCCGAGAACAGCCACACGAACGCACATTCTAGTAAAATTACTGAAAAAACACACACAACTTCTAACTGGGAACATCGCCGAGAACAGCCACACTGAACGCACATTCTAGTAAAATTACTGAAAAAACACACACAACTTCTAACTGGGAACATCGCCGAGAACAGCCACACGAACGCACATTCTAGTAAAATTACTGAAAAAACACACACAACTTCTAACTGGGAACATTGCCGAGAACAGCCACACGAACGCACATTCTAGTAAAATTACTGAAAAAACACACACAACTTCTAACTGGGAACATCGCCGAGAACAGCCACACGAACGCACATTCTAGTAAAATTACTGAAAAACACACACAACTTCTAACTGGGAACATCGCCGAGAACAGCCACACGAACGCACATTCTAGTAAAATTACTGAAAAAACACACACAACTTCTAACTGGGAACATCGCCGAGAACAGCCACACGAACGCACATTCTAGTAAAATTACTGAAAAACACACACAACTTCTAACTGGGAACATCGCCGAGAACAGCCACACGAACGCACATTCTAGTAAAATTACAAGAAAACACACACAACTTCTAACTGGGAACATCGCCGAGAACAGCCACACGAACGCACATTCTAGTAAAATTACAAAAAACACACACACAACTTCTAACTGGGAACATCGCCGAGAACAGCCACACGAACGCACATTCTAGTAAAATTACTGAAAAACACACACAACTTCTAACTGGGAACATCGCCGAGAACAGCCACACGAACGCACATTCTAGTAAAATTACTGAAAAAACACACACAACTTCTAACTGGGAACATCGCCGAGAACAGCCACACGAACGCACATTCTAGTAAAATTACAAAAAACACACACAACTTCTAACTGGGAACATCGCCGAGAACAGCCACACGAACGCACATTCTAGTAAAATTACAAAAAAACACACACAACTTCTAACTGGGAACATCGCCGAGAACAGCCACACGAACGCACATTCTAGTAAAATTACAAAAAACACACACAACTTCTAACTGGGAACATGCCGAGAACAGCCACACGAACGCACATTCTAGTAAAATTACTGAAAAAACACACACAACTTCTAACTGGGAACACTGCCGAGAACAGCCACACGAACGCACATTCTAGTAAAATTAACAAGAAAACACACACAACTTCTAACTGGGAACATCGCCGAGAACAGCCACATGAACGCACATTCTAGTAAAATTACTGAAAAAACACACACAACTTCTAACTGGGAACATCGCCGAGAACAGCCACACGAACGCACATTCTAGTAAAATTACTGAAAAAACACACACAACTTCTAACTGGGAACATCGCCGAGAACAGCCACACGAACGCACATTCTACTAAAATTACTGAAAAAACACACACAACTTCTAACTGGGAACATCGCCGAGAACAGCCACACGAACGCACATTCTACTAAAATTACTGAAAAAACACACACAACTTCTAACTGGGAACATCGCCGAGAACAGCCACACGAACGCACATTCTAGTAAAATTACTGAAAAAACACACACAACTTCTAACTGGGAACATCGCCGAGAACAGCCACACGAACGCACATTCTAGTAAAATTACTGAAAAAACACACACAACTTCTAACTGGGAACATCGCCGAGAACAGCCACACGAACGCACATTCTAGTAAAATTACTGAAAAAACACACACAACTTCTAACTGGGAACATCGCCGAGAACAGCCACACGAACGCACATTCTAGTAAAATTACTGAAAAAACACACACAACTTCTAACTGGGAACATCGCCGAGAACAGCCACATGAACGCACATTCTAGTAAAATTACTGAAAAAACACACACAACTTCTAACTGGGAACATTGCCGAGAACAGCCACACGAACGCACATTCTAGTAAAATTACTGAAAAACACACACAACTTCTAACTGGGAACATTGCCGAGAACAGCCACACGAATGCACATTCTAGTAAAATTACTGAAAAAACACACACAACTTCTAACTGGGAACATCGCCGAGAACAGCCACACGAACGCACATTCTACTAAAATTACTGAAAAAACACACACAACTTCTAACTGGGAACATCGCCGAGAACAGCCACGCGAACGCACATTCTAGTAAAATTACTGAAAAAACACACACAACTTCTAACTGGGAACATCGCCGAGAACAGCCACACGAACGCACATTCTAGTAAAATTACTGAAAAACACACACAACTTCTAACTGGGAACATTGCCGAGAACAGCCACACGAACGCACATTCTAGTAAAATTACTGAAAAAACACACACAACTTCTAACTGGGAACATCGCCGAGAACAGCCACGCGAACGCACATTCTAGTAAAATTACTGAAAAAACACACACAACTTCTAACTGGGAACATCGCCGAGAACAGCCACACGAACGCACATTCTAGTAAAATTACTGAAAAACACACACAACTTCTAACTGGGAACATTGCCGAGAACAGCCACACGAATGCACATTCTAGTAAAATTACTGAAAAAACACACACAACTTCTAACTGGGAACATCGCCGAGAACAGCCACACGAACGCACATTCTAGTAAAATTAACAAGAAAACACACACAACTTCTAACTGGGAACATCGCCGAGAACAGCCACACGAACGCACATTCTAGTAAAATTACTGAAAAACACACACAACTTCTAACTGGGAACATCGCCGAGAACAGCCACACGAACGCACATTCTAGTAAAATTACTGAAAAACACACACAACTTCTAACTGGGAACATCGCCGAGAACAGCCACACGAACGCACATTCTAGTAAAATTACTGAAAAACACACACAACTTCTAACTGGGAACATCGCCGAGAACAGCCACACGAACGCACATTCTAGTAAAATTACTGAAAAACACACACAACTTCTAACTGGGAACATCGCCGAGAACAGCCACACGAACGCACATTCTAGTAAAATTACTGAAAAACACACACAACTTCTAACTGGGAACATCGCCGAGAACAGCCACACAAACGCACATTCTAGTAAAATTACTGAAAAAACACACACAACTTCTAACTGGGAACATCGCCGAGAACAGCCACGCGAACGCACATTCTAGTAAAATTACTGAAAAACACACACAACTTCTAACTGGGAACATCGCCGAGAACAGCCACGCGAACGCACATTCTAGTAAAATTACTGAAAAAACACACACAACTTCTAACTGGGAACATCGCCGAGAACAGCCACACGAACGCACATTCTAGTAAAATTACTGAAAAACACACACAACTTCTAACTGGGAACATTGCCGAGAACAGCCACACGAATGCACATTCTAGTAAAATTACTGAAAAAACACACACAACTTCTAACTGGGAACATCGCCGAGAACAGCCACACGAACGCACATTCTAGTAAAATTAACAAGAAAACACACACAACTTCTAACTGGGAACATCGCCGAGAACAGCCACACGAACGCACATTCTAGTAAAATTACTGAAAAACACACACAACTTCTAACTGGGAACATTGCCGAGAACAGCCACACGAACGCACATTCTAGTAAAATTACTGAAAAACACACACAACTTCTAACTGGGAACATCGCCGAGAACAGCCACACGAACGCACATTCTAGTAAAATTACTGAAAAAACACACACAACTTCTAACTGGGAACATTGCCGAGAACAGCCACGCGAACGCACATTCTAGTAAAATTACTGAAAAACACACACAACTTCTAACTGGGAACATTGCCGAGAACAGCCACACGAACGCACATTCTAGTAAAATTACTGAAAAACACACACAACTTCTAACTGGGAACATTGCCGAGAACAGCCACACGAACGCACATTCTAGTAAAATTACTGAAAAAACACATGGGACTTCTAAGGGGAAAAGACGTTATCATTTTCACATTTTCACAGAGGAAAAAGACGTGACCCAAGGTTTTAATACCCAGAAAAACTACCTTTCAAATTCAAAGGACAAAAACTCTTGTGGACAAGTCTGATCTCAGGGGCTAATGAGGAATTCAGTAGAGTGCACTTCAGACCCCACAAGGACCAGTCAGTAAAACTAAGACTTGAAGACTGAAAGAAAGTATAGTATGTAACAGCTATTATGCTCTTGTAGATGCGGTATAATTATTTTAATAAATTTGAGGAAATTAGGGCATATTCTAAGATTTTTAAGAATTTCAGTAATTATACTGATGTTGACAGTATTGAAATTATATCCTAAGTCTGTCATATATGCAATGTGGTTACGTAAAGCAAATGAAAAATCAGGAGATATTTTATCAAACACTATCTTGGAACCAGCATTTGATATGGAAGAAAAGAGAGGCAGATGTAACAGAAGAAGTACAGACCTTGTACTTTTGAATTTGAGTAGAAGGAATCAGCACATTAATTAGTCAGGCGAGGTGGCATGAGCCTGTACTCCTAGCTACTCAGGAGGCTGAGGCAGGAGGATCACTTGAGCCCAGGAATTTGAGGCTACAGTGAGCTATAACTGCACTACTGCACTCCAGCCTGGGTGACAGAGCAAGATCCTGTCTCTAAACAAATAAATACATAAATAAAACATACAAAATAAATAAAAGAAAAATATTTTTAAGTATCAGTATGGACTCAAAAGAATCCAGGGCAGATCCCAGGTGAAGAGTGGCAACCTACAAAAAACCAAGGTCACCGTGTTCAGACTGCCTGGACGCTACCAAAGACAACCGGAATCACTCAGGAGCCACACTGAAGAGGCTGCCACTGTCTAGAAACAGGATAATCTCAGCTTTAACAAAGATAATCACAATAAAGTAAAACAATCACATATGTTTCAATCCATGAGTTCATAACAATATTTTAAAAAAAGGTCACCTTCAAGAAATGATAGGAAACCAATTCATTCTCTGGTAAACAGAAGGAAGAATCAAGCTTTTGTCTTTCTCAGGCAAACAGCACCTTGGGCAACCAACTATAGGATGAGGGGAAATATCTCTTTATAAGAAAGTATTCCAGCTAATAAATAAGCAAGAGATGATTCCACCAGAATAGTACCATTTTAGTCCACTGTGGGCCAACGGCCTCGGGTGCTAATAAGCCTCAGGGGCTGCTGATGTCACAAAAGAAAGACAGGCAGGCAGGAGGGGCCTGCTGAGGCTGAGTCACAGCCACTAAGGAGCTGGCGAAAGGGGTGGAACTTATGGGCCTCCGAATCAGGCAGCACCTGGCAGAAGGACGGGACTGAGGAACACACTGAACAGCAGCACGCGTGTCCAGTCAGCAGGTTCAGGCTGCAGAGAAGCCTGCCGGATCAAAGGCCAGGGCCTCAGTGATTTTCTTCTTAATAATTTTTCTTGAGTTGTTAAAAAAAAAAAGGTACACACATGGGTAACAGAAGCTGTCCAGAGATGCAAGTCAGTGATGGCTCAACGTCAGGACAGCATCACTCAGAGGGATGTCAGGGGACAGGCTGAGGGCTTCCGGAATCTGCCACAGGTTACGTCTAGACCTGGGTCATGATGACTAGGGCGTCTGCCTGATTATCATGACGCTAAACATTTACTTTGTGTGACTTTCTGTATGATTTATTGTGCAAAAGAAGTTTGTTAGAAAAGGGGAGAAAAGTGATTCTGAAGCAATTCTGTATCTTCTTTTTATAAAACGGAGGCGGCTGTTTCTACTGAAGCAATTAGAGAATCACACCGTTCTGAAGGCGGAAACGCTGCAGCTCCTCCCTGGGGCCGGCCCCGTACCTGGTATCTTCACGGTGCCGCTGGTGGAGGTGTCGTCGGTGTAAGGGTGGCTGCTCTCCACCACCACAGGCTGAGAAGAGAGGCGGCCGCTCTGTGAGTCTGTGGCCACATCCTCCAACTCGGTGACGCAGAGCTCCAACAGCATATCTGCCACCTGGGGAGGAAGCAAGGACATGAACGAAGGGGCCGACAGTTCCACACCTGGTCACCTGCATGCCACCTCTGTCTGTCCTGCTCCACAGCTCCACAAGGACAGGGTGGCCAACTGGAGGGCTTGGAGTTTGAGAAATTGAGTTCAAATCAGGGCTTGGCTTAGTTGCACATAAAACAGAGACAGCACAGAGCTTGAAAGGTGCTGTGAAGCTTAGAGATGATCTATATTAAAAAGTCGTTGGGGCCAGGCCTGGTGGCTCATGCCTGTAATCCCAGCACTTCGGGAGGCCGAGGCAGGCAGACCACCTGAGGTCGGGAGTTCAAGACCAGCCTGACCAACACGGAAAAAACCCATCTTTACTAAAAATACAAAATTAGCCAGGCATGGTGGCGCACGCCTGTAATCCTGGCTACTCAGGAGGTTGAGGCAGGAGAATCGCTTGAACCCGGGAGGCGGAGGTTGTGGTGAGCCAAGATCGCACCATTGCACCCCAGCCTGGGTGACCCAAGCAAGACTGTGTCTCCAAAAAAAAAAAAAAAAAAAAGTCACTGGGTGCAGTGCAGTGGCTCATGCCTGTAATACAAGCACTTTGGGAGGCTGAGGCAGGCAGATCACTTGAGGTGAGGAGTTCGAGACCAGCCTGGCCAATATGGTGAAACCCCACCTCTACTAAAAATACAAACAATGAGCCGGGGGTGGGGGCCTGTGCCTGTAGTCCCAGCTACTCAGGACGCTGAGACAGGAGAATTGCGTGAACTCAGGAGGTGAACATTGCAGAGCTAAGAATGCGCCACTGCACTCCAGCCTGATGGACAGAGAGAGGCTCCGTCTCAAAAAAAAAAGAAAAGAAAAAAAAGTAGTTGGAAGGCTCCCAACACACACAACACTTAACAGGTGCCAGCTGATCAGATGAAACACCGTGGTAACAACAGCTTCATTTCACACCAAGACACGATCACTTCCTAGTGAGGAAAGCTGGCCTCGGAAACCAAACTATCAAGGGAAGGAGCACCCAGAGGGTGAAAACGGCCACAATCCTAGAAGGCAGCGGAGCCCGGTGGGAGGGGCAGGAATCAGGAACCATCAAGCAGCCCAGGCCGGAGAGAGAGTCTGTGTGACACGAGGGACCACCGACCCCAACACGGCTGCCCCTCCTGACCCAGTACACTAGGGGTCAGACCCACGCCACATTCTCAACAATCCACAGTGTTCTTATTTTATTTTAAAAATTACTGGTGATTCACAATCACCAATTGTAACCTTTTACAATTAAGGTTAAGAGTGGTGATGATAACCTCTGTTATTTTTAAAAATAAATGAGAGAATATGTCATAATAGCGATAATCTATTAACCCCAAAATTTTTAATCCAGAAAAAATAAAATAAAATAAAACTAAATACTTTTTAGAAATAGACTATTCTTTTCTCTATTTTTCCTCATATGTAGGTAAGAAATAGCTTTGCTTAGTAAACATATTATTATATATTAATAACAAACTAATATCACTGTAATGTAGGCATAATTTAAAATCTAAATTTCTCTCTCTGAGTCCCAAATATCAGGTTAGAGCAGGACACAGAAATAGCCATCTTGCCAACCTGGCAAGGGCAGTATGAAAACGGCCGTATCCTTATTCCTGTCTCTCGTGGAACCTGGTTGAGTTACTGAAAGCAGATGTCGGCATCATCAAGCGCCCGTGTGCAGAGTTGACCAGGGGCTCTGGCCTTCAAAGGCTGCTCTGCCAAAGGCATCATCTGCAGAGGGGTCATGAGAGAGCTGGGGCTCAGAGCACTCAGGGTTCCAACCCATCTCTTCCACCTACCAGCAAAGTGAGTGTCCTCAAGCTGTAACAACCTCTCAGCCTCAGTTTCCTCGTCCATATATAAAGGTAACCCCTACCCTCTGTACTGAGAATGCGGGATGTGCATGGCAAAGGCTCAATTATTTTAAATTGAAGTTCTCATTCATACCCTTCCCTCTCACAAATGCAATAAACTTATGAAAAATAATAACAGTGCATAATTATGGCAATAGTTCTTCATGAATAGCAGATGAAGAAATAACAAGCGCCTAAAATATCCACCAAACCTTGGCTGTGCGTTCAAGACTGCTCAGCTCTACTTATGTGCTTTATCATTTTGGTGATCATGTAAGTTACTAAAATTTCTGACTATCAGAAGCTTTAACGTTCCAGAATTGCAGATAAAGGACTATGAACTTGCATTTAATGATTTTTTTAGAAAATCTAATTCTACTTAAAAACTTTAGAAGTTCCTTTAAAGAGAATACTCTTCTAACTAAAGCCAAAAATCATAATAGGCACAGAAACTGCCTAAACTAAGCGACAGAGTAAGACTTTCCTCCACCCAGAGAAAGGGATGAGGTATCTGTAGCCAGGAAGGACATCTCAGGCTCCCTGGCAGGGCAGAGCATGGCTGCTGATTGTGTTCTTAAGGAAGCCCACGGCCTTTAGGACTGATCAGTCCTATTTCTAAGACATAGTAATAAGACACTCACTTTATACTGCAGACCTACAGACCAGTTCAACAGCTACTAGCCACATGTGCCTCAAGTTGAGTGTTTTAAAACCTTCAGTTCCTCAGGTGCACTAGCCGTATTTCAGTGCTCAGTGTCATATGTGGCTGGTGCCAACAGTCCCAGATGGCTCCTGTCCAGAACATTTCCACAAGGACAGAGTCCTATGGACCCAGTGCTACCGAACATTAAAAACATTTTAAAGCTGTAATAGTTAAAATACCATAGTATTAGAGTCTAAAAAGTTTTGTAAATAGACCCAAATGCATACAGGAATTTAGAATATGATAAAACTAGTTTTTAAATCACCAGGGAAGAGAAGAATTGTTCAATAAATGATGTTAGGGCAACCGGTTTACCATCTAGGAAAAAAATAAAGTTGGATCCCTATTTTATTCTTACATCAAAATAAATCCCAGGTGCCTAAAAAATGTAAACAATACATGAAATCATAAAAAACTTAGAAGAAGGCCGGGCGTGGTGGCTCATGCCTGTAATCCCAGCACTTTGGAAGGCTGAGGTGGGTGGATCACTTGAGGTTAGCAGTTGGAGACCAGCTGGGCCAACATGGTGAAATCCTGTCTCAACTAAAAATACAAAAATTAGCCAGGCATCGAAGCACGCCTGTAATCCCAGCTACTCGGGGAACTGAGGCACAAGAATCACTTGATCCTGGGAGGCAGAGGTGATCCCAGGAGGCCGAGATCGTACCACCTCACTCCAGCCCTGGTGAAGGAGACTGTCTCAAAAAACTTAGAAGAAAATTTGGAAGAATTTATTTAAAACAATGTCACATAAGCAAGCATTTTTTTTTCAGCATAATACAAAACTCAGAAGGCATAAATGAAAAAACTGACAGATCTGATCATGTAATAATTAAAAATTTCTACATGGCAAAAAAATATCAAACTAATAACAAAAGATAAACTGGGGTGGAAACCGTAAGACATATGATAGAAAAGGGACTTAAAGAACTCTGACAAATCATTTTTAAAAAGATGCACAAATCAGGCCGGGCGCAGTGGCTCACACCTGTAATCCCAGCACTTTGGGAGGCCGAGGCAGGCAGAACACAAGGTCAGGAGATTGAGACCATCCTGGCTAACACCGTGAAACCCTGTCTCTACTAAAAATACAAAAAAGCTAGCCAGGCGTGGTGGTGGGCGCATGCAGTCCCAGCTACTCAGGAGGCTGAGGCAGGAGAATGGCGTGAACTCGGGAGGCGGAGGTTGCAGTGAGCCGAGATCGCACCACTGCACTTTTGCCTGAGTGACAGAGTAAGACCCCATCTCAAAAAAAAAAAAAAAAAAAAAGGATGCACAAATCAGTTGTAAAACAAGTAAAGGGGCCAGGCGCGATGGCTCACGCCTGTAATCCCAGCACTTTGGGAGGCCGAGGCAGGTGGATCAAGAGGTCAGGAGATCCAGACCATCCTGGCTAACACGGTGAAACCCCGTCTCTACTAAAAATACAAAAAAAATTAGCGGGGCGTGGTGGCGGGCGCCTGTAGTCCCAGCTACTCAGGAGGCTGAGGCAGGAGAATGGCGTGAACCTGGGAGGTGGAGCTTGCAGTGAGCCGAGATGGCGCCACCGCACTCCAGCCTGGGCGACAGAGCGAGACTCCGTCTCAAAAAAATAAACAACAAAAAACAGGTAAAGGATGTCACTGGGGTAAATACTAAAACGTTTTGTTCTAAAGGAGTGCTCCTAACCTGCTGTCTACTAGGATGAAACCCAGCACAAGATCACCGGTGATCTACAGCTGCTCTCCCTTGGAGAGGAGGTTGGCCCCATGTGGAGGAGGTAGGGTCAGACGGCCCCGCCCTCCCTGAGACTCACCTGCGGGTAGGCAGTCCCCATACCGGAAAGCACCGCAGACAGCACGTCCCTGCCCCTGTCCCCGGCCCGGCTGCACACCGACAGCTTGAGCAGGTCCACCACCACACGGGTGTCATCCGCAATCAGCAGACTGGTGAACTCATCCAAGGCCTGAGGCTCCAGACCTGCTGCTTTATTTTGGCTTTCAACATCCTAAGTCAAATGACATCCAACAATTAACATGAGGAATGATATGTTAAGAGATAAAGAGTCACCAGTTTACCCACAAACTCAGAGAACACATGAATACCAACGAGTAGGAAACTTGAAGGTGTTTAAGACCTTAAGAAAACAGATTAAGAAATGACGGCCCCTAAAATCTCCACCAAGCCATGTACTATGTTTTCAAGACCAATGAACTGTTGTATTACCAATAGCATTTATCAAAAAGGGATGGCTTAAGCTACAAAGAAATGACAATTTATTACAGGGTCCAAGTTTGGAGCCCAGGCAGATACTACAGGGGGAGTTTTGGAATGAAGCTGCATCCTGTATAATCTACCCATAAGGTAGGCTTGGAATTGTTTATAAACTACATTTGTATTCTATAATTGTATATATTTTGTCTAGATCCTCTCCATAATTCTTTCCTGGAATCTTATTTCAAATGACTCACTGGCACGTAACACGCTCTCCATAGTCTCTCTCTCCTTGGGTTCACTGAAAACATCATACTTAAAAGTCTTCTCATTACCACTCGTGTACTTCCCATTCCTGCCCTGTTAGCCTAAACATACTGCATCTTGATCCATCACCTCCTCTCCTTGTTTGCTATGAGCCAATTCGCAGCATCACTGCACCCCCAGCTCCCACCCCACGGAGGTGCCTTGCCCAGGATGGCCGCGCCCCCCCACCCCCACCCCGGCTTGTCGGCACACAGGAGCCTCCTGGAGGGCAGCATTGGGACTGAACTTGTGGAAAGTGGAAAGGCCCTTGTCAGAGCCAGGGACTCCCACCGCTTCTGACCCAGCATGGGAACCGCTGTGCCGAGCAGGAGTATGTCAACCCCTTCTCCTCCCCCAGGCACAGTCTGGCTCCCCAGAGGAAGAACAAGAGCCAGGGACGTGCCTCTTTTCTCTCCTGCTTTCTGGACCTCAGCAAATCCAGTGTGACTCTTTCCACAAACATAAACAAGCTGGGGGAAGGACAGCCCCACATGTTCCCCTTAGGGGAACATGACCCAACCAGGGTCCCTGGAAATCACACCACTCTGATTTAGGAACAAGGTTCTTCTCCCTTTAGGGAAACAGACCTTGCTCCTGCCTCTGCATGGAGACCCAAGGAGTAAGTGAAATTCATTATAAATGATGACATTCCAGAACATAACTCACTGAAGGACAGCAAAAGCATTCAGTGAAACGTATCAACAAGAATATCTTTAGTCTTGAGATTGAAATGTACCTACCATTTTTTTAATGAGGGTGTCTTAAAAACATGCACACACACAAAGAAAATATGTCAAGAAGAATTGCTAAGGAAGAAAATCACGAGCAGCATATCCTAAAATATGAATTATAGCTTAATACTAATATTAAAATTGCTTTGCCTTAAATTCATGAGTCAAGCCAAAACTGAAATCATAGAAGTACGGGGTTACAACGTGGATAATGCCTATGTCTCATAAATAAATTGGGGGGAAAGAAATCATATCATCCTTTTACCTAAACACAAAAATGTTGCCTTCCTCGAATAAGTGCTGCATTAAACCCTCACACCAGGAGACTGCCAAAAATGAGAAGTTGATTCCAAGCACCTCATTCATAAATAGAGTCTTTCTTTTTACCATGGATGGTTATCAATAATTTCCGTAGGACATATTTTCTGCCAGCAGTAACAGCATAATAAATCAAGGGTTCCAAAGGTAATTAAAAATAAAGTGTTTGTTCCCAAGGTGAGAAGGCTGGCAAGGGAGCACACATGAGCAGGGGCTGGCCTGGTGTGGGGAGCACCCTGGCAGGCTGGGGAGGGCATCCACACATGGGGGTTGGAGAGGGAGGGCCAGGCCAAGTGAGGAAGGTGCCACACTCTGGGTCAACATGGAGGTGGGGGGGTCAGAGGTCACGTAGGGTGACCGTGGAGTGCCAGAGGCTGTACAGAGGAAGAAGGGTGCCCACCACAGAGTGCGGGACAGCCAAGATCGGAGGTTGATTATCTACAGGGACTGAACTGTAAGTAAACAGCCTGCTGATGACAGGAGCCAGGTTTCCCACTGTCAGAGAAGAAAGTTATAAATACAGAAAGGGTGAAAACTAGAATGAATCCCAGTTGGATTAGAATCAATCATATTGGTGTGAACCGGTGGTTTTCCATAAACGTAAATTTATAACAACATAAATACTGATGTGGGCCAAACACGGTGGCTCATGCCTGTAATCCCAGCACTTTGAGAGGATGAGGCAAGCAGATCACTCGAGCCCAGCCCAAGACCACCCTGGGCAACATGGCGAAACCCTATCTCTAAAAAAAAAAAAAGAAAAAAATACAAAAATTAGCCAGGTGTGGTGGTGCATGCTTATAGTTCCAGCTACCTGGGAGGCTGAGGATGGCTTAAGACCAGGAGGTTGAGGCTGCAGTGAGCCAAGATTGTGCCACTGTACTCCAGCCTGGGCAACAGAACAAGACCCTGTATGTATCTATTATGTTACACGCACACATATTCATTCTCTAGCTCTGTCACCCAAACAGCAACAAGCACACGAAAGGCCCAGATCTTGACCTCTAAATGCCCTTCTCCACCAGAAAGAACTAGGACTTGTCAGAGAAACAACTGATTCCTATGTTGGAGCCTAAAACATCTTGTTGAGCCTGGAATTTTGTGTTGTGCCAAAAAGGAAATACTCAAAGAATGATGGGAATATGCCAGAAGAGCAGATACAATTCTACCAACTATTTAAAGAATTAATCCCCGTCCTTCACCAACTCTTCCAAAAAACAGAAGAGAAAGGAACACCCTCCAATCTGTGAAGCCAATATTGCCATAATACCCAAAGCAAAGACATCACAAGAAAACTACAGAGCCGTAACCCTTATGAATACAGATGTAAAAATCTTCAACAAAATAGCAGCAAACCAAATCTAGCAACATATAAAAGCATTATACACCAAAAAAATATGGAAAGAGGGAGAGTAGGAATAAGCCCTGCGGTACTGGACTGGAATTAAAAGTATTGATGTGGGCTGTTAATAGTTTTTATTATATAGATAAATGCAGAAGGATAAATCAATGCTCGTGTGTATAGATCTATTTGCTGAGAGGGCCTAACCAAAGACACTCAGTAACAGTCGGCTTAGCAAACACCCAGATCTTGGTTTCCAAATCCTACAAGCCACTAGCAGGAACCATGGCTTCTTGGAGAAATGGCCAATTCCAGGCAGGGGCAGGGTAGGTGAAAGATGAGTCTCGAGCACACTGTTGTGCCAGAAATGAAGCAAGACCCCTAAGAATTACGGGGACACATCAGACAATGGAACCAGTCCACAGGGTTCCCAATGACCAGTCCACACGAGTCCCAATAACCAGGTCCCAATGACCAGTCCACAGGAGTCCCAGTGACCAAGTCCCAGTGATCAGTCCAAGGGAGTCCCAACGACTGAGTCCACAGGAGTCCCAATGACCAGTCCGGTTCCAATGACCAGTCCACGTGAGTCCCAATAACCAGGTCCCAATGACCAGTCCGGTTCCAATGACCAGTCCACAGGAGTCCCAATGACCAAGTCTGGGACAATTTGGGTGTCAAATAATGACAGTAACGAATGTCACTATTTGACTAAAACAGGAACTCCTGAATCTACACAACATAAATAGACAGACAGAAAGGTAGGTAGTTAGGTAGGTAGGTAGAAGACAGACAGATGAGAAGGGAAAGCCTTCTCTTGCAAAAGAATGGCAACAATTATAACCAGAAGTAACAGTAAATGTGAAAAATGAAAATGTGACAACCACCACAGTAATAATGGATTCAGCTAGAATCTTTAAGATGCTAAAAACTGGGGGGTAAAAGTATAATCAGGAACAAGACATCGACATAATCTCAAGTGTCTTCCCATGAGTACTAAACACACTTACTTACTGATTTCCAGTGGAGAAACCTGGCGGAGACCCTTAACCAAGTGATAAGCGATCTCACCAATAATGCAGCAAATCAGAAATGCCCGAGTCCCAGCGGAGGCACTGAGAAGAATTCTGCACCACTCCTGCGCTATCTCACCAATGATGCAGCAAATCAACAACACCTGAGTCCCAGTGGAGGCACTGAGAAGAATTCTGCACCACTCCTGCGCTATCTCACCAATAATGCAGCAAATCGACAATACCCGACTCCCAGCGGAGGCACTGAGAAGAATTCTGCACCACTCCTGCGCTATCTCACCAATAATGCAGCAAATCGACAACACCTGAGTCCCAGCGGCGGCGCTGAGAAGAATTCTGCACCACTCCTGCGCTATCTCACCAATAATGCAGCAAATCGACAACACCTGAGTCCCAGCGGCGGCGCTGAGAAGAATTCTGCACCACTCCTGTGGTGTCTGTCAAAACGAAGGACTGTTCCACACTGAAGACTAAAGAGGCAGTGTGCAATCCTAGGTTGGGTGCTAGACCTATAAGGATACTATTGGGATGATGAGCAAAATCGAAATATGTCTGTGGGTTTGAAAGTAATCCTGCATCAAGCTGTAGTCCTGATACTCAAGGAATATACGTGGAATCAGTAAGCAGTGACAGGGACTGTGTCCTGCAAGATTCCCACAAATGCTTCAAAGATGCTAACAAGTGGAAAGCCCAGGTGAATGGGATAGGAATCAACTGTGTTCCGCTCCTAAGTACTATTTCTACTTCCGTGTACATTTAAGATTATTTCACAATACAAAGTTAAAGAAGAATGCCTCTTCACCTCTTTGGTTTTGGTCATGGTTTCTGCAATGATGCTTGCGGCTCCCAGGTCATCCGTCACTGGGATAAACGGCCGAGCGGAGGCTGAGGGGGCCGATGGAGTCACTGCAGAGGGGGTCACCGCGTCCTCAGAGGAAGCAATCTAGTTGAAGAGTGCACAGTAGGGGACGTTTAAGGGGAAAAACTCAACAACATAACATATTTCCTACGCAAGTCCCAAATGCTTTACCTAAAACTACTTGGGCTGTTTAGAATGTTCCAGAGTTTACAGAGGTAACATGCTGCCTACCTGACATAGCCACTACCACCCCCAGTTGGGCCTAGGACAGTTGTGCAAAGTCAAGTACACTCATAGTTTCAAGAAAAACTATTAAAATTCACAGCAGATCCATGAACCAGACTAAAATGAGTTCACGTTATCTTCAAGTTGGTTTTTTCCCCCAAAATAAGTCACTAAAATTCTTGACTATCAGAACTTTAAGGTTTCAGAATTGCAGATAAAGGACTGTGAACTTGCACTTAATGATTTTTTGAATTAGATTTTTAAAAAAATTTTTTTTAAAAAGATTTTTTGAATTAGATTTTTTTTAAAAAGAAATCTAATTCCACTTAAGCACTTTAAAAGCTCCTTTACAGAGAATATTCTTCTAAGTAACGCCAAAAATCAAAGCGGGAGGCACAGAAACAGCCTAAACTAAATGACAGAATGAGACTTTCCTAGACACAAAGTAGCCACCTTTTACCTTCTCATCTAACGTTGCTTTACGCTTCGCTTTTACCTTCTGATCTAAGGTTGCTTTTACCTCTCTCTTTTCTTGCCATGGATTTGGACTCAGTCTGTCTTCCACATCAACAGCCAGCAGGCATTCTTCTCCATTCATGGGACTAGCCACGGCAGAGGCGTCGGAAGGGGCCGCGGAGGAGAACGAGGGGCACTCCACCGGGGCAATCATGGCAGCCGGCATCAGGGCCCCGACAACGGCATCTCTGTCAGGACACAAAGCCCGGCCTGTGCTGAGCTGCCCCTTCTTCACAGCACCACAGGAAGTGGCGAGGCAGGACTAGCACGCACACTGAGGCATTTCCTCATTTTTACTGAATACATGTAAAAGAGTTTTGGAAACCAAACGTTATTACCTGTATCCTTGGGCTAATAGCTAAAATGTTTACTCTGGATTTTATTTATTTGAAAAACCAGAGTAATGGCAGGTGAAAAACTGCCAAACATAAAAACCAGACCGCCGGGCGCGGTGGCTCAAGCCTGTCATCCCAGCACTTTGGGAGGCCGAGACGGGCGGATCACGAGGTCAGGAGATCGAGACCATCCTGGCTAACACGGTGAAACCCCGTCTCTACTAAAAATACAAAAAAACTGGCTGGGCGAGGTGGCGGGCGCCTGTAGTCCCAGCTACTCGGGAGGCTGAGGCAGGAGAATGGCGTGAACGGAGGTGGGAGGCGGAGCTTGCAGTGAGCTGAGATCCGGCCACTGCACTCCAGCCTGGGCGACAGAGCGAGACTCCGTCTCAAAAAACAAAAACAACAACAAAAAACAGACCAGAATGAGACTCTGGCTCTCCCGGAGAAATCCTCTTGGGCTGCTGTGAGAGCCTGAGGGCTGGATAATCGACCAGCAGGCAATTTTGTGTTTCCTGAAAGCCACATACTGGGCAGCTAGGACTCAATGGCCTCTACTGAATGACTGTTTTTGTTCTGAAACTAATTTTCCTGTGTAAATACACCCGTCAGGTCCATAGGTGTGATACATTAGTAGATGGGCAACTTATCTAGGCTGTGGGAAAGCAGCAGAAAAATACTGCAAAATGCTGCATTGGCAAAACTCAGCCTTCTCAAGTGAGCCAAGGGGATGCTAAGTTGTCTTAGCATCACTATAAATTAGTATCACTTAATTCTTCTTTTCTTCCCCCAAATATTAATTGTTAGAGTCTACTGGTCAAAAAGAATAGTGAAAATGTTCAAGTTAGTTTTCTAATTCATATTTCAATGCCCATTAAAACACACACAAAGATATGATCAATCACCATCAAGGAACATGCGATTTACAACACACGGCATTTAAAGACAATAATACAACATTCTTGGAGACATCTGATCAACGAAAAGAAAAAAAAAATCACAAAAACCCAAAGCTCACATAATTGCAGAATTTCAAAAATTAGCACAGAAGCCTACCTGGCATACATGATTTGCAATGCTGTAAGAATATGCGATAAGGCCTGCTGTTTGGCCAGATTTCCATCCAGTGACAAGAGAATCTTGGCAAGAGAAGGGCGATTCGGCTTAGAATTACTTGCACCACTTATTTTATTACTGGCAGCAGAAGAATCAGCATCTGAAGGCACGCCTATAAGGGAAAAATAAAATGTGCATTTTGTTTTTAAGATCACAGTTTCCTCTATTTCTATAAAATCTGACCTTATAGGTTAGTTCCAAAACACACTGCAATCTGCATTTTGCTATTTCACAGAGCACCTATTAGGCTCATTCACAGGCCTTCAGAATAAGAACACCACTTATCCATACTTTGATAAAGAAGCTGTTTTCAGCAAAATTTCACTGTAACTGCAAAAAGATGTAGATGCTTGTATAAAATGCACTTACAAACGTTTATGTTATATACATATAAGCTATGAAAATGCTACAATAACTACCTGTGTTTTCTTAGCCTGGTAAGGCAAGACAAAAAAGAATACAAAACAACAAAGAGAGAAGATGTTCACCAATAAAGTCTCATCAGGTTCACTTCCCTGCAAACTCCCAGGTCTCTGCAGGGGGAGGGAGTCAGGTGGAGCTGGTACATGTGTCTATATGAACTCATCCAAATTGATACACAGATTTAATGCAATTCCTACCAGCATTCCCGCAAGAGTTTTTGTCAAGATTATTCTAAAATGTATATGGAAAGGCAAAGGAACAAGAATAGAAATAGAAAAATAAGGAGGAGGAATGAGTCTACCCAATCTCAAAAGTTGTTTTAATACCATAACCAAAACTGTGTGGTACTGGCATAAGAATCTATGGAATAAATAGCGAACCCAGAAACAGAACCACACAAATATGCCTCACTGACTGTTGACAAATGTGCAAAAGCAACTCAGCGGAGGCAGGACAGCCTTTCAGCACGTGGTGGTGGAGCAACTGGACGTCTGTGGGCAAAAAACCCAAACTTCAGCCTAAGTCTACACCTTATGCAAAATTAAATCCAAATGGATCATGACTTAAGTAGAAAATACAAAACTATAAATCTTTTAGAAAAAAATAGGAGACGGTCTTTAGGATCTAGCACTAGGCCAAAATAGACGACACCAACAGTATGACCTACAAAAGAAAAAACTGATGAATTAGACTTCATCAAAATTAAACACTTTTGTTTTATGAAAGGAAATGAAAAGACAAGCTAGAGACCAGGAGAAAACATTTGCATAACACACATCTGCCAAAGGACTAGAAATATCTAGTATAATGAACTCTCTACACTCAACAGAAAAAAAAAGCCAAATAGAAAAGGGCATGAAAACGTATTTTACCAAAGAGGAGATACGGACAGGAAACAAGCACATGAAAAGATGGTTAACATAATTAGCCGTGAGGAAAATATAAATTCAAATCACAATGAGATACAACAACCTATCTACCAGTATGGCTACATTGTAAAAAGATGGTGAGGATATGGGAAAAACTGGATCATCCTCCACTGCTTATGAGATTATAAAATGGTACAGCCATTCCAGAAAACAGTTTGGCAGTTTCTTATCAAACTAAACAATTACCATATGACCAGCAATCACACTCTTGGGCATTTATGTCAAAGAAATAAGACCTTATTTTCACACAAAGTGAATTTTCACATTCACCTGTATATGAATGACATGGCAGTTTTATTTGTATTAACCAAAACCTAGAAATAATCCAAACGTCCTTCAATGGTTGAGTATTTGATGGAATACTGAACAAACTATGTAATATGTAACAACTTGGATGACTCTCCAGAGGATTAGGCTGAGTGGAAAAAGCCAAACTCAAAAGTTATACAAATAATGTGACATGAAAAGAGCTATACGTTAAGAAAATACTAATTTGAACCAGAAAGGAGAGGACGAGAGTCAAGCCTTATCTTCATCTACCCCAGAAAAAAAGACAGCACAGGAAGGCGAAGGCACTCGCCCCAGTTCATACAGTCAGTAACTAACACAGACAGAAGATCACATTCCAGTTATTCATAAAAGCAGATGCTGCTGGAGCCTAAATGTCCCCTCCTGAGAGATAAGGGAAAAAAACAAAATATTTGTATGACAAGATGAGGTTCACTTAAAAAAAAAGCAATTGTATTTATTTCTACATGCTAGCAAGGAGCAATGTGAATATTCCCATACAGTAGAAAAAGTGATATTTTTAAAAGACCATTTAATAATCTGAAATTCTTAGAGATAATCTAACAAAAGATATGCAAGACCTATACAACATTGGGACTAGAAAACATTGCTGAGAGAAACTAAACACCTAACAAATAAAGAGAAACACTGTGTTCATGGGTTAGAAGACTGAATACTGTGAATCCATCCTTTCCACATTGACTTACAGAATGAATGCAATTCACAGCAAAACCCCAAGCAAGCGGTTTTATAAAAACTGGCAAGCTCGGCCGGGCGCGGTGGCTCATGCCTGTAATCCCAGCACTTTGGGAGGCCGAGGCGGGTGGATCACGAGGTCAGGAGATCCAGACCATCCTGGCTAACACGGTGAAACCCCATCTCTACTAAAAATACAAAAAATTAGCCGGGCATGGTGGCGGGCGCCTGTAGTCCCAGCTGCTCTGGAGGCTGAGGCAGGAGAATGGTGTGAACCTGGGAGGCGGAGCCTGCAGTGAGCCGAGATTGCGCCACTGCACTCCAGCCTGGGCGACAGAGCGAGACTCCGTCTCAAAAAAAAAAAAAACCCAAGCTCATTTTAAGTTATATGGAAATGCAAAGGGACTACAACAGCCAAAATGTATTTGAAAAAGAACAAAGCTAAAGAACTGTTGCAACTTGAGTTCAGGTCTTTTATAAAGCTGTAGTAATCAAGACAATGTGGCATTGCCACCAAAATCCACAAATAAAAACTGTACTGAGAGTTCAGAAATAGATCCATACATCCATAGACAACTGATTTCTGACAAAGGCAAAAGGCAATTCAGTAGGAAAAGCAAAGTTTTTCAACAAATACAACTGAAACTACTGGACAATCAAGCCAAAAAAAGCCTTTCAATCTGAACCTCCCACCATATATAAAATTTAATCAACTGGTCATAGATACACATATCTAAAACTATAAAACTTCTATAATAGAACACAAAGAGAATCTTTATAATCTTGAGTGAGGCAAAGGTTTTGTAGACACAACATCAAAAGTACGCTCTACAAAAGAATAAAATGAATAAACTAGGCTTCATCAAAATTAAAAACTTCTAATCTTTAAGATTCACCTATGAAGAGAATAAAATGACAAGTCACACTGACAGAAAATATTAGCAAATTATATATTAGGCAAAAGACTTGTAACCCAGAATATATAAGGAACTCTCAAACTCAGTAAGAAAACGATCGACCTATTGAAATATGGGAAAAGACTTGAACGGACACTGACCAAAAAAGGTATCTGATTCGTAAATAAGCAAGATGCTTGAGATCATTAGTTACTAGGGAAATACAAATTAAAACCACAATGAGATACCACCATACATCTATCAGTATAACTAAAAGACTGAACGTATCAAGGGTTGACAAAAATGTGGAGGATGTAGACCTCTGGAACATCCACTTTGCAAAACAGTATGCAGCGATCCTAAGAAGCTAGACATACACCTACTATATGATCCAACCACTCTTCTCCTAGGAGTTTACCCAAGAGAATTTCAAGTGGATGTCCATACACAAACTTGTATGGAAATGTCCATTAGCAATTTCACTTGTATAGTCAAAAACTGGAAATAGCCCAAACATTCATCAACAGCAAATTGCATTTATCTTAAGATGCTATTCAACAATTTAAAAAGAATAAACTACTGACACATGCAACATAAGTGAATCTCAAAATTATTATGCTGAGTGGAAAAAGCAAGATTTTTAAAAAGAATATATGCTGTATGATTCCATTTATAGTAAGCTGTAAAACATGCAAACTGGCCTGCCACGGTGGCTCCTGCCTATAATCCCAGCACTTTGGGAGGCCGAGGCGGGAGGATCACTTGAGCTCAGGGGTTCAAGACCAACCTGAGCAACATGGCAAAACCCTGTCTCCACCAAACAAACAAACAAAAATTAGCCTGGCATGGTGACATGTGCCTGTAGTCCCAGCTATTCAGGAGGCTGAGGTGGGAGCTGCAGTGAGCCAAGATCATGCCACTGCACTCCAGCCTAGGTGACAGAGTGAGACCCCGTCTACAAACAAACAAAAACCCAACCAAACAACAACAACAAAAAGAAAACATGCAAACTGATCTATAGTGACAGAAATTAAGTTGCTGCACATGGCAGGAAGGAGAAGGGGAGTTAAAAGCAAAAGGGTGATGGGTACAAAGGGCCAGAGAGAAACGCTAGAGTAGTGTATGAGTTCATTATCTTTGATTGTGGTGATGCTTTCATGGATCACACATATTTCAAAGTTGATCAAAATGTATACTTAAAATAGATGCAGTTTATTATATGTCAATAATAACTGAATAAAGCTGTTAAAAAATACGAAAGAGCCCACTACAGTGCCTGTATCTCTCAGGCAGTTATTTGGAGTCCTGTTTACACACAAGTACAGCACTGTGAGTTTACCTGATCATAAATACAAGAATCAGCAACATACTTTCTTCTACAATTTTCATTCCAGCATGGATAAATCGCATGAGAGCACACCACAATTCCTCTGTGTCTTTAGATTCATAACGCAGTTAACACAGCACTACAACCTCTAATGCGTTGGCACAATTAAATAAATCTGTAAGGTTGCTGTAATCTACAGAAAAATCTCAGAGAAGACACAAATCTGTGTTACCTAAATAGGAAGCACCTAAAGGGTCTCTTGCAGTCTGGAAGAGGACGGGCTCGTGGACAGAGGGCGTGGCCACATCCACGGTTGTCCACGCCACACTGTGGGACGACCCGCAAGCCACGCGCGTGATCTTCTGGCCTTCTAAGCCCTGCACGAGTGTGGGCTTCCTGTTAACCGTGGTCGTGCCATTGCCCTGCTGGCCATGGTCATTGTCACCCCAAGCATACACCTGTTTACGAGGGGGGAAAATGCTTATAATTTTTCAACTTTTCAGGACATTTTCTTTAATGTAATTTTTACTTCAAAATGCTTAACGTGTATGCCACGGTAGTTGAAAGAATTGAGTTCTTAAAGATGAAAACAAACCATTTCACGATCTTACGAAATGGCATCAGTGTACGACAATTCTGAAGAAAATCTAACCATGAAAACGCTGGATAATACCTATAAAAGGAGTATTTTCTTAATATTAATCCAATTCTGTTTTGTTGCAAGACACACTTAAAAGGTCCTCTCTTCAACTAAGTGCAATAATTTTTTTCCCTTGTATTTTGCAAAGAAAAATGACCAAAAACAATATGCTCATTTTTCAAGTAAGTTCTTCTTGGCCTTGTAGAACTATAAAGTATAATTCATTTTGACTCAAAAACAGTAATGGTAATTTTGCTTTCATAAATAAAACTTAAAAGTGAATATCCACAAGTCAGTCATAGCATATGCTCCTACAAGCAGAAGAGACAGTAACACTTGTCAGGCAGTAAGTAGCTCTGTCTCTAAAATGAGGCATGGATCCCTCCTCGCCAGTTAGCCAATTCTCTAAAGGAAAGTCTTGCTAATACCTTGCCGTAGGAGCATCTTCAAGAATAACGATCTTTCCACACACTTTTCACGCAGACTTCAGAATGGGAACGTGTCTTTTCTGAGGACCCCGCCCCCCAACCCCTGCAGCCGAGCAGGCAGATACACCAGTGGGCAAAAGGGACGCGTCCTGCCCTCATGGTTCTTCAAGCAGTAAGACTCGGCTGATTTCATCAACAGCTGCAATTTCAACAGGACGAGCACCATGTCGTGACCCCCAAGTTCCCCAAGTCAGGATGGCACGCCACCCCCAGGCCACCTGCAGCCTTACCTGCCCCGAGTCCGTGACCGCCAGGCAGTGCAGGGCCCCGACAGCCACATGCACGATCTTCTTCCCTCTCAGCCCTTCCACCACCTGCGGTTTCCGCACGTGCACGTCAGAGCCATGGCCCAACCTGAAGTAATCCCCCTTTCCCCTGGGAGAAGGCCAATGGTGGAGTGTTACAATACGTTATGGTCTGACAATGCTACACAAGAAAACGCTCAGTCTCACATCTTTCACAGCCAGCTCAATGACATCACACACGGCACTCAGGGTCTCTGAACTTACATTCAAAATCATACACCATTAATTCAAATTAACTTAAGTCAGCTGGGAAAAACCTTAACACTTTAATACATGTTTTACGATATTTAAGTTACTGTTGTAAGTTTTCATATAAAGAGACTGAAAATAAGACACACTACTGCAAACACCTATCCAAAGTCCTGTCTGGTATACACCTTTCTCAAGCTGCCTCTGGTCATGACACTGGCACTAAGGCCTGACACACCATTCAAGGCCAGTCTGGGCACCTGCTCTTTTGCACATTAATAAAATAAACTTTTACAAGAAATACATGTTAACTTTTTCAGGATCAAAGGATTCAGAAGGTTATTTTGCTCTCATTTTATCCTTAGGCTTCAGCAGAAGAAATCTTTCCTATAAATCTCACCCAAACAGGAAAGGTAAGTGGCCTAAAATTTTTCTAGTATTTTCAAAATGACCCAGTTACAATGGGAAATTTCTTCTTGTACTATTGTCACTAATCCCAACTCAATATCCTTTAAAGGACAAAGATGCATGCATAAGTAACAACAATCTGACAGGTCACAATCACGCCGGGGTTGGCCTGGGGTGAGGCCCAGGTTCCTCGCATGCACCTGCACAAGCGCACACACTATGACAGGGAGGATGTTTACGTACCATGTCCACACCACTCCAGACTTGGTGAGCGCCAGGGAGAACTGAGCTCCACACTCAATCTGGCACACCCCCTGTCCATTCAGTCTCTCAATGTTCTGGGGAATGTTACAGCCTTCACTTCCGCCCCGGCCCAATTTTCCAAAGTCACCATCACCCCAGGAAAATACCAAACCTAGGTTTAAGAATATACATATACTTCAGGCCAACGTTTCATATCATTCTTACCCACCCAGGAGCACAGAATCATGCCAGGTACTCACCTTCATCGGTCAGAGCCAGGGTCTGTGCGTCTCTACTCCCACATGCAACTTGGATTACTCTGTGACCAAGAAGGACTTTCACCTACTCAATTACAAATTTAAAAACAGAATCAAGCACAGGCAAGGAGAAAGCAAGGGAATTTCCCAAAGACAAAGCCAACCATGCACACATCTTTATGAACTTTCCTAGACTCGAAGCTTAGTTTCTCTTGAAATCTTCAGATGGTAAGCTTTCTGTAAGCAACAAAAATGCGTATAATCACCATTTTGGGCTTTAGCTGGGTCGTATTATCCCCATGTCCCAGCCGGCCATACTCGCCGAGGCCCCAGGTGTACAGTTCTCCGCTGGATGTGAGGGCCGCACTGTGCGAGCTCCCACAGGCGATATCCCGGATTCGCTTGGTTTTCAGGGCCTCAATCAGCCTTGGCTTGTCACAGTTCCTACAACAAGAAGAAATCAGCTCCCTACAGTCAATCCGTCCCTTCTTAGAGATGAAGGAAAAAAGACATCTATACTGATCCACATGTAGTCAACACAAGATCCACAGATCAACTATCAAACCTTAAAGCAGAACCGATGAGACCAAAACACAAACAACCGTGTTAAAAAAAAATTGTTTAAGATCCATTTCCATAATCTATTCTAATTTTCTGCAAAATAACTTTCAAGAGTATCTGTAACAGTTTATTAGCAAATGAGACTAAAGAAAGTACCCTTACATTCTGCTGAAGTGTCCAAGTTTTCCGTCGTCACCTTCGCCCCACGAAAACACTTTTCCATCGACAGTTAAAGCCGTCGCGTGCCGGCCACCTGCAACATGCACAGGTGTGCGGATTGCCAAAGGGCAGGGTACAGAGAGCCCACAGCATAGCTCCCTATTTTGCCTGGCATGTAGCACACACTCAATGAGTGTGAGCTGAATAAATGAGTAACTCAACAGGATCAACAGCGGAGTTAGCAGGAAAGCTTTCTGGGACATATGTATCAAATAAGTGAATTTTTACTAAACTACAAATTTAAGTCTAGAAAGAATTTGCAAAGAGGCAAAATAATACTGATTATTAATAGGGTTCCTATTATGTTAAACACATGAAAAATCAAAATTTAGATGAAAAAAGTAAAAATAATTTGTGATTAGACAAAACGTAAAAATAGTGTCAATTTAAGCTTTTGAGAACTGTACCTCAACAGTGAAATTATTCAATCATTTGCATTAGCATTATACACACTCTTCCCAAAACACGCCAGCTGATGCTCTTTCCCCAGCATGGAATGTTCTCAAAGTCCATACAACCTGCCTCAGGATTAAAGGCATGACCACCCCTACACGGTGAGTTCCTGCCAACTCCTGGGCTTTGAGAACATCACAGCAGACCGGACTTGTAATCCCCCAGCGCTCATTCTCCCCTTCCTTACCAACAGAACCCCCATGTTAATGTGCTCAGCTAAACACCACTTCCCAGCCTCCTCTACCCCCAGGAGATGGTGAGTGAAATGAGTGGGGCTTCGGAGGGGCTCTGGAGAGAGGGCTGCATGGGCGGGAGGGCACACTGTGTGGCGCTTGCCTCTTCCGCCAGGCCTGGCCCTGGACTCTGGGGGCCAGAGCTAGTCTAAGACCATCTTCCCACAAAGGGGGACACAAAGGACCAGCACTCCTCACAGACACAGCCCTGCTGGATGGACTCTGACCCCACCTCTGGACTTTTACAAAGGAGAAAAGTAAAACTCTGCATTGCTTAAGCCACTATCATTTGGATTTCCTGTTATGCGGGTGACACTGAGCCCCGTTCAGCAAAGGCATGAACTGAATTAGAACTTTGTGTCTAATTCAGTTCGGTTCCTCAGAGGTCTAGCACAGTGCTTTCAAAATAAACACTCCCTACACTGAAAGAGTGGTCTGTTTTTTTTTTAAAGGATCTTTCTCATTACTTGGGTTCATAGATACTTTTGGGAATCTGAAGAAAGCTATAGACTCTTTTTCAGAAAAACAGCCTGCTTTTAGGCAAAGAACTTGATTTGGCAGCAATAAGTAAATTCTAGACCACCTAGAGATTTACATTATCCAATTTTTATTCCTACTAAGTAAAAACTTAAGAAAGAATGTAAGGACATCAATTAGGGCTTTGGTTAACAACGGAGCAAGAGCAACAAGCTGATCCACACAGGCCTGCTGGTGCTTGGTTTGTACCTGAGTGAACAGCCACCTTCTTCACCACGTAGCTGCTGAGAGCTGTGATCTGCCGTGGGATGGGCACTGTCCCGCTGGAAATGCCCAGCCCCAGCCGGCCATTCGTGGCTTCTCCACAGGCGTACACCTTCCCTTCCACAGTCACTGCAAGGAACGACAGCCAGAAGAGGACTCACTTTTCACAACATTAAAAACTTTTCCGTTTTTTGGTGCCAAGCATAATTTAAAAATTTTTTAATATTAGAATAATCATACCTGCAAACAAACTTTTAGAACCACCAGCCACCTGTACCACATTCAAAGCAGACAGTGTCTCAGAGAATGAAGGAACCTTTATCTAGAACAGAATATTTTTAAGAAAAAAAAATTTTACTTGCATGTTTAAAATTATGTTACCTTATTATATGATACAAGGAATTATAGTCATGCACTGCATAACATTTCACTCAACCACAGGCTACATATACGATGACAGTCCCAGTAGATCATGATGGAGCTGAAAAATCCTTACTGCCTAGTGGTGTCCTGGCCATGACAACATCATAGTCCAACCAATTCCTCATGTGTCTGTGGTGATGCTGTGTCAACAAGCCTCTGTGCTGCAAGCTACATATCAACAATTCCTAATACCTCATAATGATAACAGACAACTGCTACTGGCCTATATATTCACTATGCGATACTTTCTATCATTCTTTTAGAGTGTATTCCTTCTACTTTTTTTTTTTTTAAGCCGACTGTAAAACAGCCTATAGCTGGTACTTCAGGAGGGATTCCAGAAGGCACTGCCGTCACAGGAAAGGACAGCTAGCTCCTTTGTGGGGGTGAAAGAGAAGTAACACCACGATCCTAGCTAGGCTAATGTATGTGTTTGAGTCTCAGTTTTTAACAAAGAAGTTTAAAAAGAAGAATGTAAAGAAAACATTTTGTACAAAGCTGTGTTTGTGTTTTAAGCTAAGTATTATCATAAGAGTCAAAAAGTGTTTTAAAAAGTGAAAAGTTCACAAAGTAAAAGTAAAGTTACAAATAATTTATTATTAAAGAAAGAAAAATATTTTTTATAGAGTAGCCTAAAGCATATAGTGCTTCTAAAGTCTATAGTAATGTGCACTGACTCACCCAGAGCAACTTCCAATCCTGCAAACTCCATTATTCATGGTAAGTACCCTATGCAGGTGTTCCATGTTTAGTCTTTTACACTGTATTTTTACTGTACCTTTTCTATATTTAAATACACAAATGCCATTGAGTTACAACTGCCTACCATATTCAGTACAGTTACATGTTGTAACTGTACTAGGAGGAGCAACAGGCTATACCATATAGCTTGAGTGTGTAGTAAGCTACACCATCTACGTTTGTGTTAAGTACACTCTATCATTTTCTAACAATGACAAAATCACCCTACCAAAACTTTCTCAGAATGCATCCCCATCATTAAGTAACGCATGACTGTACTACTACTATGTATGGTTACATTAACCAAAGGCGTTGGTTATCCCTTGGAGATTCACACTAGAGTGTTTTAAAAATGAAATGATACACTGTGATTTACTTTAAACCAGAGTTGGGGGAATGAGAGGACAGAGACAGAAAAACGTAGGCAGCTGCTGGTAACTACGGAAGCTGGTACCAGGGACATAAGGGTTCGTGATGTTATTCACTCTATTTGGATACATCTGAACATTTCCATAATAGAAGGTAAAAAATAAAATACGGTTGGTCCTCTGTATCCATAGGTTCCATATCCATGAATTCAACCACCCATGGATTAAAAAGATTTTTTATTGTACCTATACTAAATATGTACAGATATTTTTGTTGCCATTATTCCCTTAACAATGTAATATAACAACTATTGACATACCATTTACATTGTATTAGGTATTCTGAGTAATCTGAAGATGATATACAGTATCTGGGAGGGTGTGCATAGGTTATATGCAAACACTACACTGTTTTATATCAGGGACTTGAGTATCCACAGATCTTGGTATGCACCGGAAGTCCCGGAACAAATCCCCCATGGATACTGAGGGATGACTATGCATATAATGTAAAAATAAAAACACACACCTACAGACTATACCTTATTTCAAGTCATGTCCTGGTCATTCTCTGATTCTGACATCTCTAAGAAATTATATACTTAAATTTCCCATTGTAGATGGATGTAATTTAATTTAAAATTCCTAGGGCCCTTTGTCTAAAAAACCCTTTATGATTCCATGGGTGAAACAGTCACTACTGCAGTGGAAGAAAGGATTTGCATCACAATCGTGGAAAGATGACTCCGTCCTTGAAGTGAAAACTCCATGTAGGGCAGTGAGCAAGGCTCCCACCAATGGCCTGCACCTCAGGGACCCCTGGACACCCCTGCACTCCCACAGCTGAGACACCCACAGCTCACTGCCCACTGTCCACTTCCCAAACCAAGCTCAGGGGCATTGAAACACAAATGCAATTCAAGGCTGCTCCAATACAGATAAAAATTATTGCACCTTGAAAGGAAAGAGTTCAAATGAATGAGTTCTAATTTTATTTCTCAGCTTCTCAACAGGGCAGGCAATAAGGAAAATGTATGATGTGATGTCTCACAGAAAGTAACAGGAAGCCTACGTTCATGTGAACAAAGAGAGTGCCTCTGGGCAATAAAATTTAGAGGAATTTGCTTTGTGGTTCCTCAGCCAGGAGACACTAAGTAATATAAGGAACGCCGAATTCAACTCCAGTTTAAATGCATCATTTCTTTTTTTTTTTTTTTGAGACAGACTCTCGCTCTGTCGCCCGGGCTGGAGTGCAGTGGCCGGATCTCAGCTCACGGCAAGCTCCGCCTCCCGGGTTTACGCCATTCTCCTGCCTCAGCCTCCCGAGTAGCTGGGACTACAGGCGCCCGCCACCTCGCCCGGCTAGTTTTTTTTGTATTTTTAGTAGAGATGGGGTTTCACCATGTTAGCCAGGATGGTCTCGATCTCCTGACCTCGTGATCCACCCGTCTCGGCCTCCCAAAGTGCTGGGATTACAGGCTTGAGCCACCGCGCCCGGCCAAATGCATCATTTCTTACACCTATTCTTTTCAAAATATGGTCTTTTTCTTCTAAGCAATTCAAAATGCAAATTAACCTTTCATCCCAGTACCTAGGGGATGAAGAACGTTGTGAACACAGAGGCTGTGGCACGGCTTCCTGTACACGCTTCATGGTTTACTGAACAAGATAAACGAGATCATGGCGCTCTCCACCCACAACAAGCCCTGCAAAGAATAAGGCAAGTGTGTATGCGCACACTTGTGCATTCTGCTTGTTTCTCTGTGCTCACAAAGCCTTCTCTCTCTGTGCAAGCTACTTTACCCTGAAGAATTTCAGGCACGAAGCACCTGGAGGACAGAGACCACAACCTGCTCATCTGTGTGCCACTACGGCTTTTTTACACATTATTTTGTTCATGATAGTCAAAAGTGTTTATTGTAGGGGAGGCAAGATACATCTATCGATAGTCTGTAATTTTCGTCTATGTGCCACTACGGCTTTTTTACACATTATTTTGTTCATGATAGTCAAAAGTGTTTATTGTAGGGGAGGCAAGATACATCTATCGATAGTCTGTAATTTTCGTCTATGCGCTTGTGAAATCTTTTCAAAAGTTTATTTTCTGGTTTACAAGACTGCAATAAGACAATTACATCTAAAGTGAAATTTTCCAAGGAGAGACGCTTCTGAGGGGTAATTTGGTAATGTCTTTTAGTTCGTGTAAAGAAACAGTACAACATATAGAGCGTAAAGTTATTATAAAAACTTCACGAGGTGTGGCTGCTGCCGAGTGCCCCGCCCTGCTGGGTCCCAGGGAGCAGGCCGTACCTTGGAGCCTTTCAGCCCGCCCAGCTGGTCCTTGTCATTCAGACCCCACACAAACACTTTGGTTCTTATCGTAGCTGCCGATTCCAGCCCCGCAGCCTTCTTTCTAATGAGGCTAACCAAACAAAAAAAAAAGAAAAGAAAAGAAAGAAATAGAGGTTATTCAGCATAAAACATTTAAAAACTAAAAAGAAAAGCAACCTCAAGCATTCAAAATTTTATGGTTACTTTCAGAAACTCTTAAAATTTTGCTTTAATAGAATACAACCTCAAGCATGCACAGGAGTAAGTGCTCTGGAGGGTCAAATTTTCTAGACACCACCATGCTACCTGTTAATACCAGCACTTAATTTCAGCTCTTATTTTTGATGGAAAACGATGATACACTACATTCTCTTTCATCTTAAATACCAACTTGAACATGTGGGAATCATTCCAAGCCATGGAAACAGATGCGCAGCTACCACAAATGGCACTGCAGAGACACAGGAAAACCCCCCCAGGAGCCACGCTGGGCCTGGCCTTGCAGCAATGTCCCTAAATCTGGACATCTGTTTGGCCAATTATTTTCCCACAGAAAGAATAAAACAGTATGTGGCCACATGACCATGGAGGTACTTTAATACAGACACATGTCCTAATGCTTCTCTCTTCCTCTATACCCCTGCCCAGGACACCAGCCAGAAGCACCCGATCATTGGCCAGCTGGGCTGAAAGTCCTCGTCTCCTTTCCTTCCCAGAGGACTTGCTCCTTCCACCTTGCTCATCTATTTCCTGACCTGCCCTCGACAGGTTAGGAGTTTATTTATTTTTTGTTTGTTTTGAGACAGGGTCATGCTCTGTCACTCAGGCTGGAATGCAGTGGCATAATCCCAGTTCACTGTAGCTTCAACCTCCCAGGCTCAAGCAATCCTTCCACTTCAGCCTCCTGAATAGCTGGGACTAAAGGCATGCACCACCATGCCCAGCTAATTTTTGCATTTTTTGTAGAGACTATATTGTCAAGGCTGCTCTTGAACTCCTGGGCTCAAGTGATCCTCCCTGCTCAGCCTCTTAAAGTGCTGGGATTATAGGTAGGAGCCACCACACCCAGCAGGTTAGAAGTTTAATCTACAGCATCCAAAATGCTCTAATTCTTGCAACTTGAAAAAAGTACACAGGCCAGTGTTAGATTTTCTTGGCTGACAGTCTGATGCCTGGTGCTGAGAAATTGCTTCTTCTGTATTTGGGGTTTTCACCTTTTTGTTTGCTTTTGCTCTATTTTTATAAGCTAGGATAGATGCCCAAAGGCACCAGAGACTGGCTTCTAGACAGGTATTACTTTTTTCACACATTATATACTAATAAATATTTACTTTCACGGTTCAAAATTTCACGTTTTGGAATAAAAGTGAAAAACTCTTTCATCTAATACCAGGCACAGGTGAGCAAGCATTTCAAGCACAAAATATTGAAATATCTTGTGACATATTTTTACTTAAAAATATGTATGAGGGCCAGGCATGGTAGCTCACACCTATAATCCTAGCATTTTGGGAGGCCGAGGTGGGCAGATTCCTTGAGCCCAGGAGTTGGGAGACCAGCCTGGGCAACATGGTGAAACCCCATCTCTACCAAAAAAAAAAAAAAAAAAAAGCAAAAAATTAGCCAGGTGTGGTAGCACACACCTGTAATCCCAGCTACTTGGGAGACTGAGGTGGGAGAATCACTTGAACCTGGGAGGCAGAGGTTGCAGTGAGCTGAGATCATATCACTGCACTCCAGCCTGGTGACAGAGTGAGATCCTATCTCAAAATAGATATATATTTCCCATACACACATGTATGTATGTATGTATGTATGGGAAACCAGGACTGATATTCAAGATATTTAATGTCTGGCACCATGTAAGTATCAATCAGCCAGGGTAGAGGCCAGCTATACATGGTCAATGTGGGAACATCCCAGTTGGGTGCCAGCCCTGTAGGAGACTGCCTGGGCCACTGACTCATTCTGAAGTTATTGGCTAATTAATACGATCTTACCAGAAAAAAAACCCATTACAATCAAATATCTAGCTTTTCTTTTGACAATATATTCAATTACATAAAAATTTGATGAATAAGTAAAGCTCAAAACATTTTTGGTTATTCCACAAATATAATATATGTACTAATAATTTTACGGCCCGGGCGCGGTGGCTCACGCCTGGAATCCCAGCACTTTGAGAGGCCAAGGTGGGTGCATCACGAGGTCAGGAGATCGAGACCATCCTGGCTAATACAGTGAAACCCCGTTTCTACTAAAAATACAAAAAATTTTGCCCAATTCATTTTAGTAGCTACTGAGTAAGAAAATGCTAATCTATAATCCTTTTATTAAAAATCCCACTGACTTCCTTATTTAAGTGAACTGGTACTATCCCTATTTAATTAGTATCTATAGACGCAATCAGTTTGAACTATAGCATATAGTATAACATATATTCTAGATAAGGTAATGTTATAGATACTATTTTCTTTTCAACTTCTACACAAAGTTTCTGAAATAAAACAGAACAGAATCCAAAGCCAAGATCAGAGTCCTAGAATAACCTGATTTATTACCAGAGCCGCTACCCCCACTTCTGTCTATATAATGCGCTCAACAACGCCACAGGGCAGCGTTCTGTTGTCTCCTTATGTCACACGCTGCCAAGTACTTAGAGCACAGGGCGTCTTGGTCAACAGAGTTCAGCCATCACTGGCGGCTTGCCTCCTGTGCCTGGTGGTCACACCAGCAATCCAAAGCGCCTTGGGAATGTTAACAACAAACCCATTTATTTTGCATACCCTTTGACAGCAATTTCACTTTCAGCAATTTATCTAGGTAAATACAACTTCTATAAGGACACTGACTATCCTCCATTGTTATTATCCGTTATTATCCACTGATTGCTGCCGGGATGGTAAACAAGGCTTAGAGCAGCCCCTGCACATGCAAGTTCTAGATACATGCCCTGGGAAATGCACAAGCATGCAAAAACTTCGCAGATACCATTCTTCTCCCCTAGCATGTTGTCTTCCCTATCAGAAACGCCCTTGCTTGCCCACTTCGTTTCAGTAATTCTGATCACTTCTGTACGTATGGCCTGGGGGGAAGTTTTCCTTGTCCTGACAGATCAATGTTCCAATGCACTCTCCAGGCTGCATGCACTTCTTCCTGCCTCTTACCAAAGCCCTAACATTACACTGATGCGTGTGTCTGTCTTATTTTATTTTGCATGTTCGTCACAGTATTCCCAGTATAAATAACTGGGAATGGCCCAGAGTAGGTGTTCAAAAGATGTTGAATGAACAAATACAGTAACAGTCATCATCACAGTGCTCACACAAAATAAGGAATTGAGTGAGTAAATGAGAATAGTCATAAGACAAAATACTGCACTCAAAAATTACAGGACAGAAGACTAAACATATGGAAATTCTAGAGACGGACAGTAGTGGTGGTTGCACAAAAATGTGAATGTACTTAATGCCACTGAACTGTACACTTAAAATGGTAAACAATATATATATTTCACCATAATACAAAATAAATATATTTTTTAACATTAATGATTAAAATACTTAGCAAAAAGAGCTTCAAAATATATCATACAACTTCTGTAGGAAAATACATTGAGTACCAGAAAAAAAGGAAAACTACAAAGGTATATACCAAAATAGTAACAGTGATATTTCAGGTAGAGATATTAAACATTTTCACTTCCCTCTTTTAACGGTATTTTTCTAAATATAATGTGTTTCTACATTAAACACTTTATTTTAAAAAATTACAATTTTTGAAAACAACTGTAATTTACCATTCTTGTGGACATAAAATGACTCTCAGTATGAGACACACTCTAATTAAATGTTTCCTTTTGAAAGTGAGGATCCAGGAATGCAGCCGGAGGTAAGTGAGTACTTGTAACAAATGGCTCTCACCTTCCGCTGTTGCCTTTCTCATCCTCCTCCTCTTCATTATCTGAAGCTAAGAAAGGAACTGCAGCCAAATCTTCCTCCTCTGCCCGGATCCGTCCCAGCAGGATGAGACCATGGATTTTACAATCAATTCCTGAGCTCCTGCACTGCTTTATGGCAATTTCAATATACCTGTGATACTAGACACAAAAAACTTTGTAGAATCAAGCATATTAGATCCTCTAACTGGAGAGCGGGGTGTGTGAGACATGAACATGTACACACAGTTAGAGCTCCTTTACTTCAGTTCTGGAAATACCAACTGAGTTACTCAAAGTTAATGCAGCCACATCTGAGTAATGTTTGCTTCAAAAGAAGTGATCAACTCATCGAGATGTCTACCTGAGGCATGAGACACTCACTGATTTTCTCCCTAAAAGTTTTAAATAGGATGACAGCCTTACTGAATGACTGCAAACTCTTCTGTCTTAGAGCTTTCTTGAACCAAGATGCCTTAACTAAGGAAGAGATAAAATGTCAAGTAGTAACAGACCTTTCATCCTTTTTAAAACATAAAACAGATTTGAATATACACAAATTAGAACAAATAGTACAAAGAACTCCATGACTCCATGACCCAGCTCAACAGTTACCAACATGTGACCAATCTTGCTCAGATGTGGATTATCATTTAAAAATTCTAGGCGGCCGGGCGCGGTGGCTCAAGTCTGTAATCCCAGCACTTTGGGAGGCGGAGACGGGCGGATCACGAGGTCAGGAGATCGAGACCATCCTGGTTAACACGGTGAAACCCCGTCTCTACTAAAAATACAAAAAACTAGCCGGGCGAGGTGGCGGCACCTGTAGTCCCAGCTACTCCGGAGGCTGAGGCAGGAGAATGGTGTAAACCCGGGAGGCGGAGCTTGCAGTGAGCTGAGATCGGCCACTGCACGCCAGCCCGGGCGACAGAGCAAGACTCCGTCTCAAAAAAAAAAAAAATAAATAAAATAAAATAAAATAAAATAAAATAAAATCTAGGCATTATGTTGTTTCCAAACGTCAGTATATATCACTGAATTAAGGAGGTTTGGGTTTTTTGTTTATTGCTTTTTGTTTTTTTTGTTTTTTTTTTTTTGAGATGGAATCTGACTTGTTGCCCAGACTGGAGTGCAGTGGTACAATCTTGGCTCACTGCAACCTCGGCCTCCTGGGTTCAAGCAATTCTCCAACCTCAGCCTCCTGAGTAGCTGGGACCATAGACGCGTGCCACCACACCTGGCTAATTTTTTGTATTTTTAGTAGAGACAGGGTTTCACCATGTTGGCCAGGCTGGTCTTGAACTTCTAACCTCAGGTGATCCACCTGCCTCAGCCTCCCAAAGTGCTGGGATTACAGGCATGAGCCACCGCGCCTGGCCGGAATTAAGGAGTTTTTTGAAAAACATATCCACATTGCTATTATCATAGCACAAACAATAATTCCCATATCATCCAATATGCTACAGTCATCAAACTTTTCTGATTATCTCATGTCATTCTATTGTTGCCTCATTCAAATCAGAACACAAGCAAGACCCAACCTTCCTCTGTTCTGCCTTTGCCATGCATTTAGTGGAGCTAGTCTATTTGTCCTGCAAATGTCCCACACCACATGTGGCAGACATTCTTCTCCCCTGGTATGCATGCCTGTTGTGGTATTAACAACATTCCTCTATCCCTGTATTTCATGTGAACAAAGAGGGATGTGTCTGGAAGCGCACACTAACAATTACTTTTTATTGCCTAAACGACCTGATCAAACCTCAAGATCTACCATTTCATAGGAAATACAGGTTGACCACCGCCACAGGGATGCAAAAGCCAAGCTGAGAATATAAAGAATGCTACGGGAAAAAATTACTGTTTCTTTTTTCTTTAGCAAGGAAAAAAAAACCAAGAGAGGCTAAAGTGTAGTGTGGAATGCAAACATCATCTGAATCAAGATTCACACAAACCAACTGCAAAAGGACGTTTACAAGATAACTAGGAAAATCTGGACACTGACTGGATATTATATGACATTAAAGAGTAATTGTTGGCCGGCCGCGGTGGCTCACGCCTGTAACCCCAGCACTTTGGGAGGCCGAGGCGGGCTGATCACGAGGTCAGGAGATCAAGACCATCCTGGCTAACACGGTGAAACCCCATCTCTACTAAAAATACGAAAACAAAATTAGCCGGGCATGGTGGCGGGCACCTACAGTCCAGCTACTCGGGAGACTGAGGCTGGAGAATGGCGTGAACCCGGGAGGCGGAGCTTGCAGTGAGCCGAGATCACGCCACTGCACTCCAGCCTGGGCGACAGAGCGAGAACCATCTCAAAAAAAAAAGTAATTATTAGAGGTGTGATAATGGTATCAGGGTTATATTTTGTTAAGCCCTGTTAGAGATGAATATTAAAGCAAGTGCTCCTGAAATAAGATCTTGCTGAGGCAGGGAAGTGAGGTGGGAGGCAGGAAGTGAAACATGACTGGCAAAATGTAGATAAATGTTGAAGCTGGGTCACAGGTTTGTGGGGGTTCCAGCATACTTTCTATTTTTGTTTACATGTTAGAAAATTCCTGGCTAGATGTGGTGCCTCATGCTTGTAAATCCCAGCACTTTGGGAGGCCAAAGTGGGCAGATCACCTGAGGTCAGGAGTTTGAGACCAGCCTGGCCAACATGACAAAACTCCATCTCTACTAAAAATACAAAAATTAGCCGGGTGAGGTGGCGGGCACCTGTAATCCCAGCTACTTGGGAGGCTGCAGCAGGAGAATTACTTGAACCCGGGAGGCAGAGGTTGCAGAGAGCTGAGATCTGCCACTGCACTCCAGCCTGGGGGACAGAGTGAGATTCAGTCTCAAAAAAAAGAAAAGAAAATTCCATAACAAACTACTTGTATAGCAAGGGCCATGCTTAACATTCAGTGGCCCCACATGAATGGTATGTTCTAGTTCTTTGGTCAGTTGGGGACATGCAGGTTAGGTCAGGAGTTTTCCATTTACTCACAATGCTTCGTATTTCTCATGTACATGACATACACTAAATATCACAGGATAAATTGTTTTGAATTGAAAATTTCTTGAATTAAAGTAAACATACCTTTTATGAATTATCTCAGTTGTTGATTTAATTAATTAGTTATTGGTTTGGTAAAGTAAAAATATACTCTGAACTACATAACTAAGGCACTCTACAGGCTGTATTCGGTTACACTGTAATAAGTTACCAGTAAAATGCATTAAAATTCAAGATTAATTTTTTCAGAAAAATTCAATATTCTCTTTCATTTTTATAATTTGCCAATTTCTTCACTTATTAGCACCACTGGTATTGACTATAATGAATCAGTGTATTACAAAATAGTTCAATGACATTCCAGAATAAATGGTGACTATAGTGAATGTACTACATATTTCAAAATAGCTAAAAGAAGATTTTAAATGTTCTCACCACAAAAAAGTGATAAATATTTGAGGTGATGGACACATTATTTAGCATGATTTGATCATTCCACAAAGTATACATGTAACAAAACATCACAGTGTTCTGCAAAAATATATGCAAATTATTACAAATTACTATTTGTCAATTAAAACTAAAATAAAACTTTTTTAAAAATGAAGTTAGCTGCATTTAATAATTTAAAAATAAACTCATCTGTTATAAACTTTAAATGAATACAAAAATCAACTACTTGATATTTTTATCTGCTATCATTCTATTTAGTCTACACAAGACAACAGTATAGATAGTACAAAAATCTGTCTTAATTTGTCTTATTTTACATATATTCAATGTATTAAAATCGTGCTGACATCGTATGTGGACAGATTAACTGAAAATTTGAGAGACAGAGAATTGCTGATCTGTAGTACATGGGTACCGTTTAAAAGAACCTTCACTGACTTCTTCAAACTTTTCCAGAGATAAACTTAGACTCATTTTGACAGTTGCCTTATTACCAAAAAATTGCCACTCCGTGACAAGTTCAGCACTTGATGCCAATAGGTGTGACAACAAGAAAGCAACTTCAGCGTCACACATGTGGTCAGGAAAACCACCAGAAACTAAGAGATTTTTAATGAAAACCAAAGTGTTCAGATGCAAACAGCAACCTGAAATGCCTGATGACAACTTTTGCCAGGAGCACTTACCCAGCATACCTTTGCTACCAAAGAAAGTGAGAATGAAATTTATTTTGCTTCCTTTTCAAGCTGATCTGTTAAGCAGCAAATTCAAGTTGCGTAAAATAAGTTGTATCTTTTAAAGTGTCAAAATTTAAAACAGATAAAACTAATTATTTAAAGGGGGGAAAACTGGGCTCAATGCTAGCACAGAAATGGCCAAGTCACCTCCCTTGTCACTTGCAAATCATCCAAATGGAACACTACCATAGCTACTTACCTCTGTGCAGTCATTCAGAAGGGGCACTGTGGTGTCAGAAGGGTTAATATTGATTGTCTTTAGTTCAATAAGGTTATTCAGGGAATTTCCACCTAGGAAAAAATGGGTAAAGAATCAAACAAAGGCGTTTTTATTATAGAAGGTACTTCTTTTTAGGTAAACTAACTGAATTACCTGACACTACAACCAGGGACGGCATGTAGCTACTGTCAGCAGGATCTACGATCATTTTTAACCTATGAACAAGAACATCTGGGAAAATCTCCAAACGAATCCAGTGCTTTAGAAAAACAAAAATCACATTCTCAGTTAGCAAAATTCAGCTATATTTTAGCTACTACAATAGTATCATTGAAGCTTGAATCTACATGAGATTTTTTCAATATAAAATGTGGCATGAGAGAGAATTTTCCCTCACCCTAGCAGCAACAAGAATATTCTACCTCATTCTTTGATCATTAGAGAAGAGTCTCACTCTAAGCCCCAGAAACAGTGTATCTATATACTCCTGGCCTAGGGTGGTCCTTTTACCCACCAAGTGAGTGACAGAAAACACTAGAGTCGAGATGGAGAAAGGCCCTGTCCTCAAGTCTGACCTGTGTGCCCATGAGGTGCCCCTACGGGTTGGTGTAATCACAACAGCACTCCGATGTGCAACACAAATTTGCTAGACTATACTAGAAAAACTTCTAACCAGAAGCAAATCTGAATTCATACATTTTATGCGGGAGAGGAGGAAAAAAAGCCCGACCACATCCTCTATCAAGTGGTCAGTTAGATAAAATCTACTACTCATATTGTTTAAACTTGGATGGTATTGAACTCTGTAATTTTGAAATAACTTATAAATTAAAATATAAAGTGAGTACTGACAGGTGCTACCAGCAAAACTTTGCAGGCTGCTCAAAGTTCATTTTGAAAATGTACAAGGCAAAACCACCCGTGTGAAGGTGCCCGCTGCTGTGCCCCATCACACGCTACCTTTCCTTGCGACCCTGATGACTGCCAGCAGGGCTCGCTGCCGTCGATGAGACGGGATGCCTGGTTCACGGAGGACGACACGTTCAGGCTCTTCACCATGCGGGACCAACTGTCCAGCAGCATGCCTGGCTGGCTGCTGTGGCAACGCTTCAGCTGTTTTCCAGAACGGCCACAAAATACCGCAGACTGACCTATTTCGTGATGGTCAAAAAGAGAATTAACCCTTGCTGAACTGGGGAGAAAGAAACATCCTGATCAGGCGGTCAAGAATATTACATAGTGAGGAGCTTCTTTCTAAAAGAAAAATAGAAAGTTTCAACCTGAAAGGAGCTAATAAATGCCACAAATGGCTTCCCTAGTCAAGATATATTACACCAATTTATGAGATGAAGTCCACATAATGGTATGATTTATTCTACTAAAACCTCCCAGGAAACAACAGCAGATTAATATATTTCCAAACAAACAGGATACAAATAAGCTGTGGGAAAAGTTCAATAACAGCACTCACAAAAACCATTCTTATTAAAAATGCTTTTGTAAATAAATACAAGGCAAAAAGTAAACTGTAAAGTGCTTCCACTTTCATTAATGGCAAATCTGGAATTCAACTGGCATTCCCCATCGAGGACAACTACTAAAGCCAGACAGAACACTCAAAAATAAATAAATCCTCTTCAAACTATCAGAATTCATGAGATAATAAAGAATTACAAGGTCAGAACCACCGGAAGACTCGAGGCAAGTGGAGGTGTCAAGATGACACACACCATGGATCAGAGGCTGCTGTTCCCTGATGGCATCCCCAGGTTCCAAGCAAAGTCCCTGAGGGGGCACATTGCATTTCAACAGCTGCGTAAAGGGAAGGGAAAGGAACGGGGTCCAGAAAGACCAGAAAGGCTGAGGATGCCACAGAAATGCAACTCACCCTTGGAACCCCAACAGAAAATACCCCAAAAGTCAGGGTCAACTACGAAGGGTCTTTGGGTTTCCCTTTTTTTTCCTCAACAGATTGCAGCTCAGCATAAAATCACCTCGATCAATGAATGCTGATTAAGGTGAGCCCAGAGAGTCACTAACCTTTACCAAGTATCTCACAGAACAACCTTCTCTCCTCCATTCCTTGGAGAGTAACATTAGCCTCAAATTGAGTCAAGAAATAATTTTTTAAATACAATGTGCAGTGCATAATGACACATGTAGAGGCAAGAAAACGTGACTAAAAATTACCAGAAATGACAGGATAGAAACAGACCCACAAGGGCTCCATACACTGGAGTTAGAGACACAGACTTTAATATAATAACTATGCTCGCCGTGTTCAAAAAGATAGTATTTCAGCACAGAACCAAAAACTACTGAAAATAAAACAGAACTGATAAATCCAATAATTAAAATTAAGAACTTAATGAGTAAGTTAAGAACACACTGAACTCAGCTGAAGAGAAAGTAAAAATATCTGGAATGAAGAACTGAGGAGCAGAAGTTTAGAAAGCATAACAAGTAGGTAAAAGATTTGCAGGACAGAGGTTAGGCCTAACACAACTGAAAGAAGAGTCCCCTCCCAAAAAGGCAGAAAAGAGAATAGAGCAGAGGCAACATGTGAAGAAATACTGAAAGACAGAATTTTCCGAAACAGACAAAAGATGTCACGTCCCAGAAGCCCTACCAACCTCAAGAAAGATAAACATCTCCATGCACATGTAAAACCTGTGCAAGATGAAAACAAAAAGACCCTCTCAAAAGCAGACGAAGGAAAAATCAAAAGATTGATGGGCTTTAATGAATCACAATTAGACTTCCAGCCAACTTCAGGAGAAACAATATTAACCAAATTGCAGTGGAATAGTATTTTTAAAGTGCTGAAAGAAAACACCTAGCAAAAAGACTTTTCAATAATAAAGAAATACATTTTCAGACATACAAAAATACATAATTTGTAACCAACAAAGACACATTTTTAAAAATATTAAGGGGTATTTTCAGGCAGGAGACAAACAGTATAGATGGAAAATTAAAGAGGAAGAAAAAAGTGGAGAGAAATTACAAAGTATGCAGAAAAATCTAAATGAATATTGACTACATAAAAATCATCACATGCCCTGCATGTATTGTTTGATCCTTTGACTTTTTTTATTTTTTATTCATTTTTTTTTTGAGACGGAGTCTCCCTCTGTCACCCAGGCTGGCGTGCAGTGGTGCGATCTCGGCTCACTGCAAGCTCCGCCTCCCGGGTTAACGCCAGTCTCCAGCCTTAGCCTCCCGAGTAGCTGGGACTACAGGTGCCCGCCACCACGCCTGGCTAATTTATTATATTTTTTAGTAGAGATGAGGTTTCACCATGTTAGCCAGGATGGTCTCTATCTCCTGACCTCATGATCCGCCTGCCTCGGCCTCCCAAAGTGCTGGGATTACAGGAGTGGGTCATGAGGTCGGGAGATCGAGACCATCCTGGCTAACACGGTGAAACTCCGTCTCTACCAAAAATACAAAAAATTAGCCGGGCGTGGTGGCGGGTACCTGTAGTCCCAGCTACTCGGGAGGCTGAGACAGGAGAATGGCGTGAACCCGGGAGGTGGAGCTTGCTTGCAGTGAGCCGAGATTGCACCACTGCACTCCAGCTTGGGTGACGTGAGCCACTGCACCTAGCTGATCCTTTGACATTTTATGAACATTTTCTGTGCACCTAAAAGAATGTCTTCCATAGTTCTGTTAGATGTGTATTTGTATAAAATGTATAAAATTTTAACTGGATGCGGTGGCTCATGCACATAACCCCAGCACTTTGGGAGGCCAAAGTGGGTGGACAGATCACATGAGGTCAGGAGTTCAAGACCAGCCTGGCCAACATGGTGAAATCTCACCTCTACTAAAAATATAAAAATTAGCCAGGCATGGTGGTGGGAGCCTGTAGTCCCAGCTACTTGGGAGGCTGAGGCAGGAGAATCGCTTGAACCCAGAAGATGGCAGTTGCAGTGAGCCAGGATAGCACTACTGCACTCCAACCTGGGCAACAGAGTGAGACTCCGTCTCAAAAAAAAGAAAAAAAAAAAGTTAAATATGTTAAGAACATATAAATCAGAATGAAGATAAATGATGTCAAAGAGAACTAAGGTCTTTGCATTGTTTAGGAGGAGAATATACTAAATAATAATAGATTTAAATGAGTCAAAAATAGATGTTATAATTTATATCTTAAGTAACTACTAAAACTAAAAATGTATATAACAGATACACTCCTTACAGACAGAGTGAGACTCTGTCTCAAAAACATAATAATTAAAAAAAAATACAATAGTTAGCTGAGCTTGGTGGCACAGGCCTGTAATCCCAGCTACTTAGGAGGCTGAGATAGGAGAATCGCTTGAACCCGGGAGGTGGCGGTTACAGTGAGCCAGGATCATGCCACTGCACTCCAGCCTGGGCAACAGAGTGAGACTCTGTCTCACAAAGGAAAAAAGTGATATATGCATACAGTGGAATATTATTCAGCCACTAAAAAGGAGAACGTTCTGACACATGCTACAATATGGATGAAGCTTGAAGACATCAGGCTAAACACAAAAGGATAAATCTTATATGGTTCCATCTAGATGAGGTGTCTGGAGTGGTCATATTCATAGAGACCAAAGTCAGATTCAAGGTTACCAGGGGTGAGGTAGGGGGAAGTAGGGCAGTTAAATTGCTTACTGGGTATAGAGTTTTTCATCAGAGTGGTGAAAAGTTTTGGTAATAGACAGCTGTGATGGTTGTGCAACACTGTACTTAAGGTACTTAATACCCCGAATTATAAACTTCGAAAATGCTTAAATGGCTAATTTTAAGTTATATGTATTTTGCCACAATGAAAAATATAATAAAAGGTATATAAATTTTAAAACTCACTCTCCATCTAACCAATTCCACATGCCATGCAACTAAACAGTGACTAGTTTCTTGAGATTCTTTTAATGTTTTTTAATGGAAATACAAGCAAACAAGCCTAGTTATTCTATGTCTTTCCTGATACGCCATCTTGATTTTTTTTAAAAGCCAGCCAGTCATCAGTGGGTAGGACTGTCACTTCCATTTCACTGTACTCACTCTACAGAGTTCACCGAATACACAGGAACCTTAAAATAACAAATTCCAATACACTGTGGTCCACAGTAAGAACTTCTTCATTAATATTCGGTGGAAGAGAGAATATAAACATTCTGCCATACCTGGTTCATTTATTCTGCCAAATGTATGCCTGGTATTGTGTTTTTTGGTCTTGAAACACGTTTCACAAAAATCAAAGTCATCACAGTTTCTGCATTTGAATCTGGATCCATTGATAGGAAACATCTGACATCCATCACACCTATTTGTAAAACAGCAACGGAGTTAAGAAAGGTCATTTATTAAACTTAATTCAACAGAAAACCATTCGTCCCAAAGCAAATCTAGCAATCATAAAAACAACTCACGTAACCCCAGGATGAATACTGGGGACCAACTCCATTTCTGACAGCAACCCAGTCCAGTGAGACTGCTGGGGAAAGTCGACAATGATATCTTTTCCATTGGCACTGAAAGCTAGGACAGAATAGAAATCACCTGATCCATCTTCCTCTTCACCAATAAAACCTGAACCTAAAACTGCACCTAGCCATGTCACACAACATTGTAGTAATTTGTTTTTTACAGAGAGTATATCTTTTAGAGATAGGTACTAAAATACTTATGGATGAAATAATACATGATGTCAGTGACTGGTTTCAAAATAATCCCAAGAAGGGAGCATGAATAATTTTGGCCGTGAGGTGACGAATGTCAAAGCCAGGTAACGAGCACATGGAGGTTCGTTGTAAACTACATTCTTTACTTTTGTATTAGATTTAAAACAGGACATTTTGGTTTTTAATTCCACCAAGTCAACAATTCCATATACCACCTTTGGTATCTCAGGGAATAAAAACCACATTAATAAAGACTTATTTTGTCCTTTGATGAGAGCAATGTGTCACTCAAAACAAAGAAACCAAATTCTTATTTTTAAAATTTGTCGTTTTGATTTGCAAATACTTTAACAATCTCTTAAGCAAAGAACAATGTTTAAAGTAAAATATTAAATAATCCATTTGTTCTTATGTAACATGAGAAGCTCTAAGAACCTCTCACCACTGGGGAACCACCACCAATTGTGGCCATTTTCTAAGCGATTTGATGAAAAGAGAGCTTTCCACAAGGTTCAAACGAACAATCTCTTTATGGCATCAAGAGTTTATAAAACTATACACATACTTATTTCTCATGCAACTGTTAAAATGGACATAGTATACCTTTCAAAGTGTGCCACCGATTTGATTTGGAATCTCAATAGTATCATATTAAATATAATCTGAGAATTGTTTCCAGTTCCTAATTCTCATCATTAGCACATCTCCATGTCTTAAATTCAGTCCTAAATTTTTATATAGCATGAAAAAGAGAGCCAGGCGTGGTGGCTCACACCTGTAATCCCAACACTTTGGGAGACCGAGATGGGCGGATCAATAGGTAAGGAGTTTGAGACCAGCCTGGCCAACACGGTGAAACCCTGTCTCTACTAAAAATACAAAAATTAGCCAGGCATGGTGGTGGGCACCTGTATTCCCAGCTACTCTGGAGCCTGAGACCGGAGAATTGCTTAAACCCGGGGGCGGAGATTGCAGTGAGCCGAGATGGCCCCACTGCACTCCAGCCTGGTCAGTGGGGGAGAAAGAAAAAGCCGTCCTGACAGTCAGGAGCTGGCCTGTTAATGTCAGTGTTAGGCCATTTCACAGAACAACTGACAGGACAAGTTTACAGAACACCAGCATCAGACAAGGCCACTCTGTGACTGATGGATCAAGGCACAACCAAAACCCCTCCTTAACCATGTATGATTAAAGTCGATTCTAATCCAAACCACAAACAACCACAAACCACCACACAGTTCCCTATCTGGTGATATGAATGACTGCTTCCTTACCAATCACGACTTTAGCATGGCTCCATTCTTTCTGCCTGCTAGGTAAATTTATTAAGACACCCTGTCTTAGAAATACCCCTGCTTCTTCGACCCCTCCCCCAAATACCCAACATAAACTTCATTAGTCCTCACTTACTCCCTCTGATGGAGACACCCATTCCCCAAGGTGTGTGTTCTCCTGCCCTGCAATGAGTTAATATTAATAAATCTGACTGTTTCACTGCAGGTGAGTTCCTCAGTAGCCTTTGGCAGAAGGCACTGACAAGCAAAAGAACACTCTATCCCTTTCCTCACACTTGTTTTCTTTCTTGTGTGCTTAAACAAAAAGAAATACTGAGTACACATGCGTTAATGAAAAGTTAACATCAGGAATTTTATGACCCAGATAATATTACCTTTCACAACCCCCACACTCTGATGAGTCACAGATCCCCACTTGTATTTCGGTGTGGCAACAGAGGCTTTGACCCGCACTTTATCACCAATCTTGATGTGAGAAGAAGAACTTGGTGGAGGATAGCCTACAGATTTCAATAACAGATCATTATAATCAGCATTCATTTATAGGAATTCTGTCTCTAAGAAAAAGCAAAAGCACTGAACAAAGAATGTGCTCACCTATAAGTTCCACATGAATGTACCTAACCCAGTAGGTACCCCCTTTCTGCTGCCAGTCACACTGCACGTTGAGATCATGCAATCCATCTCTGTCCAGCTTGATGACTTTGCCAACATCGCCTTCACACACTTCTTCATACGCTCGGCAGCATCTAACCATCATTCCCACCTAGAATTAAAACGAAATTGGACATCCAGTCCATCTGCACACAGGTGAAATGAGTCATGATAAGTGGTATTACTCTATTATTAATAAAGAATTTTGATTGGGCATGGTGGCTCACATCTGTAATCCTAGCACTTTGGGAGGCTGAGGCAGGAGGATCGCTTGAGCTCAGGAGTTTGAGACAAACCTGGGCAACATAGTGAAATGCCATCTCTACCAAAACTACAAAAATTAGCCGGGCGTGGTGGCGCATGCCTGTGGTCCCAGCTACTTGGAAGACTGAGTTGAGAGGACTGCTTGAGCCTGGAAGGTGGAGGTTACAATGAGCCAAGAGCACACCACTGCATTCCAGCCTGAGTGACAAAGTGAGATCCCAGCTCCAAAAAAAAAGAAGAATTTCATCTAGCACCCAGAGTGCATTCTAAGTATTACTTAATGCTAAAGTGAACAGAAACTCTTTAGAAAACTGGCTGGCTTTGTGTCTCAGGCAGGAAATATATAGGAAGAGCCTGGATCAACTTGTGTCATAAAGCAAGAGAGCTTTCAAAGATTACGAGGTTCACTTAAAAGCATCCTCTGATCATCAAAAACATAACAGTGGAAACATCACACCCTAAAAGCCAAGGATTGGTCATCATGATAACATGGAAAACAAAGCTTCCTGGTCATCTTTACACACAGCAGAACACCAATGCATCACTCTGAAAACTGATAAAGTCTCCCTATATTATCAAGAGTAACCAAGATTAATAACAAAGCTTTTTTCCCAGAAGAGAATTCCAGCTAACGAACACAGAAAAGATGAAGTTAGAAAATCACTATGGTGCAGCCCCTAATGATAGGTCTAGCTGATGACACTAATGCCTACTGGAGCTATGAGATGGACAATTAATACAGAATGTCATCAAGGACGGAGCAGGCTGACAAGACCTCACCCACCCAAACCTGTTTGCCTGTTGAGAAGGGGCAGGAGGGAGTACATGCCTATGAAGCTTCCTGCCTGAGATTCGGCCTGATCCAACCACACTCCAACCCTAACTCCTACTGTATTGGAGAAACAGGGAGACAGGAAGATGTTAGCCAACACCACAAAGAAGCCACCACCCAATCCAGACTATAAGACATTTGGAAGACATAGTTTCACCCACAAAGAAACAGCATGAAAGGAGAAGAAGGGAGAAGGAGGGTTACTATGAAATGAATGTTTGTGTCCCCCGTGAAATTCATGAAGTCCCAACTCCTAATGTGGTTGTATTAGGAGACAGGGCCTCTAAGGAGGTCATTAAGGTAAAATCAGGTCCTAAGAGTGGGGATCTGACCCAACAGGATTAGGGTCTTTATAAGAGACTCCAGACCAGGCACGGTGGCTCACGCCTGTAATCCCAGCACTTTGGGAGACCAAGGCAGGCAGATAACCTGAGGTCAGGAGATCGAGACCAGCCTGATCAACATGGAGAAACCTCGTCTCTACTAAAAATATAAAATTAACCAGGAGTGGTGGTGCATGTCTGTAATCTCAGCTACCCGAGAGGCTGAGGCAGGAGAATCACTTGAACCCAGGAGGCGGAGGTTGCAGTGAGCCAAGATCGTGTCACTGTGCTCCAGCCTAGGCAACAAGAGCAATACTTCATTTCCAAAAAAAAAAACAGACACCAGTCCTCCCCTGTTAGCTCCAGCTCCCCACATCCCCAGCCCCACATCCACAGGAGGACACAGCAAGAAGGCAGCCACCTGGCTGGGCACGATGGCTCACGCCTATAATCCCAGCACTTTGGGAGGCCAAGGCAGGCGGATCACAAGGTCAGGAGATCAAGACCATCCTGGCTAACATGGTAAAACCCCTTCTCTTCTAAAAATACAAAAAAATTAGCCGGGCGTGGTGGCAGGCGCCTGTAGTCCCAGCTACTTGGGAGGTTGAGGCAGGAGAATGGCGTGAACCCGGGAGGCGGAGCTTGCAGTGAGTGGAGATTGCACCACCGCACTCTAGCCTGGGCGACAGAGCAAGACTCCATCTCAAAAAAAAAAAAAAAGGTAGCCACCTACAAGCCAGGAAGAGGGCCATCACCAGAAATCAGCCAAGCTGGCACCTTGATCTTGGATTTCCAGCCTCCAGAACCATGAAAAATAAGTATCTGCTGTTGAAGCCGCCAGGTCTACGGTACTGTGTTACAGCAGACTGAGCTAAGACAAGGGGGAACCACTCTAGGTTGAAATAGACTTCAAAGATCCATCAACCAAATGCAGATAAGGCATACAATCTTGGCTATATCCAAGTTCAAAAATTAACCATTAAAGCCATTTCTGAGAAAACTGGAAAACTACAAGCAAGCATTAGGTATGAGATGACATTAAGGAAGTATTATTTATGTTGTTAGGTAATGTTGGTAAAAAGAAATGTCATCATGTTAAGATTCTTTATTAGGGATACATACTGACATATATACAGGTGAAATGAGATGATTTGGGGGATTTTCTCTAAAATATACTAAAACAAGAGAATTAGGACAAGAAATGATTTAAAGTAGATAAAGGACTATATAAAACATAATTAGATTTTTAAAGTTTGATGGCAATGAGAATTACATAAGAAAAACAAGGAAAGGTATGTAGGAAGTGTCGCAACTGGGGCTAGCAGAAAACCGCCATCTCTGCGCCATGTCCACCGTGGACAGGCCACTTGTGCTCTCTGGCTTCCCCCGAGCCCATCATCTGCCCCTCTGTCCTCTGACTACTCTGGGGCAGCCACAGCAGCCTCTGCCTGGGTGCCTGTCTTGCTGAGCCACCCTTCACACCCTGCAGGCTTTGCACCCATCTCACTTTCTCATTGCAGCCCCCCATCCCTGCAATGTGCCCCCACTCCCACCCCTTTACTGTGGTCTGCTCTTTCTCATTCCAGGGTACACAGCACCTTCTAGCCTGTCATGAGCTCACTGGTGAGGTATGTCTTCTAGCACCAGAAGGCAAGTTCCCTGAGGGCAGGGACCTCTGTCCACTGATGTCTGGCATATAGGACATACTCAAATATCTGCTGAATGAAAAACAGATCGAGGCTCCAGCTTAAGACGATTACTCACCTGAATATTCTCTCTCACATATACAGCATAATCATCATTACTCAAGAAATCAGCTCGTTTTTTGTAGGTCTGGCTCTCCGTCACAACAGCACCAGTAGACTAGAAGAGATAAATACATTCAAAGAAAAAAAGAAAAAAAGGACAACTCGATAAACCTACTCAAAAAGAAGTAAGTCTGCAAAATCTAAAATATTAAAAAGTAGAAGATGAAAGCCTTTATTTTCCCTATAAAGATCTTCATTTAAAAAAGACTAATAGCAGTAGCATAGCAGGCAGAAATGGATCTCAAAAGCTACAAGTAGACAAAATTTCCAAGGCACTTCCAGACTAATCCTATGAACAATTTACTCAGGTCAGAAACTGATGTGTCAAGACATGGTATTTTAATAAAATACCTTCTAATGGCTACCGAAGATCATTAGATGTTTGAACAAGGGTCTGTTCTAAAGCTAAAAGTAATTATGATATAGAAACCCAATCACGTCTTCAAGAGTGAAACACAGCTTTGTCCTGTGCCCGGCAATACCATAGGTTGGTTTTATGAAACAGTCCACAGTAGATACAGTTAGTTCTTTCAAGGGACAGAGAAAGCCAAGGTGTAAGATTGTCAGAGCGCGAGACAGACAGTGGCCCAGGTGCAGGCGGTCACACAGGAGGCACTGACCATGGAGTAGGCAGCATCATCCATGTCCTCCACCACCTCCTCATCAGAATACTCGTCGGACACCGTGTCTGCATCCGAGAGCTCCGTGACCTGGACGTCGGAGTGGTCCAGCAGCCACCCGACCAAGGCTTCCACACCTAAGAGAAGCACACACAGCCCCCCACAGGCCACCGTGAGCCAAGAGCCCTGAAGCAGGAACCCACACACACGCAAGCAGAGGCCAGGAATATGAAGTACCAGGCAAGCCGGATGCATTCCCGGAAGCACCAGTGAGAGACTTCAGCGCAAACTCGATGTTCCTTCTGGGAAATCCCATCTCCATGAGCTGCACCACAATGGGCAGGGCGGGAACGGGAGACTGCTTGCGCCTCTTCACTCTGGCCGGGCGGATGTGCTGCACGGCGACAGGCGTGGTGGCCTCACTGGAGCTGCAGTCTTCAAATCCTGGGCTCGAAGGGTGAGTGGACTCCACAGCCAAGCACTGGCACACGGCCAGTGCAGCAGCCTGGGCAGACAAGAGGGTCCTGGGAGGTTTGGGAAGTGCCCTCAGCTAGCTTACACAGTCTAGGAACACGGGGGTGATGGCCTTCTATTGTGAACTGCAGTATGCAAGTCTAAAAAGCCCACATTCACATGTGCGTTTTTCAGTGAGTTCCTAAAACATGTTAGAAAATGACAAAGCCAAGTTTCACGGTTCAATGCAGAGAAAATACTTGATGGTAAAATAACTTTCCTGTTTCAGCAGACAGAGAGCCTACTAAATTAGCCAAGTATCAATGTCCATTAAGGAAAACGTCATTACAGCCCTAAGCGAGCCGTCACAGGGGCTTGAGGTGGGAGCAGGGAGAAAGGCATTCCCCCTGCCTTAACTGGGCACGATGGTGACCACAGGCACCTGTGTTTTATACAGGCCAGAAATGACACAGGACTCTCATGTGCCATTAAACCAACCCTCAACTATTTAAGGGTTAAATAACCACATGAGGTTAAACAAGGTATTACAAAATAAGAGAAATAAAAGAGTATTAGTTGGGAAACACATTGCAATGAATCAGTGAACATCTAAACTGCCAGTCTCTGCAGCTGGGAACTCCCCACCGACAGCACAAACAGCATTTCCCTGATCAGTCTGCAATCTCTGGTCCTGCTCCCGACAGCACTTTCCTGATCGGTCTGCAATCTCTGGTCCTGCTCCCGACAGCACTTCCCTGATCTGTCTGCAATCTCTGGTCCTCCTCCCTCCCGAGCTGCTCTCATGGCACTGACGTGCTATTTTGTTAAACTGAGCACGTGAGGAAGGAATCAGGAAGAAACCGAAGACACTGTGGAGTCCCCCAGTGCTCAAAAGTATCAAAGCCTAGGGTTTTGCAGTGAAGTCTGGGTAACTTGGAAGTGATAGTTTTCATCCTAAAAGTTTAAAATTCAGAGCCAGATTGAGCCAAAAGTTCTGGTTCTGATAATGGGGAGTTAGGGTGCACTGGACTAACCCTTGGCTGATAATAATCATGAACTCCAGATAAAATATTCTTTAAAACTACTTGAGGGCACTGGAGAATAGCTGAAGCAATCCGCAATAAAACGAGCACAAGCCCTGACCCAGAGAAGCCCGCAGGCAAGATGCACATTTAACCACAGACAGTGCCCCTTCCTGCACTGCAGGGGCTGGGGTCCTGCCTGCCAGAGCAACCAGAATGCGAGGGAAAGCCTGCCTGAGAAAGAAACCGCAGAGGGAAAACCACAAAATGTTTGGAGGAACTACCAGCTTATCTACAGCTGAATCTAAACTGAAGCACCTCTGAAGAGCCTGGGCTCGGCACAAAGGGACGGCTGGAAGGTTGCAGGGGCTCCCCAGCTGCCCAGGGCCAGGACAGCCCCTGAGCCTCAAGCTCAACCAACTAGAGGTAGGGAGGAGAATGTCAGAGCTTCCAGTGAAGCCCAGAAGAGATTCTAAATCCTTGAGAATTAAGGATTCATAAGCACGGCTAAGGGCATATAAAAAATTATCAGAAACCCTAGCACCAAGCCACCTCAGGATCAAGGAGTGCCAGGTACTGAGCTGCCTATGGGAAGAACACTCCCCATTCTCCAGAGGAGGAGGAACCCACAGCCAATACAATGTAATGTCCAAATAATCCAGAATGAAATAAAAATTCTCACATATGTTAAGAACCACCACCAAAAACTGACTATAATCAAGGAAAAAAAAAACTGCCAAGAGCAGCAGACCAACAGGTGGGCAGACATTAGAATTAGCAAACAAGAAATTCAACATAACTATCACATGTTTTAAAATGTATAGTAAAAGACAGATTTGGCCAGGCGTGGTGGCTCACACCTGTAATCCCAGCACTTTGGGAGGCCAAGGTGGGTGGATCACGAGGTCAGGAGTTCAAGACCAGCCTGGCTAACATGGTGAAACCCTATCTCTACTAAATATACAAAAATTAGCCGGGGGTGGTGGCAGGCACCTGTAGTCCCAGCTACTCAGGAGGCTGAGGCAGGAGAATCACTTGAACCCAGAAGTCAGAGGTTGCAGTGAGCCGAGATCACGCCACTACACTCCAGCCTGGTGACAGAGCGAGACTCCGTCTAAAAAAAAAAAGGACAGACTTAAGGGATGAACATGGGAACTGTCAGAAGAGATATAAAACTATTAAATGAGAGCCAAATGGAAATAAGAGATGTGAGAAATATGAAATAAAGTATTTCTTAGATGGACATAACAGATTAGGCCCAACAAAGCAAAGCATCTTGACCTTTCAAACAGGTCAAGACAAACTAACCAAGCTACTAACAACGAGAAAAAAGACTTTCTATTAAAATTCTAAAAGGAAACTCACTAACAGTGTAACAGATGTATAAGAGTATTTCCAGAAAAGAACAAAAAGAGCAAGACGAGGGAAAAAACAATAGTCAAAAGTTTCCCAATTTGGTAGGGGAACAAAAATCAAGCCAAAGACACAAGCAGCTTAAGCAAATTTCAAGGAGGATGGTGGGATGGGTGGGGTGGACCACCACGGCATACATGAGCCCAGCTCAGTGAAACTGCAGAAAACCAAAGATAACAGAAAATACGAAAAGCAACCAGAGAAAAAAGACATTTCATACAAAAGACGAGATAAGAACGACTTTCCATCAGAATCCATGGAGACGAAACAGCGGAAGGTCTCTTTTTGGTACAACAGTCCTTCGCAATTCCTGAAAGACAACTCTACATGGCCTTCTAGGTGTCAACATTCGGCATCTCCCAGCAGGCTGTGCACCACCCCACATGCTCTCAACTTGCTCAGCGTCTTCTTTTTATCTCTGCCAGGGAGACTGGAAACACAACCAGGCCCTTTGAAATGAACCTTCACCTCAGAGGTTCCCAGACCTGAGAAGAAGCTGGAGTTCAGAAGAGCTCAAGGCCAACCTCCTCCCTTCCTGCCCACACTTGTTTCTTGCTTTCTCCCTTTGCACCCCCCACCATCTTTCCAGCTCATTCTAGTACTGGGGGAGGGCTCCCACCTGCTCAAGGCAGAGGCTGCCTCACCTGGACCCTTGCTTCGAGAAGGGCCCTGCTCGCTGAGGGTTTCTGTTAGGGTAATTTCTGACTGCCAAACTGAATACTGACAGTTTTATTTTTGTCTCTGATATGTTATCCAGATTTTTAATGTATTACACAGCAAGAAAGATTTTGGAACATCTCTAATCCTCTATGTTGCCAGTCATGAAAGCTCCCATCCCTCTTACACTCAATCACGTGGCCTCTTCTGCGGGAACAGCCTATAGCCCTGACCGTGCGCCTCGACACTGCCCTCACCTGCTCCACAGCATGGGGAGAGCTGAGAGGCTGGCGGCACCACAGCACACCCAAAGAGGCTCCTGAGTGAATGAAACAAACAAGCGGGTGCCAGAGTCCTGATGAGCCTCTTTGAGTAACTCTACTTCCTGGAAAAAGATCCCTTCACGAAGACGTGAGCATTTAACCCATGCTGCATCTAGTTAATATTTTTTAGTGAGTTACACAAATCCAAAATAAGGTTAAACTTCAACCCTCTCCGTCTTTAGTATTATCATGTTCCGCAGACTATGCACAAACATGGTTAAAACCTAATGCATCATTAGAATTATTTGCATGCTATCATTTAAAATTCAGAATAGATCCTTAAGAAAGTATACATCTAGAAAAAAATTGTTCACAATTTAGTACTGTGGATTAAAAACTGTCAAGGCTGCCTGGCTGTACCTCAAGTTCCTGTTTATCAAATATGGCCTTCACAGGAGACGGCTGGGTGGCCGAGGCCAGCAGCTGCTGCAAGAGGATCATGGGGGGTTGTGGCCCTTCAGGAGACATGTCCCCAAGGTCAGGTGATGCCACTGCTCCATCATCTGAATTTAAAAGCAAAATATGTGTAAGATTCGATTTTCAACTGCGAACACCACTTTACTATTAAAGAAGATGCATTGAGCATGTTACATCAGGTATGACTTCCGCCTCATTATGTGATAGAAAACCAAAATCTTCAAGGTTCAGACATCAAACAAAAATTAGACTCTAGGCCAGGCGCAGTGGCTCACACCTGTAATCCTAGCACTTTGGGAGGCCGAGGTGGGCGGATCACGAGGTCAGGAGATTGAGACCATCCTGGCTAACTCGGTGAAACCCTGTCTCTACTAAAAATAAAAAAATTAGCCAGGCGAGGTGGCGGGCGCCTGTAGTCCCAGCTACTCGGGAGGCTGAGGCAGGAGAATGGCGTGAACCCAGGAGGCGGAGCTTGCAGTGAGCTGAGATCACGCCACTGCATTCCAGCCTGGCCAACAAAGTGAGACTCCGTCTCAAAAAAACAAATGTTAGCTGGGCGTGGTGGTGCGTGCCTATAATCCCAGCTACTGGCAAGGCTGAGGCAGGAGAACTGCTTGAACCAGGGAGTTGGAGGTTGCAGTGAGCCGAGATCACGCCACTGCACTCCAGCCTGGCAACAGAGGGAAACTCCAACTCAAAAAAAAAAAAAAAAAGAACTAGACTCTAAACCAATTTCACTGCCTGCTTTTGGTCTCTGTCTGTCCTTCATTAGGGCATCTGTCTCTTAGAGCCAACAAATGCTCCTTTCCAGATTTCTGCACTTGGTCTGATTCTTTCTCTTTTTCTTGAGATGGAGTCTCACTCTGTTGCCCAGGCTGGAGTGCAGCGGCACAATCTCGGCTCACGGCAACCTCTGCCTCCTGGCTCAAGCAATTCTCCTGCATCAGCCTTCCCGGTAGCTGGAACTACAGGCACACGCCACCACGCCAGGCTAATTTTTCTATTTTTAGTACAGATGGGGTTTCACCATGTTGGCCAGGCTGGTCTCAAACTCCTGACCTCAGGTGATCCACCCGCCTTGGCCTCCCAAAGTGTTGGGATTACAGGAGTGAGCCACCATGCCTGGCCTACACACTCTTTCATGTTCACTCACAGCTTCAAACCCCGACACAGACACATCCCACGTGCATATTTCTAGCTGTAGCTTTTCTAGCTAAGCCTTGTTGAGATCATTAAGTGACCCCAATTCCAAATGTGTTATGTGCTCAGGGAGATGGCTTTTTGTCTGTTAGGAGTCGCTTTAGGTGCAGCCTTTAGGACTCTGTTTGACACAGCCCCAGGGAGAGTCACTGCCCTGAAGCCCACCACACACAATCTAGGTTCTCATCCAGGCACTCACAGCACTTGCACGTACTGGTTTTCTTCGGTTACAGTTTCGACTAACTAGACCAGGGGCTGGAAATCTTTCTCTTAAAGGGCCAGAGAGTAAATAGTTTAGGCTGACGGGCTGTACAGTTTCTGTCCCAACTACTCAGCTCTGCCACTGTAGAGCAAAAGCAGCCAGAGATGATGTGTGAACAAGTGGTGTGCCTGTGTTCCCATAAAAATGTAAAAAAACAGGTGCACAGCAGTTTTGTCAATCTAGCTCTGTCCGGAGACCCTGCTCCGCCCAAAGCAGCCTTGATAATCCTGATTCAGGTCTGCGGCAACTGCTCCCTGGGCTGAGCACAGAACAGAGCAGCTAATCCAATTCCCAGGCTCCAATCTCTCAGTCTCTACAACTGGGAAATCTTCACATTCCCTACAACCTCTGCTATTGATTGATTCTATGCTTTCAGTAGCTTTCTTTCACCCTCAGCAGGTTTAAAATTAATTTCATAGCATCCTCTCCTCTTAAGATTAAGAAACAAACCCACAAACTCCACATTCTACTGGACTTGCTTATTTTTTTCAAACGCACTACTCACTATTCTCCCCTCAACTCAAGCTTGAAAGAGCAGGCATCTTCCACGTTTTGCTGGTTCCCCACAAAGTTGTCATCTCCAAGACTACACCATCACAGTGGATGGTACCCTCCTTCCACCAGAACCTTCTTTCCGTTTTCATGCCTTCCCCCTCATCACCTGACACAGGAGCAAATCTCCATCTCTGTCATCTCCCATTTCAGATACTCCTAGACCTTACTAGCAGGTGTATCACCTGAAGGTCAATGCTTACCATGTGGCCCCTACCACAGCTTTCCAGTGGGCCTCAAGTTTCACCCTGGTCTCCAAGGTACTCTGTAACAGGATGTCAACCACCCATCTAGCTTCAGCCCCACCACTCATCAACAAACCCTGGGCTCCAAGCAAAGCAGAGCTGCTCAACACGCTTCCAGGGACTCGCCACTTTTACTCATGCTCCTCCTGGCTCCACCACCAGCAGAGGCTTTTCTGCCTGTATGTGTCCGCCACAGCCTTCAAAGGCTGCCTGTGCAGTGCTCATCTGCCACTGGCTCCAGAGGCCTGTGGAACCATTCACACACCTCACCGCCCCCGGCCCCGCGGACAGACAGAGGCCTGTGGAACCATTCGCACACCTCACCGTCCCCACCCCGCGGACAGAGGCCTGTGGAACCACTCACACCTCACCATCCCCACCCCGCGGACAGACAGAGGCCTGTGGAACCACTCACACCTCACCGCCCCGGCCCCGCGGACAGACAGAGCCATCTGCATTTGCTTCCTCTCCTCATCCAAACTCCAGAGAGCAATAATCACAGAAAAGAACTTCTCCCCAAAACACTTAGCATAATGTCTTTCAATAGTAGGTGATCAAAAAATGTCTGTTTTTTTTCTATTAAAAGTGACACAGGCTCATTCTAGAAAACTAAATATAGAGAAATATAAAGAAAATAAAGACAGCCAAAATTCCACCAAAGATTACTGTGTCACTATTTTGCTGAACAGATGAACTATGGCATATCTATAAATGGATACACATAGCAACGTGCTTTTCTGTTTACTTATCATTTTCATGTTTCCATGGCACTAAACATATACAGCTAGCCCTCAGTAGCCATGGGTTCTTCATCCAAAGATTCAACAAACCACAGATCAAAAATATTCAGAAATAAGTAAAACAATTTTTTAAAATACAAATTTTTTTTAAAAAATAGCATTAACAACTATTTATATATCATTTTTATTTATTTATTTATTTACTTATTTATTGAGACAGAGTCTCGCTCTGTCACCCAGGCTGGAGTGCAGTGGCGCAATCTCGGCTCACTGTAAGCTCCGCCTCCCAGGTTCACGTCATTCTCCTGCCTCAAGACTCCCGAGTAGCTGGGACTACAGGCGCCCGCCACCACACCCAGCTAATTTTTTGTATTTTTAGTAGGGATGGAGTTTCACTGTGTTAGCCAGGATGGTCTTGATCTCCTGACCTCGTGATCCACCCACCTCGGCCTCCCAAAGTGCTGGGATTACAGGTGTGAGCCACCGCACCCGGCTTCCATATCATTTATATTTTTAAAGTATTTGGGAGAATGTGCATAGGTTACATGCATATACCACACCACTTTATAGAAGGGCCTTAAGCATTAGTGAATTCTGGTATAACTGGGGGTCTAAGAACTTATCCACATGGATACTGAGGGAAGACTCTATTATGTACCATCATTTTGAATGGCACCAAGATATTACACTGTATGGATACACAATATAAGAATGGGTATTTTGGTGTCTACAGTTTATCAACATAAAAACAATACCAAAAAGGAGGCCATAACGACATTGCTGAATACATTATTTACTTATTTTTTTGAGACAAGGTCTCACTCTGTCGCCCAGGCTGGAGTGCAGTGGCACAATTGCAGTCTGCACACACTGCAACCTCTGCCTCCCGGGTTCAAGCGATTCTCCTGCCTCAGCCTCCCAAGTAGCTGGGATTACTGGCATGGGCCACCACTATGTCCTGCTAACTTTTGCTTTGTTTTTTTTCTTTTATTGAGACAGAGTCTCGCTCTGTCCCCAGGCTGGAGTCCAGTGGTGCGATCTTGGCTCACTGCAAGTTCCACCTCCCAGGTTCACGCCATTCTCCTGCCTCAGCCTCTCAAGTAGCTGGGACTACAGGTGTCCGCCACCATGACCGGCAAATTTTTTGTATTTTTGATAGAGATGCAGTTTCACCATCTTGGCCAGGCTGGTCTTGATCTCCTGACCTCGTGATCCGCCCACCTCGGCGTCCCAAAGTGCTGGGATTAGTCATGAGCCACCATGCCCGGCTGGTGAACATATTATCTTTACATGCCTCTTTGTGTGATAAAGTCCCACAGAATGACTTGCTGGGTCAAAGTACATAAACACATACCTATGTCTATGAATTTCAAAGTCCGTCTCATTTCTTCAGACGCTCATCAGATGGCTACACCAACTGAAATTCCCAGCAGCAGTGTGTTCATGGAGTGCTGCTTCACGTGCATCTGAAGAACCAGCATAGGTTCTTCTTGTTACAATACAGGTTCTATTTCTTTGGTCTGGGGTGCAGCCTGGGAGTCTGCATTTCTAACACATACCCGTGTGCCATCAATTTTGCTGACCCATGCACCACACTTTAAACGGGAAGGCATGAAAATACCTTTTTCCCTCCCCACCCACCAGATGCCCTCTGTCTTGTCTTATAAGATGACGATGACAATTTTATCCACAGTTGGTGGTTGCTAGGCAGGCCACGTGTCTTTTTTGTACATTTATAAGCCATCTATGTCCATTTTTATAAACTGATTGTTCACATCCTTTGTCTACTTTCTACTGCCTTTCTTATAAAGCTTTAAGAACTTTTTAAAAAGATACCTGCGTGAACAGTTCCAGTCTCCTGAACAGCTGGCTGAGACAGGATCTGCCGCAGTTTATCCTGGTGGGAGAGCAGCGCCCGACCTGCTTTCAGGATGTATAGCTTCAACTGCTGGCACCGCAGCAGGTCCAGGTCCACTTGTCCTGTGGAAGGAGAGACTCAGTGAGAAGGCGTGTCCTGCTCAGACTCCCTCAGCAAACCTCCGCCACGTGGCAGTAACATTCTGCCCTTCAGGAATCCACCCACCACACACTGTCTGTGACGACGGGCTCGCCTTTCCCAGTGTTACACTCGGCGCTGCTAGGTAAGCACCTTCTGCCTCCTGGGTCTTCCTTCCCTGTTCTCCAGGCACCTAACTTGATGGGACGCAGGATTCAATGGTTATACACAGCACCGTGTTAGCTACTATTAATATGAGCAAATGCTCCCCAAGTTGCTGAAGTTTCAGCCGCTTTCACTCTTCTTCTAAGACTCCTTTGAGAGAATCTGTCGGCTCTACTAGCTCTTTAACTGATGAAGATCGCAGCAATGCCCAAGGCTTATCTGATAGCAGACGCCACAGAAGCAGCATAGAGAGCATGGGGTGGGAAGGAAGGAGGGCCGCAGGCGCCACTCGGGCACTGGCCCGACTAACTGGCAGACAGGTTTATTCAGCACGATGGGAAATGGCAGCTACTAGAGAAGGTCAGCTGAATTTCGGACATGCTGTGATTTACATGCACTGCACCTCCAAGCAGAGATGTGAATGGGAGATCCAGAGTTGAAAGTGCTTACATCACAAATGCTAAAGCAGCAATCATAGGTCTGTGGGAGCAAGAGGGGAGAAACTCAAGAAGGGTGGGCAGAATACGCCACAGTTATGGGTGAAGCCACGAGAACTTTCAGGATATAAAGAACAAGCAGAGAGAAGAGCTCCCTAGGAACACAGAAAGAAACTCAGGAGAGCTGCATTCTAGACCCAAAGGCAGGCAGAGCCAAGCAAGGCTACAGTCTCAGCCACTCTGAATGCCACAAGCAAGCCAGGTGGCTTCTAGGACAGAGGCCCCTGGATCTGGCAGGGAACAGGCCATGAGCCATGGTCCAATAGGGTGACGGGGCCACAGGGCCCTGGGATGGAGGGGAGGAGAGAAGAGGTGAACACAGACTTCTCTTCTGGGATAAAGGGTGACACTGAGAAGAGGGTGTGAGCCATGGGGTTCTTTAAGTGTGGCTCCGAACATGGTGACGAAGGCTGACTCGAAAACACTCATTACCACGAACACAGGGTTACAGTCCCAACTGCAACTCAACAAATGGTGAGCCCACGTGAACCCCAGGACTTTAGCAGGCCCGTGAACTCACTCGTGAAGAACACTGTACAAACAACACGAATTTAAGACGGCAGCTATTTCATCAAGCAGCACCATGTACTGACCTGTAAAGGCCTGTTTAGTAGATTTCTTTATTTTGTGCTTTTCTAACTTGCTTCCAGCAAGGTTCACCAACTGAGCCCAGACAGACAGCATGGGCTCTGTGAAGGGCAGGTTGTTCACATTAAAGGCCACAGCAGGGAGCTGGAGAGGACACAGAAGCTGTCAGCCTGCGGCCAATATGACTAACAAATGAAACGTTCTGAAAGTCATCAAAACCATGGGCTTAATCCTGAAATGCCACACATACCCATAAGCCTTTTTAGAGCTGAGAATAATCATTTTTTAAAATGATATTAAAGGCAAGATATAGACTTACTTATATAGTAAGTATAATCTACATTAATTTTTCTTTACAAATCTGTCAACAATAATTACATCAGTGTGGTGGTTACTATCTTCTCAGGTATTTTCTATATACTTCAAGTTTTCTACAACATGTATATATTCCTATAACAACAAAAAAGAGTACTTTATAGAAAATATAGTCAGGCCAGGCACAGTGGCTCACATCTGTAATCCCAGCACTTTGGGAGCCCAAGGCGGGCAGATCACCTGAGGTCAGGAGTTTGAGACCAGCCCGGCCGACATAGTGACACCCTGTCTCTACTAAAAATACAAAATTAGCCAGGCGAGGTGGCACACACCATAATCCCAGCTACTCAGGAGGCTGAGGCAGGAGAATCGCTTGAACCTGGGAGGCAAAGGTTGCAGAGAGCTGACAAGATTGTGCCATTGCACTCCAGCCTGTGACAAGACTCCATCTCAAAAAAAAAAAAAAAGAAAAATATATAGTAAGATTGCACTTGGGCTACATGAAAACAACGTAAATGGCTCCTTCTCCCTGTGCATCCCTGATTCACAGGTTGACAGTAGCTGCTACATTAAGTCATGTCACTCAAAACAACTATGCATTTTCTACACGAAGAAAGGTTGTTTTTTTTTAAAGGAAACATGTTTAAGTTTTTTTTAAACTTGAGTTGTTCAATAAAAAGTGAACTTCGTAAATTCACATTTTAAAATAATTAGAACTACCTCATAGATGCACGGTACCTTCTAGGTTGCTAAAGCCCCCGTGCCTCTGAGGCTGAACCGCACACGAACCACTGCTTCAGGTGCCCTGTGAGACCGGCCCTGCTTACCACAGAAGCGCAAGCTCACACAGCTTCCTGGAAGGCAACCCTGAGGTACCAGAATCAAGTGCTTTCAAGTGCTAACGGTGGTGCCCGGTTCTAGTGTAAAGCTGAACCCCCTCGTCGTACAGTCGCCGAGCACAAGTTCACCTACTGGTTTCAGCTGACTCAGCGGGCACACGCGACACGTCCGCATGTCGGAGAACTGCACGGTGATTCTGCCCTTCGGGGTGATGCGAGTCACGGTGCCTTCTCCAAACTCTTCGTGCACAACTTGGCCGCCCAGGCGCAGGCGACCATCGATGCCTCCAATCACAGCCAGGACCGCCATGAGGCCCCCCGCTTCAGGTTTCTCGGAGTCGGGGAAGTAGTCCTCTAGCTGGGCCTAGTGCAGACCAAACAGCGAGCTCGACCAGGGACACGCACGGAGCTGCCCAGTGCCTACGGGTTCACCACTCAACTACATGAACTCTGAGCGCACAAACCCACCCCTTCGGGAGGCCTTCCTGCAAAGCTGCGGGTGACGGAGCGGAGCTGGGAGTTGATGTACTTGTTGATGAGCCCGTTCCACTGCGTCAGCGAGTGCAGCGCGCGCAGCAGCGCCACCACCTCCTCCGCCAGGGTGCTGCTGTGGGTGGCGGTCAGCGAGGCCTGCGGGCGCGCCCTGCGCCGCCGGGGCGTGGACTCTGAGGAGGAAACAAGGGGGGAGCTGCCGCGCCGCTCGTCACCAGGGCACGGGGAAGGGAGACAGCCACCCACCTCTGAGCAAGGGCACGTCGGAAGAGCAGGTAGTGAGCAAGCTCCCCAAGAAGCCAAACAGCTTCTCCACAAGGCACTTCATGTCCCTCGCCCTTTCGGTCTTGTCCCATGACGGAAGGACTGCTTGCAATAAATGCACAGCTAAGATCTGATAAAAGGCAATTTAAAACGACAAGCATTAAAAAAAATCTGATTAAGAAACTCAGATTGTTATTTTCTCTTTACCTTTTTTTTTTTTTTTGAGACAGAATCTCGCCCAGTCGCCTGGGCTGGAGTGCAGTGGCACGATCTCAGCTCACTACAACCCACGCCTCCCAGGTTCAAGCAATTCTCCTTCAGCTTCCCAAGTAGCTGAGATTACAGGCACCCACCACCTAGCCCGGCTCACTTTTTTTGTATTTTTAGTGGAGACAGGATTTCACTATGTTGGCCAGGCTGCTCTCGAACTCTTGACCTCGTGATCCACCTGCCTCGGCCTCCCAAAGTGCTGGGATTATAGGCATGAGCCACTGTGCCCGGCCTCTCTTTATTTTCTGTTCTCATAATGCAAGCAATCATGTGAAAATTTTGAGATTCATTATTTTACAGCCAGGTAATTACACTCAAGTTGATTAGTGATTAGGATTGTCAGGGACTTTAGAAAAAAGCAACATTACAGATGCATGCGTTTAATTAAAAAAATTATTTTTAGTTTAATTCTTAAGACAATTACACTACAACTTCTGTGAAGCAGATGAGTAGTTGCAGGATTTACCACTGAAGAGAAAAGCAGGTAAGCTAAAGGTTAGTGACTTACCAATTATCAAGGACCTCTGCCCCTTGCCTCCAGAAAATCTACCCTGTCACTTCTAGACCCTTTCTCCACTCCTTACTGAATAAAGGCCCCTGACTCTGAGGGCAGGGAACTTCAGTACATGGATGCCTCTCTCAGGGAACTGGTTTTGCCTGGCAGCACATTACCTGCCTCTGCAGCGAGGCGGCAGTGAAGGGTGCATGCCCTTCCACGACCTTCATGAGCAGCGTGATCCACTGCGGGGAGCTGAGGGCGCCGCACACCTGCGGCGTGAGAGCGATGCTCCGCACAAACCCCAGCGTGCACCAGCTCCGGTGCTGCTCCCTGCACACCAGCCTGTTTGGAGAAGCTGCAGGAGGGAAAACAGACATGCTTGGTAACAAAGTCCCTAAAGATAAAGTCCTAAATGTAAATCCTTATTTTTTTTATCAACTTGTTACTTTATTTTCTACAGTAAGCTCCTTTACAAATATATTGCAGTTTGTAAATTAATTCAAATTCAAAGTGAGAAGCGGAAGACGACTTTTAAGTTAGTTCAAGAAACATTTCTGAATTTTTCTTTTTTTGTTTTTAGAGATGGGCTCTCACTATGTTGCCCAGGTTGGTCTAAAACTCCTGGGCTCTAGTGATCCTCCTGCCTCGCCCTCCCAAATAGCTGGGACCACAGGCATTTTTAAAACCTTCTAAGTATGTGTAGTAAAAGTAGTTAGGGAATTTTAGCTATGTATTGTTTCTAGGCAATAGGAAAATGATCTATAATTCAAACAGCAGTAATTTGCAAGAGTGCATCTATTGTATTTTTTTATTTCATTTTAAGTATCTCCACAATCTTGCTTATATTTAATCTGCACCATAAGTTTCCAATCTAACTTTACTACATCTGCATTAACAAAAGGAAAGGTTTTCACTAGGTTTACATCATTGGATTCTGGCACAAGTGGGTCCACCTCTGCTCCACCCGGCCCCAGGACTCCACTACTCCCTGAATGGAGGCTGAGGCTTGGAGGCTGGGCCCTCCTGAGGGACCCCACCCACAGCCCCACAGGACCTGCTCTCGCCTCCCACCTCCCCACCCTGCCCTCAGCTATCCAAGCCTATGAGGATACTTGCCTTCCTTCAGCACATTCGCATGCGCTCACACACACTCACTCTCACACCCTCATATGCATCCTCACACTCACACCCATACGAAGTTATTCAGACACACCCGTGGGCACCCACACACCCACCCTCACACTCTCAGGTGCACTCACACCACTGTCACAATCACTAACACACACAATCCCAGTCACACATATGCACACACAACCTAAGATGCAAGCTGACACACACTCCTATGCACTCTCACATACACTTACCCCTCCCAATGCATACAGAAACTCAGATGCACTCACACTCCTAAACACGAGTCACAACCGATTACTCACCCACTCACACCTGTACCCACACACTTGCTCACTTGACACTCACACCCACAGTTACAACCTCCCACTCACTGACACAAGCAAAATGCTCACATCCATGCACATGCACTCACAACACGTCACTCGTGCTCACAGACACAAGGCATTCACATTTACTCAAATGCTCGCCCTCAATCACACACTTACACTTGTGCCTGCCACCCACTCATACTTCCTCACACTCACCAAGCCTCACTGACTTACACTTCGTCTCATTCACACACCCAGTCCCCTCACAGTCACGCCTCCCTCGTGCTCACCCTCATACACACAGTGGCTCAATGCACTGGCGCTCTCACTCCCATTTCACCTGCCCACTCACATGCTCTCATGGACACACACACCACTCACATAAATGCATGCATACATACACACACACAACCACACGCTACAAACACACCGTCACACTTGCAACACAAATGCTCAGCCACTTGCCCATCAACCGCTAACACACTCACTCTCATCAATATGTGCGGACACTCCAGCACACCACTAATACACGCATGCTCTCACACAACCTCCCACACACTGGAGCACGCCTACATCCTCACCCACACTCACAGGGGCTCACTGTCAGTCACATGCACACTCACCCCACTCCCTCAGTTCACATTTCTCATACTTACACTCCACACACACAAACACTTTATGGATTAAACTGTGCCTGTCCCCCAACTTCACATACATTCAGAACCTCAGAATATGATCTTATTTAATGAGGTCTCTGTAGACCTCACTAAGGTAAGAATTTAGGTGACATCATGTTGGCTTAGAGTCAAACTCAATGAAAGAGTCCTTTCAGAGGCAGAAAAGGACATGCAGAACACAGGGGCGGGGCCATGTGAAGACGCAAGCAGACACCGGCACAATGCGTCCCCACACCAAGGAAGCCTGGAGCTCCCAGAAACTGGACAAGGTAAGGAAGGACCTTCCCTTAGAGCCTGTGGAGGGAGCATGGCCCTACCCGCACCTGGATTTGGGACCTCTGGACTCCAGCACTCTGAGAGAACAAACTTGTTGTTTGAAACCAGTGTTGTGGGTTGAATTCAAAATTGCAAAATTCACATGTTGAAGTCCAAACCCCTACAGTACCTCGGCAGGTGACCTTGTTTGGAAATAGGGTCGCTGCAGATGTAATTAGTTTGATGTGACTGAATGATGTCCTTATGAAAAGAGGAGATTTGGAGGCGACTCACACACAGGGAGAATGCCATGTGAAGATGACAGCAGAGATTGGGGTGACACCTCTACAAGCCAAAGAACGCTAAAGAGACCAGCAAACTCCAGAAGCTGGGGCAGAGCCCTGAGGCAGCTTCTCCCTCACAGCCCCAGAAGGAACCCCTCTTGATCTCAGCCTTCCGGCCTCCAGAACCGTGAGAACTACTGCTGGGTAAGCCCCCAAGTCTGTAGTACTTTATTACAGCAGCCACAGGAAACAAATCCACACACATTCACACCCACCCACATTGACACCCAGACACGACAAGCGTGCGGCCCCCAGCGCTGACTCCCTGGGCCCTCAATCTCTCATTCCATACATGTCTTGTCCGTCGTTCCGCTTTCCACTAACATTCGCAGCAGTCCGCACAAAGTCTTGGTGGCTTCGCTCTGCATGATCTCAGCATGAACTCCGGCAGACAGACAAAGAGTCTGCAGTAAGTTAATAGTGCTGGTAAACATCATTGCAGTGGGGTGAATGTTCCTTTCAGTTTGTTCCGCTTCTAAAAAAAAAATCAAAATAACAAATTATATTCCCAAGTAAAACTGGAAGATAGTCTTGCACATAATTTAACAGCTTTAATATTACATTCTTATTTTCTTGAAGACTTGAATTTTAGTGCAGTTTTAGGTTCACGCAAAATTAAAAGTACAGAGATTTTTGTGTTCCTTTTTCCTTTGAGACAGGGTCTCTCTGTCACCCAAGCTGGAGTGCAATGGCATGATCATAGCTCACTGCAGCTTTGACCTCCTCCCTGGGTTAGTCTTCCCACCTCGACCTCCCAAACTGTCATCTTTTCTGCTTTGGAAAGGGAAACAGATCCTTACAAGAAAAGATGGAACTCAGGATGCACTAACCGTGCACCCTAATATTTCTGTTCCCATCTTCCTCAAGAACCTTTTAAATAATATTCTCGAAACAACATTAGCATATAACTCAGAAGCAATAAATGATTCCAAGGTTTCACTTCTTTAGAACGACAACTTATCAAATGTCAAGCGCTAGTTTGTGATGAGCAGGCTGTGTCCTGGATGAGGACAAAGCGCTGGCACCTGTGGAGTGGGGCAACCAGATGCTCATGCATCCAGTTTGGCTGGCTTTGGGATGCGGAGATGTGTGGCAAATGAGGCCGCCCTCTGTCACGGGGCCACCCCTGCCCAGGCTCTGACGTCCCTATGGGGAAAGGCCACAGGCAGGGAGCCAGACCTGCTTCCCGCAGGTGAGGTGGGCTGAGAGGAAGCAGTGCCTGGTGTGAGGCAGTATGCTATAGGCTGGACGCTGGCGGCCAGCACCACAACCACCCTCAGGGACAGGGGTCCAGGTGCCACGTCCATCACTCCTAACAGGCCTACGCAGCAGGCAACACTTCTGTTCACACCTGAGGGACCCAGGCCCCAGAAGTGACGTGCCAAAGGTGGTGGCATCAGGATCTGAGCTGTGTGCTCCGAGCCCAGATGGTCCGCTGCGGCACAGCCTCTTCCAGCCCCCACACCACCTGCTCTCTACTGAGTGCACCTTCTACGGTCTCGTGCTCACTGTCATGGCCGTTTCTGAGCCTGATGACACTGCACCCGTGGTGGGCATCGCGGTGCTGGGAGGCAGCCCCAGCCTCTTGGTTGGTCTTACCAAGCCCAGCCATGTGAAGCTTCAGGTGTCCTTTAGGAACAGGTAAGAAATGTCACAAAACCTCCTCCCACAACCCGGATCTCCTTGGATAGGATCTAGCATTCTTGGTCCACCCCTGAATTCTCACTTCTGCTTCCCTAGAAGCGATAAAGTGCTGACTAACTCCACATTACAGGAAGAGTTCAGAGTCAAGGACCGCAGAGGAAGGGTAAAGGCAGGAGGCAGGTGGAGTGTGCTTGGGCGGGGGCCTCTCACTGGAGGAGGAGGCGATGGACCGAGATCGCAGGGCAATGCCACCAGGCCTCGGCTCACTCCCTCAGATGCAGGCTCAGCACCAACCACATGAGACTCGCTGGTGGTGCAGCTGCCCCGGCCTGGCCACCACATTCTCAAAGAGGGGCACGTGCACACGTGAGAGGAAAATGCAGAAAGTCAGTTCCAGCCAGATCGCCGGATCCCACAGCCACCCCACGCACCTGCATAGGAGGTGCCCAGGAGCTTATTTAAACTGCAGGTTCCGAGGACCAAGTACAAGCTGCAGGTGCGTCCTGACATCCCATTCTAATGCCCAGATGACAGTGGTGGCAGCCAGCACCTGGACAGTTTATGGGCTGCCTTGGACTAAACGCCTTCCTGAGTCACCCACCAGAGTCGTCCTCTGTGTCCGAGTCCTCTGCTGAGGGCTGTGCAGCGGCCGGCAGCTCTGCCAGCTTGAGGTCATATTTTCCTTCTTTCCCCATCCTGTAGGAGTTGGTGCTGCCCGTGTCCCACTGGACTCTTATCCACCCGTCCTCTCCCAGCTCACCAATCACTCGGCCTAGGCCTGGAGGAGGCCCATCCTGAGAAACCAAAGTACAGATCAGTTAGGAGGGTGTGTGCCCTGCCCTGGTCCTTCCATGGCTCCACCAGACCTGCCACATAGATGTCTCCATATGCCACCCTGTCTGTCAGGGACCGTCCCCATACACAGATTTCACCTCTCCTACAAAAAGTGTGCTTGCATCATTTTAAATTAAATGGCATAAAACAATGTGCTCATGCTGCTTTACCAAGGAAGTTGGGGAAATCTCATCTCAATTAGGATCCTCTCTGGGTCAATGCAGACACAGGGCTTTACAGCAAGTCCTGACCCCTCAGTCCCTCACGGGCCTTGCAAGAGCAGCAACCGGAAACAAGCACCAGCACCTCCACATTCCCTTTTCTTCAGTTTCCCCCGGGCCCCAGGGTGGAAGCTCTGTCTCACTTCTGCGGGAGAAAACTGTTTCTAGGATGGATGCTGCTGTCTCCAGACACTGCTATTTCTGAGATGACTGTGACAAAGCTCGGGCTTAACAGCGTGGCTGAGAAAAGCTAGACAGACCATGGGAAGGTGAACACTACCCTAACTTAGCTAGGGCTGTGGTAAGTGACTTCCACCCGGGGGTACTGGCAGATTTAGAAGAGACCTGCTATGAGGGAAAATGGAGACGTGGCCACAGGCCCATGAAGTATATCCCTAACTACTGGGCTCGAGGCACTTGGCAGCACATGGCCATCAGCTCACAGGGTCAGCATCTGGGCTTCCTGCCTCAGAGCCTTCACTACACCAACTTTCAGAATGAGATTTACTCTCTTGCTCACTCTCACTCTGGTTCCAGCGACCCATCAAACTGAGCCTCATGCCAGTGAGTTTCCTGAAAAGAGCTGCCTCTCTTTCTGGACTTGGTTCTGCTCAGATGCCCTACTTATGATTCCGTACTTGTGTTCACTCTCTTCAGCTGCTCGGGAATCAGCAATTGCGTCATCTAACAACCGCAAACGCTCCGGGTTATTCCAATTTCCACCCACCAATATCATACAGAACGAACTGTGCAGAAGGTAACTAACGTGTGGCTAATGTGTTCACATCAAATCTCTGAGTACCTGATCGCCCCATTTCCAGTCCACACCTCTCATGACCCTCGTTCCAATCTTCATCATGGCAGCCAGCTCTGGCCCTGAAACAGGGAGCTGCACAGGAGCCGTTTCCTTCCTTGTTTCTTCCAAAACTGTAGCAGAAGCACCTTGAGCAGAAGCATTCATATCTTCCTCAACATTGTCACAACTGGGGCCTGACAGAGCATCAAAAACAGCAGCTGAGCCAACAAGTAGCTACAATATCACCTTAATACACACAAAACATTTCAAAAGTACTAATGATCATAATTTTGAAAAATCCATACTATAGGTTTTATCAATTAATACCGTGAATATTTTACTGATATAGGATAAAACGAAGATAAATGGAAGGATGAAATACATAAATACGCCAAGAAGATACAAAAGATATTAAAATGCTCAGTAAAGCTACTTTCTCTACTTCTAGGAATTACTCTCCTGAAAAAAGCAAAATAACTGAGTTAGAAAGATACTCATCACATTTTTTTATTAATAGAAAAACAAACATAACTAATTAAATATCTAACAGTGGGAAGCTAACAAACTTTAAACACAATTCTGTGCAGAAGACAGCTAACAGCTAGCCAGAGATACCACATCAGACAGGATTGCTGCAGGCTAGCCCTCGGCTGGAGTCTGGATTTCAGGAGGGCTCCCCCATTCCCTAGGTGGTAGGTGTGGTTTGCTGTGCCTCAACTGTCTGTACAGACAACATGGTCTGTGCTGAAACGTGCTTTCCTTGGTATGGAACTTGGTATGCGCCAGACAGGGGGTGCCCGTGTGATCAGCCTTGATGGAAACCCTGGGCCTGGAGTCTCTACCCAGTTTCCCGGCAGACAGCACCTGACATAGCTCGGTGCCAGGGCAGTTAAGCTCATCCTGTGTGGCTCCTGTGGAAGCTTGTACCTGCTTTCCTCTGGACTTTACCCATGTCCCTCTTCATGATTTTGCTCTGTGTCCCTTCACTGTAATAAACTGAGCCCTGAGTACAACTACATGCTGAGTCTTGTGAGTCCTGCTGGCCAACCATCAAACCTGGGGGTGGTCTTGAAGACCCCTGACAACTGGTGCCCTGGATGGCCACAGAGTCATCCACAGCATGAAACAGAAGCTGATCTGCTGTCACCTGAAAGAAGAAAACCTTACCAATGGATTTGAAAATGGGAGATCTAACCCTAGGAAAGTACGCTAGATTTTTAATCCCCCTTTTCCCACTTGCTAAAGAGGGAGTAGGAGTGCGGTCCTGGTAACTCCCTTGGTTTTAGTTTTCTCCTCCGGGTAGGAGGGAAAAAGATCCAAACAGTCCCAAAGGTGGGCTTGGGTTGACCAAAAAATGTAAAAAGTTTGTTTCTCTCTCCTGTGAGAGTAAAAAAGGATATTCAATTCCCAGGACTGGAGCAAAACTTTACACAAACTAGCAGGGGAAACAGCCTTTCCTTTAGCCTAGCTGCTACTTTGGGGGCCCCAAGAATGGGTCCCAAGGAAGGGACAGGAGTTGCATTACAGGCGGATCTCCCAGGATCCCCTGCGCAGTTATACTGTTAACTCTGTAAAGACTGCTAGCGGCTTGAAGAAATTTGCAACCAAAACTGGGGGAAATTTTTATTTTACATAGCTTTATGTTTTGTGGCTGTTACATGTGGATGTATACATTAAGTTAGTATAAAATATTATATGCGCACTTTGGGAGGCCGAGACGGGCGGATCACGAGGTCAGGAGATCGAGACCATCCTGGCTAACATGGTGAAACCCCGTCTCTACTAAAAAACACAAAAAACTAGCCGGGCGAGGTGGCGGGCGCCTGTAGTCCCAGCTGTTCGGGAGGCTGAGGCAGGAGAATGGCGTAAACCCGGGAGGCGGAGCTTGCAGTGAGCTGAGATCCGGCCACTGCACTCCAGCCTGGGTGACACAGCGAGACTCCGCCTCAAAAAAAAAAAAAAAAAAAAAGAAATCAGATATAACTCTTACTAGATTATTCTTTTCAGCTAGCTGTAATTCACATATTAAAATATATATTTGACATAATACAACATATAAATATATAAATTAAAAATATATATATAGAGAGAGAGAGAGACAGAGACAGACAGATCGATAGAGCGATTCCCCCCACCCCCAAGACAGGATTTCACTCTGTCACCCAGGCTGGGGTGCAGTGGCTTGATCTCCGCTGACTGCAACCTCTGCCTCCCTGGCTCAAGCAATCCTCCCACCTCAGCCTCCCAGGCAGCTGGGACCACAAGCACACACCACTATGCCCAGCTAATTTTCACATTTTTTTGTAGAGACAGGGTTTCGCCACATTGCCCAAGTTGCTCTCAAACTCCTGAGCTCAAGCAATCCACCTGCCTCAGCCTCCCCAAGTGCTAGGATTACAGCCTGGCCTGATACATATTTTTGAATGGATTAATGTGAACTCTAAGACTGATGTGATAAAAAGAGCCTGGGAAAACCTTGCTTTTTCGCTTTGACTTTGACAACTGGCTCTGCAGCACCTCGGATTTTAGCCAAAGACCACCACCATAAACCAATCAGATCTAATAGACATATACAGAACATTTCACCAAAAAGAGCAGAATACACATTCTTCTCAAGTATACCACAGAACAGTCTCTTAGACTGACCAGACCATATGTCAGGCCACAAAGTCTCAAATTTAAACAGACTAAAATCATACAGATTACCTTCTCCAAATGAAATGATGAGAAATTAATAACAAAAGGAAAAGTGGAAAATTCACAAGTATATGAAAATTAAACAACACACAGTAAACAATCAGTGGGTCAAAGAAGAAATCACAAGGGAAATTAGAAAACACTATGAGATGAATGAAAACACAACACACCAAAACTTCTGTGCTGCACCAAAAGCAGGGCTAAGTGGGGCAATTATACTATAAAAGTCTGCATTTACAAAAGACAATCTCAAATCAATAACTTAACTCTGCATCTGGAAGAACTAAAAAAATAAGAACACAATAAAAACCAAAGTTGGGCCAGATGTGGTGCCTCACATCTGTAATCCCAGCACTTTGGGAGGCTGAGGCAGGTGGATAACTTGAGCCCAGGAGGTTGAGGCTGCAGTAAGCCATGACTGCGCCACTGTACTTCAGCCTGAGGGACAAAGTAAGACCCTGTCTCAAAACAAAAACAAAAACATACGAAGCAGAAAGAAGGAAACAATAGAGATTAGAGCAGCCATAAATGAAATGAAGAATAGAAAAATAATCAACAAAACCAAAAGTTCAGTTTCTGGCAAGAACAAAGAAACTGACAAACTTTTAGCTAAATTAAGAAAAAGAGAGGCCAGGCGAGGTGGCTTACAGCGCTTTGGGAAGCTGAGGTGGGCGGATCATGAGGTCAAGAGATCGAGACCATCCTGGTTAACATGGTAAAACCCCATCTCCACTAAAAATACAAAAAAATTAGCTGGCTGTGGTGGTGCGCACCTGTAGTCCCAGTTACTCGGGAGGCTGAGGCAGGAGAATCGCTTGAATCCAGGAGGCGGAGGTTGCAGTGAGCCGAGACGGCGCCACTGCACTCCAGCCTGGTGACAGAGCGAGACTCCATCTCAAAAAAAAAAAAAAAGAAAGAAAAAAAGAGAGAAGATGCAAATAACTAACATCAGAAATGTAAGTGGAGACAGCACTACCAACATAAAAATAAAAAAGATTGTAAAATAACACTGTGAACAACTGTATGCCAACAAATAAAATAGCCTAGATAAAATGAACAAATTCCTAGAAACATAAATTACCTGAACTGACTCCAGAAGAAATAGAAAACCTGAAAAGACCCATAACCAGTGAAGAGATTGAATCAGTAATCAAATATCTTTCAACAAAGTAAAGCTTAGCTGGTCAACTCTACCAAACGTTTAAAGCAAAATTGACACCAATCCTCAAACTCTTCTAAAAACAGAATACATGGGAACACTACCTAGTTCATTCTATGAGGCCATTACTACCCTGATAACTGTAAAACAATAAAATATTGCTGAAAGAAATTAAAGAGGACAGAAATACATGGAAAGACATTCCACGTTCAGAGAATGGATGTTAACATTGCTAAGATGGCACTATTCCCCAAAAGAATCTACAGATTCAGTCCCTAGCAAAAATCCCAATGGTCTTTTTTGCAGATATGGAAAAGCCAGCCTTGATGTTCATATGAAAATGCAAGGGACCCAAAGAAGCCAAAATAATCTTGAGAAAGAAAACACACTTCTCAATGCTAAAACAGTACAAAACTACGATGTTCAAAACAGTGTGGTACCCACATAATTATCGACATATAGAATGTGATCATGTAATTGAGAGTCCAGAAGTAAATCTAAATACCTACAGCCAACTGATTTTTGCCAAGGGTACCGAGAACTTCAGGGAAGAACAGTCCTCAACAAGTGGTATGGAAACAATCAGATAATCAAAAGAAAAAGGTTAGACTCTTCCCTCACACGGTGTAAAAAAAATTACCTAAAAATGGACCAACGATCTAAATATAAGAGCTAAAACTATAAAACTTACAGAAGAAAACATGAGGATAATCTTCATCAATCTTGTATTTGGAAATGGCTTTTTGGATATGATATCAAAAGCACAGATGACAAAAGAAAAACAGATAAACTGAACTTCATCAAAATAAAAAACTTCTGTATCAAAGGAAATACAATCCAGAGAACAGGAGAAAATATCCTCAAATTATATATCTGATAAAGGTCTACAGATCTGTGAAGGTCTAGGATACACAAAATTTTTAAAGAGTCTGAGGACTGGTATTAATTCTTCTTTAAATGTTTGGTGCACTTATATAGTGCATGTATTGGTACAACAAAAGATGACAAACAACCCTATTTAAAAAGGACAAAGGAGCTGGGTGCGGTGGCTCAGGCCTGTAATCCCAGCACTTTGGGAGGCCGAGGCGGGCCGATCACCCGAGGTCATGAGTTCGAGACCAGCCTGGCCAACACGGCGAAACCCCATCTCTACTAAAAATACAAAAATTAGCCAGGTGTGGTGGTGTGTGACTATAATCCCAGCTACTTGGGAGGCTGAGGCATGAGAATCACTTGAACCTGGGAGGTGGAGGTTGCAGTGAGCCAAGATTGTGCCACCGCACTCCAGCCTGGGCGACACAGTGAGACTCTGTCTCAAAAAAATAAAATAAAAAATAAGGAGAAAGGGACTTGAATAGACACTTCTCCAAAGAAGATATACAAAGGCCAACAAGCGCAAACATGTAAAGAAGCTCAATATCATTCATCATCAGTGAAATGCAGATCAAAATCACAATGAGATGCTACTTCACACCCACTAGGATGGTCTTAATCCAAAAAAAAAAAAAAAGAAATCCCAAAAAAATAGTGTTGGTGTTGGCAGGGAAGTAGAGAAACTGGAACCCTGGAACCCTGGAATCCTGTCCACTGGTGGTGGGAATGTAAAATGATATCACACTGTGGAAAAGTTTGGTAGTTTCTTAGTAAGTTACACATAGTTGTACCATATGACCCTGTAATTCCAGTCCTAGGCGTCTAATCAAAAGAACTAGAAACATGTGTTCAAACAAGTATTTGTATATAAATGTTCCTAGCAGCACTATTCACAAAAGTCAAAAGGCAAAACCAACCAAATGTCCATCAACAGATAAATGAATAAACAAAATGTTATATATTCATACAAGGAAATCTTTTTCAGCAATAAAAATAAAGTACTGATATGAAATAACCCAGACACAAAGGCCACAACTGGTATGATTCCATTTATATGAAATATCCAGGATATGCAAATCCATAGACAGAGAAAGCAGATTTGTGACTCCCAGAGGCTGGAGGGCAGGGGAATCAGGACTGATTGCTAAATGGGGTGCATTCATAGTGATGAAAAAGTTCTACAACTAGACGGTGGTGACTCTAGAAAAGTGTGGATGTATTTAATGCCGCTGAACTGCGACGTTAAAATGGTACACTTTCTGCTATTTGTGTCTTACCATAATTTACAAAAAGTTTAAAAAAAAAAAAGAAATCAAAGCAAAATCTTGATGTTTTCCCAAAGGCTCTCAAGCCGGTGCAGACCTACCAATCAGGCGCAGTGCCGTCTGCGTGAGGGCCAGTGTGCCGGAATTGAGCAGGAGGTCGAGGTTGTTTGCGCCGTGCTGCAGGGTGAGCATGCTGAGCATCACCAGGAGGAAGCGGGCTTGTGGGATGGTCCCCAGGCTCGGTCCTGACGGGTTCTCATTGGTAATGGTTTGCAGGGGAACCGGCTGGATACCTAATAAGCATTGGCACCTACTTACATTTCTTGTGCATGGATACGAGATACAAGAATAAACGTAATGCAGAAAGCACTGGCGATTACTTTAAACATCTGATTATTTTTCAGTGGATTTCCACAGAGTGGGCAGCTCTGTCTTGCTGCACGATGAGCCTATCCCCTGCACTCCAAGCACAGGTTGTTCCATCTGTCTACAGGACTTAGCATGTTGCTCTCTGAATACCCCGGTGCCCTATTCCATTCCTTCCATTTCAAATATGAAAGTTATGTCCCGCTTTTCATCCACAAAACCAATCCAATCAACTCTCTGTAGATGCTCAAACTATCCAGGAAATAATATTAATATAGGACACAGACACTTTAGGGTATGTGGTGATACACACAAAAATGTCAAAATGTAAAAATGTTATACTAGAGTACTTCAACATTGTGTCTCCTGCTAAATTTTAAAGTTTTGTTTAAAATCTGAGAAAGCTGAAATATAAGTACAAAGTACAAAGTTATTAAAGTCTTCTCAAAACCAAAAATTGGCATTTGCAAGTTTCCACAACACATAATTAAAGCCAAAATATAAAATAACATTGATGCAATTGTTGACTTACCAAGCTCTTTAAATTTGGCAGCTGGCATCCATCAAAACATTTCGAATGTTCTGAACAGCCCAAGCATACAGCTTGCCAAAGGTGACTTCCAGCAGCATCCGATTAAAAGGGGGGATCAAATCAACATCCTTTAAACAATCAGTAAGAGGTTCCCTTTCAAATAAAGATAAAGAATTTGACTCGGGACACTGCCAGACTTCTAACTACTACAGAACAACATTTTGTTGCCACAGCTTCCTTAATTATGAAAAAAATAGGATAACATTTTACCCTATATCGATTCCCTCAGGAATAAGTCTTTGCCATCCACAAAACATCGCGTACTGCACAGATGGAAGTAAGAAATTCTTGCTTGCCAGTTTTAAAATTGTATCTATCCCTTCCAGGCGAACCTCTGCTCTCTCCAACTACAAAATATCAATGCATACAGTTAAGTGTTATATACATTACCCAATGCACAGAAGCATTTCTCTTCAAATTTTACCTGTTTTAGTAGGCACTTTCTCATTTTTTCCACATCCACTGGCTCTTCTTTAAGGGCAAATTCAGCAATTGTACTGAGGAGTGGAGACTGCGGATAAAGACCCTGAACATTCTGCTTCAACCACTTGTATTTGTGAACACCTGTAACAGTACTCAACAGTGGCTGCCATTTGTCCTAACAAAGGAAAACAATTTTCATCATTAGTCTATCCTATTTAATATTAAACTGTGCTCTAAAAGTTATTCAAGTAAAATATAAATAATGCTCACAGGTTTAAATTGGTTAAAATATGTTAAATTTAGTAAGTAATACATGGTTTTAAAACTATGCTATAAATATACTTATAAGTGAATTTATAATCTCTATACTAATATATGTTGGAACAGGCTAGCTTGGCATACAAAATTAAGTTATGGTTCATATTAATAACCACAGTGCCCAGCACTGTTTCTGGAACAAAGAATATAGTTAAGGAATGAATGGTGAATAATTAATGACACAATCTAGTACCAAAAATAAAAGGAAACCCTTCTCCAGCTACAGCTCTGACCAGGACATCATAAGTCAAGTTCATGAAGCATCTCTGGGGCCGTATTTCTAACCCGTTCCTCCCTCCAGATGTTCAGGTACAGAGGTACAAGACTTGGGGATTCCTTTGCTACGTGCTATGACTCTATTCAGCTAACCTCAGAATCACAGAAAATACTGCACCTTGGGTGATTTAATTGCAATGGGTCTCTTGTCCACATTTATTGGACTATGAGGCAAAATGCAAGCTTCTTCTAAATCACTCTCTTCGTTTCCAATTTTTTCTTCATCATCCGTAGATTCTGGCTTCTTAGGAACTGTATTTTAAAACATCATTTTCTATAAAAATGATACACTTAAATATAATTTTAAATTAAGAAATATTTAGATTTGCATGAAGGACAAATATTTCATTCAAATAAACATGTGAACAACATTATAAATTGCAATGCTCAAACCACAAAAGTGAAATGATCACCACGGCAGAACAAAAAGACAAACTGAGAGTGCGACAAGGGAAGAAGCCCCGAAGCCGGGGAAGCCCAGCGGCCAGCGAGCTCTTCAAGTGCCGGAGAGTGAACACTTGAGTCTTTCAGGCCATGCAATCTATTGCAAATACTCAACTCTGCTGCTGTAGCACAAAAAGTAACCACAAATAAAACAATAGGTGTGGCTGTGCTCCCATAACACTTTATTTATGGTGCTACAATTTTAACTTGATGTAATTTTCATGTGTCAAAAATAATATACTTCTTCTAATTTTTAAAAAACAATTTCAAACTGGGGAAAAAAAAAAGGTCTTAGTACTTGGCCAACACAAAGCAAACAAGAGGTGGAATTTGGCCCACAGTTCCTGGCTTGTCCACCCTGGTCCAGTTCAGTGGTTCTGTTAGTATGTAACTAAACCAATTGAATTCATTGTGATATGTGGAATTTCCTCCCTATATTTTATCTCTTTTAAAATTTTTGGTCTAAATCTCCTCAGCATACAATATAAAAAATAAGCAACATGATAATACACCTGGGCAGTAAAGAGCTAACATAGCAGGCTGGGGTTGCTCAAGCCCTGCAAATTCCCAAGGAAGGTCTGTCCCTTCGGGATTGGTCCTTCTTCTAGGAGCTGAGCTCTGAGTGCTTGGAACATCCTGCCTGGTAAGTTTTTTGGTATACCTGACACCCAGGACCTTGTGGCAGTAGTCAGGCAGGTAGATTATGCTAATGATGTGACTCGGGAGGGACCACCTGTTTTTGTGCTGAGGCACCAGAGTCTAAGTAATTGAGGTCAGTCACATGTGCACTGCCTGCGCTTGTGACTGGCCCCCAATAAAAACTCTAGACTCAAGGCTCAGGTGCGCTGGCCTGGTTAACAACTCTTCACACATGATGTGACACACTGTTGCTGGGAGAGCGAAGCACATCCAAACGACGCCACTGGGGAGAAACACCAAAAGCTTGTGCCTAGTTTTCTCTGGACTTCCCTCCATGTACCCTTCCCTTTGCTAATCTTAATCTGTATCCTTTTTGCAGTAAAAAACCACAGCTGTGAGTGTAACAGCTCTTCTGAGTCCTTTTAGTGAATCATCAAGCCTGAGACAGGGCTCGGGGATCCCTGACACAGCAACAGGAATATTAATCACTTAATCTTTATAAGTTACTTAATTTCCAAAAAAAAAAGAAAAACAGCTTGAAACAACACACAATAAATCTATAAACCCACAAGAAACTCTAAAAGTGACAGTGTGGGCTCAGAACCCATGGATATGAGATGGCAAATGGTGGAGTCTCTCTCCCTCATGCTGAGACATGCCTATCTCTGGGGCCGGGCTGAGTTCCTGCGTGCCTGGATTAAAGGAATCGCAGCAGCGTGACTGCTGTGACTGCCTGATCCGGAGCACTCACTGGATGCAAACAGGCTGTTATGGTGTAGGGTTTGTTCAGGAACAATCAACTTAGATGGCTTCTAAAACACTTCAGTCTTTCATAAGCTTATTGTTCAAAATGCCCATCAGAAACTCAGTAATTAATACTGTTCAATAAGCAGGTTTGAGAGTAAATCAGTATAAGTCATAAGAATACGATCAGAGGCCAGGCGCGATGGCTCACGCCTGTAATCCCAGCACTTTGGAAGGCCGAGGCAGGCACATCATGAGGTCAGGAGATCAAGACCATCTCGGCCAACATGGTGAAATCCTGTCTCTACTAAAACACAAAAATTAGCTGGGCGTGGTGGCACTTGCCTATAATCCCAGCTACTTGGAAGGCTGAGGCAGGGGAATCGCTTGAACCTGGGAGGCGGAGGTTGCAGTGAGCTGAGATCCGGCCACTGCACTCCAGCCTGGCGACAGAGCAAGACTCCGTCTCAAAAGAAAAAAAAAAGAATATAATCAGAAACTTCTGTCGTTTACTTATAATCACAAGTGACTAAATTCTAAACTATTTTATAATTTCTAAGCATTTTTACTCAAATTTGGATTTAATGCAACAAGACCTTTCTGTACCCTTACAAAGCCACTTCCAGGAAAATGTCAGTAACTCTTTTAGCTTCCCTTTCTAATTCTCCATGTATCAGAATACTCAATATTTCCCAACAAAGAACATTTCTTTAGAAGAATGGCAGTAAGTTTAAATGTTCCCATTATATCTCATCACCAAGACAACTAATAAAATAAAAATACTTCCTTGTCCCCATCAATTTAGTAAAGATTATTTAGGTTTTGGGAGGCTGAGGCAGGAGAATGGCGTGAACCCGGGAGGCGGAGCTTGCAGTGAGCTGAGATCCGGCCACTGCACTCCAGTCCGGGCGACAGAGCGAGACTCCGCCTCAAAAAAAAAAAAAAAAAAAAAAAAAGATTATTTAGGTTTTCAACATCAATTTACTAGTAACCAAATCATACCACACTGAATTCCTAAACTGCCCCATTGATCTCTTGGAAAAATAAGCGAGATTTCTGCATTTAATCATAACTATACATAAAAATGATGGCAGCAGGTAGAAACGTCACATGGAATCAACAGCAGAGAAACTTCACTCTGAAATCACAGATCCAACGAGGCAGGGTGAAGCACACGCTCTAACAGTATCTTCTGTCCTTTTACATTCTTACCTCTCTTTTTCCTTCGTTCTCGAATTATCTTCTGAGCTATCCTCCTCCAACGGGGCAAAGAACTTAACAATTTAAACTTAGACATTATAGAGAGGTCATTACAAACAGCAGGTCTCAATTCATTAAAGAGGAATCTCAAACGCTCGATGACAGGGGCGCAGACCTCCTTGTAAGAACGGCCCTGTTCTTGATGAGTCTGCAAAGTTAACCAGGAAAAGACAACTTTAACTACAAATATTTCAGCCACTGTCTGCAAGGCACAGAGTAAGAAGAATTAAAATCTGTCACCTTAATGAGCGAACATTTTGCTTGGTAGACAACTCTACAAACATCCACCACTGACTTAGGCAACGTTCTGTGCTTTACTTGCTCAATACCAAGTGCACCTGCATGAACTAAAGATAATGCCACAGGACCTGTAAAAAGACATTTAAAAGAAGGGCAGGGAAGGAATGAATATATACTGCAGGTTAGTCGAGGAATCTGCAGTGTAGCTGAAGCACACAGATACTGAGCTCCATACCTAAATCTTCATGTTTTAAGAGGCAACATAACAGCAAGCGACCGACCTCTTCCACGGGATGCTCAGGCGGAAACGTGATCGGTGTGGTCAAATGGCACTGCCTACAGTACCTTTCTATTTGACACAAAAAGTCCTGCAACAGAAACAGCTGGAGGTAACCTCAGGGCCGCCCAGAGAGTCTTCACAAATCTTAAACATGCCACAGCTTCTGACGCACTTGCAATCAGTAATGCTTCTGAAGCCTCACTAGCATGTTAACAGAATCAGGTTCTCACCTCAAAACCCTCCAAATAATACATGAAACAACGCCTGTGCTACGTTAACCAAAGAGCACATAAGTATTCCTATGTCAAAGTCCTCAGATAAACAGAGCACTGAGGTGGCAGTGGGGGGAGGCCTAGCTCACCTTCACGTTGTGATCCTGAATGTTATTGTCTGCAATGGCTTGCAGAAATGCCTGGGAATGGTCCCCCAGGGCCCGTCTGTGGGAGCAGAGTCGAGATTTGCTGGCAGGTGTGCCCCCTGGGGAGCTGCAGTGGTCCTCATCTTTCTCCTCATTGTAGCTGTAGTGGATCTGGCTAGTCTGCAGGCCTCCAGAGAAGATGGATGACTGAAGCCACTCTAGAAAATGCACACGCAAACATGAAAGAGTAACTCAAGTGCACAACTCAAAATAAATACTAAAAAAAAGAAAAAAAAAAGATGCTCAACTGATCACTCAATTTAGAAGGTGAAATTCAGCATCATTCATATGAAAGAGCTCCACCTAACATGTTTACACAGTTTGACTTATAATTCCTCTATCTATGTGAACACACTTCCTAGTGATTCCACATGCCTCAGGCATGGCACTGGACCTCAGGATCGTAGTCCCAGCCCAACATTCACTGGATACCTGTGCTCTGCCTGCAGCTGCCGGGTTCCACAGATACCGTGTGAAGACTGAGTTGCACATTGTAACAGGGAGGGCAGCAAAGGGCACCGCTGACGCAACTAATCACAGGATTTCAAGTCCGAAACTGTGTGCAACGGATGACTGTGGGGGTACCAGGGAGACTGGAAGACAGACCACTGCTGTTCTGAGGGTCAGTAAGGGACTTGTGGAAGCAATAACTGAGCTAAGATGGGGAATAAGACCAAGACGCTGAGTATCCAGGTAGGGAACAGCACATCTGAAGGGTTTCTACAAAGAATTACATCCTCAGGGTAGGCTATGTATTCCTAGATCACTTATAAAGGAATGAAAAGAAGAAAATATTTAACACACACAATCTTTAATGAAGGATAGATCCTTAGAGATGGGAGGGCTAATGGGCTGGAAAGGAGACCTGTGCGTAGTGCAAGGCATGGCATCAGCCAGTGCAAATGTTGATTACAACTGCCTACGGTAACTTGAGGGAGCAGCACAAACACACAAAATTAGTATATGCACCACTATAGACCTCTATTAACGATCTGTGTTATCAAATACTGCTCCAAATCCAAGCCATCAAAGTGGGAATGCACTTAGTGTTCTTTTACTGGACACTTAGATTTTAGAGCACTCAGGATCATTCCCCAACCCACCACATGCGTTCTTCTGAAACACAAATCCAGTGCCGACTCTCCCTGGCCCCCTCTTTAAGCACAGGACAGCCCCTCCTTACTGCTCCAAGATAAGCCTCTGATCCTCCTGTGGATCGGACCCACCTGCCAGGGCCCGTGGCACCCTTTGCCCTGGAGCTCGCCAGCCCTGCCCTCCTTGCCAATTTAAGCAAAGCCCATCTTCTGGCAAGCAACGAGCCTCGAGGAGGAGGGAGGGAAGCTGCCACTTCAGAGGGCACCACAGGCAGCCCAGCACCCAGCACTGCACAAAGGTCCACCCAGCGGGGGGCTGTGTGGGCACCAAGATCCTCCTTCCCCACCAGCCTTCTGCCACACCCACTCTCACAAGCAGCAGGAAAGCCCTGCTCCTCTCAGCAGTGCCCTTGACACCCGTTTTCTGTCCAGAATGCTCCCTCACGCAATTTCAGGACTGCTGCCAGTGTGAAGCCTTTCTTCTCCCAGAACCATGTATGAATGTCTCCATTTCACCCCTCACCACCCTGTAACGTGACCGGCTTAGAATGCTGGCTCATCAACAAGCAGCAGCTGAAAGTGGAGGCGTGTCCTATCCATCCCTGCAGCCCGAACACCTAGCGTGGTAACTGCACCAGGCGACTGCTCAACAGAAGCTGCTCACACGGGCGGATAGACAGACAGATGGGAAATGCACAACTACATGAAGAAAAATGTAAACCCATCTTAGGAGGCAGGAAGAAACTTATTATTTTAGGTGGTTACAAAGGTTGCCATCCTGAAATATAAGTGACTTGAGCCTGGTCTGGTAAAAATGCAGTCCTCAAATAGAATGCTGTCCCGTGAGAGGACAGCTGATCCACATTCTGTGCAATTTCTGGGCATGTAGGGAGACAAAAGCCATGCTGCGCCCATCAGGCAGAGGCTGCAATATGTGAGACCACCACAGGGTAGATGGGTAGACATTTCTGCACACTTCTTAGCTTCCTCTGCAGCAATAGACCATAAGGGCAAATGACAGCCACTCACAGTTGTTTCTACCAGATTGAGTCTGACTATCCTTATTATTTTTATCATCATCAACTGTGTTGAATCCTCCTCTCCCACTTTTTTTTCTTTTTTTTTTTGAGACGGAGTCTCGCTCTTGTCACCCAGGCTGGAGTGCAGTGGCATGATCTCAGCTCATTATAACCTCCGTTTCCTGGGTTCAAGCAATTCTCCTACCTCAGCCTTCCGAGTAAATGGGATTACAGGCGCCTGTTACCATGCCCAGCTAATTTTTGCATTTTTAGTAGACATGGGATTTCACCACGTTGACCAGGCTGGTCTCAAACTCCTGACCTCAGGTTATCCACCTGCCTCAGCCTCCCAAATTGCTGGGATCACAGGCATGAGCCACCACCTGGCCATCTCCTACTTTTTTAAAGAGAGAGTCTTGCTGTGTCACCCAGGCTGGAGTGCAGTGGTATGATCATGACTCACTGCAGCCTCAACCTCCAAGGCTCAAGCGATCCTCCTACCTCAGCCTCTTGAGTATCTGCGACTACACGTACACGCCACCATGCCTGGCTAATTTTTGTATTTTTTGTAGAGATGGGGTTTTGCCATGTTGCCCAGGCTGGTCTCAAACTCTTGACGTCAAGCAATTCACCTGTCTCAACCTCCCAAAGTGCTGGGATTACAGGCAAGAACCACTGTGCCTGGCCCTCTCCCACTCTTAATGGCACTTACAGTTCAAAAAAAAACAATCTGCTAATCAGCAAACAGCAAAGATTTTCTTACTGGCACATTCAATCTCAACAGGAGACAGCGGGGTGCTCATTGCTAAATAGGAGGCGTGTAATCCAAGAAGCAGGCCCAGATTCCTCTCTGTGTCTATCAGAGGTGAAGACAGACTTCCCAGATCTGGTATGGTGACAACTTCTTGGTCAGGCTGGAAAAATAAATTTCGTCATCAATCTGAGGAAACAGAATTAAAAACATAAAACTAAAAGGACAGCTCTGTCCTGCAGCTGTACCACCATGTGAGCCCAGGGTGCTCTGGGTGTTCTGCCCCTCCATCCTGTAACGAGTTGATGCTGCTGTGCCCAAGTAACAGCAGATGCCACAGAAACCCACACGCCCTAGAAAGCAGGCAGCAACTGCACAGCCCTATGTAGAAAAACTAAAGCACAGATACATGATTTGGCTGGAATATTCCTTAGGAGTCCGTTTCCAAAGTGACTGTACACCATGCTTCAGAAAATATAATGAATTGTTACATGCATAAAGAACAACAAAACTATGACACGACAAGTATTCGATGACAAGTATTAGTGGACTGTGACCACACATGTGAGGAAATGAAATTTATTCTAACAAAAATCGAACTCTGAAAAAAGCAAGAGTTCAACTTTTCCAGTCACAGAAGACATTTACAGCAAAGCTAATTCTCCCCTTCATAAAATGCTTTCAGCCTTGCCCTAATGGCATTTAATACATTTTATTACTTGCGGATATCTGGAAAGCTAATCCCAATATATAAATTCTATGTGTTCGTGAATACATAGGAAGGACATATTTCTATTGCAAAGAATTACACTTCTGCATAGTTCTTCCCAAAACATACATACCGCAAGATGATAAGCCATTCCAAATTTCTACATAAGACCAAAGTTTAACCTCTTTTCTTGTGGAACACTGTCTATATTTCTCAAATTGATCATTTAAAAAACAATCTTTCAAGACCAATACATCACAGATCTTAACATGAATAAATCTAAATTCATTTATGACAAAACTTCTAAAGGATCTTTACATTTATCCCTAATGCCCCCCAAAAGACACATATATCAGTACTTCTGGATCCAAATATTCCTGTCACAAACACACAGAGGGTATCCCCTGCTATCCTCTGCGTCACTCAAGGCATATAGCCTCACCTCCAGATATTGGCCAACACAAAATGCATGCATGGATTCCCGAGTGTCTTCAAACTGCAAAGCAGCTTCCAAAGCTACCACTGGGTCTTCCCCTGCAAACTGAGCTGAAACAAATAGGGAAAAGGCAACGTGAGTTCAATTCAATTTGCCTGAAGAGCTACAGGAGCAACAGTGAGCAGGAAATAAGTTAGGCGCTTAACTCAAAAGTGAGGGTTGCCAGAGTATAATGACCTCCCACTGTCTCCCAGGGTTGCCTGGGCCAACTCAGAACTTGAAATGAGTTCCAAGTATTAAAACAAAAAATGCATAATGATAGGAAATTCTTCAAATGTGCCGAATTTGTTGATAAGACAGACACCAAAGCCACAGACGCATTAAAATATGTGGGGGCTGGCACAAAACTAAAGAAATCATTTATAAGCCAAATACTCTGCTTAAAATGACACAGGCTATAACTTTTAACCACGAAATAAGAAGTGTAATCTCACCAAGAATACTATTTCCCGTTAACGACTGCGTCTGGAAGTCCTTTATATCATACACTTTCCCGTCAATCACAGTCCAGAAGCCTCCATCTTTATTATGGTTCTCCAAATCAGCTTTGCGTATAAGCGTCACTTCTTCATTATTTCTACAGTTCTGACCTGTAAAAAATGACTCTGTATATACAGAAACCAGAATCAGTCCATTGATCAATCAACAGGTAAAATGAAAAGAACAAACTGTGTGAAAAAACTTCAAGCAGAAATAAACAAATCCACAATCACAATGAGAGAAATGCATACCTGGCTCTGAAACCAATACCACACACAGGCAGCATGAATATCAAATCTGGCCATGCCAGGCCACAGAGCAAATCTCAACAAATTTCAAAGAAAGAAACTTACAGAGCATGTGTGCTGACGACAATGCAGTTAAATTAGAAATAGGTTTTTAAAAATTCATCCAAAATAAATAAATAAAAATATTCATCCACATATTTGAAAATTACAAAGCTCACTTAGAAGTAACCCAAAATTCTAAGAAAAAATGACTATGGAAATTAGAAAATGTGTTCAATGAATGATAATAAAAATACTGCAGATCAAAATTGGTGACATACAACTAAATGCATGCTTGAGGGCATTTATGCCTTTAAATGTGTATATTAGGGGGAAAAAGCTAAAAAAGAAAAGAAACACCAAATCAATAGAAGTCTATTGGTTCATAAACATACTCAAAAAAAGAAAACCTGACTGGTGGTCACCGTTGGAAGTGCTAGGATACCAACTCAATATTATGAAAAATAGTTAAAGGGAGGTGGCAGTTCAAGAAGTCAAGCTTAGATCATGTCCTTCCTGTACAAATGGTACCTCCTGCTAACCAGACAGCAGAGGACAAGGTTGGTAGGGGATTTTATAGAGGACACGCAACACATGAATTCCCTGGTCTAGCGTCACAGAACTAAAGCGGGGAGCCACCAAGCATTATGGGCCTCCTGAGCCAACAGAAAGTATGCTGCATGACTCCAGACATAACACCGACCCAATGAGACTGCATTCAAATCCAGCCACACCTCTAGATCTAACCAGCAGATGAATGTACCTAACAGAAGAACATGATGGTCTAGAATGAGAATCAACCAAGTTCAGAAAATGTGAAGTTCTCCAAAATAACCAACCTGTTTCTTTGAAAAAGAAAACAGTATGATCAGAGACAGGGAGAGGAGGGCCTGGAGCCATGTTGTTGGGAGAAAGAGACTAGAAGCATACATCAACCAATGCCAATACGCAGAACATGCTCAGGTCCTAATTCAAAATTACCACCTAAAAAAGGCATTTTTGAGATAGTCCAGGAAAATGTAATATGGACTGCATGTTAGATTAAGGGATCACTGTTAATCTAATAGACAGGATAATGATATTGTAGGGTTTTCTTTAAATCCTTATCATTAAGATGTAAAATGCCTTAAAATGTTTCTAAAAATCCTTATCATTAAGATGTAAAATGCCTTAAAGCATAAAGACAGTTATGCTTTAGAATAATCCAATCAATCAACAATATAGAGAAGTATGGGAGGGGAACGTATTCACCTGTTAAAGCTAGATTCATTTTACTATTTTTCTACTTTTATCTATGTTAGAAAATTTTCATAATAAACATTACAAAAAATCACTGTGCTAATAAGTATTCACTTCTCAAAAAGCAAGAAAAATAGCAGATTAAACCCTAAGAAAGAAGAAAGCAATAATAAAGAAGAGTATGGCACTGGAACAGACAAACACATAGAAATATGGAACGGAATGGAGACCCCCAAAAACAATCCCTCACGTATTTGGTCATAGATTTTTGACATGGGAGCCAAGCCCACTCAGTGGGGAAAGAAGAGCCTTTTCAATGCACGGTACTGGGAAATCCAGACACGCACATGTAAAAGAAGGTAGGTAGACCCTTACCTTACGCCACACACAAAAACTAATCAAAATGGATCAGAGACCTAAAAATAAGTGCTAAAACTATAAAATTCTTAAAAGAAAACACTGCGGAAAAACTTCATGACACTGAATTTGGTGACGATGTCTTCAATAGGACACCAAAAGCAGCACAGGCAACAAAAGGAAAATACAGGTAAGTTGGACTTAATCAAAATCGAGCACTTCTGTGCATCAAAGGAGGCTATCAAGAGTGATACGGTAACCCAAAGAATGCAAAACAGATTGCAAATCATATCTATCCAGAATATATAACGAACTCCTAAAACCCAACACGACAAAAACCCAATTAAAACACGGGCAAAAGACTTGAATAGACATTTCTCCAGAAAAGATATGCAAATGGTCAATAAGCACATGAAAAGATGCTTGACATCACTAATCATTAGGGACATACAAATCAAAACAAAACCACAATGAGATACCACTTCACACCCATTGATGGTTACTATTTAAAAAAAAAAAAAGTGTTGGTGAGGATGTGGAGAAACTGGAACTCCTGCACACTACTGATGGAAACATAAAATGGTGCAGCCACTCTGAAAAACACTATGGCAGCTCCTCAAAAAAATTAAATATAAAATTACCATATAATCTACCAATTCTACCTCTGGCTATCTACCCAAAAGAAGTAAAAGCAGGCCAGGCACGGTGGCTCACGCCCATAATCCCAACACTCTGGGAGGCCGAGATGGGCGGCTCACGAGGTCAGGAGATCGAGACCATCCTGGCCAACATGGTGAAACCCCAGCTCTACTAAAATACAAAAAATTAGCCGGGCGAGGTGGCGCACGCCTGTAGTCCCGGCTACTCGGGAGGCTGAGGCAGGGGAATTGCTTGAACCCGGGAGATGGAGGTTGCAGTGAGCTGAGATCGCGCCACTGCACTCCAGCCTGGCGACAGAGCAAGGCTCTGTCTCAAAAAAAATAAATAAAAATAAAAAAAAGAAAGGACGCAGATGGATACACACACCCATATTCACGGCAGCATTGTTAATTGTTAATTATAATAAAAATATTATTCACAACAGCCAAAAGATGGAAACAACCCAAGTGGCACCAGCCGGTGGATGGAGAATGTGACATATTCACACAACAGAGTATGACTTCGCCTTACATGGAAGGACATTCAGACACTTCCCACAACACAGACAGACCTTGAAGACATGCTAAGTGAAATAAGCCAATCCCAAAAGGATAGACACTGTATGGTTCCATGTATATGAGGTACCTGGAGTAGTCAAATTCAGAGACAGAAAGTAGAATGGTAGTTGCCAGGTGCTGGGGAAAACTGGTGTTTAATGGATACATATTTCGGTTGAGAAAAATGAAAAGTTCTAGAGATTAGAGGTGGTGACGGCTGTAAAACAATGTGAATGTACTTAATGCCACTCAACAGTACACTTAAATGGCGAATTTTACCAATCTTATACACACCCTTCCAAGAAAAGAATAGGCAGGAACATTCTCCTACTCACTCTACAAGACTAGCACAACTTTGGTTACCAAAACCTGAATGTCTATTACATTTTCCTACTATCACATCCATCAGCCAGTATTTCCCTCGATGAGTTAACGTTCTCTGGTAGACAGATGGAAACTAATAGAGGTTGCGTGGGACCTATCCTCTTCCTGAATTATAGCTTCCTTGTTAGTAAAGAGGTGGTGGTTTTCAATAACAATAACAGTAAGCTGCAGGGCATTACAAGAAAATAAAATTACAGGTCACAGAAAACATTACAAGGAAAATGACATGCAAAATCTAGAAAAATTACAAATAAAGATGCAAAATTGTCTTTTAAAAATAGCAGACCAAGACCAGAAATATCTATCCATATGACCAATATTAAGATTAAAGTAGTTTTATTCCAGAAATGGAAGGCTGAGTCAACATTTGACAAGTCAGTACTTCATACATTAATAGAAAAAAAAAAATTATATCATCAAGTAATGTAGGAAAAGCATCTGATGAAATTTAACATCCAATCATAGTTAAAACTGCATCACAAAGCAGAAACAGAAGAAAGTATCCTTAAGAGTCAAAGGTACTTACAAAGAAATTCCTAAAACAAATATCATACTTCGTGCATGAAATCTTGAAAGCTTTTTCTCTGCTACTAAGAAAAAGGCAAGGAGGCACACTGTCACCATTTCTACTCCACAATGCACTACTGGTCCTAGCAAGTGCAGTAAGTCACTAGGGGAAAAGCTGCAAGATCAGACCAGACACAAGTACAGACAATCACTTGGTTCAGACAAAGGTAGCACCCCAGAAGAGAGACCAAGGACAGTCTTTTCACCCAAAGGTGCTGGCACAAAGACGCTATGTACAAAATGCCTGTGGAAAAAAAGTGACATGTGACCCCTATCTCATAACATGCACAAAAATCAAGTCCACGTGCACTATAGCTCTTAACATGAAAGATAAAACAATAAAACTTTAAGGCATGAAAGAAAATCTGGGTAAGAAAAAGATTTCTTAAGGCACAAAATGAACAACCATTAAAATAGTTAACAAACTGGATTTCACTAGTATCACTTCTGTTCATCAGAAAACACTTTTAAGTGACTACACAGGCCTCAGTGAGAGAAAAAGCTCCATGAGAAATAGAGCCAAAAGTTCATATCCCAAATATACAAAAACACTCATATGAATGACTAAAAAGAAAAAAAGATAATCAGATAGAAAAATGGGCACAAAACTTGAATTGGCAGTTCACAAAAGAGAATTTCCAACTGATTAATGTACATATGAAAAGGTATGAAACCTCACTATTAATCTAGAAAATGCTAATTGAAACCACAATGAGATACCAGTGACACCCATCAGAATGGCTCAAACAGGGAATGCCAGCAATGCTAGGTCTTGGCACAGAAGTGGAACACCGAGGATTCTCACTTTGCGGTGGAGATGAGCAGCAGCACAATCACTGTGGAAAACTGGCATTCTGTATTAAAGGCATCCTCTACAAACCAAGAGTCCCACCAAGAAACAGAAAGCATGATTAAAGAAACAGATGTAAGAATGTTAATATATTGTCAGGAGCACTGGCTCATGACTCTTATGTCAGCACTTTGGGAGGCCAAAGTGGGAGGATTACTTGAGCCTAGGAGTTTGAGATCAGCCTGGGCAACAGAGGGAGACCGTGTCTCTACAAAAAATTGAAAAATTAGCCAGGCACTGTGGCGAATGCTTGTAGTCCCACCTAGGTGGAAGGATATGGTAACATATTAATTTAACCTAAACCTGGAAACAACTTACATTTCCATCAACAAGTAGAATGAATAGGTTGTTGTATATTCGAACAAAAGTATACTACATATGGCAATAAAAATGAAAGAACTCAGTAACAGGGCGAGGCTCAGAAACCAAAAGGTACATACTGTCTAATTCCACTTATATGAAGTCCAAGAACAGACAGAATTAAAATGATGTTGGGTAGGGACGAGAACTTAGTATAAGATGATCAGAAGGAAGGTGGCAACGACCACACAGCCTGGGGGGAAGGGCACTTTTCAGAGAGATGAGTCAGCGTTTGGGAGGGTCCTGACATTATCCAGGCTAAGGCTTGAATGGCTGTGACTCGGTTCTCTCTGTGATCAATTACAGGAATGTACTGGGTACTTTTGTGTATGTGTTACTTATCACAATTTCAAAAGGCTTTACAGTGAGTAAGTTGCTTATCTGAGCAAATGAATGCACCTCAACTGTATGACAGTAGAGAGACAAAATAACATATGACTACGTAAGCTCACTCCTTAACAAAAGGGGAAGAACAGTGCTGAAAGTACTGACTGTTGGTCCAGCACGGTGGCTCACGCCTGTAATCCCAGCACTTTGGGAGGCCGAGGTGGGTGGATCACGAGGTCAGGAGATCGAGACCATCCTGGCTAACACGGTGAAACCCCGTCTCTACTAAAAATACAAAAAATTAGCCGGGCATGGTGGCGAGCGCCTGTAATCCCAGCCACCAGGAGGCTGAGGCAGGAGAATGGCATGAACCCAGGAGGCAGAGCTTGCAGTGAGCCCAGATCGCACCACTGCACTCCTGCCTGGGCAACAGGGTGAGACTCCATCTCAAAAAAAAAAAAAAAAAAAAAAGACAGTACTGACTGTTTAAAAAAAAAAAAAAAACCATGTTCAATGTCCTGGGGCTGTTTTCCTCAGGACAACTGCTACCTCTTGTTTTAAGCTCCCATGTTAGAGGGATGATGGTCTAAAACACAAGAAGAAGAAAAAGCCCACCCAGCTTGAGATTTCATATAAATCAAAGTTTAACCATGATTTTGACTGATTCTGAGTCCAGGAAGCTAGAACCATAGAAAGCATGGTGACTTAGATTCAAAAACCCAAAGCTCAAAACATTGAGAAGACAAGTGTCATTCCAATTTGGGATGCACTACAGGCAATGCCTGTAAGGAAGTGCTCAGGTGACTCCAGGAATTCCGCATCTCACTAACATCAAACAACCAGAGGACTCTGGAGAGTCTTCCCATATCAATCTCTGCCTCCTGAGCTGGACCACAGATAACCACCTCAACAGCACCTTCTGGAGGCACCAGGACTTCATAAAATTTCATTTCAGTACTTAACAAGGATTACTAATGGAAAAACCTTCCTTAAATATAACCCAAATATAGTCAGGCACAGTGGCTCATTCCTGTAATCCCAGCACTTTGGGAGGCAGACGCGGGTGGATCCCTTGAGATCAGGAGTTCGAGACCATCCTGGACAACATGGTGAAACCCCGTCTCCACTGAAAATACAAAAGTAAGCTGGGCATGGTGGTATGCACCTGTGGTCCCAGCTACTCAGGAGGCTGAGGCAGGAGAATCACTTGAGCCCCGGAGGCGGAGGTTGCAGCGAGCTGAGATCATGACACTGCACTCCAGCCTGGGCAACAGAACAAGATGTAGTGTCAAAAAAAAAGATAGATAGATAGATAGATAGATAGATAGACAGACAGACAGACAGACAGATAGATAATATATACACAGACACACACACACACACACACATATATTTGGGTAATATATATATGACCCACATTTCTTCTGATTTGGATTATCTTCATTTTTCACTTATACTACCATCAGTAGAAATGGCAAATAATTGGTCTTCCTTTGTATGCCTTCAAATTGAACAGCAAGAATAGGTAAGCCAAGGACAATAAAACTTTCCTCAGTAAAAGTCCTTTAAGACGCCGTACCCATTATGCCAGGCCAGGCTAACTCTTCATGATCATCCCGTTCCTTTCCTGGAGCCAGGTGGTTGAACCGATCCAGATGTTCCAACAGGCCACCCAGCAGAGGTACAGCTCCAGCCTCTTGCATGAGACCAGCATTTTTACTGAGCAGAAGCACTATAGAAACTACTAGTTCTGGAAGGAGAACACCTACATTTAAGAAATAATAAGATTTAAATAAGTATTTATCCTATAAAAGCTATTTGTAAACTTGTTCTGTGTTTAAATTATGCTAAGTCACAAAATAAGAAATGTTTGTCCTTCAGCATATTTCTACAGGACTATCTTATATTTTATATCGAGACTGGTATAGCTATCAAACAGAACCCTTTAAATTACAAAAATATTTTCCAAAACACTGTATTTCAATCACAGAACTATGAACTAGAGTCTCCTATTCAGAAAATTACATGTTTATTGATATGTTCATCATCAGGAAAAAAACACTAAAAAATAATGCTCAAACCTCAAAAAGTTAAAACATACCAGGTAATATCAGAATTTTTGAGATCCTTAATGAGGTACCTAATTTTTATTATGCTGTCAAAATAAAATTAGACAATTATCTTTGACCTCATTATTGAAGTATCAATAATGGAAGTATAAATCTAAATTACCAATTATATTTAAAGTGATATGAGTCCCATACCAGCTGGCTTAACAACAGAACTGTCAGTAACTAAAAAAAAACAAAGGTGAAAGGGCAGGAGGACCAGAAAATTTAGAGAGTAAATGCAGGCAGGCTGATCAGGAAAGAAGCCACTTCAGCTTTCACCTATCTCCTAAAACGGTACACAAGCAGGAAACAAAAGGTACCTGTAAAGTCCCCTTCCACAATGCAAGCCACCTCTGCGAAGTGCCGCCAGCTGGTAGAAGCAACGCTGGCTGCCACAGGCAGTATATCTCCAATGTGCGTGCACAGAAGGGCTGTGTACTTCTTCAGCAAGGAGCCAACGCCCATTAGCTCTGGACCTGGAAGAAGGATTGAGAAATTTTCATTTTCACTATTAAAATTTTTCTCTGTAAACAAACTAACTGCTCCATGATGCTACTCTCATCTATACATCTTTTACCCATAATAAATTTCTCAAACAGGAGCCTGTTAACCCTTAGTCTTTGGGCTCCTTCTATATCATGTAACTGGAGGGGCAGTATTTTTATGTCAAGTTTTATACCCTGCACTACAGAGTACCTAGAAATTTTGGGTGTATAAATACTAAAGTCATAATTTAATTTAACGATTTTTTTTTTTTTTTTTTTTTTTTTTACAGACGGGGGTCTCACTATGTTGCCCAGATTGGACTCGAACCCCTGGGCTCAAGTGATCCTCCTGCGTCAGCCTCCTGAGTAGTTAGAACTATAGGCGTGCACCACCACGCCCAGCTCTAAATTTTTAAAACTTTATATCTAGTACATAAATGTTTCCTAAAAGCTTGTAAATTATTCCCAGAAAACAAAGTTAGGCACTTTTCTGCTCCATAAAATCTTCAGTTTTGTCGGGCAGTGGCTCACGCCTGTAATCCCAGCACTTTGGGAGACCGAGGCGAGTGGATCACGAGGTCAGCAGTTTGAGACCAGCCTGACCAACACAGTGAAACCCTGTCTCTACTAAAAAAAAAAAAAAAAAAAAAAAAAAAAAAAAAAAATTAGCTGGGCATGGTGGCAGGCGCCTGTAATCCCAGCTACTTGGGAGGCTGAGGCAGGAGAATCTCTTGAAACCAGAAGGTAGAAGTTGCAGTGAGCCAAGACTGTGCCACTGCACTGTAGCCTGGCCAATGAGAGCAAAACTCCGTCTCAAAAAAAAAAAAAAAAAAACTTCCGTTTTTCTGCCTACATGGTTATTTTCGGTTTTTTTGTTTTTTGGTTTTTTTTTTTGAGATGGAGTTCTCCTGCCTCAGCCTTCAGAGTAGCTGGGACTACAGGCACCTGCCACTACACCCAGCTAATTTTTTGTATTTTTAGTAGAGATGAGGTTTCACTATGTTGGCCAGGCTGGTCTTGAATTCCTGACCTTGTGATCCGCCCACCTGGGCCTCCCAAAGTGCTGGGATTACAGGCGTGAGCCACCGCGCCCAGCCTCCTACATGGTTCTTAATAGCTTTTCAGTCCTTGTGACTTTGTCTTTAAGATGGTCACCTCTTTCTCTTTCAAGCTATCAACTCATCTACTAAACCTGAAAGTTTCCATTATTGACAAGAGCCTAACTCTTCAGAAGGTAATTAAGTTACTTTGGAAAAAAAAAAACAGCCACAAAAATACTAATGGAAACAGCAGACCCTTCCATCCTTGACAGAAAGTCTCATGATGGAGGGCCAGCCGCTGCCCTGGATGCTTGAGGAGGGGAACCATTCCCTCGACAGTGCACAGCACTGAGTACTTACACACCATTCTATTCTTGATCCTCACAGGCTGCCTCAGGGATTATCCCAAGTCTTTGGCCCCATCAGACTTGGTCTAACGTCTAAACTATTAAGCAGAGCTGTAACTGAAACCCAGTCTTCCTCCAACAATTCTTCCCATTCCACCCAGCTGGCTCCCACATGTGACATATGAATAGGCTGCCACTGTTTACTTCCTACATCATGCCAGTCTCCAGCATTCCACAGCACAAGGAACAAACCTGATAAATCTTCTGTAAGACTAAACTGAACTTACAGGATGCTACTACTGATGTCTAAAAAATTTAAATATTAAGACAACAAAATTAAAATATTAACGAGGCTAACACAGAAGGATCTGACTCAAAAAAGTGGAGGCAAAATGAAGCCTCAAAATTGGTGCATTTAGTAGTATAACAACTACACATCTGGGCATATAGGATGGACACGTCGAAAAGCCTAAATTAACCCTCGATCACGTACAAGACACTTTCACATTTTAAGCAACTTACTAGAAATACCTGAGGTCTGACCAATACTTTCTCCTGGATAAAGTTTACTAATAAGCAAACGTTGAAAACGCAGCAACAAATCCAGTGAAGCAGATCTTTCACGACTGTGTTGCTCGAAGTCCAGACATGATGAAATCCGACGGGCAACATCCTTCAATCTGGCCGCAGTCTGACAAGCAATGTTTCTACACAGGAAAAAAGAGGATTACAAAATTAAACAAGTTCTTATATTTAAAAGAAAAAGGGATGGGGTAAATCATGACAAACTAACATCACAAACACAGATCATACATGAAGATGACGTGCAGCTGGCTTCCCTCCCCAAATGTGTCCTGTGTATCTGCAATAAGCACCACCTCAGCCAAAACGGAGCAGAAGGGCATAGAAGACTCAAAAGAGATAATGATGCCTTCGTGCCTCACTAATGTGCGCCTACGGAGCTGTGTGCAGTGGCCCAAACTGCAGAGGATCTTGCTTCAAAAGGAATACTTCTGTATACCCGATGTCTAAGGAATGTAAACATTAAGACAACGAAACTTAAAATCTTGAGGAGGCTAATATAGAAATGTCTGACCCTCTAGAAAGAAAAAACACAGCGTCATTATTTTTTGTCCAAAGCTGCATTTCAAACAGAAACGTGATACTACTCTTCAAGACAAGACTCGCCTGCATTGCCGCATCTGCCTTGCAAGTTCACCTTGAGCCCTTACTCGCAAGCAGCACTGGGGTGGGCCATGCAGCAGGTACTCAGGGCTCAGGGAGTCCGGGAAGAAGACCAAAGCAGGTGCCCAAAGAGCATGGCAGCAACAAAGTAGAAGAGGCTCCAGTTCCAACACTGTGATGTGACTTGAGCCATGAGCCATTGGTAGGTGAGAAGAAAAGAGAAGAAACATACATTCCCAGAAGGTACAGTTAGGAGAGCAGTCAATGTTTCTGGTTCCTTAGCAGAACACCAAGAAACAAGGGCAGGAGAACAAGACAAGGAAGCAAGGGAGAGATGGTGCAGGTAATGGGAGTGTCAGGCTGTGGGACCAGAGGCTGCAATGCCAACCCACCAAGGTTATGAAAGGAAAATAACACTTTCTGTGTGTTTAAGGAAAGTAACTTTTTTTTTTTTTGAGATGGAGTCTAGCTTTGTCACCAGGCTGGAGTGCAGTGACACTATCTCAGCTCACCGCAACCTCTGCCTCCCGGGTTCAAGCGATTCTCCTGCCTCAGCCTCCTGAGTAGCTGGGATTACAGGCATGCGCCACCATGGCCAGCTAATTTTTGTATTTTTTTTTCTTTTGTAGTAGAGACAGGGTTTCATTATGTTACCCAGGATGGTCTCGATTTCCTGACCTCGTGATCCGCCCACCTCAGCCTCCCAAAGCGCTGGGATTATAGGCGTGAGCCACTGTGCCCGGCCTAAGGAAGGTTAACTCTTATATCAGTGTGAAAGCAAATCTGACAGGACAGGGGAACATGGAGGGGAGAAGAGCCAAACCAGGGCCTGGTTCTAGACCCACTCCACCTGTCCCGTTGAGCCAGGAGCACAAGTGGCTCTCTGCACAACACCAAGAGCGAGGACATGCTTTCAGCTCCACTTTAACTCAGGTTCCTAATGTGACAGCAGGCTTGTCAATCCCACTTGGCCCTGTGGCTCACACCAGAAAACACCAGCAGTGTGAGTAAGGACAGAAGCAGGAGACAGAGGAGCCAGGGTCTGGGAATCCCACAGCAACCCACAGGCCCTCATCACACACAGCAAGGATGCACCCTCACTGGGCTCACCACACCATTTGACATCACCTTTCAGCTTCACTACCTGATAACCTGCCTGGATAACCCCACTGTAACACAAGAAACAGGTCTAGAATCTAGCATGTAAGCTACACCTGAAGGAGCAAAAGACAGTAATAAAATACAGTAAAATTTTTTATATGTTTAATATAAAACTTAGAGCCATAATCACAACGTGTGATTCTGATGGGGTTCACTACTTATAAAAACTTCACAGTGCTTTATTTTGAAATGTAAATGGTATTCTGTGGCTCCTTGCCAGCATTTAACTTCACAGCTTATTTTTGGCAAGCAGTGATTTCTTCAACCCACGTTTTCCGAGGGAAAAAAGGACATGAAATATCTCCAAAAATCTCTTCCAATCTTTAGATAAACTACTACTCAACAACTGCATCCGCCAAGTCAACACATTAAGAATCCTTCAATCACAAACACTTAGGTGAGAAAACAGTGTCTATCCATGCAGGAGAGGGGCACATTATCCATGCTTATGAAGACAGCCTCGACTATTGGCTACTTAGAAGTTGTGAATGCATTTTTCTTTTTCTACTTTCCAAAAATGTTGTGAGGTGATAACTATGTTTGTTTCTACTCTTTTTGTTTTGTATTTTTTAAGTAAGTACATCCTTATTATAAATCCGCTGTAGAACCAATGACCCATACAGGACCCCACGTGCCAAAGGAACCAAAAAGTCACACACAGCGAAGATGAAGACACAGGAGACAACCTATGTGGACAGCACAGAGCCACCTGCCCAGGACACCAACGGAGCCACAGGTGCGATTCAAAATGTTCTTAGGTGTATGAATAAATGTGGCCAGGTGCGGTGGCTCACACCTGTAAACCCAAGACTTTCGGAGGCTAAGGCGGGCAGATTACCTGAGGATGGGAGTTCAAGATCACCCTAGCCAACATGCGGAAACTCCATCTCTACTAAAAATACAAAAATTAGTCAGGTATAGTGGCATGCACCTGATGTCCCAGCCACTTAGGAGGCTGAGGCAAGAGAATCATTTGAACCCAGGAGGCAGAGGTTGCAGTGAGCTGAGATTGTACCGCTGCACTCCAGTCCAGGCAACAGACTGAAACTCCATCTCGGGCAGAAAAAAAAATTGTTTCTAGTCAATTAATAAAAGTAAAACACACACACACACACACACACACACACACACAAATAAAACTCATTTTAATAATGGTCAGGCGCGGTGGCTCACGCCTGCAATCCCAGCACTTTGGGAGGCCAAGGCGGGCAGATTACTTGAGGTCAGGAGTTCGAGACCAGCCTGGCCAACATGTAAACTCTGTCTCCACAAAAATACAAAAATCAGCCAGGCGTGGTAGTGTACGCCTGTAGTCCCAGCTGCTCGGGAGGCTGAGGTAGGAGGATCACTTGAACCCAAGAGGCAGAGGTTGCAGTGAGCCAAGATTATGCCACTGTACTCTGGCCTAGGCAACAGAGCAAGACTCCATCTCAAAAAATAAAAATAATTTTAACAATGCATCATACTTATCCCAACAGATTGAAAATATTACCATTTCAACATGAAATCAGTATCAGAAAAATTGTTGAGATATTTTACATAGGTTATTTCATAAGTCCTCAAAAACCATCAGGGTAGCTTACATATGTAGCACATTTCAATTTGGACGATGAAATTTGCATTGAAAATATCTGATCTGCACTTAGACTCATAAAATATACAGTTGATGAAGTAGACTCACATGGCCAAGTTATTCTAAACATACTTAATGCTTTCTAATAATAGAATCAAGTTTTTAAACCTGCATTTTAATTAATAAAAATTAAACAGATAAAATATTCAGTGTCTCAGCTACGATGGACACACTTCAAGTGCTGATCAGCAAACTGTGAGCGCGGCCAGACCGGCCAGTGCAGGCTACACGGCTGCAGCTCAAACAGCACAGCTGCAGCTCAAACAGGCCAGTCTCTCTGCACATGGAAACAGTCTGAGCAAGCAGGAGATGGGGAAAATGGGCACTGTCCTCGTGAGAACAAAGGACCCACAACAGGAACCCTGCACTCGCTCCCTGCCAAAGACACCAACAGCCCATGACACAGCCTCAGAAAACGGAGAGGCATTCAAGAACTTAGAAAAGCACCTCTGGAAAATGCTCACTTTAAAACTTCGCATGTAACCTTACATTTTAATTACAAAGTTTTTAACATCCATGTTGTCCTTTATTCTTAATGAACTCTGTGAAAGTAAACACAGCTTTTATTCTTACTCCTATAGTCACTGTGTTGGAAGTTCATCTATGTGAGCAAGCTGTTGCAACTGAAATTTTCTGAGAACAAATCCCAAGCTCTTTCCATTAACACAAACTATATTGTTTAGTTCTCTTTATTTCCATTTGTTAAAGACCAGAATGTGTGAAATATGCATTATCAGATTAGAAAAACAAAACAAACATCAGAAAAACGTTTTTCAAAATAGCATTTACTAAAATCTATGACAGAAACTAGCTCTAAAACTTCCTATTTCAAAATTTCACTGTGTGTCCACTAAGTTCGTTTTTCTGGCTGTGGACAGCAGGGCCACCCCACGCCCCAGACCCACCATGGCCCCATGGTCAGGCCAGCTGAGAGCTGTGGCCACTGCCCAGGGCTCCCTGCTCTGTGCTCGGCCGCCTGATCCAACTTGCCAGCGGTTTGCTTTCTCTGTGTGTAGAAACTAAAATCAGGGGCCCAAGTTTACAAAAGCAGATTTTTATTAAATAGAGGTACAAACGTGTTTCATTTTCTAATAAATCTCTTTCACAAATGATCTTGCTTTTCCGCTCTTCTTGAGTGATCACTTTTACACAACACTGTCTGACCCTTCTGGCTTCTGCCAAGGTTAGCCTCTGTTCACAGGCCGAGTCTGACTTCTTCCCACCTCCTAGTCTGGCCTTACAAAACAACGCTCATCCTTCTTTCACATTGACTTTAGTTGTGAAAAGAAAAGTTATCTTACACAGTAGTATGTATAACTCTGTAATATATAAAGTGAGGCAATGATAGAACCAGTTTTAAAAATAACCTTCCCATGATGATTTCATTAGCATCCACCTGCTTATTACTAGGAATCTTTTCACATGTTTACTGCACACCCCAATTTCTCTTCTGTGAAAAACTTTTGAGTATCATCATACCCTCCAACTTCTCCTCTCACCTATGTTGAAAAGGATCTGCTCTTTATCCTAACATCTGTCCTAGGTAATTTTCAGAATATTCCCTCCATCACCAAACAAATTTTTGAGATCCTTGTGATAGATTTCACGATCTTAATATGAAAACCAATAATCACCTACTAAAATACAATACAGGTCAGGCACAGTGGCTAACACCTGTAATCCCAACACTTTCAGAGGCCAAGGCAGGAGAATCACCTAAGGTCAGGAGTTTGAGACCAGCCTGACCAATATTTTGAAACCCCGTCTCTGCTACAAATACAAAAATCAGCCAGGTGTGGTTGCAGACGCCTGTAGTCCCAGCTACTCAGGAGGCTGACGCAGGAGAAGTGCTTGAACCCAGGAGGTAGAGGTTGCAGTGAGCCAAGATCATGACACTGCGCTCCAGCCTGGGTGATAGAGTGAGACCCCATCTCAGAAAACAAAAATTTAAAAAAATTAATAAGTAAACAAATAGGCCGGGCGTGGTGGTTCATGCCTGTAATCCCAACACTTTGGGAGGCCAATGCGGGCAGATCACCTGAGGTTGGGAGTTCCAATCCCAACACTTTGGGAGGCCAATGCGGGCAGATCACCTGAGGTTGGGAGTTCCAGACCAGCCTGACCACCATGAAGAAACCCCGTCTCCACTAAACATACAAAATTAGCCGGGTGTGGTGGCACATGCCTGTAATCCCAGCTGCTTGAGAGGCTGAGGCAGGAGAATCACTTGAACTCGGGAAGCGGAGGTTGCGGTGAGCCAAGATCGTGCCATTGCACTCAGCCTGGGCAACAAGAGTGAAATGCTGTCTCCAAAAAAAAAAAAACAAAAAAGTAAATAAATAAAATACAATACAATACAGCTAATACGATGTACCTAAGAAGCTGTTGGATGAGCTGAACCAGAGGCAAACACTGTTTGCCAGAAGACTCACAGATCCCCGTACTAATAAGGTCTTTATCCAATGGAGTCCTGCTTCTGTGAAATGTTGAGGCATTTGCTTCCTGTTCATCAATTTCTTTTTCCTTCTGTGCTTCTTTTCTCGCTTCAATATCCTGTAATTTGTAAACAAAAATTGTTTACAAGTGATCTCATTAGCAGGTGTGAAGGCATACAGGCTGGCTGAGCCCTGACCCTAGTGCCAAGCCATCCCAGCCTCTGTGTGCTACCACACACACCTACCCACAGGACCCCACCTGCCCTGTTGGAAACCCCAACTCGGCCGTGCAGTTTCAAACAGTGTCTTCTTTTTACAGATCCAAGGTCCAGGCTGCCTCTGCTGATTCTCTCCAGCCTCCTTCTGTGAAGTCCCTAAAATCTTTAATCCTGCTACTGGCTCTCACAAACATCCAATGTGATCTGCCCCACACACGCAGCATCCAGCTGCTTTGTAAGGATAAGAAGCTGCTGTAATTCTTACACACACTGGTTCAAATGCAAATGGAAAAGCCACTCTGGGAAACTATGAACACACACTGACCCCAGGACCTAACAAATTCCATTCCAAGTGTTTACCCAAAGGGAGAACGTATGTTCACTAAAGTACTTGTACACAGCACAATCATGGCAGCTCTACGCGGCCAAAAACCAGAAAGCCTGGGCACGGTGGCTCAGGTTTGCAATCCCAACACTATGGAAGGCCAAGGTGGGGGGATCACTTGAGCCTAGGAGTTCGAGACCATCCTGTGCAACATAGTGAAACCTTGTTTCTACAAAAAAATCAAAAAACTAGCCGGGCATGGTGACACGCCTGTGGTCCCTGCAACACAGGAGGCTGAGGTGGGAGGATCATTTGAGCCGAGGAGGACAAGGTGCCGTGAGCCAACATCAGGTCACTGCATCCAGCCTGGGTAACAGAGCGAGACTCTGTCTCAAAAAAAAAAAAAAAAAAAAAAAAAATTACAAAAACCGAAAGCAATTCAATGTCCTTCAACAGAAGAATGAACTAACAAACAGCACTACACCTATAAAATGGAAAACTTCCCAATAATAAAAACCAAGTCACAAGACACACAACAGTGTGAATCTGAAAACCCTTCTCCAAGGCAACGCAGGAAAGAGTGCATCCTCTGCAGTTACATTGCTGCAACACTCAGAGCAGGAAAATGAATCTCATCTGAGGGCAGGGGAGCGTCCTGGCTGCAAGTGCCAAGGGGCACAAGGATCTTTCCGGGTGACGGGAATGGTCTACATGATGGACAGGTTACCTGTTAACTTCACTGAAACAGACAACATGCAGGATTTCGTCACAATTAAATCGTATCTCAATAATTGTTTAAATTAGCACATAAAAGAATTTAAATTTGGCCGGGCGCGGTGGCTCAAGCCTGTAATCCCAGCACTTTGGGAGGCCGAGACGGGCGAATCACGAGGTCAGGAGATCGAGACCATCCTGGCTAACACGGTGAAACCCCGTCTCTACTAAAAATACAAAAACTAGCTGGGCGAGGTGGCGGGCGCCTGTAGTCCCAGCTACTCGGGAGGCTGAGGCAGGAGAATGGCGTAAACCCGGGAGGCGGAGCTTGCAGTGAGCTGAGATCTGGCCACTGCACTCCAGTCCGGGCGACAGAGCGAGACTCCGCCTCAAAAAAAAAAAAAAAAAAAAAAAAGAATTTAAATGTAAAAAAATACTTGGATATGATAAAAGTTGAGTGTTTTACTGTTTTCAGTTATTCTTCCCATGTGTGAACGTGGTATTTCCGATCTCAGAGAACCACCAGGTCACGTGTGCCTCCAAGGCCATACCTGGATCTCTGCAGTAATGGCTGCGTGTAAGGCTGACTCCAACCCTCCATCAGCCATCAAGCTGCCCACCAGAAGATCAATCATGAATCGACGACCTGGACTTACGTTCACGTCATTGCCTGAAACTGAAATAGAAAGTGTGTGCCAATTTGAGTGAAATGCCATCACCTCCCAGCACCTGACCCATGCCCTCTCCTGTTCCTTCCCCAAGCCCACCTGCGCAGGGCAGGAGAGCAGAGAGTGCCCGGGCCCGCTCCTCGGCGGTGGGCAGCAGCACGGACCAGCCACTCTGCAGCATGGACTGGGCAGCCGACTGCACGGTGCTCAGCATGCCCACGCTGCTGGCCAGGGTCACCACCGTCTGCTTCAGGCTGTTCAGGAGGACGCTGCCCAGACCTAAACCAAGGAATTCCGGGTCAACCTGGTGACTAATGGCAGCATGCAACTGAAAGGAGAAAAACAATTTTCACTTAGAACCCCTAAAAATGAATGAATTTCAAAGTCTTATTAAACTCTGAATAAAACTCACTTTGAAGTATTATTTAAATAACCAAATTTTTAAAAACAGGTACAGTCTCGGCTCACTGCAAGCTGCGCCTCCCGGGTTCACGCCATTGTCCTGCCTCAGCCTACGGAGTAGCTGGGACTATAGGCGCCGCCACCCCGCCCGGCTAATTTTTTGTATATTTAGTAGAGACGGGTTTTCACCGTGTTAGCCAGGATGGTCTGGATCTCCTGACCTTGTGATCCACCCGCCTTGGCCTCCCAAAGTCCTGGGATTACAGGTGTGAGCCACCGTGCCCGGCCCAGATCACGTTTTTTAGCCTCACGTCCATTATTAGCGCATTACAATCTTACTTTAAAATACTTCACTGAACAGGCTAAAACCCAGGCCCTTCAAAATACATAAGCCTTCTTACAAACTCCTAAGACACTTACAAAAGGAGCAAGAAGAAGGGAAATCATGAATACCTGAAGTCGTAGAAGATTCAGCATTGCCACGGCCACGCACTCTTTCTCCTGGGGCGGGGGCCAGTCCGCGGAGCCGTCCATCCCCTCACTCACCTGCCGCAGCAGGAGATCCAGCTGCTCAAAAGTCATTGAGCAAATGTCCACCACAAAAGGGACACGGAGGCCAATGGACCACTCAGAACACGATGACCAGGCAAAGCTCTAAGAGGAAACGCGACAATCTAAAATGAATCTCCAAATGCAGCTGCTGGTCTGTTCCACAGGAGTCCCCAGCATGTGTGATGGAGCCGCCTTATATTATCACCTACCATCCCTCTAACCGCCCAGTCCAAAGGCATTCATGGGTGTCTAGCTCACACACTGTCAGCTTCCAATTTTCCCGCCCATTTCACTAGCCCCATCTCATTTGGCCATACCTAAAAAAGTAAAAGCATTTTTAACAATCTTTTCACTCTCACAATGATTAATGCACATTAATGGATGGCAGTGAGGATCTCCATCCACTTGAAGTGGTATAACAGCAACTCTAACTAGACAATCAATTGTTAGATGCATATAACTCACACACTACATTTCACAGTGAGAGAACAAGCAATTGGCAAGCATCTAGAAGAACTGTAGAACACTATCAATAAACTGGATCTAATTTATACAACACTTCACCCAACAACAGCAAAATACATACACTTTTTTTTTTGAGACGGAGTCTCGCTTTGTCACCCAGGTTGGAGCCTCAGCCTCCCAAGTAGCTGGGACTACAGGTGCCCGCCACCAAGCCTGGCTAATTTTTTTTGTATTTTTAGTAGAGATGGGGTTTCACCATGTTAGCCAGGATGGTCTCCATCATCTGACCTCATGATCCACCTGCCTTGGCCTCCCAAAGTGCTGGGATTACAAACGTGAGCCACCGCGCCCAGCCATACATATACTTTTTAAGCACATACAGAATGTTCGCTAAGAGAGAACATATCCTGAGACATAAAACAAATCTTAACAAATTTAAAATAAATGAAATCATATACAGTTTGCTCTCCATTCACAATGGTATTAAACTAGAAATCATGAACAGAACAATCTACACACACTCAAAAACTGAACAACATACTTAATAATCCATGGGTCAGTCCGGGCACAGTGGCTCACGCCTGTAATACCAATACTTTGGGAGGCCAAGGTGGGGGGATCACCTGAGGCAAGGGGTTCAAGACCAGCCTGGCCAACATGGAGAAACCCCATCTCTACTGAAAATACAAAGAAATTAGCCAGGCATGGTAGCGGGCACCTGTAGTTACAGTCAATCAGGAGGCTGAGGCAGGAGAATCGCTTGCATCTGGGAGACAGTGGTTGCAGAGACCCAAGATCAGGCCATTGCACTCCAGCCTGAGCAACAAGAGCGAAACTCCAGCTCAGAAAAAAAAATAATAATAATAATCCATGGGTCAAAAAACAATTCTCAAGAGAAATTAGAAAATATTTTGAACATAAATTGAAACACACCAAAATTTGTGGGTTTGATTAAAGCACTGTTTAGAGGAAAATTTACAGCATCAAATCATTATATATTACAAAAAAAGGTAAGTCTAAATCAGCAATTTACGTTTCCAACTTAAGAAACTAGAAAAAGACCAAAGTGAACACAAAACAAGCCATAGGGACAAATGACAAGATAAAAGCAGAAATCGATGAGATTGAAAGCAAAAAAAACAAGGGAACAATTAATGAAACTAAAAGATTGTTCTATGAAAAGATCAACAAAATTGAAAAATGCTAGAAAAACTGACAACGAAAAAAACAGAAAAGATACAAATTATCAGCATCAGGAATGAATGAAGGGACATCGCCCCAGGCGCCACAGACTTCAGACGGTTAGCAGGAGAATACTGAGGAGAACCTGACACGTACAAATCAGACAACATAGATGAAGTAAAGCAGTGTGTGAGTGCCACAAACCAGGAAAATCCTCCCGGAAACAAACAGGTCACCTGAATAGTTCTATATCGATTAAAGAAATTGAAGTTGAAAAATCTTTTCTTTGTTTGTTTTTTTTTTTGAGACGGAGCTTCACTCTTACTGCCCAGGCTGGAGTACAGTGGTGCGATCCCCACTCACTGCAATCTCCGCCTCCCGGCTTCAAGCGATTCTCCTGCCCCAGCCTCCTGAGTAGCTGGAACTACAGGCGCATGCCACCAAGCTCGACTAATTTTTTGTATTTTCAGTAGAAACGGGGTTTCACCATGCTAGCCAGGCTGGTCTCAAACTCCTGACCTCTGGTGATCCGCCCGCCTCGGCCTCCCAATGTGCTTACAGGCGTCAGCCATCGCGCCCGGCGTAAAATCTTTTAGAAAGAAATCTCCAGGCTCAGATGGATTCAAAAACATGTAAAGAAGAAATAACACTAATTCTACACAATCCCTATAGGAAATGGAAAAGGAGGGAACACATGCCAATACTTTGTATGAGGTCAGCTTTCCCAACTGAAAGTCAGACAAGATAGTATAATACAAAGAAAAAAACCACAAACCAACATCCCTGATGAGCATCGACAGAAAAATCCTCAACAACATGTTAGCAAGTCAAATTTAGCAATATAGAAACAGAATGGGGCCAGGCGCGGTGGCTCACGCCCGTAGTCCCAAAACTTTGGGGTGGCAAGGAGGGTGGATCATGTGAGGTCAGGAGTTGGAGACCAGGTTGGCCAACATGGTGAAACCCCATCTCTAAAAAAAAAAAAAAAATACAAAAATTAGTCAGGCATGGTAGTGCACACCTGTAATCCCAGCTACCCAGGAGGCTGAGGCAGGAGAATTGCTTGAACCCAGGAGGCACAGGGTGCAGAGAGCTGAGATTGCACCAGTGCACTCCAGTCTGGGTGATAGAGTGAGACTCCGTCTCAGGGAGGAAAAAAAAAGAAATAGAGTAGTAAATTGTGGCCAAGTGATGTTTACACCAGTAACACAAGGCTTGGTCAGTATTTAAAAATTAGGCCAGTGCAGTGTCTCTCGTCTGTAATCCCAGCACTTTGGGAGGCCAAGGCAGGTAGATCACTTGAGCTCAGGAGTTCAAGACCAGCCTGAGCACATAGGTGAAACCCCGTCTCTACTAAAAATACAAAAAACTAGCCGGGCGACGTGGCGGGCGCCTGTAGTCCCAGCTACTAGGAAGGCTGAGGCAGGAGAATGGCGTGAACCCGGGAGGCGGAGCTTGCAGTGAGCTGAGATCTGGCCACTGCACTCCAGCCTGGGCGGCACAGCGAGACTCTGTCTCAAAAAAAAAAAAAAAAAAAAAAAAAAAAAAGACCAGCCTGGGCAACATAGTGAAACTCCATCTCTAAGAAAGGAAAAAAAAAATGTTTAAGAAAAAAAAAGTAAAAATCATCAATGTCATACACCATACTAACACACTAAAGAAGGAAAACTGCAGGGCCATTTCATTTGAGAAGATTAAAAGCATTTAACAAATTTTAACATCCATTCAGGAATTTTTAAAAGCTTCTAAAAGGAGAAATTAAAGAAACTGCCTTAATCTGGTAATAAGGCATCTACATAAACACCTGCAGCTAACATCACAGTGGATGGTGAAAGACTGAACTGCCTTCCCCTACAGTCAGGGGCAAGGCAGGGCGCCCACTGTCACCTCTCCTAGTCAGCTTCACACTGCAAGTCCTGGCCAGGGCAATCAGGCCGGGAAAAGACATAAAAGGAAAGCAGATTGGAAAGGAAGAAATGAAACTGCCCCTCTATACAGATAGCATAATTGTTCATGAAGAAAACTCAAGGAAACTACAATGAAGCTCGTAATAAATGAGTTTAGCACAACTGCAGGACGTAAGAACAACAAAGAAAACTCAGTGGTATCTTCTATATACTGGTAATGAACAACTGGAAACCAAAATCCTCCAAAATACCAAATCAAGCTCTATATTCAGTACCTGGGCAGGCCCACAGGCAATTCCCAGTATGTGTTTGGTGTCCAGTCCCGGCAATGCCGCAGGTTCTGGCTTGGTCACGCGCAAGGTGTCAAAGTGCTGGCACTGGTCGTTGCTCCCTGAGCTGTGGACCTCGCTGTCCTCAGTCAGAGCCAGGCAGTGGGTGGAGCCAGCAGCCACATCAATCACCTTCTTCCCTACAAGGAAAGAGGGTTGCAGATGCAGCTTCAAGCCTAGGACTTCTGCTGCAACAAAGGTATTTCCACTAGGTCATTCAGGTCAGAGAGCTTTTAACATTAACTTCTTGAGGGTAATCTGTTGCTTTAATATTAAGTACAATTCATTTGCTTTTGGTGTGTTATTTAAACTCCTCTATTTTGTCAGCTACAATTTGTTAGGACCCATAGCCTACAAAGATCATAATGCTAGGATACAAAAACGATCTGTTCTTTTTTCTCCTCCTCATTCAGATTTTCATTCAGAGAGGAACAATGTGCTTTTAATTAACTATTAGCATATTCTCCCATCCCAGATGTAACAATGCACAGCACACTCTTCACTGAGGAAGGCTTCCTAAGAAAAACCTATTGTTCTCTCAGAGTTAGGTGATATCAATATTTAAAACATTGTTTCTATTTAAACACTTAGAAAAATATTCTATTTTTCCTTGCTATAAATCTAACAGGGTCAACACAAAGGGTGTTGCTCAGAAAGGTCAACACATAAAACAATTCAGCTGAAAACCACACTGCAGTAAGGGGAACAATTCTATCCTGGGAACTTACCATAAGTTAACATCAGCAAGAAAAAAAGGTGTTTATCAACAGTGATGTAAATACTCTGAAAGTAAAAGATTTCTATAATGACCGTCGTAGCTTTCCTATACTGATGTAGGGGAATATAAACAAGAAGGCACATGAAATTCAAACACCATTCAATGACACAGAGGAAACTTATTACTCTGCCACTTATCTCAGAAGCTCAGAACACAATACATACCGTATGGGCACACAAAATTCTCAGTCATCAATATATTAACATGCGTTAAAACAAAACCAATGGAGAAAGGAACTGGCAAGTCTCACTTAGAAGTTTCCACTTCCAAACCCACTTGGTAAAGAAGCAAACATACAAAGAATGTGTGTAGTACCAGGACCCAACGAACTACAGCCCCCACACAGAGCGCAGCCCAAGGCCTGCTTCTGTGAAGACGCTGGTGTTGGAACACAGCCAGGTCCACCTGCTTCAAATACAATCTGGCCCTTTAAGAAAAAGGCTGCCCACCCCTGAGAGAGAGAACCCTAAAGAGTCCATCTGATGTACCTCTCACTGCCCTTTTCCCTTCTTCCCTACTTTTTTGTCGGCTTGCCTGCCCTTCACCAGTTCTCGACTAGGATGAAGACTACCTCCCAACCACTAGGCCAAGTGGTACAGAAAAGTCCAGTTTTACCTTAGAAAAATCCCTCCACCATTTTAGTTTTGATGGGCCCCCACCACAACTTCCTGCAGCATAACATCCCTAGCAAGAACACCACAAAAGAATTTCAGGGTCTTCTTGCGGAGGCTCCCATCCTCTCTGCCTGCACCCGCAGCCCACACTGAAGGCGCCGGCACTCATATCTACACACCTCGGCTTCCATCTGTTCCCTCCAACCACAATGCACGCTGGACACCTTTGCAAATGAGCAAGCAGGAATCACCCACCAAGGACGAGTTCACATCAGAGCGTCCCAGGTGGGCCCAATCCCACCTGCCAATGTGGCCCCACAGCACAACGCACCCTCACGGTCTCAGTGTGTCTGCAGTACAAGTACAGGTGACCTCATCACGCAGAGGGAACCCTTCCAGAGTCCAGCCTGCTGAGTGATGCATGGGTGCCTGCCACAGAAAGTAGCGATGTTTGTAAAACTCAATGGGTTTACATTGCAATTGGAAAGAGTAATTCAACTCATTTTGTAATAGAGACATACCCACTTTCCAATTGGTATGAACACCTATACCAAGCTGGCAGTCAAAGTTTCTAATGACAGTCCATTCACGGAATGTCAGGTTAAGAACACAAAACCTGCAAACTTTAAAAGATTACTAAAGAAATTGTCCTGAAGGGTTTTAACAGTTTATGTTTGCACTCACCTTGCAAGCCTTCTAAGAGTTTTGGATAACGAACATGTTCCTCTGTTCCATGTCCAAGTCTCTGGTTGTCACCTTTTCCCCATGAATAAACTTGGCCATCTTTCGTCAAAGCAATGGAAAACTGACTTCCACAGCGGACTTTGACCACATCCAAGTCTTGAAGCTTTTCAATCAGCTTTGGGGTTTTGCAGCCATCACTACCACCTCTGCCCAATTTCCCATAATCACCATCTCCCCAAGACCACACTTGCCCTAAAAAATACAAATGCATTTTAAGTAACAACAACTCTGCATTTTAGTGAAAAACTTTAAATGACTGAAAATAATATAATGAAAAACGCACACTAATCTAGACCACCCATGTATATAGTTAACACTACAAGGGTGGCCACTGAGCAAATGAAACCTAGTTGATGCTTGAGGTTGGTATAGAAGCAATAAAGAAAGGGAAAGCTGAGTCTCCTTTTGTTTTCATTCCATGAAAAACCAAGTCCTGACTCTCACTAGCCTGGGCTCAATGTTCACTGCTTCACGGAACCAAAGGCCCACTGCCTCCATAACACACAGTAACTGGGGACCAGCACACTGCAGATGCTTGCGGACTGCCCTCCCGTCTGCCTGCCTGCTTCTGTTGCCACCACGATGACCACTGGTCAGCCGTACCACTGTACGTGTTCCCAACTGCATATATCAGCATAATTATGTAAGTTGACTAAATATTACATAAAGGGATAAAATGCAATTGCAAAAGTAAATATTTTTATTTTTACTGTGAACACTAACCTGAAAACTATGCAAAAACTTAATGAAAGTGAACTGCTAAAAAACAAAATTGTTAGGCTGGGCACGGTGGCTCACGCCTGTAATCCCAGCACTTTGGGAGGCTAGGACCGGCAGATCACTTGAGCCCAGGAGTTCGAGATCAGCCTGGGCCACATGGTGAAACCCTGTCTGTACTAAAAATACAGAAATTAGCCAGGCATGGTGGTGAACATCCATAATCCAGCTGAGGCATGAGAACTGCTTGACCCCGGGAGGTGGAGGTTGGAGTGAGCCGAGACTGCACCACTGCACTCCAGCCTGGGTGACAGAGCGAAACTCTGTCTTACAACAACAAAAGTGAAATTACATAAAGGTGAAAACTGTAAAAGATCAGGAAAAAGAAACCAGAGAAGACATCAGATTGCTCCACAAGTTCCCACATTCTATTTTGTAACAACTAAAGATAGGCAAATATTTTCCTCAACGATCAGATGGTAAATATTTTTAGCCTCTGTGGGCTTTCTGTCCCAACGACCCAGCTGTGCCACTGTCACAGGAAAGCAGCCACAGACAATAGGTAAATGAGTGGGCAGGCCTGCACACCAATACAACTCCACCTGCAAAAGTAGGCCGACCCCAAGTGAACCGGAAACTGGAGATGACACACTATGACGTGGTCAATGAAAGCAGCACAGCAGACCTGCACACAGAGATCAGAGTGTGCACTTTCACACGCTGTGCTGAAAATTCTGCTGTTCACGTAGCACGCCTGGCTATTTCCCACTGTCCCTCAAGGCCAGACTGCAGGGTAGTATACTTCTACCGTAAGAGTCGCCTCAGAAAATAACAGCACAGCAGGGACACTTCCCTACAAGATCTGCACCAAAGAAACACCAGTGTGAGGAAGACAATGTCCGCAGCCTGTTCAAGGCAGTTTACTCAACATATCATCACAAACTTCAACTAAAGTAGCAACTACACTAAAGAATGCAAGGCTAATCTCCTAACACAGCTCAGACCTCACAAAACTTTCAACCAGGAGATATATTAAGGTCTATCACTCACTCGATATCGATAGATATTTTAAAATGACAAGATGTCAGATTGAAAGCTTGACAGCAGGAGCCTTTCAGAGGATACCATCTTTGCTCTAGGACTCACAGAAGCAGAAACAAGATGACTCTGACAATGTCTGTCCCAGCAGTGGCAGCGGGACCTATGCATACAGGGAAGTATCTGAAATGATTTTTCATCTTTGACCTAAGAAATGCCCAAAAGTCACTCAATTATCTACTGCCATTCAACTTCTGCAGGAGAGAAAGCAAGCTGACAGGTACCCAGCTGATTTAACAGAAAGACTCCACAACGCCAGAGAAACACAAGATGCCAAGGACAGACCCCCACAATACTGACAGACGAGTCGTTTCTAAAAAATTAATGTGACTTTAACCATCAAACCTCATCACGTACCCTTGAAAAAAGATGAGGATGATCTCAGTTAGGAACACAACCACAAAAGCAAAATTCAAAGCAAGCAGATACCGCAGCGTCAGACTATAGAACACGGAAAGACTTAGCAGGAATTACCACAGGGAATCAAGAGTGGCCGAACGTTAAGAAATGTAATAATACTAACCAGAGATAATTCAGTGTCAACCATTCCATTCTAATTCTCATTCTGAAAAAATAAAATGCCCACACAGGAATGGCGGCAGCTGCTAACCAGCTGACAGGCCCCAGGCAAACAAGCCCAGTAACCAGCAGGGTCTCTTCACCAATGCCACTGAGCCCCACACCCTGGTGGACGACAGGGTGGGCGGCCTTGTGAGGCCTACTGTACTCATCTCACTTCCTCCAGGGAAGCTGCCATGCATGTCCTCGAGGGCCTGTCCAGGGTGGCAAGAGCTCTACATACCGTTCTCAGTGACAGCCAGGGTTTGAGCGTCCCCACTCCCACACGCCACATCGATGACCTTCAGTCCTTTAAGCCCAGCTACCAGCATCGGAATAGCCTCGTCCTCACTGGAGCCTTCAAAGAGATAAGACGGCCGTTACTAAGTCCTGTAAGAGGCCACCTCCTGCTGCATGCTCCCATTCATGCAGGGCAGACGTACCGTGGCCCAGCCGGCCATAGTTCCCGCGGCCCCAGGTGTACAGCTCCCCCTCGGCAGTGATGGCCGCGCTGTAAGTGCTCCCGCAAGCGATGTGCACCACGTGCTTCCCGGCCTGCTTTCCAGAGAAGGCGGAGATCACCTTAGGCTCCTCCAGAGGCCTTGGGGAGGAAGGGAACAAACATGAATGCCCTTCTTCTTGGTGTTATTTCTTATTAGTGTTAGCAAAGGAAATTCACTACCCAATTTAGACCACCACAGCATCAGGCCAGTTTCACTTCCAGGTACCTTATAAAATAAGGAAGAGAGAATTCCAAAACCTAACACCTTCATGACTTTTTGTTAAGTTGGAACCCGATGCCAAGCATGGTATCCAGTAGAAATATAAAAACAGTGTTTGTTAAAGACTTGAACCATAGGCCGGGGGTGGTGGCCCACCCCTATAATCCCAGCACTTTGGGAGGCCAAGGCAGGTGGATCCAGGAGTTCGAGACCAGCCTGGCTAACATGGTGAAATCCTGTCTCTACTAAAAATACAAAATTAGCTGGGCATGGTGCAGGTGACTGTAATCCCAGCTACTTGGGAGGCTGAGGCAGGAGAATCGCTTGAACCCAGGAGGCAGAGGTTGCAGTGAGCTGAGATCGCCCCATTACACTCCACTTTGGGCAACAAGAACAAAACTCCATCTCAAAAAAAAAAGAGACTTGTAAAGTCCATTGCAACTTAATTCACAATGGCTCAAAACCATGGTCCAGGCCGGGCGCAGTGGCTCAAGCCTGGAATCCCAGCACATTGGGAGGCCGAGACGGGCGGATCACGAGGTCAGGAGATCGAGACCATCCTGGCTAACACGGTGAAACCCCGTCTCTACTAAAAATACAAAAAACTAGCCGGGCGAGGTGGCGGGCGTCTGTAGTCCCAGCTACTCGGGAGGCGGAGGCAGGAGAATGGCATAAACCTGGGACGCGGAGCTTGCAGTGAGCTGAGATCCGGCCACTGCACCCCGGCCCGGGCGACAGAGCGAGACTCCGTCTCAAAAAAAAAAAAACAAACCATGGTCCATCTGCAACAGAAGGAATGAATTACCCATATACCCAACAACGTGGTTGGATCTCAAGACATCAAGCCAAGTGAAAGACGCCAGAAATAAAACACCATACACTGTACCGCTTTGTTTATATTAACTTATGGAAAAGACAAAATAATAACAAGACAGGGCAGAGCAGAGGTTGTCAGGAACTAGAGGTGGGAAGTGGGGATCAACTCAAAGGGTACAAACAGGGCCCTGGAAGCGACGGGCACGCCCCATGTCTTGATGGTGGTGACTCCCCAGCTGAGTGCACTTGCCAAAACCCATCCAACTCTACATCCGAAACTCAGTCATCTGGTTGTACGTAAGCCTCATAAAGCTGACCAACATTTACATGTATTTGTTACATGAATGTGGATGGAATGAAGCCAGCACTCGGCAATCTGTACTTTACAAATGAAAAGTATGAGGCAGTGGGGATGAGGGTAGAGAAGTCTTATTAGTCGAAGAAATTGCAAAGTTAGCAAAATATCCTATTCTTCGGATCCAGAATATATTCCTAGGATGGATGATATTTTCTTGAGAATCTACAGAAGCCAGGCCTCTCCAAAGACATGGTTTTACTCACTTTGTGACCTATTAGTTTGCAAAATACACACACACAGTGGCACAGGTGCACACAGGGACAGCCCAATGACTCTAGTCCAGTACAACCTCTCCCTTATTCAGCTTAAGTTTCAACTTCCCCAAAAGGTTATCTCCAGCTTCTGTCATCTGCACTGATCTCTCTTTCTTCCTTGAAGTCCTAGAATAAGGAATGAGTTACTCATCCCAGCACTTACTCTCCGCTGAGAATTGCTTTACTATAAAATATTTTATACAAAGTCAGTTATAAATACCATAAAGGAAGTAAGCAGACATACCACCCCGTCCTGTACTTCGATGCCTTTCAAGTCCAGTGAACCCCATGTCAATCCCAGCCCTTAGGATCCAGTGTGAGAGTAACAGCTATAAATTCCATGCAGATCGGCCGGGCGCGGTGGCTCAAGCCTGTAATCCCAGCACTTTGGGAGGCTGAGACGGGCGGATCACGAGGTCAGGAGATCGAGACCATCCTGGCTAACACGATGAAACCCCGTCTCTACTAAAAAATACAAAAAAGGCCGGGCGCGGTGGCTCAAGCCTGTAATCCCAGCACTTTGGGAGGCCGAGACGGGCGGATCACGAGGTCAGGAGATCGAGACCATCCTGGCTAATACGGTGAAACCCCGTCTCTACTAAAAAATACAAAAAAACTAGCCGGGCGACGAGGCGGGCGCCTGTAGTCCCAGCTACTCGGGAGGCTGAGACAGGAGAATGGCGTGAACCCGGGAGGCGGAGCTTGCAGTGAGCTGAGAGCCGGCCACTGCACTCCAGTCTGGGTGGCAGAGCAAGACTCCGTCTCAAAAAAAAAAAAAAAAAAAAAAAAAAATATATATATATACAAAAAACTAGCTGGGCGAGGTGGCGGGCGCCTGTAGTCCCAGCTACTCGGGAGGCTGAGGCAGGAGAATGGTGTAAACCCGGGAGGCGGAGCTTGCAGTGAGCTGAGATCCGGCCACTGCACTCCAGCCCGGGCGACAGAGCCAGACTCCGTCTCAAAAAAAAAAAAAAAAATTCCATGCAGATCAATCTTTTCTTTTTCACTCGTTTTACAACATTTGTCTGAATCCCTTACAACACTGTCAGGGTTGGGCTGTGCTGAGCTTGGCATACACGCACCGCAGGATACACATCACTCTGCCAGTTTGGGATCTTCCCAGCAGATGCTGTCGACAATGATGCCCTCAACTCCACCCTGAGGTGTGCGTGGGCCATGCCCTGCAGGCTCCTCTCAAGGGACACAAGGGCTTATTTCAAGCTCTGCACTGCCCACTCCGTGCTCAGGACTCCGGACCGCATGAAATGGGCTTGCTGCGTTGGTCTGTACATACATCCTTCATTTAAACCTAATGCCAAACTTCCACACACAACGGCAAAGTACAAGAGGGTTCCCATCACTCCATGGGGCTGGCAGACCTCTCAATTTTTACAACCTGGCATTTGTAACAACTTTCTATTTTATTTCTGTTCTTTCACAATAAAAGGTTCAACTGAATAGGATAATATTAGGAAGAAACTGCTAATTTTCGTTCCTGTAAAAATAATCTAATGGTTCAAGGAAAGGGTGACAACCTTATCTATGGGAGACAGGGTGAACTGTTTGTGAATGAAGGAACAGTGCTGTGGGATTTGTTTTGGCAAACTCCACAGTGGGGATGCAGTTTAAGTAGAGACAAGGCGGCCAAGGCTGCACGGGGTGGACAAAAGCAGGAAGGCCGATTCCTGTTGCCTTACACACATGGGCAGAGCTCCTATAAGCCATCACCAAGGAGGCAGCATATCGTAGTGTCTCGCTCCAACCCAGCGCTACACGTCAGGTCAGCTGGCAAACACCTGGACACACTTCTGCACTCCAGCCTGTTTAGGATATGGCAACATAAAAGAGGAGTGTGTCCCCTACAGGAATGAGCAATACATACACAGTGTCCCCATGGCCCAGCCGTCCGCCGTCCCCACAGCCCCAGGAGTACACCTCTCCAGTGGCAGCCAAGGCCAGGTAGTGGTGACCATCAGAATGCGCAGCAATTTTTACAATGTTTCTGGACGCAAGGCCTTGGACCAGCTGTGGGGCCTAAAAAAGGAAAAATATGAAGAAAAGTAGTCATCAGTTCAAGGAAAATGAAACCAGCGCAGCTCTCCTTTATCATGTATCCCCGAGCAACGCCTGCTCTAACTGAAAGTGGGGCACAAGTCTCTGGGGGCTATAGGGCAGGCTCTCCAGCCCTTCCCACCCAGCACCAACAGAACAGCGGGCAGCCTTCAAGTGTGCCGCGGCAGGACCAGATGCGATGCAGGGGCAGGGCAGGCTAGCCCCGTGCCACAGAGACATGCAGCTGACAGGGAGGAACACCTCGCTTTAATGAAAACATGCCATGTCCCAATTTGCCACTATCCCCATGAGGCCCAATTCCCTCATCGGTCACCTGCCTGGCCACAAAGTCAAATGAGTTTACATGTGGAAAGTGAGTTTACAAACAGAAATTTCATGATTACCAATGAGTTTCACTGTAAGGACTTCCTAATCTTCACAATCCAAATCTTGACAATATTAAAACTGAGATTATTAAACATAATATACAATAAACAGAAACTTAATCAATCTTCAGAAATCACATGGCTGAAAGAAACCCCACAGTTTGTGCATCTGCAGTACAGACCCTGCCCCGCAAGGGAACACTGCAGGCACAGTGCCCCGAACACTCACCAGTGTGTCACTATTGTAGGCCTGTGTGTACACACGGCCATTACGTGACAGAATCAGGAAGCGTTTCTCTGCACAGGCAATCTGTGTGACTCCCAGGTTGGCCAGGCCTTCGCATTGGATCGGACCAATCACATTGGCATAGTATTTCCATCCTATTAACCCCCAACCTATGACCTCTTGCAATGATCCCTGTAAGAAAGTAAACGTTTTCTTTTACAACAGCAACAAACAAAACAAAACAAAACAAAAATGGCTGGGAGTAACACTGAGATATTATAAGACAAAAACAAAGCAAATAAAGAGAAAATACGCAGATTCAAAACATCAAAATAGCTGGTACCGTGCTGTATTACCTCATTTAACAGGTATGATGAAGCAACTGAACAGGTTATTTTTCCATTTCCATCGCATTTCATTTTAACAGAGCTCACTAAAAAGTAGTATCAATGGCCCTTAAATACTAATATACTTTAAAATGCTCAAACTACATCAGGGTCACCATCTTGTGCTTTAGGAGGCAAAATCCCAAAAGCCCACACGCGAGGCTGGGAGACCAGCATCCGTGTTGGTGGTGAGAGAAATCAAGTGCAGGAGCAACCTGGTGACAACCAGCCCACACTAGGTGCATCCCCACCTGCGCATGGGAACGGGCACACACGCGTGCACACATGGAGCACACGTGTTCCAGGGCAGGCCCTGCAGCACTATTTGTGTTTGTTGTTATTGTTGTTGTTTGAGATGGAGTTTCACTCTTGTTGCCCAGGCTGGAGTGCAACGGTACAATCTTGGCTGACCGCAACCTCTGCCTCCCAGGTTCCAGCGATTCTCCTACCTCAGCCTCCCGAGCAGCTGGGATTACAGGCATGTGCCACCAAGCCCGGCTAATTTTTGTATTTTTTAGTTGAGATGAGGTTTCTCCAAGCTGGCCGGGCTGGTCTCAAACTCCCAACCTCGGGTGATCCGCCCACCTAGGCCTCCCAAAGTGCTGGGATAACAGGCGTGAGCCACCGCACCCGATCCTCAGCACTACTTGTATAGCAACACTGTGGCAGTAAGCCCAAGTGTCCACCAATAAGAGACTCACTAAAGAAAGACACATAAAAGACATATCCACACACCGAAGACTAAGCTACTTTATAAAAACAAATAGTGACACTCTCATAAAGTACTCCAGTATATATCTGGTAAAAAAAAAATAAGCAACACAAGTAATGCAACATGCTACCACTAGGTACTCATTCCAGAGAACAAGGAGGTTACAAAGGAGACTGAAAAGTGAGAGGGAGCAGGTGGGGAACTGGGTAGAAGGGGTGGGCAGGGGAAGCGATAGTGTGTCTCTGCCTAGTTTTGATTTTTGAACCATGTGACTCTGTTCTTTTTTTTAATGATTGTAAAACAAAATAAATACTCTTCATATTAGAAATAAAATGTTAGGGCCGGGCGCGGTGGCTCAAGCCTGTTTGGGAGGCCGAGACGGGCGGATCACGAGGTCAGGAGATCGAGACCATCCTGGCTAACACGGTGAAACCCCGTCTCTACTAAAAAAATGCAAAAATCTAGCCAGGCGAGGTGGCGGCGCCTGTAGTCCCAGCTACTCGGGAGGCTGAGGCAGGAGAATGGCATAAACCCGGGAGGCGGAGCTTGCAGTGAGCTGAGATCCGGCCACTGGACTCCAGCCCCGGCGATAGAGCGAGACTCCGTCTCAAAAAAAAAAAAAAAAAAAGAAATAAAATGTTAGAAAAATCTGGATTCAAAACTAGGATTACTGTTCTACCCTAGCAAAGTTCACTACCATTCCCAAAGGCAGTTTTCTCATTGACATAATGAGACACAACAGCGTGCATGAGGTCCTCAGCTGGCCTGCACCCTAAAGGTGCTCCACACACGCAAATCACTACTATTACCATTACTATTACATAACAGATAGAATATAGAATTATACTGTCACTACTATAACCAGCATTACATACTAAGAAAACCCGCGTTCAGAGTATAAAGAAGGCTGTGGAACCTCCTGCAGAAGGTGGGAGGGCCTGGGGCTGTGGATAAAGGGGAGCTCTCTGGGGCTGTGCTACCTGAACCTGGAACCTGGGCCCCCAGATTGGGTCCCCAGGCCTGTGCACCTCAGCTTGCTCACCAACTCACTCTCAACATGGGTAACACCTTCAACTGCAAACACATTTAAAATCACAAGCCAGCTCCCCTCATCAACACCAGAAAACGCAAGTCTCCACACGGGCCCAGGATGACAACCTAGAAGTGGTACTAGCCACAAAACACATGGAAAACACGGTTCTTGCACACACCTTATGAGACGTCGGAGAGCTACACAGTGGAGGCATACAGGGCGTAGCCAGACGGTCTAAGTGGGCCATGACGACAACCGCCGTCTGTCGCAGATCAATGGCAAGCTCGTTGTCTTGCGGAAGGGTGAGGTACCTCAGGAAACTCTCGTTGGGGCTCAGGGGGCCAGACAAAAGCTAGAAAGGAAAAGTAAACAAACATTCGGAAAAATTAAAGTGACACAATTAGCCTTTAACCACTCTTTATATTTTGGTATTGACTCATCTGACACATCAAATGACAATGTTGATGATACAGTTATACTACACATCTACATATTTATGCAACATACAAACTGACTGGGTAAATGTCTAAGTTTGTGGTATACATGTCCACAACGCTGACTGTGCATGTATACATTTATGATACCACAGGTAAGTTGAATCCACACAGAGTACTAACACAACCAAACCACCCCACAGGCCTAGGACCCCTGGAGAAAGGCAGAACCACCTCTGTGGGAACCCAGCACAGCATCTCAAGCTGGCCTTGAAATCTAAAACCAAAACCTTTATTTTAATCTCCCACTCTGGAGAACATCTACTTTCATTTGCAAATCAAATCGCAGTTCTAATTCTTCAAAAGGCAGAAGAGCCCTATTACCATTAGTTTAAAGGCTGCCAAATAATAGGCCAGGCGCAGCGGCTCACGCCTGTCATCCCAGCACTGTGGGAGGCCGAGGTGCGCGGATCACAAGGTCAGGAGATCAAGACCATCCTGGCTAACACGGTGAAACCTCATCTCTACTAAAAATACAAAAAAATTAGCTGGGCTTGGTGGCGGGCGCCTGTAGTCCCAGCTACTCTGGAGGCTGAGGCAGGACAATGGCGGGAACCTGGGAGGCGGAGCTTGCAGTGAGCCGAGATCACGCCACTGCACTCCAGCCTGGGCGACAGAGCAAGACTCCATCTCAAAAAAAAAAAAAAAAAAGACTGCCAAATAATAGAAAAATTAAACCAAAGCACGATACTGAAATGCCTGACTTTCCTGAAAAGACTGGCAAAATCCAACTTGTACTTGACCTGTAAAGACCAGCATCCTGGAGGTTTAGGCTCAGGACCCCGCACACCTGCTCCTCCCCAGCTCGGCATCCACACCTGTTAAGGGGGGAGCTGGTACTCAACAGAGTGACAGCTCAGGTGACACACCCTGCATAGAGCATAGTACACAGGAAGGGCCAAGAAGTCAGACCACCATTTTTGTTGTTCTTCTCTGGTACTGATTTCAAAGTGCGTGTTTCAAGCTTGGTTCTCCGCTGATAAGGAACTCGGTGCTCACTGAGCCAAACCGCGTCTTCTCTACAAACAAGTGACCTCCCACACCTTTCTCATCCGACTCACTGCTGTTACCACCAAACACACACACGACAGAGAAAAACACTGCCGTGGACATGCACGCTGGCCTGGCTTAAAAAATAGAATCGAGTGCCACCTAAACACAAAGTGCAATCATGACACTCACGTGCATGTCGCCCTCGGAGTGAGGTGTATCCTTACTGCAAATGATGCTCTGGAACCTCTGCAGCAAGGGCAAAAGCGGGGCGCTGGTGCCCTGGGCGGAACGCTCATTGTCAGTCTCCTGTGCCCCGCTGTCCCACAGCTGAAGCAACAACAGGATGGCAGACAACATTTGGCTAAAGGAGAAAAGATATTCATTCCTAGTAAAAACACATTAACTTTTTTTCTTCATGGTTGATCTAAAATAAAAGCAAACACAGCTAGATAGAAGTGAAGAAATACTTCGCATCTGAAAGGAAACGAAAGTAAAGCTGTGGTAATTAAATCACTGAATTGCCACCGAGATTTTAGCACAAGACATCGCCTTCTGCTGATCGGAAAGACTAGTTAAGAAGCTCAAAGAGCACGTTTACATGAAAGCTCTAGGATCTTAAATTCATGGAATAAAAATAATTAAATTAGGAAAACTGAAAGAAAAAAAAAAAGAAAGAACAGTTACCAGGCTAGAAAACTGAGCATAAAAAAGCAAGTGATGAAAAGGTAAAGAGAGAACGAGCTCTGGGACGTGGTTCTCTGGTTACAGAGCACCACAAATCTGCTGCAGTCACAAATAATTCAGTGAAATGCACACAATGCAACAGGTATTTGGATACAGAGGCGCCTCCCCAAAGCGTTCCGAGTCTGCGCCAGCCCTCACCTCAGCGTGCCTCTCTGCACAGCCAGCTCCAGCAGGATGGCCAGGGCCAAGTGCTGGTCCTGCAGGGGGATGCTTCCTGGCCCTTTGGTGCCTGGCGTTCCATGAACATCCCTGAAATGAAAGCAGTAGATGCAGGAACAAAGCGACCTCCAGAAAGACAGCATGCTTACAATCACACTACACGTTTACCACACACTCCCTCACAAGGAAGGAAATGTTTTTAATATTTAGAATCAAGTTTCTGAGACTTACTACTCAGATTTATTCAGAGATTTTAAAGTATATGATTAATTAGCTTACACAACTATATTTTGAGTATTCATTAATATGCCATGTAATATACCATATTATATAATATATAATATACCATGTAATATACCATATTACAGTAGATGACATACTCCAAGTGTGCGAAGCATAAAATAATTTACCTCATTATCCAAAACATGAGTAGAATATCTATCTTTTACAGTTTCAATGACGTGTAAGACTGTAACAGTATCAACATTCACCTACAGAATCAGAGAACCAATTTCTAAAACCACCTGAGAATCTGGAGGCAAAATGTCTACACTACTTTCTATCTCTGATCAATAAAATATTTTTAACTTTTCTATGTCACTCAATAATAAATATTTAAAAATTCTATCCCAAGACTGCAGAAAAAAGATCTTATGGCATCAATATTACAGTTGAATTTTTGAAATCAAGTCCAAGCCTATGTTCAGGGCCTCCAGCATTAAAACTCTGTGGTAATGCCTTCACCAGCAGGCTCAGGAAGTGGACTCAGAGCCGGGGGCGCAAACGCCAAAGGCCTCCTGCCCGCTGGAAGAAGGCACAGTGCTGACCTCTGGCAAGCAGAGTGAGGCGCGGCCTCACTTTTCCTCTGCATCTGTCCTTCCTGTTGAATTCCTTTAAATTTAAAAACCTTAACAAAAATGCCTAGCACCCAAGACGAGAGTTCATGTTTTTCCTTACACACAAATGATTCCTATTCACAATTTTTTACCCTAAAAACATCAGTTACAGGACTAAACAATTTGATCCTGAGTAGTTGTTTACTCCTACATTATCTATAAGACTTCAAACCAAGTGCCACTCTGCACTCAGAACAGCAGCTCCTAATCATCACAGAGAGACACACAACGTAAGCGCTCAACCCTCTATGGATGACTGATGGCCAAAACTCTAAGCATCCTCCCTCGTCATCTCATTTAGTATCACAGCTTCCTGGGTCTAGTCAGAGTATCATAAGTCAAATTGCCTGAAAAGCTGAGAACCCACACTTGGAATCAAAGCACTGAGAGCTTGCAGAACACAGGTGAGAAACCAACCTACTAGGCTTCTCAGCTCTAAAGCAAGGGTGGTAAGAACCAGCCTCCGAGCAGGCCAGCTGTCTGCATGCAGAAGGCAAGAAAGGAAAGAACTCACCCGGTCACGACAGACCTGAGGAACCTGGTCGCTCTCTCCACCACCTCCAGCCACACAGAGGACACAGTGCTCTCGTCGAAGAGCGAGGCCTCGGGAAGTGCTCGCAGGGCATCCAGGGACTCCTGCAACAGCTCACTGCAGAGGTCCGCATCCTCGCCTGGGCGCACACACGCGTCAGAGGAGCCCCCCACCACTCCCGTCTCCCGCTGGGCTTCCCAGCCCTCAGCAAGAGAAGATGCCACTGTCCCCTTTCTAATCCCTCACTCAACAGGCCAAAATCTAGCACAGCTGTTCCAGTCAATTCTGTGTTTCGTGGCTGTCACATGAGCAATACACTAACTCCTTGTTCTTCTAGAATTAAGTCCGTACTCAGGTGTTCCACGGTAGTGGTTGGCGTGGGGGTGGGGGGTGCATGCACTTGCTCTTTTTTTTTCTCTAAAGCACAGACATGAAAAGCCAAACAGCCTCTGCAGCCTCTCATCTCACAAGCAAGGAAACTGAGGCGCAGAGAGCACATGGGATCAGCCGAAGGGCACACGGTGGCTGAACCGAACTCGAAACCCAGACTGTTGGTGGGTTAGGGAAGCAGAACCACGCACCACACCAGGGACCGTACCTGATCGCCAGGCCCTGCGCAGGAAGGCGAAGGCGAAAGACAGCGCCGCTCGAGATCCCACTCTGGCGAGCCCCTCCACGCCTTTGCCCGCAGGCCGGGAACTGCAGACGACACACATGGAACATAAAACCAGTCAGCAGCGGAGGGTGCAGATACCACATAAAATCAATATTATGAAAGGGTGTGTACCAAAATCCGACTAATGGTTTTCTTCACGTGACAGGATCACAAGTGTATTTTCAGTTTTGTTGTTTAACAACTTTCATCAAACGTCTTTTGTAAAGGAAAAGTTTTCTCTTTAAGAATCAAAGAAATGTACAAGGAATTTTAAATGTCTTGGGAAAATGCTCATAAAATGACCTCACAAAGCGAGATTCTAGTGGGAGGAAGCAGACGACAAGGAGATAAATACATAAACGGAGGGAGAATAAACCCCACATGGGAGACCAGACCAGAGAGGAGCTGGAGGAAGAGCAACAGAGCCGCACGCCTCGCCCCAGCTCGCCTGGCTCGCCCCAGCTCCGGTGTCCTCCACTCAGGGTCCACTCCCGGCCACGGGTGAAGCCCTGCATGCTTGACCCACCCCATGAGGAGTCGCTCTCTTCTGAGGGAAGTGCTCATCACCCTCCTGCATCTTTTTAAGCTTTTCACTACTTGTGTATGTTAATTGCACAAATCACAGTTTCATTCTGCATGTTGTAAAAGGTTATACAAATGGCTCACCATAAAAATCATCCTGTACGGCCGGGCGCGGTGGCTCAAGCCTGTAATCCCAGCACTTTGGGAGGCCGAGACGGGCGGATCATGAGGTCAGGAGATCGAGACCATCCTGGCTAACACGGTGAAACCCCGTCTCTACCAAAAAAATACAAAAATCTAGCCGGGCGAGGTGGCGGGCGCCTGTAGTCCCAGCTACTCAGGAGGCTGAGGCAGGAGAATGGCGGGAACCCGGGAGGCGGAGCTTGCAGTGAGCTGAGATCCAGCCACTGCACTCCAGCCCTGGCGACAGAGCCAGACTCCGTCTCAAAAAAAAAAAAAAAAAAAAAAAAAAATCATCCTGTACAAGAGAGAAAAGGCTAGAATACAAAAATGCATATATAGGGGGGCTGAGGCAGGAGAATGGCATGAACCCGGGGGGCAGAGCTTACAGTGAGCCGAGATCACGCCACTGCACTCCAGCCTGGGAGACACAGCAAGACTCTATCTCAAAAATAAAATAAAATAAAATAAAACAAAATAAAATAAAATAAAAAAGCATATATAATCTTAACTCAATCACGCACAGCAAGTAATTCTATGTTATACTTTATACTGTATCATATTTCTAATATTACAGTATTGTTACTATAAACAATATTCTCCAAATTTACTAAAATTTGCTTTATGATCGGGGAAATCCTATAAAAACAGGTGATATGAAGTTCAAGACCAGCCTGGCTCACATGATGAAACCCTGTCTCCACTAAAAATACAAAAATTTGCCAGGTGTGGTGGCGGCGTGCCTATAATCCCAGCTACTCGGAGGCTGAGGCAGGAGAATTGCTTGAACCTGGGAGACGGAGGTTGTAGTGAGCCAAGATCGCACCTCTGCACTCCAGCCTGGGAGGCAGAGCAAGGCTCTATCTCAAAAAAAAAGAGGGATGTTACAGAAGGATCTCCCCAAGACATAATGTGTAATAAAAATGGCAATGAAGAACACAGCTGGCCAGGGGCATCAGTACATGCTTATCCATAAGTGCCTGAAAAACGCAACAGGAGCTCAGAGAGGAAACACAAGAACCTCTGACTGGGTACCTGAAAGACGGAAATCTTTGCTCCTAAAAGAGAAATATGAACACGACAAGACACAGACATGTAACAGGACACACAGTCCTTATAAGAGAAAGCACGGGGCCAAGTGTCGTCAGAGGAGGGGGGCGAGTCACTTTAGGTCAGGAGTTGGAGACCAGCTTGGTCAGCATGGCAAAACCCCGTCTCTACTAAAAATACAAAAATAAGCCGGGTGTGGTGGTGCATGCCTGGAGTCCCAGCTGCTTGGGAGGCTGAGGCAGAATTGCTTGAACCTGGGAGGAGGTGGAGGTTGCAGTGAGCCAAGATTGCGCCACTGCACTCCAGCCTGGCCTGGTCGACAAAGTGAGACTCTCTCTCAAAAAAAGAAACTACTCAGCAATAATGAAATGATGATACATGCAACGACCCCCTTGGGAAAATGTCAAGGGGATTATGCTGAGTGAAAAAACTGAATCTTGTTTGAGGCCAGGAGTTCAAGACAACCCTGGGAAACATAACAAGACCCGTCTCTACAAATACAAAATTAGCTGGGTGTGGTGTCGTGCATCTGTGGTCCCAGCTACTCAGGAAGCTGAAATGAGAGGACTGCTTGAGCCCAGGAGTTTGAGGCTGCAGTGAGCTATGATTGTATCACTGCACTCCAGCTTAGGCATCAGGGTGAGATCCTGTCTCCAAAAATTACAATAATAACAATATAAAATTAAAAAGCCAATGTCAAAAAATCACATAATAGAACAGATGAGTGGTTGCCAGTAGTTAAGGTGGAAAGAGAAAATGTGAACGTGGGTATAAACAGCCCTTGTCCATATACCCTGATTGCAGTGGTGGTCTCAGAAAATCTACACCTGAAAAAACTGCAAAGAAATACACAATTGAGAGCATGTAAAACTGGGAAAACCTGAAGAAGACAGGCAGACTATCAGAGTTAACACTCTAGTTGTGATGACTGTGTCGTAGTTTACAACTAGCTACCATCGAGGGCACAGGCGCGAACAATAAAAGGAATCTCTATGCTGTTTCTTACAACTGTATGTGAATCCACAATTATTTCAAAAAAAGAAAGGCTTTTTAAAAATTTTAGTTCTTCCACTTAATGAAAGATACATTTCAATTAATCCACCAACCCTATGTCATCACAAAGGAAACAGCAGAGAAAAACCAGCTGGGCTCTCAGCCATTTCTGCAGCTGAGGGAATTCAGTTTGATTCGACAAACACACAACAGTGCTTGGAGAATCTGAGCACCTACCACCCACCCATACATGACACTCTGATTCACGACCATCACAGCCGGCCAGGAAGGAAGGAAAGAACCACTGCACTCCTATTACCAAATGGGCAGGACTCTCATCTGTCACTTGGTTTAATTTACTCTAAAACTATCTTCAAAAATACAACATGTACAGTCATCCCTTGGTATCTGCAGGGGATTGGGACCAGGCCTGCCCCACCCTGGCTCCATACCAAAACCCTAGGATGCTCAAGACCCTTATATAAAATGATGTGGTATTTGCATATAACCTGTGCACATCCTCCCGTATAATTTAAATCATCTCAGCCAGGCACAGTGGCTCACACCTATACTCCCAACACTTTGGGAGGTCGAGGCGGGAGGGTCGCCTGAGCCCAGGAGTTCAAGACCAGCCCAGGCAACATGGCAAAACCCCATCTATACAAATTAAACAAAAAAAAAAAATTGGCCAGGCGTGGTGGCTCAGGCTTGTAATCTCAGCACTTTGGGAGGCCAAGGCAGGCAGATCCCTCGAGGTCAGGAGTTAGAGGCCAGCCTGGGCAACACAGTGAGCCCCTGGCTCTACAAAAAATAAAAATTAGCTACGCATTGTGACGCACGCCTGTAGTCCCAGCTACTTGGGAGGCTGAGGTGTGAGAATCACTTGAGCCCAGGAGATCAAGGCTGCAGGGAGCCATGATAGCCCCACTGCCCTGGGCAACAGTGAGAACTCCATATCAAAACAAACAAACAAGAAAAACCATCTCTAGATTACTATAACACCTAATACAAGGTAAATGCTCTGTAATTCGTTGTTATACTGTATTGCTTTTTATTTTTATTTTTTATTGTTGTGTTGGTTTTCATTGCTTTTCTTCCAATATTTTCGATCCACAGTTGGTTGAATGTGTGTTTGTGAAACCCACTGATACAGAGAGCCAACTGTAATGTGATTTCAACTATATTTAAACATAAGGAAACAAAAAAGGAAAACAAACACAAAAAACATAAGAAAACAAGGAAACAGGCTACAGGTACCGCTCCTGTCTCTGGGGAACAAGACGACCGGGGTTTTGCTCTTCTTTCTTTCTGCCTCCTGTATCTTCTATGTGCTCTCCAGGGAGTCACACATCACAGTCAAATAAAGCCAACACTCCCAACTACATAAAATAAAAATTTCATCTGGCAATCCTGTAGTTTAACCTTCTGAGGGCAAAGGTCTAATAGACAGCTTCATTTTGGAAAAGTACAATTTTACATAAGCTTAAACCTTCTAGTGACTGTTAGTAAATAGGGAAAATCTGTGATATATTAACAGGCATCAACAAATTAAAACTCATACGCCCAAAAGCACCTTTTTTTTCTTTCTTTTTGAGACAGGGTTTCATTCTTGTTGCCCAGGCTGGAGTCCAATGGCGTGATCTCCACTCACTGCAACCTCCACCCCCCGGGACCAAGTGATTCTCCTGCCTCAGCCTCCCGAGTAGCTGGGACTACAGGCGCCCGCCACCTCGCCCGGCTAGTTTTTTGTATTTTTTTAGTAGAGACGGGGTTTCACCGTGTTAGCCAGAATGGTCTCGATCTCCTGACCTCGTGATCCGCCCGCCTCGGCCTCCCAAAGTGCTGGGATTACAGGCTTGAGCCACCGCGCCCGGCCGTAATTTTTTTATTTTTAGTAGACACAGGGTTTCTCCACGTTGGTCAGATCTGGAACTCCCAACCTCAGGTGATCCGCCCACCTCGGCCTCCCAAAGTGCTGGGATTACAGCTGTGAGCCACCGTGCCCGGCCCAAAAGCAACTCTTGTAATAAAAGAATAAGAAAATCACATTAGGAAGGAAAAACATGAAGCATCTAAACTAGCTGGGCACTAAACATTACAATCTGACTATCTCCTACCCAGCAGCAAAACAAAATAAAAAGTATACAACGTTCAGAACTCATTCTCAAATTTATACTTGAGCTCATCTAAAGCTTTGGCTAGCTTCCACAGTTACAGACAGAAAAACGTCTTTAAAATAATGACACAGAGCCAGGCGCAGTGTCTCATGCCTGTAATCCCAGTACTCTGAGAGGCTGAAGCAGGAAGACTGAGGCCAGGAGCAAGACCCCATCTCCACACACACACACACAAACATACACACACACAAATTGTTTTCACTTAGCCAGGCATGGTGGCATGTGCCTGTAGTCCCAGCTACTCAGGTGGGCTGAGGCAGAAGGATCACTAGATCCCTGAACTTCAAGGTTACAATGAGCTATGATTACACCACAGACGTTGTCTCTCCAAAACCAAAAATGTAATTGAATAAAATAAAATAATGACACAGATCACATAGTATGGTCTGTTACTACATGAGCAAATTGGCAAATCCATTCTCCAGATTATACAAAACATACGAAAAGGGAAAGAATAAATTTCAGAAGCTGAAGACAGACACTATACTGAAAATCTTAAACTTTCTGGAACAAAACAGTCTGAATTTTATATTTCACTGGCACCAAGATTCTTTCTTTGCTTTATTGTTACCTTTTTTTGTCCACAGGAGGCAGAGAAATGCTGCTGCTTTTCCACTTAACTTTGACATTCTCCTGAAAAACGGTTCTATTCAAGGCAATGAAATAGCGCTCCAAGATCACTAGCCTCTGCTTGAGTCTCAGGGCTGAGAGGGTGGTGGTGGCTGACTGGACGGCCAGGGCCTGTTGCTCTTTAACCAGCACAGAAAGACACTCCTTCAGTTCATTTACATCTAGAAAACAAGATAAGAAAAGGTGGTGGTGACAATGTGGCCACCATTTGTTGTAACGCTGAGAAAATGGATGATGACGACAGGTGGTACTGGAAGGCATGATATGTGGCAACAATGGTTTTAACCAGTTTACACATACGAGCTCAGGCAACCCTCACACCCAACATGGTCAAGCAGTGCTGTCCATCCATTTTATGGATGAGGAAACTGAGGCACTAAGTGGTTAAGCAACTTGTCCGAGGCCACAGAGAGGAGTGCAGCACATGACAGAGACCATTCTGAGCCACCATGGCACACTGCCTCTCTGGAAACATCATACAAAAGACGCTGGCCGGGCACTGTGGCTCACGCCTGGAATCCCAGCACTTTGGGAGGCCAAGGCAGGTGGATCACTTGAGGTCAGGAGTTCGAGACCATCCTGGCCAATGTACCATGAAACCCCTTCTCTACCAAAAAAAGATACAAAAATTAGCCAGGTGTGGTGGTGCGTGCCTGGGAATTCCAGCTACTCAGGAGGCTGAGGCATGAGAATTGCTTGAACTCAGGAGGCAGAGAATGCAGCGAGCTGACTGTGTCGCCGCACTCCAGCCTAGGTGACAGAGTGAGACTCTGTCTCCCCAAAAAAGAAAAAAGTTACTAACAGAACTCTGAAGTCAATATTAGTCAATATTTCTCAGCAGCATATCTCCTAAACAGAGAAAAACAGCCATTATATTCATGTTGCAAAACCAAATTCAAAATAAAAGCGATGTCTTGATAAAATTATCCAACATGCATGACTCACGAAACACATTTATGGACATGTTTTAGAAGAAGACAAAGTAACCAGTTAGAATACACATTCTAACTAGTGATATTTCATTACATTATTCTCTCTACTTCTATGTATCTTTGAAAATTTCCATACTAAGAAGTGTTTTGTAAGTAGCTAGAAGGCAATCACGTGAGTGAAAATAATTCAAAGGATTGTGGACTTTCAACTAAGCATACATCTACCTCAGAATACAAACCATTATAGGGGAATTGTTAAGTTACCTCCCACCAATCCCCTATAACAGCACAGCTCCCAGTGGCGGGGTGAGAGCTGGGCTCTTCTGTGCTTGCCTGTCTGCTGCTTATTAGCCTGGAGACCAGCAGCCACCAGCTTCGCAGCCCTGGATCCTCGCAACACCCCTACTGGCTGCCTCCCCTTTCCGGCAACCCGTTACCTGGATATGCTCTCCACAGGATGGGAGGGACCTCAGAAGGCATTAAAGGGACACATCTCACCACTCCCTAGAAAGGCACAGGGTGGCGCATACTGTGCCCAGCACCAGCAGTAGGATGTGAGACCTAGAGCTTTGCAGCTAAGAGCTAATAGTTATTTAAAACTACATGATTATGATAACAGTACACGTGTTCTGCTTGAATTTACTAAATTCTACTGTTGGCTTATAATTAAATCATGTGATATTCCACGTTTGGATATGCTTATTTAATTTTTACAGAAAAAATGTTAAAATTATTTCACATAGCCATTTGTTAAAGCACAGCAACATAACTCAGCAGACTTGATTTAATCTGTATCATCTTATATATATCACAATCTTATTTTTAAGCACATTTAAGAGTTATTCAGTTGCTTTATCAAAAACTACATACTGCTTTTACATGATTTAATAGTATATAAACCTCTTGATAAAAAATGCACAAAAAAATTAACAAAAAATACATGAAGAATACTGAATTGCACACTGGGCTCAAGATGGAGAAGAGAAAGACTGACAGGTAAAGCAGTGCCCCCTGCCCTTCTCTGGGCATCCCCACCAAGCCACCCTTCAGGCAAGGAGGTTGGCCCAGCACTTCAAGGGCCAAGCCCTTCCTGAAGACTCACTGTATTTCCACTTTTAAATAATACATCTCCCTTCTGCTTGGCTGCGGAGCTCAGAAACAACCCCAAAGCTCTAAGAGCGCAGCTCTGCCCTTGAGCACCCCCGTGCCCTTCTCCCTGACACCTTCCTGCTTATTCTGTCGCAATCCTGACTGCCCAGTCCATCAGTCATGCATGCTCTGAAACAGTGGGTGAGAACATGCACAAACCATGGACACTCCTGGGGAGTCAGAACTCCCACTCCTGCCTCACAGTAACCAGGAGCCTCTAGGCAAAGTGGGAAGTCTGGACTTCGTCTCCAGCTGCTAGTGATGAGGTGAAGCATGCCCTACCCCGGCCAAAGCAGGGTCACAGAAAGATTTCACCACTTACACAGAACACTTAAGTAAGACCTAGAGTCGCCTAACATGTTCCACTGAGAAAGTCACTCATGATACCAACAACCAGGAAGATCTAAGACCAAATTTTAAAAAACAATTATAGAAATACCACAATGAAAGATGTGGGAATAGGCCGGGCGCGGTGGCTCAAGCCTGTCATCTCAGCACTTTGGGAGGCCGAGACGGGCGGATCACGAGGTCAGGAGATCGAGACCATCCTGGCTAACACGGTGAAACCCCGTCTCTACTAAAAATACAAAAAACTAGCCGGGTGACGTGACGGGCGCCTGTAGTCCCAGCTACTCGGGAGGCTGAGGCAGGAGAATGGTGTGAACCCGGGAGGCGGAGCTTGCAGTGAGCTGAGATCCGGCCACTGCACTCCAGCCTGGGCGACAGAGCGAGACTCCATCTCAAAAAAAAAAAAAAAAAGATGAGGGAATAATGTGGCAAATAATTAAAAGCAGCCATGACAAAAAGGCTTCAACAAGCAATTACAAACACATGTGAAATAAATGAAAAAATAGAAAGCCTAAGACAAGAAAAGGAAAAGAAACCAAATAGAATTTAGAACTGAAAAATACAATAACCAAAATAAAAACTCAGTGAATGGACATAGCAGTAGAAGGGAGGAAAAAGGTCAAAGAGTCAGTGATGGAGAAGAGAGAAGTTGCTCAATGTGCATAACACGGAAGAAACACACGCCCCAAGGCGGGCGCCGCGGCTCACAGCTGTCATCCCAGCACTTTGGGAGGCTCAGGTGGGCGGACCACAAGGTCAGGAGTTTGAAACTAGCCTGGCCAACATGGTGAAACCCGATCTCTATTAAAAATACAAAAATGAGCTGGGTATGGTGGCGGGCACCTGTAATCCCAGCTACTACTCAAGAGGCTGAGACAGGAGAATCATTCGAACTCGGGGGGAGGCAGCTGCAGTGAGCCGAGATCGTGCCATTGCACTCCAGCCTGGGAAATAGGGAAAAAAAAAAAAAACAGTCTCGGGGACCTATGGGACTATAACAACTCTGGTCACTGAACTCAGGAAGTGACAGAAGAAAGAAGGAGGGGTTGAAACTGTACTATAAGAAGTGATGGCTTAAAAGTTCCCAAATTTGGCAAGAGACACAAATCTACAGATCAAGGTAAGCAAACCCTAAACAGGATGAACCCAAAGAAATCCAATCTCAGACATATCATAATCAAACTCCAAAACACAAAAGACAAAACATTTCAAAAGCCACTAAAGAAAAACAGTACCTTAGCTATTGCAGATTAACAAGTCAAATGACAGCGAATTTCTCATCAGATACCATGGAGCCCGGCTGAAAGTACGAAATATTTTTCAAATGATGAAAAGAACCATTACCACAGAATTCTTATATCCAGGAAAAATGTCCTTCAGGAATGAAAAGGAAAGCAAAACATTCTCAGAGGAAGTAAAACAATTTGTCACCAGAAGACCCACACCAAAAGAAAGGCTAATGGAAGTTCTCTAAGCAGAATGGCAACCATCAAACAAGAAAACCCTGGGACTTCCAGAAAGAAGAGCATGACACGCACACCTATGCATAAATACAACACACTTTTTCCTCACCTCTTGACTTTGCTAAACTATGTCTGAAGGTTCAACCAAAAATTATAACACTGTCATATGTGGTTATCAATGTAAGCAAATGAAATATTTAAGGCAAATATATTATGAAAAGGAGAACATAAAGGAACATAAAGGAAGGTAGTTTCTATATCCCAGAAGCTGGTAAATGACAACACTAGGTACAATCTGATAAGTGTTCATACACACACAGGTTGAGTGTCCCTTACAAAACGCTCAGGAGCACAAGTGTTCCACATTTCAGATTTTTATCAGATTTGGGAATATATGCAAGCAAATAATGAGATATTTTGGGGATAGGACTCAAGTCTGAATACATTCATTTATGTTTTATATATACCTTATACACAGAGCCTGAAGATAATTTTATATAGAATGCTTAATAATTTTTTGTATGAAACAAAGTTCATGCTAAGTACTTATGAATGGAATTTTCAACTTGGGGGCATCACGCTGGGGTGCCAAAAAGTTTCAAATTTTGGGGCATTTCAGATTTTGGATTTAGGGTTCAGAGATGCTCAATCTGTATGTAATATATCACCTAGAAAAGTCACTAAAAAAGCTATACAAAAAGATACACTCTAAAACACTATAGACAAAATAGAATGCTAAAAATGGTCAAGTAAACCACAGAGAGCCAGGAAGAACCGAACCAAAAAAATGAAAAACAGAAGAAACGCCGGGCGCGGTGGCTCAAGCCTGTCATCCCAGCACTTTGGGAGGCCGAGACGGGCGGATTACGAGGTCAGGAAATCGAGACCATCCTGGCTAACATGGTGAAACCCCGTCTCTACTAAAAATACAAAAAACTAGCCGGGCACGGTGGCAGGCGCCTGTAGTCCCTGCTACTCGGGAGGCTGAGGCAGGAGAATGGCGTAAACCCGGGAGGCGGAGCTTGCAGTGAGCTGAGATCGCGCCGCTGCACTCCAGCCTGGGCGACAGAGCGAGACTCCGTCTCAAAAAAAAAAAAAAGAAAAACAGAAGAAACAGAAAATACAAAACAAAATGACAGTGTTAAGCCTCAGTTTACCAATAATGACATTAAATTAAATGTAAACAGTCAATACATCAATTAAAAGACAGACACTGGCAGAGTAGACTAGAGAACATGATGCAGCTACATGTGGTCCATAAGAAAGTGACTTCAAACAGGCAAACTGAAAACAGAAGTATAGAAAAAGAAAGATCATGCAAACATTACTGAAAGGACAGCAGAAGTTGGCTACACTTATATCAAATAAAGTAAACTTCAGAGCAAAGATAATTACCAGTAGGGCCAGGCACAGTGGCTCACACCTGTAATCCTAGCACTTTGGGAGGCCAAGGTGGGTGGATCACCCGAGCTCAGGAGTTTGAGACCAGACTGGCCAACATGGCAAAACCCCATCTCTACTAAAAATACAAAAATTAGCTGGGCCTGATGGCGGATGCCTGTAATTCCAGCTACTCAGGAGGCTGAGGCAGGAGAATCACTTGAACCCAGTGGGGTCAGAGGTTGCAGTGAGCTGAGATCACACCACTTCACTCCTGCCTGGGCAAAAGGAGCAAAACTCTGTCTCAAAAAAAAAAAAAAAAGATAATTACCAGGAACAGATGGCAACATTACAAAATAAGAACTTGGTCAATCCACCGTTAAGATGCAGCAATTCGAAACATGCATACACCAAACAAACAAAAACAATGAACAGAACTGAAAGGAGAAAAAGATATAGTTGGAGACCTCAAAATCTCCCTCCACAGCTGATAAAATTAGGAGACAGAAAAACTGCCAGGATATAGAACTCAGTATCACCATCAATCAATTAGATCCAATCAAAACTTATAGAACACTCCAGCCAATAACAGCAGAATACATAATCTTTTCAAGTATCCACAAAACAAATACTAAGTTAGAACATATTCTGAGGCATAAAACAAACCTAACAAATTTTTTGAAATTAAAGTCACACAGCATATGTTCCCTCAAACAATGGAAACAAATTAGAAGTCAACAAGAGAACAATTACAGGAAAATTGTCCAACTCTCAGAAACTAAACAATAAACTTCTAAATAACCCATGGATCAAAGAGGAAGTCTCAAGGGAAATTTTAAAATATATTCTGAACTGAGAGAAAATGCAAGTACAATACATCAAAATGTATGGGAAAGAGCTACATCGGGTGAGAGAGAGAAATTTACAGCACTAAATAAATGGTACATTAGAAACTTGGAAACAAATCAATAATATAAGTGCCCCCTCAACAACCTAAAAGAAAAAAAATGGCAAAATAAACCCAAAAGTAGAAAGGAAGAAATAATTAAGGTAAGAGTAGAAACAAAAGAAACAAAGTGAAAACAGAAAAACAATGAACAGTAAAGCAAAAAGCTGGATCTCTGAAAAGATCAATAACACTGACACACCTCTCTAAGCAAGACTGACCAAAAAAAAAAAAAAAAACAGACATAAATTACCAACATTAGTGTTGAAACAGGCTCTGAAGATATCAAAAGAGATAATGAAGAATTACTAGGTACAACTCTACACACGTAACTTTGACATCTTGGGCAAAATGGACTTATTCCTCAAATAATACAAATTACCACAACTCACCAAATATAAAATAGATTATTTGAATAGCCCTACCACTCTCAAGAAAACTGAATTTCTAATTCTAAGAATCCCCAAAAAAAGAAATTACCAGACTCAAATGAATTGACTGGATAATTCCATCAAACATTAAAAAATAATTAACACAGACTGAAAACAATCTCTTCCGGAAACTAGAAGAGGAAAAACCTCCCAATTCATTTTAAGAAACTAATATTAGCATGATATCGAACCTAAAAGACAGTACAAACTACAGAACAATATACTTTATATATACAGAGACACACAAAAATATTCAGAGAATTACAAGCAAGTAAAATTAAACAATATATAAAAAGAATTCCACATCATCGCCAAGTAGTTTCATTTCAGGAATGCAAAGCGGGTTCAACAGTCAAAAATCAATGTAACCCACCCTATTAATAGGCTAAAGAACAAAAATCGCATGATTACCTATCAATTGATTTAGAAAAAGCAAATAACAAAATTCAATACTCATGCATAATAAAAATTCTCAGAAAATAGCAATAAATGGGAACTTCATCTTGATAAACAGCATTTACAAAACCTTAAGCTAAAACTTATGCTAACAACAATGTCAGAAAGGGTCCTCCTAGACCTACTTTACACTGCAGAATGAATCATTAAGAATGATTTAGATAGTCACTAAGAGTTTACTGTCCTAAGAGATTACAACACCCAATGGCCAGCAAGCCCTTTTCGTTAGACAAAAAGAAAAGCTGTGATCTGTCAACACTCCCAGAAGGTTCACTGTGAAATGTGCACCTCTGAACTCCTGCTGAGGGCCTACACGCTGCAATGTTGAGAAGCAAGTGTCCAGAGGTCTCCTTGGAAACACTGAAAAAAAATGTGAGGGACTGATGGATGAATAGAGGCACAAAAACGTGGAGAGAGCTGTGATAAAGAATGTGGGATAATGCCAGTGGCACAGTCTTAGGTGGTCAATACGTGGGTGCACAATGTAAAATTCTTTCAACTTTTCTGTATATTTTTTTTCATAATAAAATGTTGGAAAAAATAAATCTGTGAAAAAGGAAGCTTTAGTTAAACACATCTAAGCAAAAGAAAAAACAAGTTCTAAATTCCCATGGCTCAAATTAATGTGTTTCTCTTTTTAGGTTGAGCTGGAAGAGCAAAAAAGAAAAAAGGAAAGGAACAGGAGCTATTCTAAAAGCTACAAATTCCACCTGCAGTTTGATTAAAGATGACATGGCTCAAGAATATGCTTTTGATTCAAGCTCCTTCAAGGCTGCCAGGTAGAGAGCTGGCTCTGCGAAAGCTCTGTACCTGTGAGCAAGCAGAGCTTCCAAAGAAAACCCTCTTCATTAAAGCCACCCTGAGTCAATAAGCTGGGCTTTAATCTGAGCAAGAAAGGTATTATTTTTGATCTAATTACACACCCATAACTGTAGGTACTCTGATGCCTAGGTGAGGGGAAAGGAGAAGGGAAAAACAACAGATTTTTTAAAATCACAACAAATGTTCATCAAACAGTATGTGCCAGGCACTGACTTAGGAGCTTCAAGTGCATTATTTCATGTCATTTGCACAGCAACTCTCTGAGTACTTTCACTTATTTTATATATATTATATAATTTTAATTATTTACATTATATTATACTTATTCCTTTTTTTTTTTTTTTTTTTTTTGAGACAGAGTCTCACTCTGTCACCTAGGCTGGAGTGCAGCGGCACGATCTCAGCTCACTGCAACCTGAGCCTCCCAGGTTCATGCCATTCTCCTGCCTGAGCCTCCCCAGAAGATGGGACTACAGGCGCCTGCCAACCATCCCCGGCTAATTTTTTTGTATCTTTAGTAGAGATGGGGTTTCACCATATTAGCCAGAATGGTCTCAATCTCCTGGCCTTGTGATCCGCCTGCCTCAGCCTCCCAAAGTGCTGGGATTACAGGCGTGAGCCACCGCGCCCAGCCACTTATTCCGATTTTATACATGAGAGGCCCAAGGTGAGACAAAGTGATTTGTGTAGAGTCAGAGATAAAGGCAAAATTGATACCCAGACAGACTGAAAAACTTCTCTGCCAGCAGATCTAGAAATGGTAAATTAAGGAAATCTTCAAACTGAAAGAAAATGATACCAGAAGGCAGCTGGGATATAAACAAAACCTTAAGGGCCCAAAATGGTAAACATGTAGGTTAACATACAATATTTTTATTTGGCCACTCAAGGTGGCTCTTTGGGAGGCCCAGGCGGGTGGATCATCTGAGGTCAGGAGTTCACCAGCCTGACCAACATGATGAAACCCTGTCTCTACTCAAAAATACAAAATTAGCCATGTGTGGTGGCACATGCCTGTAATCCCAGCGACTCGGGAAGCTGAGCCAGGAGAATAGCGTGGACCCAGGAGGCAGAGGTTGCAGTGAACCAAGATTGCGCCATTGCACTCCAGCCTGGCAGCCTGGGCAACAAAAGCAAAACTCCATCTCAAAAAAAAAAAGCCGGGTGTGGTGGCTCACGCCTATAATTCCAGCACTTTAGGAGGCTGAGGCAGGTGGATCACCTAAGGTCAGGAGTTAAGAGGCCAGCCTGGCCAACATGGTGAAACCCTGTCTCCACTAAAAACACAAAAACATTAGCTGGGCATGGTGGGGTGTGCCTGTAATCCCAGCTACTAGGGAGGCTGAGGCAGGAGAATTGCTTGAACCCAGGAGGAGGAGGTTGCAGTGAGCTGAGATCATGCCATTGCACTCCAGCCTGGGCAACAAGAGCAAAACTCCGTCTCAAAAAAAAAAAAAAAAAAAAAAAAAAAGACTTTTTTTCTCTTTTCAATTTTGAGGGGAAAAAAATGTAATTGCCTATTTAAAGCATAAACAAAAACAGCATATTGTGGGGTTTACACCATGTTTCACCTGGATATATGACACACCAACACAACCAACCAAGAACAGGTCAGAAGCAGGAAGCCATGGTCAGAGAACTGCCCCGAGGCTCAGGCAGGGTAATACCATTGGAGAGTGGACAGCGACAAGTGAAAGATGTAGCTGAAAACCCCAGAGATGACAGATGTAAACCCAAGTGGTCTAAAGATTCCAAGTAACAAACAGAGGTTGTCAGGCTGAATAAAGAAGCAAGACCTAATTATATGATACCTGAAAGAAATCCACTTCACACATACACAACTGTTGAAAGTGAAAAAAGCTAAACCTGGCAAACACATCACACAAACACCAAATCAGAAGCAAGGATAGTAGTCAAACCAAGGTGACTTCACAACAAAGAACGTCACCGGAGATAAAGGGGGTCCAATTTACGGAAATGACATAAAAATCCTAAAAGTGCGTGCATCATATAACACAGTTCTCAAATACATGAAGCAAAAACTGCAGAGCTGAAAAAAAAAATCTGTAATTAGCATGAGATTTCAATTCTCCTCAGAAGAAAGATGAACTAAGCAGTGAAATTGCTTTTCATGCCTCCCCAGCACAATGGAGATACTCCAGGGAAACAAAGGCCAGTCGCTGGGGCTGATCTCCCCAGAATGCTGAGACTGGCTTTTCTGTAAATAAATGACTGGTATTTGCTAGGAGAAGAGTCCTTATCTATGAAATGTTTGTAGCAAGATGTGGTTAGTTCAGGATTGTGTTTGGTAAACATACCTAAAATCCATGGACTTATGGGACATGGTTCCCTGGAAAAGGTTCCCTAAAGTGTATAAACTATTTGATTACAAAACGGAAACACTACGCATCCTTAATACTACTTGTGCGGTGAGATGAGGACACACCTCAGTGAGAGGACGACGCACCTCAGCACCTCAGTGAGAGGAGGACACACCTCAGTGAGAGGAGGACACACCTCAGTGAGAGGACGATGAGCCTCAGTGAGAGGACGACGCACCTCAGCACCTCAGTGAGAGGACGACACACCTCAGTGAGAGGAGGACACACCTCAGTGAGAGGACGATGAGCCTCAGTGAGAGGACGACGCACCTCAGTGAGAAGAGGACGCACCTCAGTTAGAGGAGGATGCACCTCAGTGAGAGGACGACGCACCTCAGTGAGAGGAGGACGCACCTCAGTGAGAGGAGGACGCACCTCAGTGAGAGGACGATGAGCCTCAGTGAGAGGAGGACGCACCTCAGTGAGAGGAGGACGCACCTCAGTGGGAAGGAGGATGCACCTCAGTGGGAGGAGGACGCACCTCAGCACCTCAGTGAGAGGACGATGAGCCTCAGTGAGAGGACGACGCACCTCAGTGAGAAGAGGACGCACCTCAGTTAGAGGAGGATGCACCTCAGCGAGAGGAGGACGCACCTCAGTTAGAGGAGGATGCACCTCAGTGAGAAGAGGACGCACCTCAGTTAGAGGAGGATGCACCTCAGTGAGAGGAGGACGCACCTCAGTTAGAGGAGGATGCACCTCAGTGAGAAGAGGACGCACCTCAGTTAGAGGAGGATGCACCTCAGTGAGAGGAGGACGCACCTCAGTGAGAGGAGGACGCACCTCAGTGAGAGGAGGACGCACCTCAGTGAGAAGACGACGCACCTCAGCACCTCAGTGAGAGGACGACGCACCTCAGCACCTCAGCGAGAGGACGACGCACCTCAGCAGGAGGACGACGCACCTCAGTGAGAGGAGGACGCACCTCAGTGAGAGGAGGACGCACCTCAGTGAGAAGACGACGCACCTCAGCACCTCAGTGAGAGGACGACGCACCTCAGCAGGAGGACGACGCACCTCAGCACCTCAGTGAGAGGAGGACGCACTTCAGTGGGAGGAGGACGCACTTCAGCAGGAGGACGATGCACCTCAGAGGGAGGACGACGCACCTCAGTGAGAGGACAACACACCTCAGCACCTCAGTGAGAGGAGGACGCACCTCAGTGGGAGGAGGACGCACCTCAGTGGGAGGAGGACGCACCTCAGTGGGAGGAGGACGCACCTCAGTGAGAGGAGGACGCACCTCAGTGAGAGGACGATGAGCCTCAGTGAGAGGAGGACGCACCTCAGTGGGAGGAGGACGCACCTCAGTGGGAGGAGGACGCACCTCAGTGGGAGGAGGACGCACCTCAGCACCTCAGTGAGAGGACGATGAGCCTCAGTGAGAGGACGACGCACCTCAGTGAGAAGAGGACGCACCTCAGTTAGAGGAGGATGCACCTCAGTGAGAGGAGGATGCACCTCAGCGAGAGGAGGACGTACCTCAGTGAGAAGAGGACGCACCTCAGTGAGAGGAGGATGCACCTCAGTGAGAGGAGGATGCACCTCAGCGAGAGGAGGATGCACCTCAGTGGGAGGAGGACGCACCTCAGTGGGAGGAGGACGCACCTCAGTGGGAGGAGGACGCACCTCAGTGGGAGGAGGACGCACCTCAGCACCTCAGTGAGAGGACGATGAGCCTCAGTGAGAGGACGACGCACCTCAGTGAGAAGAGGACGCACCTCAGTTAGATGAGGATGCACCTCAGTGAGAGGAGGATGCACCTCAGTGGGAGGAGGACGCACCTCAGTGGGAGGAGGACGCACCTCAGCACCTCAGTGAGAGGACGATGAGCCTCAGTGAGAGGAGGACGCACCTCAGTGGGAGGAGGACGCACCTCAGTGGGAGGAGGACGCACCTCAGTGGGAGGAGGACGCACCTCAGTGAGAGGAGGACGCACCTCAGTGAGAGGACGATGAGCCTCAGTGAGAGGAGGACGCACCTCAGTGGGAGGAGGACGCACCTCAGTGGGAGGAGGACGCACCTCAGTGGGAGGAGGACGCACCTCAGCACCTCAGTGAGAGGACGATGAGCCTCAGTGAGAGGACGACGCACCTCAGTGAGAAGAGGACGCGCCTCAGTTAGAGGAGGATGCACCTCAGTGAGAGGAGGATGCACCTCAGCGAGAGGAGGACGCACCTCAGTGAGAAGAGGACGCACCTCAGTGAGAGGAGGATGCACCTCAGTGAGAGGAGGATGCACCTCAGCGAGAGGAGGATGCACCTCAGTGGGAGGAGGACGCACCTCAGTGGGAGGAGGACGCACCTCAGTGGGAGGAGGACGCACCTCAGTGGGAGGAGGACGCACCTCAGCACCTCAGTGAGAGGACGATGAGCCTCAGTGAGAGGACGACGCACCTCAGTGAGAAGAGGACGCACCTCAGTTAGAGGAGGATGCACCTCAGTGAGAGGAGGATGCACCTCAGTGGGAGGAGGACGCACCTCAGTGGGAGGAGGACGCACCTCAGCACCTCAGTGAGAGGACGATGAGCCTCAGTGAGAGGAGGACGCACCTCAGTGGGAGGAGGACGCACCTCAGTGGGAGGAGGACGCACCTCAGTGGGAGGAGGACGCACCTCAGCACCTCAGTGAGAGGACGATGAGCCTCAGTGAGAGGACGACGCACCTCAGTGAGAAGAGGACGCACCTCAGTTAGAGGAGGATGCACCTCAGTGAGAGGAGGATGCACCTCAGCGAGAGGAGGACGCACCTCAGTGAGAAGAGGACGCACCTCAGTGAGAGGAGGATGCACCTCAGTGAGAGGAGGATGCACCTCAGCGAGAGGAGGATGCACCTCAGTGGGAGGAGGACGCACCTCAGTGGGAGGAGGACGCACCTCAGTGGGAGGAGGACGCACCTCAGTGGGAGGAGGACGCACCTCAGCACCTCAGTGAGAGGACGATGAGCCTCAGTGAGAGGACGACGCACCTCAGTGAGAAGAGGACGCACCTCAGTTAGAGGAGGATGCACCTCAGTGGGAGGAGGACGCACCTCAGTGGGAGGAGGACGCACCTCAGCACCTCAGTGAGAGGACGATGAGCCTCAGTGAGAGGACGACGCACCTCAGTGAGAAGAGGACGCACCTCAGTTAGAGGAGGATGCACCTCAGTGAGAGGAGGATGCACCTCAGCGAGAGGAGGACGCACCTCAGTGAGAAGAGGACGCACCTCAGTGAGAGGAGGATGCACCTCAGTGAGAGGAGGATGCACCTCAGCGAGAGGAGGATGCACCTCAGTGGGAGGAGGACGCACCTCAGTGGGAGGAGGACGCACCTCAGTGGGAGGAGGACGCACCTCAGTGGGAGGAGGACGCACCTCAGCACCTCAGTGAGAGGACGATGAGCCTCAGTGAGAGGACGACGCACCTCAGTGAGAAGAGGACGCACCTCAGTTAGAGGAGGATGCACCTCAGTGAGAGGAGGATGCACCTCAGTGGGAGGAGGACGCACCTCAGTGGGAGGAAGACGCACCTCAGCACCTCAGTGAGAGGACGATGAGCCTCAGTGAGAGGACGACGCACCTCAGTGAGAAGAGGACGCACCTCAGTTAGAGGAGGATGCACCTCAGTGAGAGGAGGATGCACCTCAGCGAGAGGAGGACGCACCTCAGTGAGAAGAGGACGCACCTCAGTGGGAGGAGGACGCACCTCAGTGGGAGGAGGACGCACCTCAGTGGGAGGAGGACGCACCTCAGCACCTCAGTGAGAGGACGATGAGCCTCAGTGAGAGGACGACGCACCTCAGTGAGAAGAGGACGCACCTCAGTTAGAGGAGGATGCACCTCAGTGAGAGGAGGATGCACCTCAGCGAGAGGAGGACGCACCTCAGTGAGAAGAGGACGCACCTCAGTGAGAGGAGGATGCACCTCAGTGAGAGGAGGACACACCTCAGTGAGAGGACGATGAGCCTCAGTGAGAGGAGGACGCACCTCAGTGAGAAGAGGACGCACCTCAGTTAGAGGAGGATGCACCTCAGTGAGAGGAGGATGCACCTCAGCGAGAGGACGATGAGCCTCAGTGAGAGGAGGACGCACCTCAGTGAGAAGAGGACGCACCTCAGTTAGAGGAGGATGCACCTCAGTGAGAAGAGGATGCACCTCAGTTAGAGGAGGATGCACCTCAGTGAGAGGAGGATGCACCTCAGCGAGAGGAGGACGCACCTCAGCGAGAGGAGGACGCACCTCAGTGAGAGGAGGACGCACCTCAGTGAGAGGAGGATGCACCTCAGCGAGAGGAGGACGCACCTCAGTGAGAAGAGGACGCACCTCAGTGAGAGGAGGATGCACCTCAGTGAGAGGAGGACACACCTCAGTGAGAGGACGATGAGCCTCAGTGAGAGGAGGACGCACCTCAGTGAGAGGACGATGAGCCTCAGTGAGAGGAGGACGCACCTCAGCGAGAGGAGGACGCACCTCAGTGGGAAGGAGGATGCACCTCAGTGGGAGGAGGACGCACCTCAGCACCTCAGTGAGAGGACGATGAGCCTCAGTGAGAGGACGACGCACCTCAGTGAGAAGAGGACGCACCTCAGTTAGAGGAGGATGCACCTCAGCGAGAGGAGGACGCACCTCAGTGAGAAGAGGACGCACCTCAGTGAGAGGAGGATGCACCTCAGTGAGAGGACGATGAGCCTCAGTGAGAGGAGGACGCACCTCAGCGAGAGGAGGACACACCTCAGTGAGAGGACGATGAGCCTCAGTGAGAGGAGGACGCACCTCAGCGAGAGGAGGACGCACCTCAGTGAGAGGAGGACGCACCTCAGTGAGAGGACGATGAGCCTCAGTGAGAGGAGGACGCACCTCAGCGAGAGGAGGACGCACCTCAGTGAGAGGACGATGAGCCTCAGTGAGAGGAGGACGCACCTCAGCGAGAGGAGGACGCACCTCAGTGGGAAGGAGGATGCACCTCAGTGGGAGGAGGACGCACCTCAGCACCTCAGTGAGAGGACGATGAGCCTCAGTGAGAGGACGACGCACCTCAGTGAGAAGAGGACGCACCTCAGTTAGAGGAGGATGCACCTCAGCGAGAGGAGGACGCACCTCAGTGAGAAGAGGACGCACCTCAGTGAGAGGAGGATGCACCTCAGTGAGAGGACGATGAGCCTCAGTGAGAGGAGGACGCACCTCAGCGAGAGGAGGACACACCTCAGTGAGAGGACGATGAGCCTCAGTGAGAGGAGGACGCACCTCAGCGAGAGGAGGACGCACCTCAGTGAGAGGACGATGAGCCTCAGTGAGAGGAGGACGCACCTCAGCGAGAAGAGGACGCACCTCAGTGAGAGGACGATGAGCCTCAGTGAGAGGAGGACGCACCTCAGCGAGAGGAGGACGCACCTCAGTGAGAGGAGGACGCACCTCAGTGAGAAGAGGACGCACCTCAGTGAGAGGAGGATGCACCTCAGCGAGAGGAGGACGCACCTCAGCGAGAAGAGGACGCACCTCAGTGAGAGGAGGATGCACCTCAGTGAGAGGACGATGAGCCTCAGTGAGAGGAGGACGCACCTCAGCGAGAGGAGGACGCACCTCAGTGAGAGGACGATGAGCCTCAGTGAGAGGAGGACGCACCTCAGCGAGAGGAGGACGCACCTCAGTGAGAGGAGGACGCACCTCAGTGAGAGGAGGACGCACCTCAGTGAGAGGACGATGAGCCTCAGTGAGAGGACGACGCACCTCAGCGAGAGGAGGACGCACCTCAGTGAGAGGACGCACCTCAGTGAGAGGAGGACGCACCTCAGTGAGAGGAGGACGCACCTCAGTGAGAGGTCTCATCTCTCAGGCAGAGTTCAAACAGGATGGACCTGGGGGAGTTGCACAGACTGTCCCATATCTCTTCCTGCTTTGCCTAAGCACACAAGTGAGGGTATTACTTGTATCTTTAAAGTTCCTAAGTAATCTGGTACTGATAAGATCTCTGAGATTCATGTCAAACTAATGTGGTAATCCAACCTTGTGTGTTAGTTCAACTCCTCTCCTAACAGTGAATAGAACAAGTAGGCAGAAAATTATTTCAAGTCAAGCATACCTGAACAATGACAACTTGATCTCACTAAGCTTTACAGAGCAGCAAAATACACTTTTTTTTTTTGAGATGTAGTCTCACTTTGTCACCCAGACTAAAGTGCAGGGGTGCAATCGAGATTACACCACCACACCCAGCTAATTTTTGTTATGTTTGGTAGAGACGGTTTCACCATGTTGGCCAGGCTGGTCTTGAACTCCTGACCTCAAGTAATCCACCCACCTCAGCCTCCCAAAGTGCTGGGATTACAGGCATGAGCCACAGCACCCAGCCATTCTTATTACGTGTGCATGAAACATTCCACAGAATACACCATATTCTGGGGCTTAAGACAAGCCTCAACACTGAAATCACAGAATATGTTCTCTGACTACAACTAATTTAGAAATTGTTAACAGGAGATATTTGAAAATCCCCAAATATTTGGAAATGAAATAACATATTTCCAAATAGTAAGTGGGTAAAAGAAGAAATTAAAAGGGAAATTAGAAAATATTTTCAACTGAATGAAGATGAAAATGAATAAACATTTCCAAATTTGTGAAATGTGGCTAAACAATGCTTAGAGGGAAATTTATATTATAGTTTTGAACACTTGTTGGAAAAGACAGAAAATCTAAAGTCAATTATCTAAGCTAAGCCTTTACCTTAAGAAATTAGAAGAGACAGAAGAGCAAATGGAACCCAAAATCAGCAGAAAAAAGGAAATAATAAAGAGTAAAGTGGAAATCAATGAAAAAGAAAACAAACAAAATCACTAAAACCAACAACTGGCTCTTTGAAAAAACTCAAACTGATAACTTCCAGTAAGACTGAACAAAATGGAAAGAGAGAAAATACAAGGCACATTTCAGCAAATTTCTGGATAACAGGCAGTATGTGCTGGTACTTACTACATGCAAGATAACAGCATACGCACTTTGCCTGGCCTACTGTACTGATCCCATAATAAACTACAAAGTGGGTACTATTATTAACTGCAGATATGAATTTTTTTCTTAAGAGACAGGGTCTGACCCTGTCACCCAGGGAGAGGCACAATCATAGATCACTGCAGCTTCAAACTGCTGGCCTCAAGTAATTCTCTCACCTCAGCGTTCCAAAGTGCTGGGATTACAGGTGCAAGCCTGGCGTCACAAATTATTTTTATATATGTACATTTACACATGTATGTCCATGCAAGGAAAAGAAAGTCTGAATATCCACACTGAAGGGATAATACTGGCTAAATCTTAGAGGAAAACTGAAATTTGGGTGAGCAGTCAGGTGAAATTTCTGCTTTATAATCTATACATTTTTATTAAAAAAATTTATTCCATGTATATTTTTAATTGGAACAAAAATGCATCAGACATTTAAAAGACTGAATTACACAAACAAAAGTAAGCATAGAATAAATATATGGGTTTTACTGGTTTGGATAAAGGCAAGAGATTACGAAAGTCCATCCACGATAAAGAACTCCTATAATCCAAAACAAAAAACTTAATTAAAAAATGGGCAAAAGGGCCAGGCGCAGTGAAACCTCGTCTCTAATAAAAATACAAAAAATTAGCCAGGCACGGTGGCAGGCACCTGTAATCCCAGCTACTCGGGAGGCTGAGGCAGAAGAATCACTTGAACCCGGGAGGCAGAGGTTGCAATGAGCCGAGATTGCACCACTGCACTCCAGCCTGGGCAACAAGAGCCAAACTGTCTCCAAAGAAAAAAAAATGGGCAAAGGATTTGAATGGACATTTCTCCAGTGAATGTACACTAATGGTCAATAAGCATGTGAAAAGATGCTCAGAGTGACTCATCAACAGGGAAACGGGCAATGCAAATCAAAACAATGAGATGATGTACCTACTCACAAAAATTAGAATGGCTATCGTCAGAAAAGAAAAAGTGTTGGTGAGGGTGTGGAGAAATTGGAACCTTGGTATACTGCTGCAAAAATGTAAAACAATGTAGCCACTGTGGAAAACAGTTTACTGGTTCCTCAAAAAGTTCCATGTAGTGCCAGGTACAATGGCTTACACCTGAAATCTCAGCAACTCAGGAGTCTGAGGCAGGAAGATCCCTTGAAGCCAGGAGTATAAGACCAGCCTGGACAACACAGTGAGATTCTGTCTTTAATTAGTCAACTATGATGGCTGGGTAACCATGTGAATATACTTAATGCCAATGAACTGTACACACAAAAATGGTTAAAACGGTAAGCTTTATGGTATGTATATTTTACAATATTTAAATTTTTTAATTACATTTTTAAAAATTGTTACCAAAAAAATACTAAGAATCCATCCAAGTTATATAGAAAAGGAGTATCAGATCAAGCTTTCCAAAGTGCCAAAACTCACAAGATTACCTGGTTGCTTGCCCCATACCCAGCTTTCCAGAATTGACTTGGCCCTATATACAGGTGCAGGAGTTTCTTCTTCATCTTTTTTCTCTTTGTCATTCATATCTTCTTTCTTTGTTCCACTTGGTTCGACACTATCATCTGCAGAATTAAAAATATTTTAATCTGTAACTGCTTTTCAGAATGCCATACCATTAGTCTCTGCAAATGTCCCTCCCCGAAAAGTTACAACACACATCATTAACTGAATGTTTGCCCACTTAAAAATAAAATACATCAGTCACACCTGTAACAGATCCAGTACAATTTTCATAAAGAAACCAATATATCACCCAGGCACGGAGGCTCATGCCTGTAATCCCAGCATTTTGGGAAGCCAAGACGGGTAGATCACAAGGTCAGGAGATCAAGACCATCCTGGCTAACACGGTGAAACCCTGTCTCTACTAAAAATACAAAAAATTAGCCAGGCATGATGGCGGGCGCCTGTAATCCCAGCTACCCAGGAGGCTGAGGCAGGACAATGGTGTGAACCCTGGAGGCAGAGCTTGCAGTGACCGGAGATGGCGCCACTGTACTCCAGTCCAGGCAACAGAGCAAGACTCCGTATCAAAAAAAAAAAAAGAAAAAGAAACCAATATAACAAATTATTCAAAGCATGTCTTCCAAAATGATATTCCATCAACTTCCTAGCACATTTCACAACTGAGAAACTTAGTCTTTGATATTTACCTACTTCAATTTCACACCAATTGCTTTTTTCCAGTGAGTCCCAATGCTTGTGTATACATGGGAAAAGGGAGGGTGTAGAACAGGAGTAAGATTCAAAAATCTTTTAACTCTTTACAAGGCCCTACTCCACTGCCAACTGAGAAGCACTGCTATGCAGGGGCACTGTCACCGAGAGCAGAATTCAAGAGCACTGGGACACAAAGGAGAAGCTGAGAACAATGACTTTAGGCCACTGACAATGTGAAGTTTCAGTCAAAAACAATTGTCATAAAACTCCTTACATAGTAAGCGAAGAGAAGAGAGAACTAACCTTAACCTTGAAGTGTAAACACGTTCCATCACACAAGGCTATTACTAAACATCCAAACAACGTAATTAGAAAAATGTATCGAAATCGGTGAAAGACATGATATCCCATCCAAATTACAAATAATGAGTGACTAAAAATCTCTAAGGAAACAGATCCTCTGTTTACAACACTTCTGACACCAAATGGATGGACTTTTGCACCAGGCAATTCTCCAGTCCTCTGCAACACCCATCTACGTGTCCCACAGTGCAATTCAATTCTGAAACTAACTACCTAGAATTAGCACAGACCCCACAGGTTAATAACAGGAAAGAAAAGGTACAATGCTGAAAAAAACATCCAAAGAACTAATGGCTGAAAACTTCCTAAGTTCAGCAAATGACATAAACCTAGGCAGACTGAAGAATCTAGGCAGACTGAAGAAGCCCAAACAAGATAAATCCAAAAGAAGTCATGACTAGGCACATCACAATCAACTGCTAAACACTAAGGACAAAACCTTCTGAGAAGTGCCACAGAAAGCAGGTATAGAAGAGTGTGTTGTGGAGCCCGAAATTAGGGCTAAATATTACGTGCTGCCTTGACATCAGTAAAATCAAGAAGGCCTCAAATAGCCTAACCACAAGGTCTCCCCCGAGCTCTGCTCCCACGGATAAGGTCCCAAAGCCAAACAACCCTCCTTATCATGGAGACCCGACCCCAGCCTGCTCATCCCTGCCGATCCAGAGTTATTCAAACAAGCCAATCACATCTTCCCATGGAAGCAAAGTCATCTCACCCTCTTCTTACTACAAAATGTGCCTCCCACAGCCCCTGGTGGTTCACTCTGTTCCCAAGTGCAGCCCCCATGTGGCATGCGGTGTCCCCCACCTCCAGGGCTGTAAGCATGCATGACTAATAAACGGCTATTTCATCTGTCCAGTGTCAGTGTCCTATGTTCAGCCATCCCATATCCCTAGGGCAGGAATCTTCTAGGGTTATAAACAGAACTTTAATCAACCTCTCCTTGGTTATTTTACTGGTTCCATGATACAGCATCTTCTGTGCAAAAGATCTGAACAGAAACTTCACAGAGGATACAAGAGTGGCAAAGAACATGATATTCAGCATCATTAGCCATTACGGAAATGCAAATTTAAACCACAATGAGATCCCACTAGACTTGTTAGAACGGCTCAACTAAAAATCACTGATAACACCAAGAGCTAACAAAGACACAAAGCAACAGAAACATGACAGATTACCAGCGGGAATGCAAACTAAAACAGCCACTTTGGAACAGTTCAGCACATGATCCAGCTTTCATACTACTAGGTCTTTATCCTAGGGAAATGGAAACTATATTCACACAAAATCTGTACAGAAATGCTCACAGCAGGATTACAATTGCAAAAGAAACATGGAAACAACCACAAGGTCCTACAACAGCAGAATGGATAAACACAATGTGGTACATCCAAATGATGAAATACTATTCAGCAATAAAAATAACTATTAATACACAGAACAACAGATAAACCTCAAACATATAACTGGGAATAAATGAAGATGGTTTCAAAACTGTTAAGGTATGATTCCACTTACATGACATTCTCAAAAAGAATACCCTATCCTGATGGAGAACAGATCAGTGGTTGCCAGGGTACGAGGCCAGGGAACATGTGATAAAAAGGAGTAGCACAAGGGAGCTTTTGGGGTGATGAAACTTCTCCATCCTGATGATGGCGGGGGTTACATGAATCTACAGAACTCGTAATTTACTTAACTAGGGATCATAATAAAATAAATCTCATATAAGTTTTTTAATTAAAAAAATGTTAGCTGGGTGCGGTGGCTCATACCTGTAATCCCAGCTACTTGGGAGGCTGAGGCAGGAGAATAGCTTGAACCTGGAAGGCAGTTCACGCCATTCAAAAACAAACAACAACAAAAAAGTGAAAATAACCTAACATGTACTATACAAAGCATCTGGCCTAACAACAACACATTACCCTTTTAAATCTTTACAAACAACCTTGAAGGAGGCAGGCTTTGCTGTCTCCAGTTTACCAAGGTAGACATCTGGGATCACAGAATACAGAGTAGAACCCAGCCAGGAACACAGCTCAGGTGAGAACACAGGTGCTGGCACTAAATGCCAGACTCTGCACTACATGTATGTGTGCATGTGAGTATGTGTGCGTGTGTGTGTGCGCGTGTGTGTGTGGTCACTAACCACAGCCCAGGGGCCAAACCCAGTCCACAGCCTCTTTCTGTATGGTCTGAAAGGAAAGAAAGTATTTTACTTTTGTTGTTCTTTTGAGACAGTCTTGGCTCACCACAACCTCCGCCTTCCAGGTTCAGGCAATTCTCCCGGGTTCAAGTGATTCTCGTGCCTCAGCCTCTGAGTAGCTGGGATTACAGGTGTGCACCATCATGCCCAGTTAATTTTTTTGTTTTTAGTAGAGATGGGGTTTCACCATGTTGGCCAGGCTGGTCTCAACTCCTGACCTCAGATGATCCACCCACCTCGGCCTCCCAAAGTGCTGGGATTACCGGTGTGAGCCACCACGCCCGGCCACCGTATTTTATATTTTTTAATGACTGAAAAATAATCAAAAGGAAAACAGTAGTTTGTGACTTGCAAACATTCTGTGAACGTCATCTTTTGGTGTCCATAAATAGAGTTTACAGAAGGAACCTCCCCTGCCCACTGACGTAGTATTGTCTGTGGCTACTTTCGCACTACAGCTGCAAGGGCCCCTGGCTATGACAGAGACCATATGGTCCACTGAGAGCTTAAAATATTTACTATCTGGCCCTTTAGAGAAAGTGTGCCACCCCTACCCTACATCTGGCTATAAATTTTACAAATAAAAAAAATGCAACATTCATAATTTTAAACTCAGTACACTGGAACACTGCTCATCTCCCTTCTTCAAGACGAAAAGCTGCGACAGTCACCAGGAAGCAGACAAGAACCCTAAGTACACCTCAAGTGTTATTCTCAGGAGCATAAATTACAATACTTTACAATAGCAAAAGCAGGATGAAGTCACTGGTGGCCATGAAAACAACCAAGAATAATTAGCACCATCAGCTCAAAGACCACACCACATCAGCTTCAATATTTGTCTACTTTTCCTTTCACTACTGTAGGGTTCAAAGTATACATAGAGAAAATTGAACACATACTGCCCAAACACAATGCTTATAGAATGCTGGAGAGAAGGGAAGCGAGACCTCCCATTGGCCAGGTGTGGTGGCTCACGGCTGTAATCCCAGCACTTTGAGAGGCCAATGTGGGAGGATCACTTGAACCTAGGAGATCAACACCAGCCTGGCCAACACGGCAAAACCCCATCTCTATTAAAAACACAAAATCAGGCTGGGCGCAATAGCTCACATCCGTAATCCTAGCAGTTTGGGAGGCCGAGGTGAGAGGATCACTTGAGGTCACGAGTTCAAGACCAGCCTGGCCAAGATGGTGAAATCCGTCTTTACTAAAAATACAACAATTAGCTGGGCGTGGTGGAGGGCACCTGTAATCCCAGCTACCCAGGAGGCTGAGGCAGAGAACTGCTTGAACCCGGAGGCAGTGGCTGCAGTGAGCCGAGATCATGCCACTGCCCTCCAGCCTAAGCAACAGAGCAAGACTGCCTCGCGAGAGGAAAACACAAAGAAAAAAATTCATCAAATGTAATGAATAAAACATATACTTTGGATTTTTCCATGTACTTAGCTTTTCTTGAAAAAAAAAAATTTGAAAAAATGTATTCAGTGTATCTAATACTGAAATGGAGACAAGACTTAATGTTAAAGAAAAAACAAAACAAAAGCTCTATAGGCACTGACATGGAAAAGAGATTTAATGTTAAAAAAAAAACTTTATAGTAATACCTCCCTATGAGAAGTGCTATATTAAATATAAACCTACTATGTTGTTTAAAAAAAAAAAGATGAAAATCAAAAGCACTATGCAGAGTGAAAGAAGCCAGACAGAGAAGAACCTGACTACATGATTCAATTTATGGAGTTCTAGAACCGGCACAATCTGTCAATGTTAGAGAAACATCAGACCAGTTATTGACTCTGGGAAGAAGGGGCAGGACACGAGAGAACTTTCCGAGCAAGAGTCATGATAAAGATGTGGGTTACACAGGTTACATTTGTCAAAACTTGTGAAATGGTGAACTCAAAATAGATGCGTTTCATTATATATAAATTTTACCTGAAAGTCAAAAACATAAAGGTGAACTAGAATCGATTACATACATGAGTGTCTAAGGAACTAGGTGAGACAAACAGTGGATGGACAGACGGCAGGATGTGGAGCCAAACACGGTGGAGAACATGGGCGTGAGTCTGCAGCCACTCACTGTACACATCTGTCAGTTATTGTCCGTGTGTGTGTGAATATTTTCAAACAAACATAAAAAAAAAATAACCACGGGTAACTGCTTGACACTGAAACTGAATAGGGAGATTAATACTTTTTCCCATGGTTTGTTTCGGTTTTTTTTTAGATGCAGTCTCACTCTGTCACCAAGGCTAGAGTGCAGTAACACAATCTCAGCTCACTGCAACTTCCACCTCCTGGGTTCAAGCAATTCTCCTGCCTTGGCCTCCCAAGAAGCTGGGATTACAGGCGCCCGCCACCATGCCTGGCTAATTTTTGTATTTTTTAGTAGAGATGGGGTTTCACCATGTTGGCCAGGCTGGTCTCAAACTCCCAACCTCAAATGATCTGCCTGCCTCAGCCTCCCAAAGTGCTGGAATTACAGGCATGACCCACCGCACCGGTCCCCACATATTTTCAAGTGGACACTATCCCAATTCATTCTATAAAAGAAGAAGAAATACTTTCTTCAGTCTAATGCTCTCCCAACTGAGCTATTTCAGCTTAGAAGAAATACCTTCTAAAGTGGTAGCTTTATCCATGTTGATGACTCTCAAGTAGGAGGACCAACAAACTTCAACAACGGGTCTCAACCAAGGATCTTTCCTGCTTCAACAATGGGTCTCAACCAAGGATCTTTCCCGCCTCAACAACGGGTCTCAACCAAGGATCTTTTCCAATTCAACAAGTTTAGGGTGTATACAAGCACCCATTTTTTTTAAACCTCAATGGGGATTCTGAAACACAGCCACAGTTATGAACAACCTAATGATAGTCTTACCGAGCTTTCAAAACTACAATACTAAATAAGATTGTTCAGTGGCATTTCGTTGCAGGCCAAAGGCTTCCAAAAAGTGTTTAATATACTCCCAAAGAACACCACAAATGCAGCAAGACGGTTTTGCAATAAAAATGCCTTCAATTCACATAAAACAATAAAATCCGGGCAGCTTGTATTAACTACCATTTTAGACAACAATCTCCAAAGTAAAAAGCAAAACTTCAAAGAGTTAAGCTCAAAGCTCCTATTCCTATAGCGCATTACAAAATTTCTATAAAATGCATTTTATAATGGTCTTTACAAAATAAAAAACACTAGTTAAAGGCCCTTACCTTTTCTAGGAGGGAGCTCTCCATTCTGGGTTGATTCTGTTCCAGTGTATACAATTTCTCCATCTTTAACCATTTCGTTCCACAGACCACAGAGCCCATCTCTTGTGAATGCAAGCTGGCAATGATAAACGAGATAAGTTTACAGAGTGCTCACACTCACACCGCAATTTTTAAAGAATGATATGGGAAAAAAATCTCAATCCCCCTTATGTATTCAATCACTCAGTAATAAAATCAATGATTTACTAAATTAGTGACTTAAACATTTCATGAAAGTCATCCAAGAAATATAAGTGAAAAGGTGCACAACAGTGTCAATACTAGGCTACCTCTTGTGTAACATACAAGAAAAAAGACACGTGGTCCGGCGAAGTCACTCATGCCTGTAATCCCAGCACTTATGGGAGGCCAAGGGGGGCAGATCACCTGAGATGAGGAATTTGAGACCAGCCTGGCCAACACGGTGAAACCCCATCTCTACTAAAAATATAAAAACATTAGCCAGGTATGGTGGCATGCGCCTGTAATCCCAGCTACTCAGGAAGCTGAGGCAGGAGAATCGCTTGAACCCAGGAGGCGGAGGTTGCAGTAGGCTGAGATCGCGCCACTGCACTCAGCCTCAGTGACAAGAACAAGACTTGGTCTCAAAAAAAAAAAGAAAAGAAAAAAAAGACACACACAAACAAACACACATGCATGTGCTCTGAAAAGATAAACCAAAAGCAAGTATCAATGACTACCTGTGGGGAAATAGGGAGGGAATATGGGCAAAGGCAGCAGGACCAGAAAAAGCAACAACATTTTAAGTATACTTTGTGCCTTTACTTCTGAAATATACATGACTTTCATCCTCAAAAATAAAATTAAATCATAAAAAAGCAAAATCTACAACTGGCAACAAGCAAATTAACCCACGCATATACAAAGAAAAGTATGTCAAAGGACTTTTGAACTATACATAATTAATAGAATATACTATAATGAAAAATAAAATCTTATATTTATTGGTATTGATAATATTGTCACAATTTTAGAACTACTTCACGTTGCACAATAAAGCAATGTAAATATAGTAAAACATGTTTATGATAAAGTATTAAATGTTATTAGAAATTAAGACTTTAGGCCACTCATGGTGGCTAACACCTGTAATCCCAGCATTTGGGAGGCCAAGGTAGGTAAATCACTTGAGGTCAGGAGTTCATGACCAGCCTGGCCAACATGGTGAAACCCCACCTCTACTAAAAATATAAAAACTTAGCCAGGTGTGCTGGTGCATGCCTGTAATCCCAGTCCCTCGGGAGGCTGAAGCAGACTAGCACGAACCCAGGAGGCAGAGGTTTCAGTGAGCCGAGATTGTGCCAATGCACTCCAGCCTGGGCAAATAGAGCGAGACTCTATCTCAAAACAACAATAATAATAATAATAATTAAGGTTTTCAGTATAAAAGAGGAAAAATATCAAAGAAATTTTAAAAAACAACTTAAATTGGAAATCTATGAACTTTATTTTTACATATGTTTGCTTACTCTGTTTTTTGGAAGGACCAGAATCAATGGCAACCTGACATCAGGCACCCAGATTTTGGTCTCTGAGTACCATTTCCCAATAAAAGAAGCTAGGACTCTTGGGGAAAATAAGATTCAAGGGCCAGGGCAGACAAAGATGAGTCTGGAATATCTTGTTTCTTCAAACAAAAAGCTATTCATGGCCGGGTGCGGTGGCTCACGCCTATAATCCTAGCACTATGGGAGGCTGAGGCAGGCAGATCACTTAAGGTCAGGAGTTCAAGACCAGCCTGGCCAACATGGTGAAACCTCGTCTCTTCTAAAACTACAAAAATTAGTTGGGCGTGGTGGCAGATGTCCATAATCCCAGCTACTTGGGAGGCTGAGGCAGGAGAATAGCTTGAACCCAGGAGGCGGAGGTTGCAGTGGGCCAAGACTGTGCCACTGCACTCCAGCCTGGGTGACAGAGCAAGACGTTATCTCAAAAAAAAAAAAAAAAAAAAAAAAAAAAGCAGCTGTTCAAAGACTGATAGGGACTCCTGGCCAAATTTATAATAATTATAATAACTGTGAGCATCAAAATCAAAAACACCTTTGCTTGTCAACATTTATGAGTCAGAAAAGGCCCAGAACAGGAAAAGGGGTCATTTCAGACACTGGGGGAAGGCATCCATTCTGAAAACTGTGTATGCAACAGAAGCCCCCTTGTCTGGCAAAAAAAAAAAAAAAAAAAAAAAAAAAAAAAAAAAAGCCATTTTTAATTAAAAGAGACTCAGATGTTTGCCCATCTTTTTTTTTTTTTTTTAACTTCTGTGGATACACGCTAGTTGTATGTATATATGGGTATGTATATATGAGCTATTTTCACACAGGCATACTATGCGTAATAATCACATCAGAGTAAATGGAGTACTCAATAACTATGCATTTATTCATTGTGTTACAAACAATCCAATTATACTTTGTTATTTTTAAATGGACAATAAATTGACTGTAGTCATCCTGTAATGCTGTCAAGTACTAGATTTTATACATTCTATCTTTTTTTTTTTTGGAGACAGATCTTGCTCTGGCGCTAGGCTGGAGGGCAGTGCTGCGATCTTGGCTCAGTGCAACCTTCACCTTTCAGGTTCAAGCGATTCTCCTGCCTCAGCCTCCCGAGTAGCAGGGACTACAGGCTCATGCCACCATACCCAGCTAATTTTTGTAGTTTTGGTAGAGATGGGGTTTCACCATGTCGGTGAGGATGGTCTGGGTCTCTTGACCTCATGATCCACCTGCCTTGGCCTCCCAAAGTGCTGGGATTACAGGCGTGAGCCACTGTATCCAGCCCTATCCAATTCCATTTTTATACCCATTAACCGTCTGTACTTCACCCCCACTTTATCCTTCCCTGTCTCTGATCACCATCATTCTACTCTATCTCCATGAGTTCAATTGCTTTCATTTGCTTAGCTCCTACAAATTAGTGAGAACATGCAAAGTTTGTTTTTCTGGATCTGGCTCAGTGACATTCTGTCCCAGACTTAACATAATGACCTCCAGTTCTATCCATGTTGTTGCAAATGACAGTATCCCATTCTTTTTTATGGTTGAACAGTACTCCATTGAGTATATATACCACATTTTCTTCACCTATTCATCTGCTGGGGGACACTAAGGTCACTTCTAAATCTTGGCTATTGAAAATAGTGCTGCAACAAACATGAGAATGTACATATTTCTTCAACATACTGAAATTCTTTCCTCTGGGTATATACCTACCAGTGGGATTGCTGAATCATATAAACTATTTTTAGTTTTTTGAGGAACCTTCAAGCTAATCTCCATAATGGCTGTGCTAATTTATATTCCCACCAACAGCATACAAGGGTTCCCTTTTCTCTATATCCTTGCCAGCATTTGTTCTTGTTTGCCTTTGGATATAAGCCATTTTAATTAGGGTGAGATAATATCTCATTGTAGTTTTGATTTGCATTTCTCTGATGATCACTCATGTTGAGCACCTGCTCATATTGCCTGTTCGTCATTGGTATATCTTCTTTTCAGAAATGTCTATTCAAATCGTTTGCCCATTTGTATTGGATTATTAGATTTTTTTTCCTACAGAGTTGCTTGAGCTGCTTATATATTCTGGTTATTAATCCCTTATCTGATGGGTAATTTGCAAGTATTTTCTCCCATTCTGTGGGCTGTCTTTTCATTTTGTTGACTGTTTCCTTTGCTGTGCAGAAGCTTTTTAACTCGATGTGATCCCATGTGTCCAGTTTAGCTTTGGGTGCCTGTGTTTATGAAGTATTACTCAAGAAATCATTATCCAGCGCAATGTCCTGGAGAGTTTCCCCAATGTTTTCTTTTAGCATTTTCATAGTCTGAAGTCTCAGGCATAAGTCTTTACTCCATTTTGACGTGATTTCTGTACGTGGCGAGAGACAGCGGTCTAGTTTCCCTTTTCTGCGTGTGGGTGTCTCACTTTCCCAGCACCATTTATCATTAGGACTATCCTTTCCCTCACGTGTCCTCCGGACACCTCAAAGATGAGTTCACTGTAGATGGATGGATTTATTTCTGGGTTCTCTATTCTGTTCCACTGGTCGACGTGTCTGCTTTTATACCAGTACCATGCTGTGTTGGTTATACCTTTGTAGTAACCTTTGCACTTGATCTAAGCCAAAAAAGACCAGGAAGTGACTGTAGCGTAATTTCAAGTCAGGCAATGCAATTTCTCCAGTTTTGTTTTTCGCTCAGGATGGCTTTGGCTATTCTCTTTTATGATTCCATATAAATTTCAGGATTTTTTTTTCTATTTCTGTGAAGAGTATCATTGGTATTTTGATAGGGATTACACTGAACCTGTAGATTGTTCTGGGTAGTACAGACATTTTAACAATATTGATTCTTCCAATCCATGAACATGGAGTATCTTTTCCTTTTTCGTGTATCTTCTTCAGTTTCCTGCATCAGTGCTTTACAGTTTTCATAGCAGAGATCTTTTCACTTCTTGGGTTAGGTTTATTCCTATGTATTTTACTTTATTTGTAGCTATTATAAATGGAATTATTTTTCTTGATTTATTTCTCATACTGTTCACTGCTAACATATAGAAATGCTACTGATTTGGCCGGGTGCAGTGGCTCATACCTGTAATCCCAGCACTTTGGGAGGCCGACGCTGGCGGATCACCTGAGGTCAGGAGTTCAAGACCAGCCTGGCCAATGTGGTGAAACCCTGTCTCTACTAAAAATACAAAAATTAGCCAGGTGTGGTGGCAGGCGCCTGTAATCCCAGCTACTCAGGTGGCTAAGGCAGGAGGATCGCTTGAACCTAGGAGGCAGAGGTTGCAGTGAGCCAAGAGTGTGCCACTGCTTTCCAGCCTGGGCCACAGAGTGAGACTCCACCTCAAAAAAAAAAAAAAAGAAAAGAAAGAAATGTTACTGATTTTAGTATGTTAATTTAGTACCCTGCAATTTTACTGAATTTATTAGTTCTAATCATTTTTTGGTGGAGTTTTTAGGTTTTTCCAAATACAACAATCATCTGCAAACATGAATAATTTGGCTTCTTCATTTCCAATTTGGATGCCCTTTTTTTTTATTATTATTTTTTTCTGAGATGCAGTCTTACTCTGTAGCCCAGGCTGGAATATAGTGGCACAATCTCAGCTCACAGCAATCTCCGCTTCCGGGATTCAAGCGATTTCCCTGCCTCAACCTCCCAAGTAGCTGGGACAACAGGTACCCGCCACCACACTCAGCTAGTTTTTATATTTTTAGTTGAGATAGGGTATCACCATGTTGAACAGGCTGGTCTCAAATTCCTGACCTCAAGCGATACACTCACCTCAGCCTCCCAAAGTGCTGGGATTACAGGTGTGAGTCACTGCACCCGGCCTTTATTTCTCTCTCTTATCTAACTCCTCTAACAAGGGCTTCCAGTATTATATTGAATAACAGTGGTGACAGTGGGCATCCTTGTCTTGTTCCAGATCTTAGAGGAAAGGCTTTCAGTTTTTCACCTTTCAGTATACTAGCTGTGTGTCAGTCGTATATGGCTTTTATTGCGTTGAGGTGTGTTCCTTCTGCAACCAGTTTAGGGTTTTTATTATGAAAGGATGTCAAATTTTATCAAATGCCTTTTTAGCATGAATTTAAATGATCACATGGTTTTTTATCCTTCATTCTATTGATATGACGTATCAAACTGATTGATTTGGATATGGTGAACCATCCTGGCATCCCTGGGATAAACCCCACTTTGGTCATGAAGAATGATCTTTTTAATGTGTTGCTGAATTCGGTTTCCTGGTATTTTGTTGAGTATTTTTGCTTCAATGTTCATCTGGGATACTGGCCTGTTTTCTTGATTATGTCTTTGTCTGGTTTTGGTATCAGGTATCAGGCCTTTTAGAATAAGTTTGGAAGTACTCCCTTCTCCTCTATTTTTCAGAATAGTTTCACTAGGATTGGTAATAGTTCTTTAAATGTTTGGTAAAACTCAGCAGTGAAGCCATTGGGTCCCGGGCTTTTCTTTGCTGGAAGACTTTTTACTATTACAGTTTCAATCTCATTACCTGTTATTGGTACGTTCAGGTTCTGGATTTCTTCATGGTTCAACCTTGGAAGGCTGTATGTGCCTGTGAAATTATCCATTGCTTTATCCTTTTGCTTTTTCTTTTTTTTTCCCTGAGACACAGTCTCACTCTGTCACCCAGGCTGCAGTGCAGTAACATGATCTCAGCTCACTGCAACCTTCACCCCCCAGGCTCAAGTGATTCTCGTGCCTCAGCCTCCCAAGTGGCTGGAATTACAAGCATGCAACACCACGCCTGGTTAATTTTTGTATTTTTAGTAGAGATGGAGTTTCACCATGTTGGCCAGACTGGTCTCAAAATCACAATCTCAGGTGATCCACCTGCCTCAGCCTCCCAAAGTGCTGGGATTACAGGCATGAGTCACCACGCCCAGCCTGCAAACTTATCTATTTCTTCCAGATTTTCCAATTTATTGACATATAGTTGTTCATAGTCTCTAATGACCCTTTGAATTTCTGCAATACCAGTTGTAATGCCTACTTTTTCACCTCTGATTTTATTTATTTGGGTCTTCTTTTTCTCTTAGCCTGCCTGAAGGCTTGCCAATTTCATTTATCTTTTAGAAAAACCAACTTTTCTTTTCATTGATCTTTTGTATTCTTTTCTTCATTTCAACTTCATGTTATTTCTGCTCTGATATTTATGATTTGTGTCCTAATTATGGGTTTGGTTAGCTCCTTCTTTTCTAGTTCTTTAAGATGTACCATTAGGTTATTTATTTGAAGTTTTTCTACTTTTTTGATTTAGGCACTTAGAGCTATAAATTTTCCTCTTAGTACTTCTTTCACTATATCCCACAGGTTTCGTATGCTGTGTTGCCATCGCCATTTGTTTCAAGAAATTGTTTAATTTCATTCTTAATTTTTTCATTGACCTGTTGGTCATTCAGGGGCACATTGTTTAATTCCCATGTGTTGGTGGAGTTTCCACAATTCCTCGTTATCGATTCGTTATCGATTTTTAGTTACAGTCCATTGTGATCAGAGAAGATACTTGACATAATTTTTTTAACTTTTTTATGGCAAAAGACAGGAATCTAGCTTCATTCTTCTGCATATGACTATTAAGTTTTCCCAGCACCATTTATTGAAGAGATTGTCTTTTCCCCAGTGTATGTTCTTGGTACCTTTGTCGAACATGAGTTTGCCATAGATGTGCAGATTTGTTTCTGGATTCTCTACTCTGTTCCGTTGGTCTATGTATCTGTTTTTATGCTAGTACCATGCTGTTTTGGTTACTATAGCTCTGTAGTATAATTTGCAGTCAGGTAACCTGATTCCTCCAGTTTGTTTCTTTTTAATTAGGAGAGCTTCAGCTATTCTGAGTCTTTTGTGGTCCAACATGAATTTTAGGATTTTTTGTTGTTGTTGTTTCTGTGAAGAATGTCATTGGCATTTCGCTAGGGATTGCACTGAATCAGTAGATTGCTTTGGGTAGTATGGACATTTTAACAATACTGATTCTTCCAATCCATAAACATGAAATATTTTTCCATTTTTTGTGTTCTCTTTAATTTCTTTCATCAGCATTTTAGAGTTTTCATTACAGAGATCTTTGTAATGATCTTCTTTGGTTACTTCCCAGGTATTTAATTTTATATGTGGCTACTGTAAATGGGATTACTTTTATAATTTCTTTTTCATATTGTTTACTATTGGCAAACAGAAATGCTACTGATTTTTGTATGTTGATTTTGTATACTGGAACTGTACTGAATTTATCAGCTCTAATCATTTTCTTGTGGAGTCTTTAGGTTTTTCCAAATATAAGATCATATCATCTGCAAACAAGGATAATTTGATTTCTTCCTTTCCAATGTGGATGCCTTTTATTTCTTTCTCTTGTCTCATTGCTCTAGCAAGAACTTCCAGTACTATGTTGCATAACGGTGGCCACACTGAGCATCCTTGTCATGTTCCAGATCTTGGAGGAAAGGCTTTCAGTTTTTCACCATTCAGTATGATACTAGTTGTGGGTCTATTATATACGGCTTTTATTATGTTGAGGTATGTTTCTTCCATAACCAGTTTTAACAGATTTTTATCATGAAAGGATGTTGAATTTTATCAAATGCTTTTTCAGCATCAATTGAAATAATCACATGGTTTTTATCCTTCTGTTGATACGAGGTATCACATCAATTGATTTGCACATGTTGAACCATCCTTGTATCCCAGGGATAAACCCCACATGGTCACAATGAATGATCTTTCTAATGTATTGCTGAATTTGGTTTGTTAGTATTTTGTTGAGGATATTTGCATCAATATTCATCAGAGACACTGGCCTGTGGTTTTCTTTCTTTGATGTGTCTTTGTCTGCTTTTAGTATCAAGTTTTGAATTTTTAATGACTTTAGTGGCCTAACTTATGGTCTATCTTTGCAGATGATCCATGTGCTAAAGAGAACAATGTACATTCTGCAGCCATCAGATGAAATGTTCTAGAAATATCTATTAAATCCATTTGGTCTATAGGGCAGATTAAGTTTGATGTTTCTTCGTTAATTTTGTCTGGAGGATCTGTCCAATGCTGAAAGCAGAGTGTTAAAGCCTCCATCTATTAATGTATTAAGCCCTCTCTCTCTCTTTAGCTCTAATATTTATGTATCCGGGTGCTCTAGTGTTGAGTGCATATATACATATATTTACAATAGTTATAGCCTCTTGCTGGAATGGCCCCTTTATCATTATATAATGACTTTTTTGGTCTCCTTTTATAGTTTCTGTCTTGAAATCTATTTGGTCTGATATAACTACTATGCTGTTTTTTGATTTCCATTTGCCTCTCCCTTTTTCCATCCCCCTGCACCATCCTGAGGAGACGGTCTCCAATTTGAAGAAGCAAGCAGCCAGTGAACTGCCTGTGGGGAGGGGCAGCCTCCAAGAGCCCAGGGCTTCAGTTCCACAACCATGATGGACCCACTTCTACCAATGAGGACCTAGGCTCCAGATAACAGCATGCCCTAGCCGACACCTTGACTACAGCCTTGTGACACCTGAAGTAGAGGATGGAACTAAGCTATGGCCAGACTCCTGACCCAGACAAACTGTGAGAGTATAAATGCATGCTATTACAAGCTGCCAAATTTGTGGTTGGTAACTTTTCTGTAACGACAGAAACCAAGCCAGCATTCTTCAGTTTTTGTCGAAGGAACAGCTTTCTCTCAGCACTCTTATTTTTTCTGTTCACATCACTAACAGGATAACTGCCATAAACATACTTGGAACCAAAACATATGACTTTTGGTAAAAATATCAGCTGGTGGGGGAGAGATAAACTCCTTCCTAAAAAGTGAGCCCTGGCCAGGTAGAGTGACTCGCATCTCTAATCCCAGCACCTTGGAAAACTGAGGCAAGAGAATCACTTGCGCCCAGGCATTCAAAACCAATCTAGGCAACATAGCAAGACCCTGTCTCTACAAAAAAATTTAAAAATTAGCAGAAGGCTGGGCATGGTGGCTCACACCTGTAATTCCAGCACTTGGGAGGCCAAGGCAGGTGAATTGTTTGAGCTCAGGAGTACAAGACCAGTCTGGGCAACATGGCGCAATGCCATCTCTACCAAAAATACAAAAAATTAGCCAGGGGTGGTGGTGTGCCTGTACTCCCAGCTACTTGGAGGCTGAGGTGGGAGAATTGCTTGAGACCAGGAGGTAGAGGCTGCAGTGAATTGAGATCACTCCACTATACTCCAGCCTGGCAACAGAGCAAGACCCTGTCCAAAAAAAAAAATTAAATTAAATTAAAATTTAAAAAATTAAAGTAATATAAAAAATAAAATTAAAAAGTGAGGCAAGAGCATTCAGAGCCCCTGAAGTTTAACGAGTGAATGGAAAGGTTTGACTCTTCTACTCATTCAGTCAGAGGAGGGCAGTGAAGACATGCACTGGGGTTCAGTCCAATCCCTACCACAGTGCACATAAGAGGCTAATGGTGGCCAGAACTCACAGCCCCACGTGGGCCGTGCTCTAGGAGTTACAGACTATCTTCAGGCACTCAAGGGAATATGACATTTGACCTGTGTCTTAAAGTAATAACGCAGAAAACAGAAACAGAGAAGATGAATTAAGAAGCTATCACTGGCCGGGCGCGGTGGCTCAAGCCTGTAATCCCAGCACTTTGGGAGGCCGAGACGGGCGGATCACAAGGTCAGGAGATCGAGACCATCCTGGCTAACATGGTGAAACCCCGTCTCTACTAAAAAATACAAAAAACTAGCTGGGCGAGGTGGCGGGCGCCTGTAGTCCCAGCTACTCAGGAGGCTGAGGCAGGAGAATGGCGTGAATCCGGGAGGCGGAGCTTGCAGTGAGCTGAGATCTGGCCACTGCACTCCAGCCTGGGTGACAGAGCGAGACTCCGTCTCAAAAAAAAAAAAAAAGAAGCTATCACTGGCCGGGCGCAGTGGCTCATGCCTGTAATCCCAGCACTTTGGGAGGCCGAAGCAGGTGGATCACGAGGTCAGGAGATTAAGACCATCCTGGCTAACATGGTGAAACCCTGTCTGTACTAAAAATACAAAAAATTAGCCAGGTGTGGTGGCACGCGCCTATAGGCCCAGCTACTCGGGGAGCTGAGGCAAGGGAATTGCTTGAAGCCGGGAGGCAGACATTGCAGTGAGCAGAGATCGCACCACTGCACTCCAGCGTGGGTGACAGAGTGGGACTGTATCTCGAAAAAAAAAAAAAGGCTATTACCAAGGGTCCAAAAAACAAAGGGTGAGAGTCGAAGTCAAGACAGGGAAAGTATAGTCTTTAAGATTTTTTCAGGCAGGGCACGATGGCTCACACCTGTAATCCCAGCACTTTGGGAGGCCAAGATGGGCAAACTGCTTGAGCCGAGGAGTTCGAGCCAGAGCAACATAGTGAAACCCAGTCTCTACAAAAAATACAAAAATTAACCAGCCGTGGTGGTATGCACCTGTAGTCCCACTACTCAGGAGACTGAGGTAGGAGGATCACCTGAGGCTGGGGAGCTGAAGGCTGCAGTGAGCCATGATGGTGCCACTGCATTCCAGCCTGGGCAACTGAGAGTGAGATCCTGACTTAAAAAAAAAAAGGAAATTATTTCAAATCACATAAGTTGAATCAAATGTGAAAAGGAAAATAAGGGAGGGAACAGAAGAGGAATTAGAATTAGTCCGTTTTAACCACTAGGATTTGCACTAACTACTGAACATAAACATGGAGCTCCTCCCCATTCCACCAACCCTCAATAAATATAGATCCACATCTCAGCAGAGTGAGCAGGGCTAGAGACTCAAATCTGGGAGTAGTCAACAAATGGACTGTAGATGATGTCCTGGCGAAGATGCCAACACCCAAGCAGAGAGGATGGACCACTGGCCAGCCTTGAAAGCACTCTGAGATTGCCCCACACTGGCTGGGCTCCATACATCAGTGTTCTGTGGTACAGCCTAGATTGAGAAACATTAGTGTTACAGAGGTACCATTAAAAAAAAAAAAAAGCCAAAAGATGAAACATTTAAAGACTAAGCCAAGGAGGAAGCCCAGTTTACATGGAAACAAGAATAATTACCACAGCCTTTCAATTATTACCTGGGTAGCATTGGGAAGGAAGAGGATAGGACAGACCTTGTCCTTGTGAGTGACAAGGAATTCTTTTCTGGAAGGTGGAGACTGGACTCCTGGAGGGACATGCACTGTAGGAGCCTCCTAGGAACTGATGATCCAAATGAATGTAAGCACCATTCAAAAAACAACTTAGGCACCTTAAAGGTGGAACATCACTAAGGCAATTAAAGCAAGCCTCACTGGAGGAGGCCTCCAAAGAGTCAGACTGTGGACAAGCAAAAGTGAAGCCCAGGAGAAGAGCTCTCCAGATCACAGACAGTACAGGATCCTGACGGAGGAAGCAGCAGCCTGGGAACAACTGGAAGACAGCTATGGCACTGGTGAGAACAGGGACTATAGGCAGGGTGTGGTGGCTCACGCTGTAATCCCAGAGCTTTGGGAGGCTAAGACAGAAGAATTGCTTGAGGCCAAGAGTTCAAGATCAGCCTGGGCAACGTGGTAAAACCGTGTCTCTACAAAAATGTAAAAATTAGCCAAGTGCATGGCACGCACCTGTAATCCTAGCTACTCAGGAGGCTGCAGCAGGAGGGTTACCTGCGCCCAGGAGTTTGAGGTTACAGTGAGCTCTGATCATACCACAGCACTCCAAACTGGGTGACAGAGACCCTATTCATTTAAAAAAAAAAAAGAAAAAAAGAATAGGACTTTCAATTCGTACAGTGAGAGTATTTATTTCTACAACTGTCTCCAATTAGCTTTTTATTAGTAGTTGACTTACCTAAACGTGCCCAGTAGGTTTTCAACTTTTGACTTTTTTGATTCAGATCCCAGATGCTTCTAATTAGATTATTTGGGCTGAGAACTCTTTTCTTTTCTTTTTTTTTTTTTTTTGAGACGGAGTCTCGCTCTGTCGCCCAGGCTGGAGTGCAGTGGCCGGATCTCAGCTCACTGCAAGCTCCGCCTCCCGGGTTCACGCCATTCTCCTGCCTCAGCCTCCCGAGTAGCTGGGACTACAGGCGCCCGCCACGTCGCCCGGCTAGTTTTTTTGTATTTTTAGTAGAGACGGGGTTTCACCGTGGTCTCGATCTCCTGACCTCGTGATCCGCCCGTCTCGGCCTCCCAAAGTGCTGGCTTGAGCCACCGCGCCCGGCCGAGAACTCTTTTCTAATTTGATCTCACTTTCCTATCTTACACCTCTGAAATGACATGGCAAGTAAAGGCACTTTCATCGTCAAAAGACCGCAGCAAAAGAGGCAGTAACAGGCTCACTTTTTGTAAGTTAGTAAACAGAAGCTCAGAGGTTCAATTACTTGACCAAAGGCCACACAACATTGAGGCTGTGAGAGGTGGGATTTGGGAAGAGGCCCAACTCCAAGGCTTATTTGCTTCCCACCAACACCATAACACACACCCACACCTGCAGCATGGCAGCCAGGGCAAGACTTCACGCTCCCATAAGTAGGCCACCAGTACTGTAATACCAATCAGAACTAGGCAAGCAAACCGTTAAGGCATTTTTTTTTTTTTTTTGGAGATGGAGTCTTGCTCTGTTGCCCAGGCTGGAGTGCAGTGGCGCGATCTCGGCTCACTGCAAGCTCCGCCTCCTGGGTTCACGCCATTCTCCTGCCTCAGCCCCCTGAGTAGCTGGGACTACAGGCACCCGCCACCACGCCTGGCTAATTTTTTGTATTTTTAGTAGAGATGGGGTTTCACTGTGTTAGCCAGGATGGTCTCAATCTCCCGACCTCATGATCCACCCACCTCAGCCTCCCAAAGTGCTGGGATTACAGGCATGAACCACCGTGCCCGGGCTGTTAAGGCATTTATTAAAATGACTATAGTCAGGCAATAAAATCCAAAACAGAATAATGTAACAAATGAATATCTGATTAACATATAGGTTAGAAAATGTTTCTTTTTCATGTCCTTACAATTTGACAGAGAAGTAATCTGTTCAAATATTTGCAGATGAGTAAAGGTATACGGCTTTTTTTCTTAAACCTACAGAAAAATACTAAACCCCTGCTGAACGTAGGACAACATATGGAAAAATGTTAAGAACAGGTTCCTAGAACAATTGAAAACGTCAGATAGGAACATTAAGTACGTCAATTTGAAGATATCCTAGAAGCAGCAAGGGAGTGAGGTCTTCCTAAAGCCTAAGACCCATGAGAGGAAGAAAGAGGCCCAGAGAACCTAAGCAAGCAGGGATGAGACAGAGAAGCAAAGCAGAGCTTCTGAGAGACTCCCAGGGCCCTCATACGGGAGAAAGAGGCCTGGCGGACCCCATGCTCTGAGCTGGAACCTCAAAGGACCACACACCAGAAATACAGGTGAGTGAGAAGTAGACCAGTCTTCACAGAAACCAGCCCAGTTTCGCATTCTCTCAATTTCCACTGGGCCTGCAGTGACCTAGGATTACCTAGAACATCCTCTCTGGAGGAAGATATTGTTACCCAGAGCCTCGATTTATTGCTACAATATTGCACATACAATATCTGGAACTAGAGCAAAAATAATAATGACAAAGATACAATACCACCTCATTGAAAAATGAAAAAAAATAGAAGTCAATAGAACAGACCAAGAGTGGATCCTGAAAACAGAAATATACAGAATTTTGTCATGGAAGATGAGCCTGAGGAATGAACTGAAGTGCTGACACTCTGCTCAGCAGACACCAGCTCGGGGCAATGGGGTGAGGGAAGTGGGAGAGCGAGACAAGGAGATCAGCGAAGCAACGGTATGAGGTATAGGACTTCACAGTCAGCTAAGCATGATTTCAGCCTACTCTGCCTATGTAGGAGCCATTCTTATTTCCTTTAATTTCCTAAAAGAAGAAAAATATATGTTAAAAAAGAATGATTTTCTATTTTTCAATGGTTGACAAATAATCAAAAGAATCATATGTCAACCAAGTGCGGTGGCTCACACCTGTAATCCCAGACTTTGGGAGGCCAAGGTTGGGGGGTGGGGGTTGGATCACAAGGTCAGGAGTTCAAGACCAACTGGGCTAACATGGGGAAACCCCGTCTCTACTAAAAATACAAAAAAAAAAAAAAAAAAATTAGCCGGGCATGGTGATGCATGCCTGTAATCCCAGCTACTCCAGAGTCTGAGGCAAGAGAATTGCTTAAACCTGGGAGGTGGAGGTTGCAGTGAGCCAAGATCGCACCACTGCACTCCAGCCTGGGCAACAGAGCAAGAATCCCTCTCAGGAAAAAAAAGAAAAAATCGTATGTCAACACACGAAAATTATGTGACATTCAAATTCTGATATCTACAAAGTTTTCCTGGAAAATTGCCACACACACGTTTGGTGGCTGCCCTTGCATGACAGTGGCCAAGGTGAGTTGTTGTAAAAGAGCACATACAGCCCACGTAAACATTTACCATCTGGTGCTTTATGGAAAAAATGTGCTGACCCCTATGTTAGTGCCACCTCTTCTCAATGAGCTGCAAATACAACCAATTGTTCAGTCAGCACATTCACTAGGCCTATGTGGCTTTTCCAGAAGGTTTGCAAGAAGAAACTACACCATAAAATAGTCTAAGGAGGAAAGGAAAAGGGAGGAATGAAACCACTGAGTTCCCTCCTCTCTCCTTGTAAAGTGGTGAACGTTCACACCACGGGGAGTTCACACCCACACTCACCGCACCCTCCAGGCTGTGTCACTGGCTCCTTGGTAGGCAGTCAGGAAGCCATAATCCAACTCTCTTGTGTGACATCATAGCGGGGATTGGAGTCGAAGGGCAGCCCACAGGCATGAGTCAACCAAGAGGGACAGAGAGAGGCAGCTAAGGAATCTACGGGGTCGGACAAGGTTTATAAATACACTTTTAAAAGAACTACCTTTAATACGGTTAAGCAATTAAAAGATCCTATTAACAGCCGGGCACTGTTCACGCCTGTAATCACAGCAGTTTGGGAGGCCAAGGCAGGTGGATCACGAGGTCAGGAGTTCAAGACCAGCCTGGCCAATCTGGTGAAACCCCATCTCTACTAAAAATACAAAAATTAGCTGGGTGTGATGGCAGGCACCTGTAGTCCCAGCTACTTGGGAGGCTGAGGCAGGAGAATCACTTGAACCCAGGAGGTGAAAGCTGCAGTGAGCCGACATCGTGCCACTGCACTCCAGCCTGGGCAACAGAGCAGGACTCCATCTCAGAAACAAAAAGATCATATTAACAATTTCTTTTTTTTTTTTTTTTTTTTTTGAGCGATCTCGGCTCACTGCAAGCTCCGCTTCCCGGGTTCCCGCCATTCTCCTGCCTCAGCCTCCCAAGTAGCTGGGACTACAGGCGCCCGCCACCGCGCCCGGCTAACTTTTTGTATTTTTAGTAGAGATGGGGTTTCACCCTGGTCTTGATCTCCTGACCTTGTGATCCGCCCGCCTCGGCCTCCCAAAGTGCTGGGATTACAGGCGTGAGCCACCGCGCCCAGCAATATTAACAATTTCAACACAGAAGTTGAAACTAGAAAAAAGTACCTAACCTGGCAGTTAAAGAAACTGTCACACACGGCCGGGCGCGGTGGCTCAAGCCTGTAATCCCAGCACTTTGGGAGGCCAAGACGGGCGGATCACGAGGTCAGGAGATCGAGACCATCCTGGCTAATACGGTGAAACCCTGTCTCTACTTAAAAATACAAAAAGCTAGCCGGGCGAGGTGGCGGGCGCCTATAGTCCCAGCTACTCGGGAGGCTGAGGCAGGAGAATGGCGTAAACCCGGGAGGCGGAGCTTGCAGTGAGCTGAGATCCGGCCACTGCACTCCAGCCTGGGTGCCAGAGCGAGACTCCGTCTCAAAAAAAAAAAAGAAACTGTCACACACTTCAAAGTAAACATTTTAAAGGGATGTGTTTACTGTAATTATACCTCAATAAAGTTGGTATTTTTAAAAAATGGAAATTCTGGAATATAAAAATACAATAGTAAAATTTAAAACTCAATGGATTTGATTAAAAACAGACTGGGAAGGCCTGTGCTTCCTTCGCCTATAAAGGATTAATTCTGTAGAAATTACTTTCTTGCTATAATCAACTAGAAAACCGGACAGAATATACTGAAAAGGTGTTACCAAAAACTGGACAACAGACAGCCCAGAGCTGGGCTCCCTGAGAGAAGGGAAACACTGCCCAGAAGCGGCTTCCAGGCTGCAGCACAGGAAAGCGGGACCCAAACAGAGCCCAAAGATCTTGCTGAGTTCAGGTGACAGATCAGCTCTACTTAGGCCAAAGGACAAGACCACAGCAAGCTCTAGAGATGAGTGGAGGGGCCCCTTGAGTGTCTATCTGAGTACTACTCTGGGCATAGGTTAAGAAAACTACGGAATACTGGGGAAAGAAGCACTAGAAAGTAATAAGCAGCATCGCCATGATGCACACAGTCTGGGAAAAGCCTGTGTTTCCACAAACAAGGACAGAAAGACCTTCTCATACACCAAGCATCAGGCGGAGTCCTGAGAAGAGTATTGCCTTAGCAGTATGGATAAATGAGCCTAAGAGTAAAGCCTGTGTCGATCAGCCCTAACAAACCTTAGAATCAAGCTTTGAAAAGATCAAACTGACCCCATGTAACTTACATGTATAGCAGAACAAAACTAAGGCTCTTTAAAAAAAATAAAACAAAATCCTGCATAGAACATAAAATTTATGTCTAGCATTCAATCAAAAATTAGCAGGCATGCAACCATGCCCCCATAACTAGGGCAATCAATCAACAGAAGTGACAGAATCAATCAACAGAGATGGATCTAGAAGTGATCAGAGATTACAGAATTCACAGACAAGGACATTAAAAGTTCTTTTACAGAAATGTTCCCTATGCTAATAGAAGGAAAGCAAGAATGTGATAAGGAGTGAAACAGAAGATATAAAAATGACTCAAATGGAATCTCCAGAAATGAAAATACAAAAGTGGAAATTGTGATGGATGAGGTTAACAGATGAAACACTGCATAACAGTTACAACCATAACCTACAATGTCTAAGCATATCAATCAACAGAGAGATACTCTACGCTCTCTCCCTTAACACTCATGTAGTCTACGTTTAACAAATAACTGCTTCATGCCCACCATCAGTTGCAGGTTGATCTACAGCCACCCAGTTATCCAAACATCTTTCTCTACTCCATTCCTAAGGAAGGGCTCATAAGATCAATACTTCCTAAGTTACAGCTCATTGAAAAGTTCATGGGTTTTTCATCTGAAAAGTCGGTTTTGCTGGAACAAAAAATGCTTGATTCACATTTTCTTTTCCTGAGTGCCTTAAACAGGTTACTCAATTTCTTCTTCATAAAGAATTGTCACCTGCTGGGCTCAGTGGCTCACTGCTGTAATCCCAGAACTTTGGGAGGCCAAGGCGGGTGGATTGCCTGATCTCAGGAGTTCGAGACCAGCCTGGGCAACATGGTAAAATCACGTCTCCACTAAAAATGTAAAAAATTAGCTGGGTGTGGTGGTGCATGCCTGTAATTCTAGCCACTTAAGAGGCTGAGGCACAAGAATGGCTTGAACCTGGGAGGTGGAGGTTGCAGTGTGCTGAGACAGTGCCACTGTACTCCAATCTGGGCAACAGAGACTCTGTCTCAAAAAAAAAAAAAAAAAAGGAATTGTCATCACAGTCCCATGGCTAAACCCTTTTTTTTTTTCTATAACTAGTATTATTATTTTTTTCCAAGAACCAAAGTTAAAAGTTAGTTCTTTAAAACAACAGGCCAGGCACAGTGGCTCCCACATGTAATCACAGCACTTTGCAGGAGTATCTCTTGAATGCAGGAGTTCTACCAGCCTGGACAACAAACCAAGACCCTGTCTCTACAAAAAACTTTTTTTGCTGCATAATGCTCTCAACTAACCTGACAAAATGTCATATACAGGGTTACCACATCTTTTTTATCATTGAATTTTGAAAACAAAAATTGTTCTATTGAGGCATCTGTATTTGGATATTACAGGTAAAGAGCACCCTTATAGTCTAGTCCAAAAAAACATAATGAAGATACCTATATTTATAAATTCTTCTATTTCTACCTGTCATCTATCAACTGTATTATGAACCTGAAAGCCTGAGAATAGAATTTATCAAGATATTCATGTTTATACTTTTTTTTTATCTACTGTTCTTTTTTTTTTTTTAATGAGACGGATTCTCACTCTGTAGCCAGGCTGGAGTATAGTGGCGCGATCTTAGCTTACTTACTACAACCTCCGCCTCCCGGGTTCAAGCGATTCTCCTGCCTCAGCTTTCTGAGTAGCTGGGACTACAGACACGTGCCACCACGCCCAGCTAATTTTTGTATTTTTAGTAGAGATGGGGTTTCACCATGTTGGCCACGATGGTCTCATCTCCTGACCTCGTGATCCACCCGCCTCGGCCTCCCAAAGTGCTGGGATTACAGGCTGAGCCACCACACCTGGCCATCTGCTGATATTTCTAAGCATGAAGTGACAATTTTTTTTTTTTCTTGAGACAGAGTCTTGCTGTGTTGGCCAGGCTAGAGTGCAGTGGTGTGATCCTGGCTCACTGCAACCTCCACCTCCTGGGTTCAAGCAGTTCTCCTGCCTGCCTCAACCTCCCAAGTAGCTGGGATTACAAAGGTGCACCACCATGCCTGGCTGTTTTGTATTTTTAGCAGAGACAAGGTTTCATCATGTGGGCCAGGCTGGTTTCAAACTCCTGACCTCAAGTGATCCGCCCGCCTTGGCCTCCCAAAGAACTAGGATTACAGGCGTGAGCCATCGCATCCGGCCGAAGTGACAGTATTTATATTCAGTAAGTTTAATTCTAAAAGCTTACATTTATGCTTAGTCATTTTTGATTAGATGAAGAGACAAATAAATGGTCCCAGTTTAGCTACTGATATACTCAACAAACCTCGATGGACCTGAGGGCATTATGCTGAGTAGGATCACGAGGTCAGGAGATCGAGACCCTCCTGGCTAACACGGTGAAACCCCGTCTCTACTAAAAATACAAAAAACTAGCCGGGCGAGGTGGCGGGCGCCTGTAGTCCCAGCTACTCGGAGGCTGAGGCGGGAGAATGGCGGGAACCCGGGAGGCGGAGCTTGCAGTGAGCTGAGATCCGGCCACTGCACTCCAGCCTGGGCGACACAGCGAGACTCCGTCTCAAAAAAAAAAAAAAAAAAAAAAAAAGAAAATCATTCCCGAAGGTCACATATCGTATGATAACCTCACAGTAACAAAATTATAGAGATGGAGAACAGATCAGTAGTTGTCAGGAGTTAGAGATGGTGGCAGAAGAGAGGCAGGAGAGAGATCTTCGTAGTGATGAAATAGTTCTGCATAGTAATTACGGTAGTAGGTATATTTATAGACACGTGACAGAATGGCACGGAACTATGCACACACATTGTACCAATTTCAATTTCTGGGTTTTTATACTGTATTATAGTTACGTAAGATGTAACCACTGGAGCAGTATGCGTAAGTATACAACGACCTCTCCACTTTCTTTACAACTTCCTGAGTCTATTATTAATTCAAAATAAAAAGCTTTAAAAAAATTGCTTCATGCATATCTAATTCATGTGCCACTTAAAAATGAACCCAAAAGCCGGGCGCGGTGGCTCAAGCCTGTAATCCCAGCACTTTGGGAGGCCGAGACGGGCGGATCACGAGGTCAGGAGATCAAGACCATCCTGGCTAACACGGGGAAACCCCGTCTCTACTAAAAAATGCAAAAAACTAGCCGGGCGAGGTGGCGGCGCCTATAGTCCCAGCTACTCGGGAGGCTGAGGCAGGAGAATGGCCTAAACCCGGGAGGCGGAGCTTGCAGTGAGCTGAGATCCGGCCACTGCACTCCAGCCCGGGCGACAGAGCGAGACTCCGTCTCAAAAAAAAAAAAAAAAATGAACCCAAAAATAGAAACTGTAGGAAATTCATCTGAGTGCAGCTTATGCAAGAAGGGGCAGGATAACTCCATTCTGGACCTATGCTCAAAGACATGCCCCTTTACCTTACAACAAACTGGCAAACGGGCATGTGTTTTAAGAATAAAAAGCTTTTAAGGTATCATGTACTGTTTTTTATGGTTCCTTTGCTTAAATGACTTTTTGGTTTGCTAAAAAACTACCAATCACATCAGATTAAAAGTACTCTTACTGTAAAAATAAAAAGTGATGTGATTAACACCTGTTAGCTCTGTACTGTATTACTCTTCACGAAAGCAGCGAAGGAAAACATGGTGATTCAATAACTCCAAACAACAAGCAGAAAAGAGTGTTGAACAGGCTGGGCGCGGTGGCTCACGCCTGTAATCCCAGCACTTTGGGAGGCCGAAGCGGGCAGATCACAGGTCAGGAGATCGAGACCATCCTGGCTAACACGGTGAAACCCCGTCTCTACTAAAACTACACAAAATGAGCTGGGCGTAGTGGCAGGCGCCTGTAGTCCCAGCTACTCGGGAGGCTGAGGCGGGAGAATGGCGGGAATCCAGGAGGGAGAGCTTGCAGTAAGCCAAATGGCACCACTGCACTCCAGCCTGGGTGACAGAGCGAGACTCCATCTCAAAAAAAAAAAAAAAAGTGTGTTGAGTGTTGAACAATTAAATTGTTTATATGTAATAACCAGATATATATGCCTGGCATAAAATGACCCCTGTGTGAGAGGTTGCTGGATGGAGAGTCCTAGGCCTGACGCATCCAAATAATGTCTATGATCAAGAAGTCGATGATAAGTGCTCTCTGTAACACATGAGCATTAAAAGTTTTCATACTCTTGGCCGGGCGCGGTGGCTCAAGCCTGTAATCCCAGCACTTTGGGAGGCCGAGACGGGCGGATCACGAGGTCAGGAGATCGAGACCATCCTGGCTAACACGGTGAAACCCCGTCTCTACTAAAAATACAAAAACTAGCCGGGCAAGGTGGCGAGCGCCTGTAGTCCCAGCTACTTGGGAGGCTGAGGCAGGAGAATGGCGTGAACCCGGGAGGCGGAGCTTGCAGTGAGCTGAGATCCGGCCACTGCACTCCAGCCTGGGCGACAGAGCGAGACTCCGCCTCAAAAAAAAAAAAAAAAAAAAAAAAAAAAAAAAAAAAAAAAAAAGTTTTCATACTCCAAAAACTCTTCCTTTCTAAGTTACTAAAACTTTCAAGGGCATTTCAAACAAAATTAGCTGTGGAAAACAGATCTGTTAAATCCTATGGCTAAGAAATATCTTCCTACCCCACGTATTATTAATTACCAAGGTGTCAATTCCATTTCCAATACAAAAGTCTCAAGTAGTGGAGCGCTTTCCACTCCAGCTGGGAGAGCCATCCTCAACAAGATAAGGGTAAAACCTGTGAGCACAAGGCTTCCATCTGCAATTCCTGTCTGCAGGGAAGCTCCCCAAAGAAGGAAACTATGCCTTATTCCTTAGGGTAAAACAACAGCATTCATTTCTTGCATTTAACAAGCAATGCTGGAGGAACATAAAACAAAGGTTAGCAATCACTTTTTTCATGCTACTTAGACCTGTAACACATTTTTCCTCTGGTGCACACTATCCAAAACCTAGTCATTTCCCTTACTCCTAGAAGGAATTCAGACGACTTTCTGGCCAGGTGCAGTGGCTCACGCCTGTAATTCCAGCAATTTGGGAGGCCGAGGCAGGCATCACTTTGAGGTCAGGAGACCAGCCGGGCCAACATGGTGAAACCCCGTCTCTACTATAAATACAAAAATTAGTTGTGCATGCATGGTAGCACACACTTGTAATCCCAGCTACTCAGGAAGCTGAGGTGGGAGAATCACTTGAACTCAGAGGCGGAAGTTGCAATGAGCCAAGATTGCACCACTGCACACCAGCCTGGGCAACAGAGTAAGACTGTATCTAAAAAAAAAAAAAAAAAAAAAAAAAGACTTTCTAATCATATTGGAAATGTGTAACAAGTAACAAGGGCCAGGTACCGTGTATTACACTTAATAAATCAAAACAACAGGCCCTCTGAGACATAAATGGTGCTTCATTGTATGTTTATCTGCCTAACCCATTATAGGAACTCAATTCAGTATTAAACTGGTTTTAGATCAAGACACTAGAACTCATGTTTAGCAGTTATTAAATTACAATTACTAAGAAAAAAACTTCATTAGGTAAACTCCTTTAGTCCAAAAAGTTTCTCAAAATACATAAACACTAATATAAAAACAATTATTAAAACAAGTTTGCCTAAATCTCAGGATTTCAGAAACATGAAAGTACTCATCTCTCACGTCTCCCACCCACTTAAAATGACAAAAACAGACCATTACAGCTAAATCAAAGGAAATGTTTAAAGAGAAACAAACCCAAAGAGTACACACCAATTCTTGACCCAATTCTCTGTGCTCTGTCTTATGTAACATTACACTATGAGTAACAATCCCATCATCCACAACAGATTTCTTTTTTTCTTTTTTTTTTTGAAACGGTTTGTTCTCATTTCATTGCTCAGGCTGGAGTGCAACGGCGTGATCTCGGACTCACTGCAACCTCTGCCACCCGGGTTCAAGCGACTCTTCTGCCTCAGCCTCCCGAGTAGCTGGGATTACAGGCATACACCACCACGCCTGGCTAATTTTGTACTTTTAGTAGAGACGGGGTTTCACCATGTTGGTCAGGCTGGTCTCCAACTCCTGACCTCAGGGGATCCACCCGCCTCGGCCTCCCAAAGTGCTGGGATAACAGGCGTGAGCCACCGCACTCGGCCCCACAACACAGTTCTAAACACTGCACTCTCATATCTACAAACACTCAATACGTGTTTAAAAAGAAAAAGAAAAATTAGGAAGGGGCAATAATACTTTAGTGTATCTATCATCAACTACTGCTTAACAGCATACACGACTTTTGATGAACAGTCATGTACTACGTAACACTGTGTTATAAAAGGCAGATTACTTAACACTTAAAAATGGTTAACCTTAGGGAGGAGGAAAATACACTGACACACAGAAAATATTTCAAACACTTCTTTTTGCTGTTGATAAGGAGTTCCAAAAGTAGTTTTTCCAAGCCATTTCCAAATAAAAGTAGCTTGGGGGCAAACAATTGTCTACTGAAATATTAGTTATTATTTATTTAATAATGTCCTGACAAGCTTGCAATTATCTCATTAAATCAAAAAATTAATATCTACAGCCAACATTGTTTCCTCATATTCTTGATGTGAAAATCTGAGCACTCCTCTTAATAAGGAGTTACAAATACAAAACAAACAGCTCAACTGAACTGACTCTTATCTCTCTAGAAACACAAACACAAGACCTCATAAAATGAGTTTCTACAGGCCATAATTACTGCAACTTACTTCTCCAATTTTCCCCTCTACAGTTAACTAAACAGCTCAAAAACTATCAGTAACAATAGTCACCATCATATGGTTAGGAGTGTGACATTTCTTAACCACTACTAATAAATAGGAAAAAAATTTTGCCTATTAAGAGATCTCAAGTTTCCTGCACTTGCAAGAAACTAATTAAAAGGCAGTCGTGCACAATCTACAAAAAGAGACATGAAGACTGTTACATTTTAAGTTACAGGAAACAAACCTGCTCCTCTAATTCAGCAAGATACAACTGACTTCCCTTTACATACCCTAAAAAAAAAGCCTTACACGAGAAATTTAAACATGGAAGCAGAAACACACCAACAAAAAGACATGTCAAACCCCACCTGTATATCTGTTTTCAACCATTTGGAGTCAAGGCGAGCCTGGGCAGCCAAACAGAAAGAGTCAGAGGGCATCTTTTCTCCAGTTTCCTCCAGTTCTCAGGCCTGCAAGTAAACATACATGTTGAAGACCTAACGCTTTTTAATAGTTTACAAAGACACTCCCGAAAGGTTTAATGAAGAAGAAAAAAAGAGAGAGAGAGAGAGAGAGAGAGAGAGAGAGAGAGAGAGAGAGAGAGAGAAAACAGAAAGGGGGAAGAGAAGAGCTGGGGGAGGGGAGTGAAGGGGAGAGAGGGAAAGAGGGAAGAGATGGAGGGGAGGGAGGTGGGGAAGGGAAAGCCTCCTTCCTAGGTAGGCAGGGTGTGCCGAGTTTCTGCACTACGCTGGCGAGACCTTGAGAATGGACGGTCACAGGAGGCCAAGTCACAATGTCATCCCCCTGCCCTCAAATCCAAAAGGTACACACACACGACAGGAAGCCCATCGTTTTAAAGACAAATGACAGCAGCAAGAATCTGCCGCTTTACCCCACAGCAGGGCGCGTGCGTGAAACACTGCTCAAAAAGATCGCCTGCAGAAAAACCCACGGCCACCACCACTTAGAGATGGAGAGGCCCGAGGCTGCGCCGCGGGCGGTCCGCGCAGGCCCCGGTGCAGCCGCCGCGCCCACGCCCGCCTCCCGGGCTCTGCCGCCCGCCAGCCCCGCGCCCGCACCGCCTCCGCCGCCAGCCGCCCCGGTGCCCCAGGCCAGGACCTGACGCGCAGGGCCGGGTCGCCTCGCCCCGCCGGCGTGGGGACTCAGCCTCCCAAGGGCCGCTGGCTCAGCCGGCGCCCGCGATCCCGGCGCCTCTCGCGGCCCGAGGGGCGGGGCGACGCGGGACTGCCGCCCCCCGCGTACGGCCAATCGCAACGAGGCTGCTCCGCGGGCGCAGCCAATGGGGAAGAGGAGCCCTTCGCGTCTCCTCCCGACTCTCCCGCTTCCTGCAATCCCGCTTATCTTCCTACTTGGAGCGTCCCGGCTGCGGCCAGGGCCAACCGCGGGCGCCGGAAGGCGGGATTTCCGCCGGACGCATGCCTGCCCGCGCCCCCCCGGGAGACTTCCTGGCACCCAGCGCTCTTAATCTCGCGGCGGCGGGTGGTCGCGCTCACACTAACTGGAGCTGTCCAGGGCGCTGGTCGAGTGCCGAGGACAGCTCTCCTGGAGATGAGAACGGATCTTCGTGCGGTCGGCTCTCTCGGGCCTGAAGAGCTTCCTCCTCTGTGTTCAACTGAATGCAGCAAAAGTCTTGGGCAGATTACATGGAGCAGCTGTGGAAGCACTGTGCAGGGAATCAAAGGAGGAAACACACCTCCAGCGACCACAAAACAAAACTGAAGAAACATAAAACAATATAGGCCGGGCATGGTGGCTCACGTCTGTCATTTTCAGCGCTTTGGGACGCCGAAGCGGGAGGATCCCTCGAAGCCAGGAGTTGGAGGATCCCATGTTGCCAGACTGGGTAACATAGCAACACCCCATCTCTAAAAAAAACAAAAAACTTAACAATTAGCCAGGTGTGGTGGCACACACCTGTGATCCCAGCTGCTCAGGAGGCTGAGACAAGAGAATCGCCTGAGCTGGGAGGTCAGTGCTACAGTGAGCTGAGATCATGCCACTGCACTCCAGTCTGGGCGACAGAGTGAGATCCTGCCTCTAAGAAAGAAAAATACCGGCCGGGGGTGGTGGCTTATGCCTATAATCCCAGCCCTTTGGGAGGTCGAGGCAGGTGGATCATTTGAGGTCAGGAGTTCAAGACCAGCCTGGCCAACATCATGAGACCCCTTCTCTACTAAAAATACAAAGGTTAGCTGGGTGTGGTGGCCCGTGCCTGTAATCCCAGATACTCGGGAGGCTGAGGCAGAAGAATCGCTTGAACCCGGGAGGCGGAGGTTACAGTGAGCACCCCTGCTCTCCAGCCTGGGGACAGAGGCTGCACCACTGCAGCCTTGACTTACCGGCTTAAAGGTGGCTCTCCCACCTCAGTCTTGCCAGTAGCTGGGACTGCAGGCACTTGCAACCACGCCTGGCTAATTTTTGTATTTTTTGTAGAGACAGGGTTTTGCCATGTTGCCCAGGCTGGTCTTGAACTCCTGGGCTCAAGTGACCCACCCGCCTCAGTCTCCCAAAATGCTGGTATTACAGGTGTGAGTCACTGCACTCGGCTAATAGTAATGAACTTTGAACAGAAGGAAAGACATTATTTTATTGGTTATGTTTTATCTATACTTTCTATTTTTTCTGAACATGTAAAGATAAAATTCTATTCTTAAAACTCAATAAGACCTCAGAACGAAAAAATTAGAGTGTAAGTATTTATTTTAGTTAACTTGTACAAATTTGATTTCTGGAAAAATAATGGAATAGATTTTCTGAGAAAAAAAAATCCACCACTTTGGCTGGGCGCAGTGGCTTACACCTGTAATCCCAGCACTTTGGGAGGCCCAGGCAGTGGATCACCTGAGGTCAGGAGTTCTAGACCAGCCTGACCAACATGAAGAAACCCCCATCTCTACTGAAAATACAAAAAGTAGCCAGACCTGGATGGCCGGGCGCGGTGGCTCAAGCCTGTAATCCCAGCACTTTGGAAGGCCGAGACGGGTGGATCACGAGGTCAGGAGATCGAGACCATCCTGGTCTACACGGTGAAATCCCGTCTCTACTAAAAAATACAAAAAACTAGCCGGGCGAGATGGCGGGCGCCTGTAGTCCCAGCTACTCGGGAGGCTGAGGCAGGAGAATGGCGTAAACCCTGGAGGCGGAGCTTGCAGTGAGCCGAGATCCGGCCACTGCACTCCAGCCTGGGCGACAGAGCGAGACTCCGTCTCAAAAAAAAAAAAAAAAAAAAAGTAGCCAGACCTGGTGGCACGCGCCTGTGATCCCAGCTACTCAGGAGGCTGAGGCTGGAGAATTGCTTGAACCCAGGAGGCAGAGGTTGCGGTGAGCTGAGATCGCACCATAGGACTCCAGCCTGGGTGACAAGAGCAAAACTCTGTCTCAAAAAAAAAGGAAAAGGATACAAACATACAACATTAAAATAGTAACCAAAAAAGAGCTGAAGTGGCTGTACTAATATGTAATACACTTTAAATTAAAGCAGGGCTGGGCATGGTAGCTCATGCCTGTAATCCCAGCACTTTGGGAGGTGGAAGCAGAGAGGCCAGAAGTTCAAGATCAGCCTGAGCAACATGGCATAATCCCATTTCTACAAAAAATACAAAAATTAGGTGGGCATGGTGGTACCCACCTGTGTTCCCAGCTATTTGGGAGGCTGAGGTGGGAGGATCATGTGAACTGGGAGGTTGAGGCTGCAGTGAGCTGAGAGATTGGGCCCCTGCACTCTACCCTGGGCAACAGAGCGAGACCCTGTCTGAAAATTAAAAAAAAATAAAAAATGGGGTTGAGAGACAAAAAAGGACATCCTTTTTTTTTTTTTTTTTTTTTTGAGATGGAGTTTCACTATTGTTGCCCAGGCTGGAGTGCAATTGTGCAATCTTGGTTCACTGCAACCTCTGCCTCCCCGGTTCAAGTGATTCTCCTGCCTCAGCCTCCCAAGTAGCTGGCACTACATGTGCCTGCCATCACACCCCGGCTAAGTTTTGTATTTTGGTACAGATGGGGTTTCACCACGTTGGCCAGGCTGGTCTCAAACTCCTGACCTCAGGTGATCCACCAGCCTTGGTCTCCCAAAGTGCTGGGATTACAGACGTGAACCACCGCACCAGCTGAAACCCTCGTTTTAAAAAAGGCTGGGTCAGGCATCATGGCTCATGCCTGTAATCCCAGCACTTTTGACAGGCCTACGCGGGCGGATCACCTGAGGTCAGGAATTCGAGAACAAACTGACCAACGTGGTGAAACCCCATCTCTACCAAAAATACAAAAATTAGCCAGGCTTGGTGGCACGCACCTGTAATCCCAGCTACTCAGGAGGCTGAGACAGGAGAATTGCTTGAATCCAGGAGGCCGAGGTTGCAGTGAGCCGAGATCGTGCTACCGCACTGCAGCCTGGGTGGCAGACTGAAACGCCATCTCAAAAAATAAATAAAGCCTGGGTGCCAGATGTGGTTGCACAGGCCTAGTTTGTTGACTCCTGTACTTAAGATGTAAAACTCTAAAAAACAGTGGGCAGGAGCTTCCCTCTAGAGGCGCAGGAGCAGCAAATTGGTCCCTGAGCACTGTCTTTATAATAACTTGTTACACTGTGTTTTTTTTCTTTTGTTTTTTCTTTGTTTCTTTGTTTGAGGCGGAGTTTTGCTCTTGTTGCCCAGGCTGGGGTGCAATGAGGTGATCTCAGCTCACAACAACATCAGCCTCCCAGATTCAAGCCATTCTCCTGCCCCAGCCTCTCAAGTAGCTGGGATTTCAGTCATGCAACACCACACCCAGCTAATTTTGCACTTTTAGTAGGGACGGCGTTTCTCCATGTTGGTCAGGCTGGTCTCGAACTCCTGACCTCAGGTGATCCACCCGCCTCAGCCTTAGTGCTGGGATTACAGGTGTGAGCCACTGCACCTGGCCAAGAATTGTTTCTTCTCCTTACCTAAGTAGAGACTTCTGCAGAAATGCTAGGAGATCTTTGGAGAGGGAAGATATTTCAAATAAAAAGTTTAATACTTGGCTGGGCATGGTGGCTTAAGCCTGTAATCCCAGCACTTTGGGAGGCCGAGGCGGGCAGACCACGAAGTCAGGAGATCGATACCATCCTAGCTAACACGGTGAACACCATCTCTACTAAAGAAATACAAAAAATTAGCCAGGCATTGTGGCGGGCACCTGTAGTCGCAGCTACTCGGGAGGCTGAGGCAGGAGAATGACATGAACCTGGGAGGCGGAGCTTGCACTAAGCTAAGATCGCGCCACTGCACTCCGGCCTGGGTGACTGAGCAAGACTCCGTCTCAAAAAAAAAAAAAATTTAGTACTTTGGGAGGCCAACGGGGGTGAATCATGAGGTCAGGAGTTCAAGACCAGCCTGGCCAACATGGTGAAACCCCGTCTCTACTAAAGATACAAAAATTAGCCAGGCGTGGTGGCAGGTGCCTATAATCTCAGCTACTCGGGAGGCTGAGGCAGAACTGCTTGAACCCGGGCGGCAGAGGTTGCAGTGAGCCGAGATAGCACCACTGCACTCCAGCCTTGGCAATAAGAGTCAGACTCCATATAAAAAAAAAATTAATTGATCTAGTTCTAAACCTCATTTTGAATCCACCCATATTACTCTGAAATACATTGATCTTTCCTGTGGCTAAAACCTTAAAGCCTAGCCAGTAACGCCCATTGCACTTGAAGAAATCCAATCTCCTGGCTGTGGCCCCTCAATAGGCTGCTGTTGGCCGACCTCGGTGCCTCTAGTTTGTGTGCAACGCATATGTCAACTTATAATAAATCATACAAGGCTTTTTTTAACTCTAAAAGGCTTATTCACTAGTTGCTGTGTGAACCAGTATTTCTGGGTATAGTTAGAAATTATTAGAGTTGATGCCCAAGAATCATCTCAACCAGCACGGGGGAGGCATCTGTTCCATTTATGCTCAGTGACTCTGGGCCTCCTTCTGCTGGGCTTAGTCCTGAGGTGGGTCTGACTCAGCTCAGAGCTGTGCACCCCTAGTCCTCCTCTCAGCTCAGAGCTGTGCACCCCTAGTCCTCCTCTCAGCTCAGAGCTGTGCACCCCTAGTCCTCCTCTCAGCTCAGAGCTGTGCACCCCTAGTCCTCCTCTCAGCTCAGAGCTGTGCACCCCTAGTCCTCCTCTCAGCTCAGAGCTGTGCACCCCTAGTCCTCCTCTCAGCTCAGAGCTGTGCACCCCTAGTCCTCCTCTCAGCTCAGAGCTGTGCACCCCTAGTTCTCCTCTCAGCTCAGAGCTGTGCAACCCTAGTTCTCCTCCCCAACTTGCATGAGTGCTCTTTAGGGTGGAGCTGAACACGGCCTTCTCGAAACCACTTGGCTCCACCACAGGCCCTGAGAACTGATTGGGTCACTCTGGTGGGCTCCCCAGCCCTAGACAAGAAGGGTTTCCCTAGGGAGCCTGGCCCTAATTCATGAGACCTGGAGCCCCAAAGATCCTGACCAGGGGGCTGCCTCCTCCAGGGAGGGGCCACTTGCCTCCACCCAGCTCCCTTCACAGAGACCCATCAGACAGAGCTGAGGAAAACCATGCCGCATAAATGAATAAATAAATAACGATGCCGCATACCTATGGATTTTGTAATTCCTGAAAGAGGGCAGAGTGGCTGGCTCACAGCAAGCTCAGTAGGAGATACTGCTCCCTGGCCAGGTTGCGCTCTGTCTCCTGATTGGGAGCCCTAGGGGACAAGAAAAGCCAGAGGAGACCAGCTCGCCCAGAGTGGCTGGCTCACAGCAAGTAGGAGATACTGCTCCCTGGCCAGGTTGTGCTCTGTCTCCTGATTGGGAGCCCTAGGGGACAGGAAAAGCCAGAGGAGACCAGCTTGCCCAGAAGGCACCTCTCCACCCCTTCCCCGGAGTTTCTGGGACAGGAAGCCCACCTGAGGGACAAGTGCCTCCTTGGGAGTTATACCAGGCCTCCTTCCTGATCTGGCCATGCAGTGGTTTTCAGTGCCAGAAATAGATGAATAAAATAGGCCCTTTATGAGATGTCCTTCAGGAACACGCACACTTCTTTGGATCTTTCCATCATTTTATCTCTATTTAAAGTTAAATGCTGTGTTATACCGAGTATTGGAAAAGATGTAGAAGTACAAGAACTGTCAAGCTGGCAGTAGCATAAAGTTGTATAAGCACATTGGAAACCTGTTTGGCAGTTTCTACTAAAGCTAAATATATGCCTACCTTCAGAAATTCCATCCTAAGCATGTACACAAGCGAAATGAATGCAAATGTCCACAAAAAGACTTATATAAGAATGTTCATTGTCGGGGGGTGGTGGCACACACCTGTAATCCCAGCACTTTCGGAGGCCGAGGCGGGCAGATCACGAGGTCAGGAGAAACCATCCTGGCTAACACGGTGAAACCCCGTCTCTACTAAAAATACAAAAAATTAGCTGGGTGTGGTGGCGGGCACCTGTAGTCCCAGCTACTTGGGAAGCTGAGGCAGGAGAATGGCGTAAACCCGGGAGGTGGAGCTTGCAGTGAGCCAAGATCCTGCCACTGTACTTCAGCCTGGGTGACAGAGCAAGACTCTGTGTCAAAAAAAAAAAAAAAAAAAGTTCCTTGCCATTTTTATTCATAAGAGCCCCAAATGAAAACCACCAAAATGTCCATCTACAGGAGAGTGAAGAAACGGTGATACATTCACATCATGGAATACTACACAGCCAAAACAGAAAAACAAAGGGGCAGGAACATTCCACGACATGGGTGAACAGAGGGAGCCAGGTACGGGACACACTGCACCATCCCACTGAGATCAAGCGCAGGAAGCAGAACTGATGACGATTGAAGTCCGAAGAGTAGTTTCCTTTGTGGGAAAGTGTGGATCAGGAAGGACCCTTCTGGGGTACTAGAAATCTGCTGTATCTTGGCTGGGTGCAATGGCTCACGCCTGGAATCCCAGCACTTCAGGAGGCCTAGGCAAGAGAGTCGCTTGAGCCCAGGAGTTAGAGACCAGCTCTGGCAACATAGCGAGATCCCATCTCTACAAAAAACTAAAAATTAGCATGGCATGCTGGTGTGCACCTGTAGTCTCAGCTACTCAGGAGGCTGAGGCAGGAGGATCGCTTGAGCTCAAGAGTTTGAGGCTGCAGTGAGCTATGATTGTACCAGTGCACTCCAACCTATAACTTCCGTGACTGAGCAAGACCAGTCGCAAAAAGAAAGGAAGGGGAGGGGAGGGGAGGGGAGGGGAGGGGAGGGGAGGGGAAGGGAAGGGAAGGGGGAGGGAGGGAGGGAGGGAGGGAGGGAGGGAGGAAGGAAGGAAGGAAGGAAGGAAGGAAGGAAGGAAGGAAGGAAGGAAGGAAGGAAGGAAGGAAGGAGAAAAAAGAAAAAAGGCTGAGCGCAGTGTTTCACATCTGTAATCCCAGCACTTTGGGAGACCAAGGCAGCTGGATCACTTGAGGCTGGGAGTTTTGAGACCAGCTTGGACAACATGGCAAAACCAAAAATACAAAAATTAGCCAGCCAAAAAATACAAAAATTAGTAATCCCAGCTACTCAGGAGGCTGAGGCATGAAAATCCCTTGAACTCGGCAGGCGGAGGTTGCAGCAAGCCGAGATCGTGTCACTGCACTCCAGCCTGGGTGACAGAGGAAGTGTCTGTTTCAAAAAAAAAAAAGAAAATAAATCTGCTATATCTTGACCTAGGTGAGGCTATCACATACATTGATTTATATTGGAATATGTGTGTGTGTGTGTCTCAGTGTCTATGCCAAGATGCACATTAACAAAGATTCCGGCCGGGCGCTGTGGCTCACGCCTCTAATCCAAGCTCTTTGAGAGGCTGAGGCAGGCAGATCATGAGGTCAGGAGTTTGAGACCAGCCTGGCCAATATGATGAAAGATCTCTCTACTAAAAATACAAAAATTCGCCAGGCATGGTGGTCCCCTCCTGTAATCCCAGCTACTCAAAGGGCTGAGGCAGAGGACTCGCTTGAACCCAGGAGGCTGGGGTGACAGTGAGATGAGATCAGGCCTCTGTACTCTAACCTGGGTGACAGAGTGAGCCTCTGTCTTGGGAAAAAAAAAAAATTCCATTAGTAAACATAGAATGATTGAATTATAAAAATCACCATTTTGGGGCTGGGCACAGTGGCTCACGCCTGTAATCCTGGGATGACACTTTGGGAGACTGAGGCAGGCGGATCACAAGGTGAGGAGATCGAGACCATCCTGGCTAACACAGTGAAACCCCATCTCTACTGAAAATACAAAAAATTAGCTGGTCGTGGTGGTGGCGCCTGTAGTCCCAGTTACACGGAAGGCTGAGGCAGGAGAATGGCGTGAACCTGAGAGGCAGAGCTTGCAGTGACCCGATATCGCGCCACTGCACTCCAGCCTGGGTGACAGGGCAAGACTCTGTCTCGAAAAAATAAAAGTTAAAAATAACCATTTTGGCCGGGCACCATGGCTCATGCCTATAATCCTGAGATGACACTTTGGGAGGCTGAGGAGGGTGGATCATGAAGTCAGGAGTTCGAGACCAGCCTGACCAATATGGTGAAACACTGTCTTTACTAAAAATACAAAAATTAGCCAGGTGTGGTGGCTGGCACCTGTAATCCCAGCTACTCAGGAGACTGAGCCGGGAGAATCGCTTGAACCTGGGAGGCAGAGGTTGCAGTGAGCTGAGATTGTGCCACTGCACTCCAGCCTGGGCGACAGAGCTAAACTCTGTCTCCCCTCTCCCAAAAAAAAAAAAAAAAAAAAAAAAAAAAAAAAAAAAAAAGACTCTAGCTTGATACCGGAATGAATCCCATCTTATTTGCTCTCCAGAATCTGTGTAATGGAAAGTGACCCATGAGAAACTGAACCCTGGAGAAATACGAACATTTCTGGATTCTGAATATTTGTTGGGCAGAGTCTTTAGTACCATTTTTCCTCCACCAACAAACCTGACTTCACCATGTTTCTTCCCTTTGCCTGCAACTAGTTAACATCTCAATAACTTCTCTCCCTGAATAAAGGAATATGATAAGTTAAAATAGGCAGGTGATCTGCCTGCCCTGGTCTCCTAAACTGCTGGGATTACAGGCGTAAGCCACCTCGCCAGCCACCGTACTTTCATTATGGATGTTCTCAAACACACAGACAAAGAAGAGAGAAAGCATACAATTCACATAACTTTACATACACTACCCATGTTAATCAATTAGCAACTTCCTGCTGATCTTTCAATTTTTAATCTTGCTAGGAAAGGCAGTCACGTGTGTGCAGTCTTTTGACCTCTGTTTGGCAGCATTAGAATAGGCTTTGGGTGGGCCGGGTGCGGTGGCTCATGCCTGTAATCCCAGCACTTTGGTAGGCCAAGACGGCAGATCATGAGGTCAGGAGATCAAGACCATCCTGGGTAACACCGTGAAACCCCGTCTCTACTAAAATACAAAAAAAAATTAGCTGGGCGTGTGGAGAATGGCATGAACCCAGGAGATGGAGATTGCAGTGAACGGAGATGGTGCCACCACACTTCAACCTGGGCGACAGAGCGAGACTCCATCTCAAAGAAATATAGAGAGAGAAAAGAAAAGAATAGGCCTTTGGTGGCCAGGTGCAGTGGCTCACGCCTGTAATCCCAGTACTTTGGGAAGCTGAGGCAGGTAGATCCCAAGGTCGAGAAATAGAGACCATCCTGGCCAACATGGTGAAACCCTGTCTCTACTAAAAATACAAAAATTAGCTGGGCGAGGTGGCGCAGGCTTATAGTCCCAGCTACATAGGAGGCTGAGGCAGGAGAACTGCTTGAACCTGGGAGGTAGAGGTTGCAGTGAGCCAAGATCGCACCACTACACTCCAGCCTGGTGACAGAGTGGGACTCTGTCTCAAAAAAGAAAAAAATAAAAAAAGCCCTTGCAACTTGGACTGGATTTATTTCCCTGTGTGGTAACATCTTTCTCTGTTTCAGACTCAGTATTTTCTTCTTCGTTCTTCTAAAGCATGTGCTTTATGTGGTACTTGGCCAACGTTACTATTCCATCTTTCCTGGTGGGAAGGACACAGGATCTTTTGTCTACAGCACAGGACAGGTGCAACCCAAACACCACCCCGTGTTGGCTGAAGGTTGGACAAATGGCCAGGGGGACTGACGCCCACTATTGAAGCTGATCTTGCCCTGCCGCTTCTCCATGTGAGTAAAGTGTTGTTCACCCTCTGTGTGAGCTGGGTCTTTCTTGGCGACCCTGACATCTGCAAGCTATGCAGTGAGTTGACATTCTGAGACTGCGGCACCTGTGCTGCTGGTGCCAGGCATTGTTTTGTTTTAGTTTAGTTTAGTTTTGTTTTTTTAGGCAGAGTCTCACTCTGTTGCCCAGGCTGGAGTGCAGTGGCATGATCTTGATCTCAGCTCACTGCAACCTCCGCCTGCCGGGTTCAAGCGATTCTCCTGCCTCAGCCTCCCAACGTAGCTGGAACAACAGGCACATGATGCCACGCCTGGCTACTTTTTTTTTTTTTTTTCCAGTAGAGACAGTGTTTCACTGTGTTAGCCAGGATGGTCTCGATCTCCTGACCTCGTGATCCTTCCTCCTCGGCCCCCTCCAAAGTGCTGGGATTACAGGCATGAGCCACCGTGCCCAGCCAATGGCAGGCATTGTTATGCTTTTTTTTTTTTTGGACGGAGTCTCACTCTGTCACCAGGCTGGAGTGCAGGAGTGCAGTGGCACAATCTCAGCTCACTGCAACCTCTGCCTCCTGGGTTCAAGTGACTCTCCTGCCTCAGCCTCCCGAGTAGCTGGGATTACAGGCACGGGCCACAACGCCCAGCTAATTTTTGTATTTTTAGTAGAGATGGGGTTTCACCATGTTGGCCAGGATGGTCTCAATCTCCTGACCTTGTGATCCACCCGCCTCAGCCTCCCAGAGTGCTGGGATTACAGGTGTGAGCCACCGCACTCAGCCATTTTTTTTTTTTTTTTTTTTAAGAGAAGAAGTCTTACCATGTTGCTCGGCCTGGAGTGCAGTGGCTATTCATATGCAGGAATATAGAACCCTACAGCCTAGCCTCAAACGATCAGCCACCTCAAGCGATCCTCCCGCCTCAGGCTCCCAAGTAGCTGGGACTATAGGTGTGAGCCAGCACACCCAGCTATTATGGTATTTGTTATCCTCCTTTGGGTGGTAACAGGTGTCATCTGTTGGCAAATCTATTTCCACACTTGCTCACACACTCACTTTTTTCCTTATGAGATTTTTAAAGGTGTAAATCCCCAACATAAATCATTTAACCTATAAATCCTTTAGTAGTTATCTGTAATAAAGACATTAACATAACCACAATTTTATTATCACACCCAACAAAATCAACGATTATTCCTTAACATTATTATTATTATTATTATTTTTTTTTTTTTTTTGAGACGGAGTCTCGCTCTGTCGCCCAGGCTGGAGTGCAGTGGCTGGATCTCAGCTCACTGCAAGCTCCGCCTCCCGGGTTTACGCCATTCTCCTGCCTCAGCCTCCCGAGTAACTGGGACTACAGGCGCCCGCCACCTCGCCCGGCTAGTTTTTTTGTATTTTTTTTAGTAGAGATGGGGTTTCACCGTGTTAGCCAGGATGGTCTCGATCTCCTGACCTCGTGATCCGCCCGTCTTGGCCTCCCAAAGTGCTGGGATTACAGGCTTGAGCCACCGCGCCCGGCCCCTTAACATTATTTATACCCTATTTATGTTTAATTATTGTTGATATTGTTGATTACGGCATCAGACATTAAAATAGAATAACATTTAATGCCAAAGACATTGGGACAGTAACTACAATGTTTTAGAGAAAGATAGTATGGCCTGAAGCCGGGAATGGTGGCTCACACCTGTAATCCCAGAACTTTGGGAGGCCAAGGCGGGCGGATCACCTGAGGTCGGGAGTTCGAGACCAGCCTGACCAACATGGAGAAACCCATCTCTACTAAAAATACAAAATTAGCCAGGTGTGGTGGTGCATTCCTGTAATCCCAGCTACTCGGAAGGCTGAGGCAGGAGAATCACTTAAACTCGGGAGGCAAAGGTTGCAGTGAGTTAAGATAGTGCCATTGCATTCCAGCCTGGGCAACAAGAGCAAAATTCCATCTCAAAAAAAAAAGAGAGAGAGAGAGAGGAAGGGAGGGAGGGAGGGAGGGAAGGAAGGAAGGAAGGAAGGAAGGAAGGAAGGAAGGAAGGAAGGAAGGAAGGAAGGAAGGAAAGAAAGAAAGAAAGTATGGCCTGAAAATATTAAATTTGTCCACTTTGGAGTTCAGGCAAACATTCTATTACATAAAGGAATGCAAAGATTATAGCGCCCATAGTTATTTACTATATATCTCTACCTATGTATTACTACTCATTGAAAAATTTTTAGTAAGTTGAAAGATGGAGAAAACTTGGTAAATTGGTGGCGTGAAGAGAGAACCCATTTAAGTATTTATTTAAAGGCCAGGCATGGTGGCTCACACCTGTATTCCCAGCACTTTGGGAGGCCAAGGCAGGTGGATCACTTGAGGTCAGGAGTTTGAGACCAGCCTGGCCAACATGACGAAATCCCATCTCTACTAAAAATACAAAAATTAGCTGGGCGTGGTGGCGGATGCCTGTAATCCCAGTTACTCAGGAGGCTGAGGCAGGAGAATCACTTGAACCTAGGAGGTGGAAGTTGTAGTGAGCTGAGATTGCAGCACTGCACTCCAGCCTGGGCGACAGACTGAGACTCTGTCTCAAAAACAAAAAACAAAACCAAAAAAAATATTGAGGCCAGACGCAGTAGCTCATGCTTGTAATCCTAGAACTTTGGGAGGCCGAAGTGGGCGGATCATGAGGTCTGGAGTTCACGACCAGCCTGACCAACATGGTGAAACCCCGTCTCTCCTAAAACTACAAAAATTAGTTGCAGTGAGCCAAGATTGTGCCACTGAACTCCAGCCTAGGCGACAGAGCAAGACTCCATCTCAAAAAATAAAAAATAAAAAATAATTTAAGGTCAAACAAATACAGAATTATGAGTACATAGTAGTCTCTAGACGCTATGTGTTTTGAAAAGTAAAAAAAGAAATAGATAGCTGGGCGCAGTGGCTCACACCTATAATCCCAGCACTTTGGGAGGCCGAGGCTGGTGGATCCCGAAGTCAGGAGTTCAAGACCAGTTTGGCCAAACTGGGGAAACCCTGTCTCGATTGAAAATACGAAAAAAATTCGCCGGGCGTGGTGGCAGGTGCCTGTAATCCCAGCTACTCAGGAGGCTGAGGCAGAGAATTGCTTGAACCCAGGAAGCAGAGGTTGCAGTGGGCTGAGATCACGCCACTGCACTCCAGCCTGGGCAACAGAACGAGAAGAAAAAGAAAAAGAAATTTAGGGAGCTGAAAAGTGAACTGATTTCCTCATTTCTCCTTGCAAGGAATCAATTGATAGTCTAAAATTGAAACACAGAGTTAAAATAAACATAACTGGCAACCTTAGTGTTTCTCACTAATTTTATTTTATTTTATTTATTTTTTTCTTTTTATGAGACAGGGTCTCACTTCTGTTTCCCAGGCTGGAGTACAGCGGTGTGATTATGACTCACTGTAGCCTCAACTTCCTGGGGTCAAGCGTTCCACAGCTTCCTGAGTAGCTGGGACTACAAGCACATGTCACTGTGCCTGGCTAAGTTTTGTATTTTTTTGCAGAGATGGGGTTTTACCATGTTGCCCAGGCTGATCTCAAACTCCTGGCCTCAAGTGATCTGCTGGCCTTGGCCTCCCAAAGTACTGGGATTATAGACGTGAGCCACTGTACTTGGCCTACTAACTTTAATTTTAGGTGTATCTTTTAGGAAGTAATATCTCATGGCAAAATGTTCATCATTCAGTAGTTACTTTAGTTTCATTTCAGTTTTTCTTCTGTTAAATTCAAGCAAAATACAGTTTTTTTTTTTTTTTTTTTTTTTTTTTGAGACGGAGTCTCGCTCTGTCGCCCAGGCTGGAGTGCAGTGGCCGGATCTCAGCTCACTGCAAGCTCCACCTCCCGGGTTTACACCATTCTCCTGCCTCAGCCTCCCAAGTAGCTGGGACTACAGGCGCCCGCCACCTCGCCCGGCTAGTTTTTTGTATTTTTTAGTAGAGACGGGGTTTCACCATGTTAGCCAGGATGGTCTCGATCACCTGACCTCGTGATCCGCCCGTCTTGGCCTCCCAAAGTGCTGGGATTACAGGCTTGAGCCACCGCACCCGGCCCAGTTTTATGTTTTTAATTAAAATCCCATATGTGTTTCCCCATCAGATAAAATATGTCTATCATTTAACCTATGTACTCACATGGAAAAATATCTGGAACGGAGTTCTTAATGGTAATAATAGTTACTTTGGACCAGGCGCGGTGGCTCACGCCAGTAATCCTAGCACTTCGGGAGGCCAGGGCAGTCAGATCACCTGAGGTCAGGAGTCCCAGAGCATCCTAGCCAACATGGGGAAACCCCATCTCTACTAAAAATACAAAAAAATTAGCCAGGCATGGTGGCAGGCTCCCGTAGTCCCAACTGCTCGGGAGGCTGAGGCAGGAGAGTCACTTGAACCTGGGAGGCAGAGGTTGCAGTGAGCCGAGGTCACACCACTGCACTCCAGCATGGGTGATAGAGCAAGACTCTATTTCAAAAAAAATAAAATAAAATAAAAATTAAAAAAATAGCCCGGGCACGGTGGCTGACACCTGTAATCCCAGCACTTTGGGAGGCCAAGGTGGGTGGATCACGAGGTCAGGAGATCGAGACCATCCTGGCTAACACGGTGAAACATCGTCTCTACTAAAAATACAAAAAACTAGCCAGACACGGTGGCGGGCGCCTGTAGTCCCAGCTGCTTGGGAGGCTGAAGCAGGAGAATGGCGGTGAACCTGGGAGGCGGAGCTTGAAGTGAGCAGAGATTGCGGCCACTGCACTCCAGCCTGGGCGACAGAGTGAGACTCCATCTCAAAATAAATAAATAGCCGGGCGCGGTGGCTCAAGCCTGTAATCCCAGCACTTTGGGAGGCCGAGACGGGCGGATCACGAGGTCAGGAGATCGAGACCATCCTGGCTAACACGGTGAAACCCCGTCTCTACTAAAAAATACAACAACAACAAAAAAAATTAGCCGGGCGAGGTGGCGGCGCCTGTAGTCCCAGCTACTCGGGAGGCTGAGGCAGGAGAATGGCGTGAACCCGGGAGGCGGAGCTTGCAGTGAGTTGAGATCCGGCCACTGCACTCCAGCCTGGGCGACAGAGCGAGACTCCGTCTCAATAAATAAATAAATAAAAATAAATAAATAAATACTGGAAGTATTAGTTAAGTGAATATTTGTATTATTTTGGCACTGCTGTTGCTGCTGCTTTCACTTGCTTCTGCTGAAGTTTATGAAATAAGTTTTAACTTATTTCTTTCTTTCTTATATATATAAAAAGTTATATATTATAATTAAAATTATAATATATAATTATATATTATAATACACATATAACACATATATAATACATATAATATATAATTAAATATATATTGTATTATATATTCCATATAATATTTATTATCATAAATATATTTTATATATATATATTTTTTGAGACAGAGTCTTGCTCCGTCACCCAGGCTGGAGTGCAATGGTGGGAAATCAGCTCATTGCAGCCTCTGCCTCCTAGCTCAAGCAATTCTTGTGACTCAGCCTCCCGAGTAGCTGGGACCACAGGCTCAGGCCGCCCCACCAGGTAATTTTTGTATTTCAGTAGAGACGAGGGTTTCACCATGTTGGCCAGGCTGGTCTCGAACTCCTGGCCTCAATGTCATCCACCCGTCTTGGCCTCCCAAAGTACTGGGATTACTGACATGAGGCACTGAGCCTGGACTTCATAAGAATATTTAAAAAGAATAAGCAACCACTTCATACCTATTAGGATGGCAAAAAAAACCAAAAAAACAAAAAAAACCCACAACAATAACAACAACAAAGAAAATGAAAAAGACATCCAGAAAATAACAAGTGTTGGTGAGAACATGGAAAACACGGAGTCCACACAGTGCTGGTGGGAATGTAAAATGATGTCACCGCTGTGGAAAAGTTTGGCAGTTCCTCAAAAAGTTAAGCATAGAATTACTATGACTCAGCAATTCCACCCCTAGGTATGTCCTCAAAATAATTTAAATCGGGACTCCTACAGATACATTTACATCAGTGTTCATTGTAGCATTATTTACAATAGCTAACCGGTGGAAATGACCCAAGTCTGTGGGCAGGTGAATGGATAAACAAAAGGTTGTATATATATAAACAATGGAAGATTACCCAGGCATTTAAAAGAATGAAGCTCTGGCGCATGCTACAGTGTGGATGAACCCTGAAACCATTATGCTAAGTGAAATAAGCCAGCCATGGAAGGCCAAATTTTGTATGACTTCACTTGTGTCACATACCTAGAATAGGCAAATTCATACTGACAGAAAGTAGTTTAGAGGTTATGAGGGACCGGGAGGAGGGAGAAATGGGAAGCGACTGCTTAATGGCTACAGAGTTTCTGTTTGGGGCAACAGAAAGTTTTGGGAACAGATAGTGGTGATGGTTGCACAACACTGTATAAGTGTTAAGGAATGCCACTGAATCATACATTTAAGAGTGGGTAAAATGACATCTGCTATATATGTTACCACAATAAAAAAGAATAAGAGGAAATGGTTATTCATTCAGTATAAAAATTTTCAAGCAGAAATATTATGTGATTTGATTTGATTTGATTTTTGAGATGGAGTCTTGCTCTGTTGCCCAGGCTGGAGTAGAGTGGTGCGATCTGGGCTCACTGCGAGCTCCACCTCCCGGGTTCCTGCCATTCTCCTGCCTCAGCCTCCCGAGTAGCTGGGACTACAGGTGCCCGCCACCACGCCCGGTTAATTTTTTGTATTGTTAGTACAAACGGGGTTTCACCGTGTTAGCCAGGATGGTCTCGATCTGACCTCGTGATCCACCTGCCTTGGCCTCCCAAAGTGCTGGGATTGCAGGCGTGAGCCACCGCACTGGGCTCGATTTTATATTTCTTCACAAAATAATAATGCGGTATGCAAAGCTGCCAAAAGGTTTATACTTCCTGTTTTTGAGACAGTCTTGCTCTATTGACCAGCCTGGTGTGCAGTGGTGCAAGAACAGCTCACCGCAACCTCCACCTCAAGCCATCCTCCCACCTCTGCCTACAGACTAGCTGGGGTTGGAGGCACGAGCCACCACACCCCGCTAATTAATTTTTTTTTTTTTTGGTAGAGACAGGGTCTGGCTATGTTGCCCAGGCTGGTCTTGAACGTCTGAGCTCAAGCGAGCCTCCCACCTCGGCCCCCCAAACTGCTGGGATTACAGGTGTGAGCCACCGTGCCCAGCTTGTAGCATCGTTTATAGTCAAGAAAACCTGGCAGCAACCGGCCAGGCGTGGTGGTTTACGCCTGTAATCCCAACACTTTGGGAGGCAGAAGCGCGCAGATCACCTGAGGTCAGGAGTTCAAGACCAGCCTGGCCAAGATGGTGAAACCGAGTTTCTACTCAAAATACAAAAATTAGCTGGGCGTGGTGGCGGACGTCTGTAATCCTAGCTGAGGCTGAGGCAGCGAATCGCTTGAAGGCAGAAGGTTGCAGTGAGCGGACATGACGCCACTAGCACTCCAGCCTGGGCGACAGAGCGAGACTCTGTCTCAAAAAAACAAAGAAACCTGGTAGCAACCTAACACTCAACAATGGCTGAATGGTTAGACAAATTATTATACTGTCATTAGAATAACGATATTTATGTAGCGATACAGAAACTGATTATGATATAGTATTAAATTAAAAGGAAGTTTCGTATATTGTAATCGGAAACATGTAAAAGTATGTATACATATGGGAAGACACCTTAAATACTAATAATTAGGTGAGGGTTGTGGAATTGAGTCACTTTAAAATAATTTTTTCCTATTTTTCAAGCTTTCTGTAATTTTGTTGTAGTTCATTAAAACGAGGAAATCAGACGGTGGGAGCACAAGCCCAGAGCCCCAGTGGAGCTGACTCTAGCGTGAAGAAGGGCGGAGGAGGAACGCCCACCGCCGGGGCTCCCCTTCGATCTCCGCAGCGGCTCGCGGGGCTTCGCGCTCCGGGAGGTTGGGCCGGCCTGGGCTGGAGGCTCTGCGGGGAGCGCTGCCCGCGTGTGCGTCCTGCCGCGCTCCGCCGCCCGGATGTTGCAGGGGACTCCGCTCAGAAAGTACGCGTGTTTCTCCGCGCTGGAAACTTAACCCGGAGTCCTGCATTTGCATTTGCGAAATCTGGGAACCCCTGCCCCACCCAGCGCTTCACCGGCCCCTCACTGCCGTCCCCGCAGCCCTAGACGCCAGTCCCTGGCACCCCCGTCCCGCCCCCGCCCCTCTTCCCGCTCCTCCCCCTCCCCTCGCCTCCCCGCCCGCGCCTCGCGGTCACCCCCCTCCCGCCCCACGGGGCGCGGCGCGCAGGCGCAGGCTCGGAGGGCGGGCGCGGGCGGAATGGGGACTGCAGCTGCGGCAGCGGCGGCGGCGGCGGCGGCCGGGGAGGGGGCGCGTAGCCCGAGCCCCGCCGCCGTGTCGCTCGGCCTGGGCGTGGCCGTTGTGTCGAGCCTGGTGAACGGGTCCACGTTCGTGCTACAGAAGAAGGGCATCGTGCGTGCCAAGCGGCGAGGTAGGGCGGGCGGCGGGCGGGTGGGGGAGGCGGGCGGCGCCGCGGGCGGAGATGGCGGTCGCAGGTGGGGGCGTCCGGGTCAGGGTAGGGGACGGGGCCCGGGCCGGGGGAGCGCTGCTCGGGCGGGTGCTCCCCGGGGCCGCCCCGCTGCGCCGCGTTCTGGCACTCGGGTTCCCGGAGCGGCCCAGGAATCACAGGTGCGTCCGGCGCTTCGCCGCCGCCACGGCTTTTCTCCGTTCCCAGCCGCTGGAGGGGCCTGCTTCGGTGTGCGCGCTTCCCCGGCTGACTTTCTCTCTCGGTCCAGGCCCTCCCCGCGCCGCCCTGTAGCCCTCGCCTTGCCCGCAGCCTGCGGCCGGGAGCCTCCTGCGGGCGCGGTCCTGGGGCGCTGGAGCCCGGCGCCCGCCTGGAAGCGCCGCTTCAGCCGACGTGCGCCCCGCTCCTAGGACGCGCTCGGGGGAGCGAGACCTGGGATTTCCAGTCCCCGGCAGGGGCTTCGCGGGTGCAGAAGGAAGACCCGGGCGGGCTCTCAGAGCTGTGCGTTCCTGGGGTGCTTGACGGAGCCCGTTGCGGCTTAGACCTGCACCGAATGAATGTAAGTGATCTTCAGTATGGAGAACGCACGCGGCAGATCCGAAACCAAGCCCCTGCCGAGCCACGGCCACCTCCCCGGTGGATCCCTGCAGCCCCGCACTCCGTCGTGCAATGCGGGGCCGAGCTCTCTGCCGGTATCCTTTGTGCTGGGAGGCCCCGGAGGGGACGGTTTTGCCAATGCAGGATGCGGCAGGCTGTGAAACCGTCCGTTTCCATTGCTTCCAGAGGGACTGAGAAAGTCTTGTGGTTCTTGGCGTATTCTCAGAAGAAGAATATTAAGAGCTCCCTGGGAAGGATGTGGCCGCCGAGTCATGGGTTGTGAGAGAAAGTGAACTCATTTAATAGATTACATTCCGGAAGGCAGGTGAAACTTTCTCTGAGCGAGCCAGTCGTGGCTTCAGAGAAGAGATAAAGGGCCCGACAGTCTCAAATGAAAATATAAAATCATGGATAGTGTAAGGAATTCAGCTTTGAAGTGAAAGCATAGCGGTCTTCCCATAAAATTTCATTAAATAGAATTAAATAAAACCAAGTATGATTTCCCAAGGATGCAGATGTGTCTCTCTCTAAGGCACACAGTTGCACACACACCGCAGCCACACTTCAGGGAGCACCTGTCTGTGCCCCAGAACTGGGTGAGATGGTCAACACGCGAGACCTTATTAATAGGATGGCCTGAGAAAGCACCTCACCATCCCAGTCTACGGCCCTAGCGTGAGCATGAGGGAAACAGCGCACAAACCGGAGCAGAAGAACATCTTGCGGCCGGGCGCAGTGGCTCACGCCTGTGATCCCAGCACTTTCCGAGGCCGAGGCCGGCGGCTCACAAGGTCAGGAGATGGAGAGCATCCTGGCTAAGATTACGAAACCCAGTCTCTACTAAAAATACAAAAAATTAGCTTGGTGTGGTGGCACGCACCTGTAGTACCAGCTCCTGGAGACGCTGAGGCAGGAGAATCATTTGAACCCAGGAGACAGAGGTTATAGTGAGCCGAGATCGCACCACTGCACTCAGCCTGGGCGACAGAGCAAGACTTCATCTCAAAAAAAAAAAAAAAGAACATTTTGCAGGACACCTGACCAGTCCTCTGTGAAGGTCATGGAATCTGAAAGCGCATCACAACCAGGAGAAGCCTAAGAACACGTGAACACCAAATGTAAGACATGATAGAAAAAGGAAGGAAAGCTGAATACAGGCTTTAGTTTTCTAAAAAATTGAGTAAAACTGTGTTGTTTCAACCCAGCCCATGTGGCTCAAAGGAATTGGTGAATAGGAAAATAACAGATCAGCTTTTTAAAAAAGACATGATAGACTGGGAGCAGTGATTCTTAATGAAAAATCCAAAGCACAAAACATGTATTAACACACTGGTAAGGTATTGAGAATGATAACACCACCTATCAGATGTTCTAAGAAATCTGTATCCTAAAAATCTGCAAAATGGCTCACGCCTGAAATCCCAGCATTTTGGGAGGCCGAGGTGGGCGGATCGTCACGAGTACAGGAGATCGAGACCGTCCTGGCTAACACGGTGAAACCCCGTCTCCGCTAAAAATACAAAAATTTAGCTGGGCGTCGTGGCGGACACCTGTAGTGCCAGCTACTCGGGAGGCTGAGGCAGGAGAATGGCGGGAACCCGGAGGCGGAGCTTGCAGTGAGCCGAGATGGCGCCACTGCGCTCCAGCCTGGGCTGCAGAGTGAGACTCTGTCTCAAAAAAAAAAAAAAAAAAAAAAAAAAAATCCGAGTGTGGTGGTGCACCTGTAGTCTCAGCTGCTGGGGAGGCTGAGATAGGAGGATGGTTTGAACCCAGGAGGTTGAGGCTGCAGGGAGCCTGCTGGGAGACAGAGTGAGACTCTGTCTCAAAAAAAAAAAAATGATGTAATAGACACTGGGGACTACTAGACGGGGAGGGTAGATGACTGGGGTGAGGGTTGAAAAATTACCTGTTGGGTACTGTGTCCACTGTTTGGGTGATGAGTTCACTAGAAGCCCACACCCCAGCATTGCACAATATACCCAAAGAACAAACCTGCACATGACCCCCCTGAATCTCCTCAATGCCAGCAATAACAACAAATCATCATTCCTGGCCAATTTTGCTTTATCTATACCCCAGTGCCAACCCCACCCACACCCCTGTAGGATTTGTTTTGAAATAGATCCCAAGCAAATTACCATTTCATCTGCATATTTCAATGAGTATTTCTTTGTTAAACATAACACCTTTATTGCACCAAAAAATTAAGAATAATTTTTTAATGTTCTCACATGTCTGGTTAGTGTTTAAATTTCTGTGATTATCTTAGAAGTTTTGCCCAGTTCCTCTTTTAGAATCAGGATGCAGTTAAGACCTACATGTTGGGTGGTACAGCTCTTAATCATGTAATTTTAAAAATGAGGTGGCCGGGCACGGTGGCTCAAGCCTGTAATCCCAGCACTTTGGGAGGCCGAGACGGGCGGATCACGAGGTCAGGAGATCGAGACCATCCTGGCTAACACGGTGAAACCCCGTCTCTACTAAAAATACAAAAAAAAACTAGCCAGGCGAGGTGGCGGGCACCTGTAGTCCCAGCTACTCCGGGAGGCTGAGGCAGGAGAATGGCGTAAACCCCGGAGGCGGAGCTTGCAGTGAGCTGAGATCCGGCCACTCCAGTCCCGGTGACAGAGCGAGACTCCGCCTCAAAAAAAAAAAAAAAAAAAAATGAGGCAGCTAGCTGGGCGCGGTGGCTCACGCCTATAATCCCAATACTTTGGGAGGCTGAGTTGGGTGGATCACCTGAGGTCAGGAGTTCGAGACCAGCCTGACCAACATGGTGAAACCCTGTCTCTACTAAAAATACAAAATTAGCCAGGCGTGATGTCGCATGCCTGTAATCCCAGCTATTCGGGAGGCTGAAGCAGGAGAATCACTTGAACCTGGGAGGCAGAGGTTGCAGGGAGTCGAGATCACGCCACTGCACTCCAGCTTGGGTGACGAATGAAACTCCAGCTCAAAAAAGAAAAAGAGGCAGCATGCCCTGAGCCCACCCCAGGTGTGCCAGTTTATGTCCTGTGGTTGTGTTCACTCTATTGTGAGCTTGTCCCCCCGTTAGATGTTCTTTGCAAACATATTCAGGGCTGCATGAATGTTTTCGTTCCACTTTTACAGGGCATTGACATTTCCAGTTCCTTACCAGTCCACATGACTGACAGCTCATTATCCTAGATTTTTCTGTTCACATCAGCAGAGCACAGTAGTACAGGTATAATACCTGACATCTACCTGTCATGTATCAAGGAGTCTGCTAGCTTGGCTTCTGAGCCCTCAGGGGCGTGGGGGCAATGTTGGTCCCTGTGGTGGGGGAAAGGATGAGAGAAATTGCCTCTAGTTAAGGCAGAGAGGAAGAGGGGTGCTCTGTAGGGGCAGATACCACGTCTAGTGACTTTTTTTTTTTTTTTTTTTTGGAGAGACAGAGTCTTGCTCTGTCATCCAGGCTGGAATGAAATGGCATGATCTCGGCTCACTGCAGCCTCCACCTCCTGGGTTCAAGCAATTCTCTTGCCTCAGCCTCCCAAGTAGCTGGGACTACAGGCACCTGCCACCGTGCCTGGCTAATTTTTGTATTTTTAATAGAGACGGAGTTTCACTATATTGGCCAGGCTGGTCTCGAACTCTTGACCTTGTGATCCACCTACCTCGGCCTCCCAAAGTGCTGGGATTAGAGGCGTGAGCCACCGCCCCTGGCTGTGACTTTTTATGTCTTTATATTCACTGAGGACTGTGTACACTGATGATTCTCAGTAAATATTTGATAGATGGAACAAATAAATAGAATACAGATACTGCACTGAGCTTCCCTGGAGGGAGGATGGAGAGGAAGAAGCATGTGTTAATATGTGCTGTACTCTTAATTTCCATTTGAAACAGGGAATGACATCTCCCATAGAAACTGCAAGAAGCTTTATTACAGTGGTTAGTTGTATTAGGGTCAGCATTGTGTGGGCTAACCCAGAAACTGAACTTTTTAAATTAAAAAAATTAAGGGCCAGGGACCGTGGCTCATGCCTGTAATCCTAGCACTTTGGGAGGCCGAGGCAGGCAGATCATGAGGTCAGGAGTTCGAGACCAGCCTGACCAACATGGTGAAGTCCCGTCTTTACTAAAAATACAAAAATTAGCCAAGCATGGTGGTGCACGCCTGTAATCACAGCTACTTGGGAGGCTGAGGCAGGAGAATCGCTTGAACCCGGGAGGCGGAGGTTGTGGTGAGCCAAGATCCTGCCACTGCACTCCAGGTTGGGTGACAGAGCAAGAGTCCATCAAAAAAATAAATAAATAAATAAACCACTTTATTGGGGTGTGATTAACATATAAAAAGCTGTGCATCTTTAATGTACACACCTCCATGAGTGCAGGGATAAATGTGCTACCTGTGAAATCCTCACCACCAAGAAATTTAACTGCTTTTTTTTGTTTTGTTTTGTTTTGTTTTTGAGACGGAGTCTCGCTCTGTCGCCCAGGCTGGAGTGCAGTGGCCGGATCTCAGGTCACTGCAAGCTCCACCTCCCAGGTTCACGCCATTCTCCTGCCTCAGCCTCCCGAGTAGCTGGGACTACAGGTGCCCGCCACCTCGCCCGGCTAGTTTTTGTATTTTTTTTTAGTAGAGACGGGGTTTCACCGTGTTAGTCAGGATGGTCTCGATCTCCTGACCTCGTGATCCGCCCATCTAGGCCTCCCAAAGTGCTGGGAAGAAATTTAACTGTTATTTATCAACCATTTCTTTTTTAAGTATTGGGATATAATTACATAGTATAAGCTGCATAGATAATAAAGGTACAGTTTGATGAGTTTTGACAAATGAATATGCCTGTGTAGCCAACAGCCCAGTGAAGAAATTGATCGTTGCTGCCACCCTAAAAAGTTCCTTGGGGCCCCATCCCCCACACCAAGGTGCCTTCTCTTCTGGTACCCATCTGCATAGGTTGAATTAATTTTGCCTGTTCCCATGCTTCATATACATGGAATCATATAGTATGTATTATGTCCGCTTTTTTTGCTGGGCATAGTTTCAAGGTTCCTCATGATGTGGGTATCTGTCATACGTTCTTATTATTGCTGAGGACTGTTGTGTTGTTTGAGTACACCAGTTTGCATATCTGTTCTCCTGTTGGTGAACTTCTTTTGGGGGGTGGGTGGTGACGGAGTCTTGTTCTGTCGCCCATGCTGGAGTTCAGTGGCACGACCTTGGCTCACTGTAACCTCTGCCTACCGGGTTCAAGCGAGTCTCCTACTTCAGCCTCTCGAGTAGCTGGGATTATAGGCAGCCGCCACCATGCCTGGCTAAGTTTTGTGTTTTTAGTAGAGATGGGGTTTCACCATGTTGGCCAGGCTGGTCTCAAACTCCTGACCTCAGGAGACCCACCCACCTTGGCCTCCCAAAGTGTTGGGATTATAGGCGTAAGCTACCATGCCTTGCTGGGTTCTGCCTTATTATTGACTGGTAAGAGTGTGTGTGTGTGTGTATGTGTGTGTATACACACACATAAACACATATATACATATACATTAATACATATAGATATGTTATATATCTATAATCTGGATACAAGTTTTTGTTAGATATAGGGATTGCAAATATTTTCTTTGTGGCTTGCCTTTTCATTTCTTTTTTTTTTTTTTTTTTTTTTGAGACGGAGTCTTGCTCTGTCACCCGGGCTGGAGTGCAGTGGCCGGATCTCAGCTCACTGCAAGCTCTGCCTCCCGGGTTCACGCCATTCTCCTGCCTCAGCCTCCCAAATAGCTGGGACTACAGGCGCCCTCCACCTCGCCTGGCTAGTTTTTTTGTATTTTTTAGTAGAGACGGGGTTTCACCGTGTTAGCCAGGATGGTCTCGATCTCCTGACCTTGTGATCCGCCCGTCTCGGCCTCCCAAAGTGCTGGGATTACAGGCTCGAGCCACCGCTCCCGGCCGCCTTTTCATTTCTTAAAAGTGCCTTTTTCTTTTTTTGAGACGGAGTCTCACTCTGTTGCCCAGACGAGTGCAGTGGCACAATCTCGGCTCACTGCAACCTCCGCCCCCCTGTTTCAAGCTATTCTCCTGCTTCAGCTTCCTGAGTAGCTGAAATTACAGGCGCCTGCTACCGGGCCCAGCTAATTTTTGTATTTTTAGTAATTTTGTATTTTTAGTAGAAGACAGGGGGTTTAACCATCTTGGCCAGGCTGGTCTTGAACTCCTGACGTCGTGATCCACCCGCCCCAGCCTCCCAAAGTGATGGGATTACAGGCGTGAACCACTGCATCTGGTCTAAAAGTTGGTTTTGAAGAGCAGGAATGTTTAATTTTGTTGAAGTCTAATTTATCTGTTTTTTTCCTATGTGGTTGGCGCTTTTGATCTCTGCCTGAGAAATCTTGGTCTCTCCTCAGGTCACAACGGCATCCTCTTGTGTGTTCTTCGAGCTTCACAGCTTTAGGGTTTACCATTAGGTCCGTAAGCTACCTTGAGCTACAGGATGGTCTGAGGCATGAGTTAAACTTCAGTGTTTTCTCTACAATATCCAGTTGGTCTAGCACCATTTGTTGAGGAGACTTTTCCCATTGAATTGTACTGGTGCTTCATTCAGTCTGTGATCTGGCGGTACATGTATAGATCGATATCTGAACTCTATTCCGTTGTGTTTGTCTATCCTTATGCCAGTACCATACTGTCTTGATTATATAGTTTTATAGTAAATCTTTTGTTTGTTTGTTTGTTTGTTTTGTTTTTGAGACAGAGTCTCGCTCTGTCGCTCAGGCTGGAGTGCAGTGGCGTGATCTCAGCTCACTGCAAGCTCCGCCTCCCGGGTTCATGCCATTCTCCTGCCTCAGCCTCCCGAGTAGCTGGGACTACAGGCGCCCGCCACCACACCTGGCTAATTTTTTGCATTTTTAGTAGAGACGGGGTTTTACCATGTTAGCCAGGATGATCTCTATCTCCTGACCTTGTGATCCGCCTGCCTCAGCCTCCCAAAGTGCTGGGATTACAGGCGTGAGCCACCATACCCAGCCTATATTAAATCTTAAAATTAGATAGTATATGTCATAAAACTTTATTTTTTTCCATAATTGCCAAACTATTTCTTAGGAAAAATAAGTTCTGCATATCTAATAACCAACAGGCAAAAAACTTCAAATATTAAATCCATGAGTAAGTTGGTGCACAGCAGTGCTCACATTCACTGCAGTTAATGCCTTCATCTGGTTGTGCTGGTGTCAGGAAATAATATTTATTTATTCTTAGCCCTTCTTAGAGAACTCTGTAGGGCCGGGCACGGTGGCTAATGCCTGTAATCCCAGCACTTTGGGAGACCAAGATGAGCGGATCATGAGGTCAGGACTTCAAGACCAGCCTGACCAATATGGTGAAACCCCTACTAAAAATACAAAAATTAGCTGGGCATGGTGGTGCAGCCTGTAATCCCAGCTACTCAGGAGGCTGAGGCAGGAGAACTGCTTGAACCCAGAAGTTGGAGGTTGCAATGAGCCGAGATCACGCCATTGCACTCCAGCCTGGGCAAGACAGTGAGACTCCGTCTCAAAAAAAAAAAAAAGAACTCTGTAAAAACTATGTAACATCTTTTTTATACATTTTTGAAGTCCAGGCATTAATTTACAAAGAACTACTGATCCACCCTTGCTTGGCTTTTATCACCTACTTCTGTTGTTGCTGTTAGGAGCACACATAAGTGGAAGCAATTCTTTTTGTGGAATAATTAGAAGGTAAGTACATCGGATGCTCATCTATGTTTTTACGCTGGACAGCTGTCTTTTAAGGACATTTCTGACACATCTATAACTAAATGGAAGGTCTTAAGGCCACATGCCCCTGGTTGGACAGCATCACTGTCAGTTGATACTGTCATCCTGACAAGGCTCTTTAGTGCTTACACAAACACTTCTTTGTCTTACAGTTTAGCTGTTATAAACAGCTATGCAACTGGCAGCACTCAGGGTTTCCAATGAGAGGAAAACCAATGGAACGTAGTGATCATGCCCTCTGCAGCCCACACCTAGGAGTGGGGGAGGAGGCGTGAGTGTGGCAAGACAAACAGCATCCTCTGCTTCCTTCAGTGCTGCAGCTCCCTGTTCTTGCTGAGGCTGCAGGACCTGAAGATTAATAGAGGACGGTCATCAGCTGGGAAGAGGAGAAGCTTGGGCATAGATACCTACTGAGAGTGCTGGAAAAGGAGCTTTCAGAACAGCAGTGCTTAGGGGCAGCAATGCTTAGGGTGAAACTGAAGAAACCCAGTTGTTTTAGATACCCTAACAGACATGTATATATGGCGGGGGCCAAGGGCTAATATGGAATGCAGGCTCCTAGGAGCTCCTGGCTGAAGAAGGAGGAGGGAAAATGGAGCAGCCAGCTCAGTGAGGAAGCTGGGCACATGGCCATGCACTTCCTTCAGGGCAGAGCAGAGGGGACACTCCTGGACTGAGGCTCTCGGAGACCATGTGCAGGACCTTTACTTTTGTTTGTGGCTAGGGGTGTGGGGTAGGTACCTGGATGGAGAAAAACCTGACTTGCTTAATGTCTGTGGATGCAGAAAAATTTTGCCTAATACTGGTTTAAAAGGTGAGGGTGACCTAAACACCTTTTGATTTGTGCAAATCTAAATTATTGCTGGAGAGTACAAGTTGCAGGGCGTGCAATGCTTGGAACTGAACTGGACCCTTTGGGGAAAAAACAAAAGTCATTTTGTTCACTTTACCATTCCTGTGTACCTGGTATCCCAGGTTCCTCTCCATTTTGTGACTCTTGACATTTTATTAACGGCCAAAAGCATATACTATGCGATTATCAGTGTTGGGATAACCATAGCACTGAAAGAGGGAGCCTGTGGGCCTCATTGCACTGGTCACTGTCATCCGTGGACCAACTTTCACTGCAGGAAGGTCACACAGTCCAGCTGCTGTCGCAGGAATCCCATGACTTCCCAAAAACTCCTGACCAAACCGTGTTGACTACAATAAAAGGACAGGTGGGCGCAGTGGCCCATGCCTGTAATCCCAGCTACTTGGGAGGCTGAGGCAGGAGAATCACTTGAACCTGGGAGGTGGAGGTTGCAGTGAACTGAGAGACCATGCCACTGCACCCCAGCCTGGGCAACAGAGTGAGACCCTGTATCAAAAAGGAAAAAAAAAATCCAAAAACCCCCCCAAAAAAATCAAAAGTTTTGGTTCTTTGAAAAGAACAATGAAATTGACAAACCTTTAGCTAGACCAAGCAAAAAAGAAGAATCGAATCACTAAAATCAGGACTGAAAAAGGAGATATTTTCTGTATGCCCTTAGGGTAATTTCCACAGAGTTTAAATTCACTTTTTTTTTTGAGACGGCGTCTCACTCTGTCGCCCAGGCTGGAGCGCAGCGCGCAATCTTGGCTCACTGCAAGCTCCGCCTCCTGGGTTCACGCCATTCTCCTCCCTCAGCCTCCGGAGTAGCTGGGACCACAGGCGCCCACCACTACGCCCAGCTAAATTTTTTTGTGTTTTTTTCAGTAGAGATGGGGTTTCACTGTGTTAGCCAGGTTAGTCTTGATCTCCTGACTTTGTGATCCACCCACCTTGGCCTCCCGAAGTGCTGGGATTACAGGCGTGAGCCACCGCGCCCGGCCCACTTTTTAAAGTACTTTATTTGTTAGTTACGGTGGTTTTGCTGGGAAACTGGTCCACGGACTTTTCGCACCAGTATTCTGGACCTGATGATCTTTCACTCAGGATTCGGCATGCATTTTGGGATGGCCGCTTTGATGAGCACATTTAGAAATCTAACGTTGATTCTGCATTAATAGCTGGCTCTCCTGCAGTGCCCACCATGGGGCATTCTTAAGCTACGCTAAACTCTCTGCTTCATAGGACACCCTGGGTCCTGTTTGTATGAGATACGCTGAGGGACACAGGACAGGAGCCCCAGTGGTGCCAGGCTCTCCTCTGGCACCTGGAGCCTGGCAGCAGAGGCAGAGCATGGCTCGGCTGGGAGACAGCTGCAGCAGGCAGGGGGCACAACTGATGCTGGTGACTTTGACTACTTGGCTTAGCCAATGTCCACCAGGCTTTTCTGTAAAGATAACTTTTTCTGTTTGTAATTAATAAGAAAAACCTGTAGAGGTGACTCAGTGAATTTTCATTAACTTATTTTAGTATCCATTGATGATTCTGCCTAAATCAGTTTTTACTGTGATGTGATCAAATTGCAATATCCTTTTTTTGTTTTTTGAGACAGGGTCTCACTCTGTCACCCAGGCTGGAATGAAGTGGCGTGATCATGGCTCACTGCAGCCTCATCCTCCTGGGCTCAAGCGATTCTCCTGTCTCAGCCTGCTGAGTAGCTGGGACCACAGGCATGCACTACCACACCCAGCTAATTTTAAAATTTTTTGGTAGAGATAGAGTCTTGCTGTGTTGCCCAGGCTGACCTTGAACTCCCAGGCTCAAGTGATGGTCCAGCTTCAGCCTCCCAAAATACGGGGATTACAGGTGTCAGCCCCTGGGCCCAGCCCCATTTCATTTTGAAAGTACTTTTTGTAATGCCTATAGCTCTGCTGCTCCATTAAGCAGGCTAGCAGGCTGTGTGTCTTATACCAAATTGTGGTTTTACTACTGAGAATAAAAACAATTAGAATTAGTTACTGTGGCTGGGCTCGGTGATTCACACCTGTAATCACAGCACTTTGGGAGGCCGAGGTGGGCGGATCACTTGAGGCCAGGAATTGAAGATCAGCCTGGCCAATATAGCAAAACCCCGTCTCTACTGAAAATACAAAAATTAGCCACACGTGGTGGCGCACACATGTAATCCCAGCTACTTGGGAGGCTGAAGCATGAGAATTGCCTGAACCTAGGAGGCAGAGGTTGTAGTGAGCCGAGATGGTGCTACTGCACTCCAGCCTGGGCGACAGAGTGAGACTCCATCTCAAAAAAAAGGAAAAAGAAAAAGGAATTCATTACTGTAATCTGCAGTTAACAAAAAATCTCCTCAAAAAATACTCAGCAGGCCAGACGTGGTACACGCCTGTAAGCACAGCACTTTGGGAGGCTGAGGCAGTTGGATCGCCTGAGGTCAGGAGTTCGAGACCAGCCTGACCAATTTGGTGAAACTCTGTCTCTACTAAAAATACAAAAATTAGCCAGGTGTGGTGGCACGCTTCTGTAGTCCCAGCTACTCGGGGGGCTGAGACAGGAGAATTGTTTGAACCCGGGCAGTGGAGGTTTCAGTGAGTCAACATCGTACCAGTGTACTCCAGCCTGGGTGACAGAGTGAGACTCCATCTCAAAAAAAAAAAAAAAGTGCTTAGCATTTTGCCATATATGAAGGACAAACGTGTCTCAAAGGTTGGGAGACCTCTCACCATAGACGCCTGTTGAGAGGCAGGGGGAGGGAGGAAGGTGCTGGGGCTCTGCCTCCCCTGCGTGGGATGGGTGGGGTAACCTGAGAGGATGCTGGGCAAGTCTTAGGTCAAGTGTCAGAGCATCAGGTGAGTGTAAGGATGTGGTACCTGCATGGCTGAAAGAAAAGTCATATCAGAAGAGTTATAAATAATGAAAATTGAGTAACTTGTTTAAGCAGGAAGTCATTAAACCCTATGATAATAAAATTCTTATATAAATGGGCTACAGTAAATGCATGAGAGAGTTGGACTGTAAAGACTCAAATCCTTTTGAGATAAAAATAAAACTCCATCGAAGGAATATCTGTCTTTGTGGTAGCTTGTTGGGTGAAAGAAAACTGATGTATAAAGATTTCATTTCCTTATTTGGGTCAGCTTGTGTTGGTTGCAAAAAATATCTTGACTTTGCCACTTTCAGTGGTCTCTAATGCTGCTATTTATAAATGAAAGATTCTCTTTAGGGTGAATAAACAGTATGACACTCATTCTTTTCTTTTCTTTTCTTTTTTTTTTTTTTTTTTTTGAGACGGAGTCTCGCTCTGCCGCCCAGGCTGGAGTGCTGTGGCCAGATCTCAGCTCACTGCAAGCTCCGCCTCCCGGGTTCACGCCATTCTCCTGCCTCAGCCTCCCGAGTAGCTGGGACTACAGGCGCCGCCACCTCGCCCGGCTAATTTTTTTGTATTTTTTTTTTAGTAGAGACGGGGGTTTCACCGTGTTAGCCAGGATGGTCTTGATCTCCTGACCTCGTGATCCGCCCGTCTCGGCCTCCCAAAGTGCTGGGATTACAGGCTTGAGCCACCGCACCCGGCCTCTTTTTTTTTTTTTGAGATGGAGTCTCGCTCTGTCGCCCAGGCTGAAGTGCAGTGGCACAATCTTGGCTCACTGCAAGCTCCGCCTCCTGGGTTCCCGCCATTCTCCTGCCTCAGCCTCCCCATTAGCTGGGACCACAGGCGCCTGCCACCACGGCTGGCTAATTTTTTGTATTTTTAGTAGAGACGGGGTTTCACTGTGTTAGCCAGGATGGTCTCGATCTCCTGACCTCGTGATCCGCCTGCCTTGGCCTCCCAAAGTGCTGGGAATAGAGGCGTGAGCCACCGCGCCCGGCCCATTCTTTTCAATTTTAGTTTTCATGTCAAAAGTTTCTCGCTTGTAAACCTCTTCCTGACATACGTAGCTTGTAAACCCACTTTCCTGACATTTTTTATCTCCTTCTTTTATAGGTACTTCCTATTTAACAGACATTGTGTGGTGGGCTGGCACAATCGCAAGTAAGTAGCCTGTGTGGTGAAGTCTGGTCTTCTCCTTTCTTAGAATCCATCACTGGTCTGGGCAGGGCTGCAGCGGCTGGGCTAGGGTGGCTCTGTTCTTTGGAAGAGGGTGTCACATGGCCTCTCCCCGGCCCCTAAGCGTGCCTTTCAGTTCAGATGTCCCTGCCTCCCCAGGGCACTGTCCCTGCTCCCCTTCCTCCCAGGACGAGAGTGCAGAAGGACAACTTAGGAGCTGGCGTAGGCCCTGCTGCCCACGATTAGCCGTGAATTCAGTCCAGGCTGATCTGTCCTGAGCCCGAAGAAATTAAAACAGCTCCTGCTCACTCAGTGTAGTTGGCCTGTCGGCATTTGGTGAAATTCCATGTTAGGCCGCCTTGTTTTTCTCAGCGCAGCTGGTTTACCAGAGAGTTTCATGACTCAAAGATCAGGTCATGTGCTATAATGTAAAGATAAATAATATTATTAGAGTTCAGAACTCTAAAGGTATTATAAAGGACAACTGTCTTTGAAATTCAGAAACACTGTGTTTGGCCAGCAGGCGCGGTGGCTCACGCCTGTAATCCCAGCACTTTGGGAGGCTGAGACAGGTGGATTGTTTGAGCCCAGGATTCGAGACCAGCCTGGGAAACATGGCAAAACCCTGTCTGTACAAAAACAAAAATTAGCTGGGCATAGTGGTATGTGCCTGTTTCACAGCTATTTGGAGGCTGAGGTGGGAGGATTGCTTGAGCCTGGGAGGTGGAGGCTGCAGTGAGCCAAGATCACGCCAGTGCACTCCAGCCTGGGTGACAGAGCAAGACTCTGTCTCAAAAGAAAAAAAAGAAACATCATATACTTTGTCACATTTGTCTTTTAATACGACATTACGTGGCAATACCAATTCTGCTCCTTGAAGAGCTCCTCTAAGCTCTGTCCGGGTGATGTCCCGCTGCAGTCTTGTGCGGCAGTGCTGTGTCCTCTTGCTATGCCAGTGGCCTGTCACCGTGGCCAGCTACCTATGCCGGAGTAGGTCCCAGGCCACTAGAGGGTGCACAGGAAGTTCTGCCTGATTTGTGTGAAAACAAGGATGTGTTAGGTGAGTGGAGATATGCCCAGTGCCACGCCCATTTCAGTCACTGCTGGCTAGGTTCGGCATTTTCCATGGAGAGCTGAACCTACTCACTCGACTGACGGGACCAGTGAAGGTGTGGGGCCTGACCTCTGACCCATGACCCCTTAAATGTGCAGATGACACCCCAGATGTGATTCTTCACAAGTAATGGGAATGAAGTAGCCCTTTCAGAGCAGAGCCTTGCAAAATTCAACTCTGATCAGTGCTAAACGAGAGCTCTATAATTGCAAGCGGTATCCTTGTGATTTTCTTGACAGTGGCTGTTGGCCAGATTGGAAACTTCCTGGCTTACACGGCGGTCCCCACGGTCCTGGTAACTCCCCTGGGCGCCCTTGGAGTGCCGTTCGGGTGAGAGCCAAGATTTTGTTTGGTGTTTAATGTGTAGTGTAGATATAACAACTTTTCATTTTAAATGTTTCTGTTAAAGTAATACGAGCAAAGTTGTAACAGCAGATAGATCTTCAGGCCAGGCAGAGTGACTCACGCCTGTAATCCCAGCATTTTGGGAGGCCAAGGAGGGTGAGTTACTTGAGGTCAGGAGTTTGAGACCAACCTGGCCAACATGGCGAAACCCTGTCTCTGCTAAAAGTACAAAAAATTAGCCGGGCATGGTGGCGACCACCTGTAGTCCCAGCTACTCGGGAGGGTGAGGCACAAGAATTGCTTGAACCTGGGGGGCAGAGGTTGCAGTGAGTTGAGATGGCACTTTAGCACTCAAGCCTGGGAGACAGAGCGAGACTCTGCCTTAAAACAAACGAGAGAAGATAGATCTTCGGTATTCTACTCTGTATTGTTTAATTTTATCCCTTCAAATATAGTTCTGGGTATTATTAACCCTTTTCTTAGACATTTAGTATATTTGAAATTCTTTTTTGTTGTTGTTGTTGTTGTTGTTGTTGTTTTGAGGCGGAGTCTCGCTCTGTCGCCCGGGCTGGAGTGCAGTGGCCGGATCTCAGCTCACTGCAAGCTCCGCCCCCCGGGTTTACTGCCATTCTCCTGCCTCAGCCTCCGGAGTAGCTGGGACTACAGGCGCCGCCACCTCGCCCGGCTAGTTTTTTTTTTGTATATTTAGTAGAGACGGGGTTTCACCGTATTAGCCAGGATGGTCTCGATCTTCTGACCTCGTGATCCGCCCGTCTCGGCCTCCCAAAGTGCTGGGATTACAGGCTTGAGCCACTGCGCCCGGCCACATTTAGTATATTTGAAATTCTAATTCATTCGTGCATATCAGTGAATCTGCTGCTCTCATGCTTCTGGCCGTTGTCCTGGAGGACATCTTAGAGACTAGAGAGTCTTCTGACACCTTGGCACGTTATTCTGAGAACTCATTAAGCAAAATGAGTCACTTGGTGTTTTATTGGGGTGCTTAGCATTCCTTGCTGGATGCCGGCCAGTCCCCACCTCAGCCCAGGTACAGAGGTTGGGATGAATAACACATGGTCCCGGTGGATGTGAAATAGGGTTTATGACTGACGCAGTCAACAGCACATGGAATTTCTTAGGAGAACGGCCCGGGTTTGGTTCTCAGTGACATAAGAGGGAGGGGGACCTGTGGGTTTTTATTGTTAGGGGGTGGGGTGGACTGAGGGTGGTTTGCATGCGTAGGCCGGGCTGGCATGGACTGTAGTTTTTGCCCATGCCCAGTGACCGAGGACTCGGGACTGAGGACTCTAGGAACCCAGGGTGTGTGCAGGCTCTTTTTTAAGATTTTAATTTAATTTTTTTATTATTAAATTTTAAAAATTTTATTTCTCCATTTTAAATCATCCTTTTAATTGACACATGTGAGTAGGCTTCTTATCAGGTTGCTCGAATGTAGGGCAAAGGGGAAAGGGTGGGGAATGGGAACTTGAGGGCTGCAAGCTATCAAACATTGCGACTAGAGTCTCTGTTTACTTACTGCGAAAATGATTTATGAGATACTTATTAAGTAACATATATCCTTGTGTGAACCTGTGTATATTCTGATTTGTCTTTGAAGAAATCATTATAAATAGAAATAGGGTAGAAGAGAAATAAAATCCAAGTTTCTAACTCATGGATACTTTGGTTTTCTGCTGTATTCCGGACAGACGCCCAATTCCTTGCAGAGAAGTGTGTCCATGATGGATGTATTGAAGTTTACACCTTAGAGTCCCTTAGGCATTGAGGTTCTGTGACCTAAATACCATGTTTTTCACATGTGACGCTTGGAGAGTGTGTGGGGGGCACATTTTTCTCGAGAATACATACACTGCTATCGTGTGGCTTGGCGTCACTTTGCGTTTTGGATGGCTCTGAGGCGCTGGGAGGCAAGAGTGTTCTCACTTTGGGAATCACTCCTCAGCTTCTGCGACCCGTTCCCCTGAAAGATAATCAGGCAGATAAACAACCTGACCTGGTGATCTTGGCACATGGCACATTGAATGCACATATACTAAAATGCTTTGCTCAGTTAATTTCCTTAGAGCTGTTCTCATGCACGTTGATGATTAAGTCACTTTGCCAGAAATGTTCGCTGCTCCACGTCTGTAGGAGGCGTTATTCCCATGTCAGATGGGATTCTGGATAAAAAGCCTGTCTTCAACTCGGAATCCCAGGAAGACCTTTTCTTTTAAACAGAATAAAACTAAAATTAATTTGGAAAAAAAATCTAAGATGATTATCAAAGTGTGCATATATGTATGTATATATGTTTTGTTTTGTTTTTTGTTTTTTTTTTTTGAGACATGAGTCTCACTCTGTCACCCAGGCTGGAGTGCAGTGGTGCGATCTCGGCTCACTGCCAATTCTGCCTCCCGGGTTTACACCATTCTCCTGCCTCAGCCTCTTGAGTAGCTGGGACTACAGGCTCCCTCCACCACGCCTGGCTAATTTTTTGTATTTTTAGTAGAGACGGGGTTTCACCGTGTTAGCCAGGATGGTCTTGATCTCCTGACCTCGTGATCTGCCCGCCGTCCTCCCAGAGTGCTGGGATTACAGGCCTGAGCCACTGCGCCCGGCCGATATGTATGTATATATATATGTATATTTTAAAAGCAGTTCTGTTCTTGATAATGGGATGGGGTTGCTGGAATTACATAGAAACAGAAATGAAAAGAATGTGGCACTGGAAAAATAAGTCTGTGTAGCAGTGAATAGAATAGAGAGCTCCCAAATAGGTTCACTTATTTCTGTAATAGTGTAATGTATGATAAAGTAATCGTCTGCACATGCTGTGTCTAAAAAGAGCTTTAAAAAGCTTTTGGGAAATATTTTCAAATTACAGAAAGGACACAGGATTAAGAATAACCAAAGCGGCCGGGCGCGGTGGCTCAAGCCTGTAATCCCAGCACTTTGGGAGGCCGAGACGGGCGGATCACGAGGTCAGGAGATCGAGACCATCCTGGCTAACACAGTGAAACCCCGTCTCTACTAAAAAAAAATACAAAAATCTAGCCGGGCGTGGTGGCGGGCGCCTGTAGTCCCAGCTACTCGGGAGGCTGAGGCAGGAGAATGGCGTAAACCCGGGAGGCGGAGCTTGCAGTGAGCTGAGATCTGGCCACTGCACTCCAGCCTGGGCGACAGAGCGAGACTCCGTCTCAAAAAAAAAAAAAAAAAAAAAAAAAAAAAAAAAAAAAAAAAAGAATAACCAAAGCAGCCAGGCGCAGTGGCTCGCGCCTGTAATCCCAACTCTTTGGGAGGCCGAGGCGGGCGGATCACGAGGTCAGGAGATCGAGACCATCCTGGCGAACACGGTGAAACCCCGTCTCTACTGAAAATACAAAAAAAAATTAGCTGGGCGTCGTGGTGGGCGCCTGTAGTCCCAGCTTCTAGGGAGGCTGAGGCAGAAGAATGGCGTTAACCCGGGAGGCGGCGGAGCTTGCAGTGAGCGGAGACCACTGCACTCCAGCCTGGGCGACAGAGCGAGATTCCGTCTCAAAAAAAAAAAAAAAGAATAACCAAAGCAATGCCCATCTCCCCTTACCAGACACACCTGCTGCTAAACATCTGACCCACTTGCCTCATCATATGCTTTCTCTGTATCTGGGTGTCTCAGTCTCAGCACTGTTGATGCCTGAAGCCAGGTAACTCTTTGTTGAGGGAGGCGTTCGGTGCATTGTACGGTGTTTAGCAGCATCCTGGCCTTCACCTCCCAGATGCCAGTAGCACTCAACCTCCCCAGATGTCTCCAGACATTGGCCGATGACCCCAGGGGGCAAACCACCCCTGGTCGAGAACCGCTGTTCTATATGAATGTGATGTGATTGTTTTTTCCTGTTTTTTTTTTTAAATCCATTTTTAGCATAAGTTATGATTCTTTACCCCTAAACACATCAATTAGTATTTTCTGAGACTAGAGATATTCAGATACTCTCCTAATAACCACAGTACAATGATCAATTTCGACAAATTCAACTTTGTTATGATACATGCATCAAATCAGCCTCCATATTCCAGTTTTGACAATTGACCTGTTATGCCGTTATTTTATCTCATTATATTTTATACCATTATTTTTCTTCTAGTGCAAGATCTAGGCCATGCACGGTGTGATTCACGCCTGTAATCCCAGCACTTTGGGAGGCCAAGGCAGGTGGATTACTTGAACCCAGGGAGACCAGCCTGGCCAACATGGCAAAACCCTGTCTCTACTAAAAATACAAAAATTAGCCAGGTGTGGTGACACACACCTGTAATCCCAGCTACTTGGGTGGCTGAGGCACCAGAATTGCTTGAAGCTGAGAGGCGGAGGTTGCAGTGAGTTGAGATCGAACCACTGCTCCAGCCTGGGTGACAAGGCAAAACTCTGTCCCTTCCCCCCCAAAAAAAGATAAAAAATAAAGCTCATTGAAAAAAAAAAACTATGAACCAATTCTCTTATGAATATAGATGGAGCAATTTTGAACAAAATACTAACCAATTGGATCCAACAATATATAAAAAGGATTATACAAGTGGGATTTATCCCAGGAAGGCAAAGTAGATTTAACTTTGAAAATAAATTGGTGAAATATATCACAGCAACAGAATAATCACCATGTGACTATCTCAAAAGACACACACAGATTATGTAGTAAAATTCAACACTCTTTTATGATGAAAACTCTCAGTATGCTAGGAATAGAAAATGACTCCCTAAACTGACAAAGGGCCTCTGTGAAAGTACCCCAGCTAACATCATACTTAATGGTATGAGAGTTGATGTTTTCCCCTTAAGATCAGGAAGAAAACAAGCTGTCTACTTTCACCTCATCTATTCATCATTGTACTAGATGTTATAGCCAAAGCAATTAGGCCAGCAAACGAATTAAAAGGCATTCATATTGGAAAGAAAAGGAAGAAGTTAATTGCCTTTATTGGCAGAAGACCTGGGTTTTTTTTGTTGTTTGTTTGTTTGTTTGTTTTTTGAGTCAGAGTCTTGCTGTGTTGCCAGGCTGGAGTTCAGTTGCGTGATCTCAGCTCACTGCAACCTCCATCTCGCGACTTCAAGTGATTCTCCTTCCTCAGCCTCCCAAGTAGCTGAGACGACAGGTGAGCACCACCATGCCCAGCTAATCTTTGTATTTTTAGTAGAGACGGGATTTCACCATGTTAGCCAGGATGGTCTCGATTTCCTGACCTCGTGATATGTCTGCCTCGGCCTCCCAAAGTGCTGGGATTACAGGTGTGAGCCACCACACCCAGCCTTTTTTTCTTTTTTTTTTTTTTTAGATGGAATCTCAATCTGTCGCCTAGGCTGGAGTGCAGTGGTGTGCTGTCAGCTCACTGCAACCTCTGCCTCCTGGGTTCAAGTGATTCTCCTGCCTCAGCCTCCCAAGGAGCTTGGATTACAGGTGCCTGCCACCACACCCAGCTAATTTATGTATTTTTAGTAGAGATGGGGTTTTGCCATGTTGGCCAGGCTAGTCTTGAACTCCTGACTTCAGGTGACCCACCCACCTCAGCCTCCCAAAATGCTGGGATTACAGGCATGAGCCACCATGCCCAGCAGAGGACCTGATCTTGTATAGAGCGTCCTAAAGAATCGACTAAGAAATTATTAGAACTAATAAGTTTAGCAAGGTTGATGGACACAAGATCAATATATAAAAATTACATCTGAGGCCGGGCGCAGTGGCTCATTCCTGTAATCCCAGCACTTTGGGAGGCTGAGACGGGCAGATCACTTGAGGTCAGGAGTTTGAGACCAGCCTGGCCAACATGGTGAAACCCCGTCTCAACCAAAATACAAAAAATATTAACCAGGCGTGGTGGCACATGCCTGTAGTCCCAGCTACTCGGGAGGCTGAGGCAGGAGAATTGCTTCAACCAGGGAGGTGTGGAGGTTTCAGTGACCCGAGATTGTGCCACTGCACTCCAGCCTGGGCGACACAGCGAGACTCTGTCTCCAAAAAAAAAAAAAAAAATTACATCTGCCAGGCGCGGTGGATCACGCCTATAACCCCCGCACTTTGGGAGGCTGAGGTGGGTGGATCACCTGAGGTGAGGAATTTGAGATTGGCCTGACCAACATGGTGAAACTCCACCTCTTGTAAAAATGCAAAATTAGCCAGGCATGGTGGCACATGCCTGTAATCCCAGCCACTTGGGAGGCTGAGGCAGGAGAATTGCTTGAACCCAGGAGGCAGGGGTACAGTGAGCTGAGATCAGGCCATTGCACTCCAGCCTGGGCAACAAGAGCGAAACTCCATCTCAAAGAAAAAAAAAAAATTACATCTACGTACAGTAGCAGTAAGCAAACCAAAAATGAAATTAAGAAAGCAATTTAATATACAGTAGCACCAAAATGAATGAAATACTTAAATATAAATTTAACTGGCCGGGCACGGTGGCTCATGCCTGTAATCCCAGCACTTTGGGAGGCCCAGGTGGGCGGATCACAAGATCAGGAGATCGATACCATCCTGGCTAACACGGTGAAACCCCATCTCTACTAAAAATACAAAAAATTACTCAGGCATGGTAGTGGTAACCTGTAGTCCCAGCTACTTGGGAGGCTGAGGCAGGAGAATGGCGTGAACCTGGGAGGCGGAGCTGGCAGTAAGCCGAGATTGTGCCACTGCACTCCAGCCTGGACGACAGAGCGAGACTCTGTCTCAAAAAATAAAAGAATAGATTTAACGAAGGAAGTACAAAACTCATACTCCAAAATCTATAAAAACCCTCTTAAAAGAAATTAAAGAAGACTTAAGTAAATTCTCCATATTTATAGATCAGAATTAATATTGTTCAGATGGCAGTACTCCCATATTCATCTGCAAATTCAATATAATTTATGTCAAACTCCTAGCTGAATTCTTAACAGAAAATGACACACTGATCATAAAATTTATAGGATTTGGAAGGGACTCAAAATGAGAAAACAATCTTGAAATATAACAACAGTTGGAGAACTCACACTTCCCAATTTCACAACACTGTATGAAACTACAGTAATCAAAACAGTGTGGTCACCTGGGCAACATAGTGAAACCCCCATCTCTGTAAAAAATTAGGCATGACAGCACATACCTGTGGTCCCAGCTACTCAGGAGGCTGAGGCAGGAGAATGGCATAAACCCGGGAGGCGGAGCTTGCAGTGAGCTGAGATCCGGCCACTGCACTCCAGCCTGGGTGACAGAGTGAGACTCTGTCTCAATAAATGAATGGATGATGAAAATGGCACTGTCCTCTGGTCTTCCACAATGGAATAAGAGATGATTTGGTCTTATGGCTCATACTTTCCACTTTGGTGCATGGGAGCCCTTTCCCACCTTGTCATAGTCCACCCAGTTCCAGGCCCACTTTTTGCCCTGTGAGCCCCCTGCGTTTCTGGCTTCTACTTTTCTCGGCAGCTACTCAATGGAGCTTCTCTATTTAACATCTAGTCATGTATTCGTATGTCTTTTGTTGTTTATTTCAGTGATGACACTTCTTTCCCCAACGACACTGTTGGGAGCTTCTTAAGAACAGGCTGTCTAGGGACAAGGATGTGAAGCGGTACAGGGGAAAAGCAGGCCGTTGAGGACCTGCAGGTGTGTCACCACCATGCTTGTATCTCTTGTTAGCTTTGTGGCCTTAGGTTCAATGCTGACCCTTTCTGAGGCTCAAGTTTCCTTATTTTTTTTTTTTTTTTTTTTTTTTTTTTGAGACGGAGTCTCGCTCTGTCGCCCGGGCTGGAGTGCAGTGGCCGGATCTCAGCTCACTGCAAGCTCCGCTTCCCGGGTTCCTGCCATTCTCCTGCCTCAGCCTCCCGTAGCTGGGACTACAGGCGCCCGCCACCTCGCCCGGCTAGTTTTTTGTATTTTTTAGTAGAGACGAGGTTTCACAGTGTTAGCCAGGATGGTCTCGATCTCCTGACCTCGTGATCCGCCCGTCTCGGCCTCCCAAAGTGCTGGGATTACAGGCTTGAGCCACCGCGCCCGGCCAAGTTTCCTTATTTTTAAAATAATGTTAAAGGAAGTAATCTGGTCCATACCTGAGCCTGGTATGCCCTCCTGGACGTTCCTGTTTTCTGACCGTCTTCAGCACAGACATGAGTGAAGTGAGAATGAACAGTCTTGTGACTTACTGAGGGCAAGTATGTTCCAATTCAGATCGTATACTGATAACTATACAGGGAAATAAGAGAAGAAACATATTAGCAGCCTGAAGATTATAGATGTTTTTGAAGAATACATTAGTAATGTGACCACTTTTTAAAAGTTTTCAGTGTTAGAGGAAATAACCACCCCTACTACTTCTACTATACTGCAATTACTGTTAGCATTTTTATTTTTTCTTTTGTTTGTGCATTTTTCACTTCTTTTGTGTTTTTATCATGCATTACTTATAATTATTTTGACAGTTTTTGTACCCTACTTTTCCACGTAGCATAGATACTAGTATTTTTGATTGGTTCCTTTTATAAGTAAGGAAGCATTGCTTTTATTTTTGGTCAATCATAAAACTTTTTATACTCTGATATATTTTATATGTGCTGACATAGTAATATAGTGGTGTAAGTTGTGTGTATCATTAACTACGTAGTGGTTACACGTGGAATGGGTGTGAAAATCCTGGCCAGGCATGGTGGCTCACAGCTATGATTCCAGCAGTTTGGGAGGCCAAGGCAAGAGGATTGTTCGAGCCCAGGAGTTTGAGACTTGCCTGGGCAATGTAGTGAGACCCAGTCTCTACACAAAAGTTTTAAAAAATTAGCTGGGTGTGGTGGCATGCACCTGTAGTCCCAGCTACTCCAGTGGCTGAGGCAGGAGGATCACTTGAGCCCAGGAGTTTAAGCTTGTGGTGAGCTATGATTGCACACTGCACTCTAGCCTGGGCAACAGAGTGAGAGGTGGTCTCTTAAAGGGAAAAAAAGAAGAAAAAGAAAATGGTTTTTCTAGATAAAATATCTGCTGTTAGAAGAAAGGTCAGGTAATTTGGTTTAACCTTGAATGATTTCTCTTTTTTCAATAAAGGTCCATTTTAGCTTCCTATCTCCTGAAGGAAAAGCTCAACATCTTGGGCAAGTTGGGGTGCCTGCTAAGCTGTGCAGGCTCTGTTGTGCTCATTATCCACTCCCCAAAGTCTGAGAGTGTGACGACTCAGGCTGAACTGGAGGAGAAGCTGACCAACCCAGGTAATTCCTTTCTAGCAGCACTGCCAAGAAAGTTTGCACTAGGAGTCCCAACGTCTTCAAATTGGACACTTCCTGGCAGGGCAGAGGAACCATGTGTCCACTCTGATCTGTTACTGTAGATCTGCATTCTCTGGGCACGTGCGTCAGTGGGCTGCGCTCGCAGGCTGGCCCTCTGCCCTCACCCTCCTTCCTGATCCTCACGCGCTGGGGGGAGCCTCCATGGCCTGGCATTCCTTCGGGTTCTCTTCTGTGACCTTGTGCATGGGCGCCTTCCCTTCCCACAGTGGCTCCCCTTGGGCCACCCTCCCAAGTCTGACTGCCACCCGCCCCTCCCCACATGCCTTTCCTGTTGTGCCCGCTCTGTCTCTACCTCAGCACTTCGCTCCCTCCAGCATGAAGCTCTGTGAGGACAAAGACCTGGCATCTCTTAAACGTTTAGATTCCTCATATAGCCCTGTGTATATATATATATATATATATATGTTTTTTTGTTTGTTTTTTTTTTTTGAGACAGAGTCTCGCTCTGTCGCCCAGGCTGGAGTCCAGTGGCCGGATCTCAGCTCAGTGCAAGCTCTGCCTCCTGGGTTTACGCCATTCTCCTGCCTCAGCCTCCCGAGTAGCTGGGACTACAGGCACCCGCCACCATACCCAGCTAATTTTTTTTGTATTTTTAGTAGACACAGGGTTTCATCATGTTAGCCAGGATGGTCTTGATCTCCTGACCTCGTGATCTGCCCATCTCGGCCTCCCAAAGTGCTGGGATGACAGGCGTGAGCCACTGTGCCCGTTCTCTTTTCTTTTTTTTTTTTGAATGCATTGAAAACTACTCTCTGCATGATTACAACAGACTTAAAGTAGAGATTTCACTGTAAGTAGACTACCCTGTGTTGCTTACCAACAAGTTTAGGCAGGTGCCAGCACAAAACTGCCTCCACATCAGTTTGCTGGTTTTCTTGTCCAGCAAGTGTGGATGTCCACACCCTATTTTGCATGTTCACACCCTGGTTTGCTTGCCACACTCGCTAGTTTTCTTGTCCACACTCGCTGGTTTGCATGTCCACACTCGCTGGTTTGCATGTCCACACCCTGGTTTGCATGTTCACACCCTGGTTTGCATGTCCACACTCACTGGTTTTCTTGTTCACACTCTCTGGTTTGCATGTCTACACCTTGGTTTGCATGTTCACACCCTGGTTTGCATGTCCACACTCACTGGTTTTCTTGTCCACACTTGCTGGTTTTCTTGTCCACAATTGCTGGTTTGCATAGCCAGCAGTTCCCAGCCCTCTCGGGTCCATTTGTGATCTTGGAATGGGTTTCATGGAAAACACAACCTCCTTATACACACAATTTCAAACCGTCAATTTAATGCCTCACTGTAATATAAAGGAGAAATACCAGGACGATACTTTAAAGCAAAACATCCATTTCAATACGTAAATGCTCAGGTCCCCCTACAAGAGAAGACCTGTTGAAGCTGGCCGGCCCCACACCTTGTGAGGAGTGGTTGAGAATCTGGTAGCTGCAGATATAGACTGACGGGGGTGTCGTGTTATTGACTTGGACACTTGAGGTCTTACCATCAACAAAATGGTCCTCAGATGGAGCATAACTCTTAATCAAGCTTTGATCAAAGAAAGAACAATCCACCCTCAATTTACATGGAAGTGGCATTTCTGAAAAATTCAGCATATATTAAATCCATGCAAAAATTACTTTGTTTCATACATAAAATTAGTTTCCAGGCTCTGATTATTATAAGTATGTTTTTCAGTTACAAGTCCAAGGAGACATGCAGAAGTTGTGAGGAGAACGGGATGATTTTGATGGGAGTGGGGGTTGCCGTCTGCACATGCCTCTGCCCACTGGGTGCAGCCCCCAATCATTGAAAAACCCACAAACGCCCCCACAGCTTATAGTCCTCCCTCCTGTCCCCACCTTACCCCGCCCCCTGGATTTCCAGGTGCTTTCTTGAAACCTTGGAGCATCTCCATTGACTTGCATTGTTAAGAGAATGGTTCTAGGCTGGGCGCGGTGGCTCACGCCTGTAATCCCAGCACTTTGGGAGGCCGAGGACGGCGGACCACGTAAGGTCAGGAGTTCGAGACCAGCCTGGCCAACATGGTGAAACTCTGTCTCTACTGAAAATATGATAGCCAGGCGTGGCGGCAGGTGCCTGTGATCCCAGCTATTCCGGAGGCTGAGGCAGGAGAATCGCTGGAACCTGGGAGGCAGATGTTGCCGTGAGCAGAGACACGCTATTTCACTCCAGCCTGGACAACAAAGAGCAAAACTCCGTCTCAGACAAAACAAACAACAAAAAAATGGAGCATGGTTCTGATAGAGAACCACGTAAACATTTAGGAGCTGTAAATGGTTTTTTTTTTTTTTTTTTGAGACGGACTCTCGCTCTGTCGCCCAGGCTGGAGTGCAGTGGTGCGATCTCGGCTCACTGCAACTCTGCCGGGTTCAAGCGATTCTCCTGCCTCAGTGTCCTGAGTAGCTGGGATTACTGGCGCCCGCCACCATGCCCGGCTAATTTTTCATATTTTTAGTAGAGAACAGGGTTTCACCGTGTTACCCAGGATAGTCTCAATCTCCTGACCTCCTGATCTGCCTGCCTCGGCCTCCCAAAGTGCTGGGATTACAGGTGTGAGCCACCGCGCCTGGCTATAAATGTTTTAACAGTGAAAGTGATGGGAATAATGTTGTGGAATGAAATCAGTGGATCTGGTAAATTCAAGCCGGAGCCCACATGCCCCCCAGGGCTGTGCCGCAGTAGAGGCGGGTGGCGGGTGGGGGCACGGGTGCTGCCCCAGTCTACCTCCTGGGTTGCGGCTGCTAGGCGGTAGCTGCCAGGTGACCATGTGCCGTCTGTGTTCCAGTGTTTGTGGGCTACCTGTGCATCGTGCTGCTCATGCTGCTGCTGCTCATCTTCTGGATCGCGCCGGCCCACGGGCCCACCAACATCATGGTCTACATCAGCATCTGCTCCTTGCTGGGCAGTTTCACCGTGCCTTCCACCAAGGGCATCGGGCTGGCGGCCCAAGACATCTTGCATAACAACCCGTCCAGCCAGAGAGCCCTCTGCCTGTGCCTGGTGCTCCTGGCCGTGCTCGGCTGCAGCATCATCGTCCAGTTCAGGTACATCAACAAGGCGCTGGAGTGCTTCGACTCCTCCGTATTCGGGGCCATCTACTACGTCGTGTTTACCACGCTGGTCCTGCTGGCCTCGGCCATCCTCTTCCGGGAGTGGAGCAACGTGGGCCTGGTGGACTTCTTGGGGATGGCCTGTGGATTCACGACCGTCTCGGTCGGGATTGTCCTTATACAGGTGTTCAAAGAGTTCAATTTCAACCTTGGGGAGATGAACAAATCTAATATGAAAACAGACTAGATTGCAACAGGGGCTTGGATGCTTCGAGGAACAGGCGTTGGAGGTGGTTTCTGGCCCTGATTGGATGTGAAGTAGAAGAGGTCCTCGATCATGGTGTTAGAGTTGACTGGATAGTAACAGGTGGTCTGGTGGACAGCGGGGAGCATGGCTCAGCACCAGAGCAGAGGCCCAGCCAGCCCTCTGCAGCCCAAAGGTGCCCAGCGGTTGCCTGGCACCATCTCTCTCTGATGAGACGAATCTCATTTTCATTTCCATTAACCTGGAAGCTTTCATGAATATTCTCTTCTTTTAAAACATTTTAACATTATTTAAACAGAAAAAGATGGGCTCTTTCTGGTTAGTTGTTATAGGATAGCAGAGATATTTTTACTTAGACTACTTTGGAAATGAGAGATTGTTGTCTTGAACTCTGGCACTGTACAGTGAATGTGTCTGTAGTTGTATTGGTTTGCATTAAGCATGTATAACATTCAAGTATGTCATCTAAATAAGAGGCATATACATTGAATTGTTTTTAATCCTCTGACCAGTTGAGTCTTTGACCCCCACCCCCACCCAAGACATTTTAATAGTAAATAGAGAGAGAGAGAAGAGTTAACATGATGGAGTGTTCCACTGGCAGGATGACTTTTCAACAGCTCAAATCAATTTCAGTGCCTTTATCACTTGAATTATTAACTTGATTTAACTATTACTGTGTATATGTTCTTAGATTAGAATAATGTAACTTCCTTGAGTATGCTCTAATATTTCAATATTCAAGTTATAAATGTATAAGGCAGTTAGAAATAATACAGTCACGTGTCACCTAATGACAGGGAAACATTCTGAGAAACGCATTGTAAGGTGACTTTATTGTGTGAACATCATGGAGTGCACTTACACAAACCTAGATGGGCCACCTGTTACCCACCCAGGCCAATGGCACAGCCTGTTGCTCCTGGGCTACACACCTGTACAGCATGTGACTGCACTGAATACTGCAGGCAATTGTAACACAGTGGTGAGTATTTGTGTTTCCAAACATACGAAGGGTACAGTAAAACTGGTATTATAATCCTATGGGACCACCGACGTGTAAGTGGTGTGTCTTTGACAGAAACATGGCTATGTGGTGCATGACTGTATATTCATTGGAAGATAGTTAAGACTAAAGACGCATTAGAGCAAATGGACCCACTTAACATGTGATTATTGTCCAATTAAAGACAGTTGATTTAAGTAGCATGAGGTATTATTTGTATTCAATCTATGTACCTGGGATCCAGTATCAAATAGATCCACATTCTTTATCAGCAAGCATTTATGGCCATTCAGAAGAAATAAATTAGGTAACTTGATAATAAGGCTAAGTGGGAGAAAACCTGTTCAACAGCTCATAAATCAAGTACCCTGTCACACAGGAACAGGTTAAAGGACACAATTGAGGTTAGGCTAGTTTCTACAGACTGCAACACACAGTTTTCAAAAGAATTTCTAACAAAAAGCCAATGGATGTAGCCGTCTCCTTGTTGTTTGCAATGGTAGAACGTCCTGGAGTTCCTTATCTAACCTTTCATTTTATGTCTTAATTGCAAAAGAGCCATTAATTATGCCAGTATCTGAATCAAAGAGGTCATTCTCTGTAATGTTCCCATCCATGTGTTCCAAATGGGAGCAAAGCATGAAGTGATGCAAATATTTCACCACGGTATCACGTACTTCATGGCCAGTGTTTTATCTCAGTAGGGGACTATGCCAAGTTGAAAGATGGGGTTGGGTCAAGTGGATTAGGTGAAGTAGAACATAAAATTTAATAATACCCAATTAAAGTTCCTCAGTAAGGAGAAAATGTGTTTTGTAGGCAAAAAGAACATTTCTGAAGTCTCAAGGAATAGCTCCTAAAGTGTTGAGTGAAGAGGCTAAATAAAGTGAGACTAGTTTAATATATAGAGAAAAATCCTTTATGAATTAAAAACGTGCGTGATGACCATGGGTTGTCAGTGATTTGTGAACTGAGAGCAGCAACAAAATTATTTTTAAAAATTGTAAATCCTCTCTTAATGGATGGTTAGCAAATGCTCAAAGTCCATTAGCAGGTTTTGTTTTTTATCATCAGTACTTTTAGGAACTTTCTGAAAATGTAATGTAGCAGTATCGATATACTTTTAGGCTTAAAAAATAGTTTCCTAGGTAAGGAGTGTGAGATATTCAAAGAATACATGTGGCTAACAAGTTCACGTGTCACATGAAAATTATCACGTTTGTGTCGCTACAGCTTTCATGTGAAATTTAGTTTAAATGCAGCTGTTGATGTACCTTAGTATAATTTTAATCCACAGTTACACCATTGATACTGAGAGGTGATAGCCGATGATCTGCTCCATAACTTTCTTTTTTTTTTTTTTTTTGAGACGGAGTCTCGCTCTGTTGCCCAGGCTGGAGTGCAGTGGCTGGATCTCAGCTCACTGCAAGCTCCGCCTCATGGGTTCACGCCATTCTCCTGCCTCAGCCTCCCGAGTAGCTGGGACTACAGGCGCCCGCCACCTCGCCCGGCTAGTTTTTTGTATTTTTTAGTAGAGACGGGGTTTCACCGTGTTAGCCAGGATGGTCTCGATCTTCTGACCTTGTGATCCGCCCGTCTCGGCCTCCCAAAGTGCTGGGATTACAGGCTTGAGCCACCGCGCCCGGCCTGCTCTATAACTTTCTTAGAGTGAAACAAAATCTCAAAGTATTAATAGCTCTTTTCCCCTTGAAGGTGACTGGTCCTGGGACAGTTAGAATCTTTCAGGTTTACCTCTGTTCAGCAGATACTTCAGTAGGATACACAGCTTTTCTTCCAGTGAAACAAAGTTCATATCATCCATTGTTTTTCAAGCAGGTGACACTAGCCTCAAAGTAAATGACATGACCAGTGGTTGAACAGTCTAATTTTCAAATTTAATATAGAGCATATAACTTCTGATTTAATAGTATTTATTTTAAAAATGTATGTTTTCATCATTCATTTGGAAATGAAAAAGAAAAAAAAAGCCTCAAAGCGAGAACTTTGGGGGAGGGCCTAGAACATGGATCGGTCTCTTAGTGGTCTTTCCAAAAGCAAATGTACTTGAAATATTTTCATTTTACTATTCTTTGGGAAAAAAAAGATGCTTACTGTATACTTGTTTTCAGGCATCCTCTAAAATCAAAGGTTTTGATCACAATATGCAGATTTCCTCTTGATAGATACTTAAGTAGACCATTTCTCGCCTCTTCTTGGGCAATGCCTTGTTTTCTTCTCTGAATATTTGCATTTGAAGAGATTGCTTCCTGTTCTGCTCATTGATCAAAGGTAGGGCCATTTAAGGATTCTAACCCTAACCCAGCACCACAGAGCCCCCCGAGCATCTTCCCGGCTGGCAGGAGGATGCCTCTCTCTGGAGAAGGGGCTGCGGAGGGCAGTCCTTCCCCTGCCACGTGGAGCAAGGCCCTGCCCATGCTGGGGACTCTGGGGAGGAACCCAGTGTTCTGGTGGCCTTGCTCAGCCCTCATTGCAGTGTTTCCTATTAGAATGTTAGTGGAATCTACTTTGCAGCTCTTTGTTCAGCAATAAGGAAAACTCTTTCAATTCCTGCTCTTTAAGCCAATTTGCTCCACCCAGTTGTCTTTCCAGAAGTTCATCCCAGCAGGAATATGTTGGTGTTTGCTCTTCTTTGGGCTTCACATCTGTTTTCTGATAGAAATGAGCACCGTTCACTTGTGCAGTCGTCTTGCGTTCCTTCTTCCTAGACGACTCAGCTCTTTGCAAATGTTGTGCTCAACTTCCAGGGGCCAGTTCTAGACTTTGGAGATGCAGTGTCTCCCAGGTGTGCACGGACACCTGGTCCGTGGAAACAGGTGTGATGGGCACAGGCTGCTGCCTTCTGTCTGGTCGGGAGATTTTCCTCTTTTTCAGCTGCTCCGCTAACCCAGAAGGGGGAGAGAGTGTTCCCGTGGTTCCCAGAGCCCCTCCCGGCGCACCGCTCTGAGGCCTGCTGGATCCTGACTTAGGCTTCCTGCCACCAAGCAGGAAACTAGAAAGAGAACATTTCAGTGTCAGGTCTGTTCCCGACGGCATGGATTAGCTTCTGTGCTCTGAAGTTGTCCTTTTCATGGTGTCGGACACCAAGGAGGTTGTTCGCCCACCAGGCAGGATTGGATGGAGTCTTGGTGTTTTGCCTACTCAGGGACCAAAAACGTGTCATTGACTCCTTAACAGTGACCTTCCTCCCAAGGATATATCCGTGTTCATTTTTCATCAGTTTTACTCATATTCATAGGTAGATTCTGTTAATGTGAGTTGGAAAGAAAAGACCAATTTGCACACCAGTCACACACAAGACAGTTTTTCATATAAAATACCTCAATTTTTTGTATTCCTCATTTCCACCTCACAGTTGTACTGGTGATGAATTTTAAGGGTCTGTCCTTTAGCTTATAGGTGATGTTTCACATCTGGCCAGATTCTTATACCTCCATTGTATACTTGAAAAGGTTCAGAATTACAGGAACAGCGATGAGAATTTGGCCCACTATCACTACTCATTTGTTTTCATACACATTCCTCACATGCAAGAAAATAATTATATTTTAAGAAAATGTAACTTTGTTACATTAAAATATGTTGTCTAGTAAAAAGTTGATATTCAGTAGAACAAGGATCATGTAAATAAACATCTATTTCACATGTACCCAAAGCGTTTAAAAAGCAGAGTCCAGGGCCCAGAGCATGAGCCAGGGAGGAGGATGTGTTTCTTCTTTTCTGTATTTTTCCCTAAATTGTGCAAACATAGGTGAGTCTCTTAACCTTTCTGTGCCTCAGTTTTTCTACCTCTAAAGGGGTGGGATGGTTCTCCAAATTGTTTCTAAAACACCGGCACTTTCAGCAGCGTTCTGGTGGCCTGAGCTGAGAGCACCGTGTTCAGAAGTGCCTGGGAGTGGCACAGTGGAATCCGCTTTCACGGACCATGGAGTCCGCTCAGGACCGTGCTGTAGAACACACAGCCTCACGTGCTGAGAAAGCAAAGGAAGCGCTGGGTGTAAAGTTTGCATGATTCCATGAAGCTTTAGTTTTCCTTTTTTTGTTTTAAAAGAAAGGGTTTTATATGTTCTATTGTAAAATATGGAAATTAAACAGGGACTTAAGAAAGCCGCACAGAAAGATCACCTTCCGATGGTGTGATGGGCTCCTGACATTTGGCCGCGGTCTGTATTCTGAAAAAGATTTAATGGCCTGTGAAACACATGGATTCTGTTACACTGGATTTGGAATAAATGATGCTGAACTTCCTGCTTCCAAGCAGCTCAACCCTGATGCTGAACTGACACCAGGCGAATGTCAGGGCTCCCAAACCACTAGTGCCAAAGGGTCATGTTGAAAAGTTCAGAATATTTATTTGTCAGAATATAATAATTGCCCCCCACCTTAGTATTTTTGCACTTTACAAAAATTTAGATATTGTTTTTCAGTGGCTTGAGTGTTTTGCCTTTTCAAAGGATAACTGATTTTCTTGAAAAATGGAATATAATCATGAAAGAGAGGAAGATGATTTTAAAAAAAGTCAAATGTTGATTGGTTGTGTAAAAGTTTTGTCATATAAATGTATGGGGAGCTTCCAGTTAGCATACATAGACACATGTGTCCATGGCTAAGACCTGCTTATATTTTGCTTTATAGATGTAGTCATAGCATGTTGTTAATTGCCTCATGTAAATAAAAAGGCTATTAAGTTTTCCAGTAATATTTATTAATCTGTATGTGTTTTAAAATAAAATAGCTTATTTCTAGCTGAACATTTGTTGATTTTTTTTTTCCCTTTACTTGAAATTCTCATGTAGTCTCAGGTTCCAGGTCATCCCAGTTCCTCACATTTTTCCTATCCTCTTTTTAGAAATGAGTAGCCTAGGGTGGATGCAGTGGCTCATGACTGTAATCCCAGCACTTTGAGGGACTGAGGTGGGTGGATCACTTGAGGCCAGGAGTTTGAGACCAACCTGCTCAACATGGTAAAACCCCATCTCTACTAAAAAATACAAAAATTAGCCAGGCATGGTGGTACACGCCTGTAGTGCCAGCTACTCAGTAGGCTGAAGCAGAAGGATCACTTGAACTTGGGAGGTAGAGGTTGCAGTGAGCCAAGATCACAGCACTGCACTCCAGCCTGGACAACAGAGTGAGACTCCATCTCAAAAAGAAAAAACCAGAAATGACTAGCCTCTAGATCTCTGTAACAATGTAGAAAATGTCTACCTGTGGCCAGGTGCGGTGGCTCACGTCTGTAATCCCAGCACTTTGGGAGGCCGAGGCGGGCGGATCACCTGAGGTCGGGAGTTCGAGAGTAGCCTGACCAACATGGAGAAACCTCGTCTCAGCTAAAAATACAAAATTAGCCGGGGGTGGTGGTACATGCCTGTAATCCCAGTTACTCGGAAGGCTGAGGCAGGAGAGAGGCGGAGGTTGCAGTGAGCCGAGATCGCACCACTGCACTCCAGCCTGGGCAACAAGAGCAAAACGCCATCTCCAAAAAACAAAAACAAAAACAAAACAGGCCAAGTGTGGTGGCCCACGCCTGTAATCCCCGCACTTTGGGCGGCTGAGGCGGGCAGATCACAAGGTCGGGAGTCTGAGACCAGCCTGGCCAACACGGTGAAACCCCGTCTCTACTAAAAATACAAAACTTAGCTTGGTGTGGTGGTGTGTGCCTATAATCCCAGCTACTCTGGAGGCTGAAGCAGGAGAATCACTTAAACCCGGGAGGTGGAGGTTGCAGAGAGCCGAGATCGCACCACTGCACTCTAGCCTGGACGACAGGAGCGAAACTCCGTCTTGGAAAAAAAAAAGAAAACGTCTACCCCCCTACCTTTGGGAGCAAATCCATGATGTGTGCAGAAATTCCCTATCCTGCGACTATCTGTTGATCCAATGAAGTGATAGTATTGAATAAACCAGCTCTATTTTAATATGTTAATAACTTTGACATGTTTTTGAGTTGTATAACATTATTTTACATTTTTAGCCCATAGAAAACGAGACAATCATAACACATTTTCATACTTCAAGCATCATTAGAAATCTTGTTGCTAGTCTTTAGTGTCCTACAATTTTCTTTGTTGATTTTTTTTTTTTTTTTTTTTTTTTTTTTTTTTTTTAAGAGACAGGGCCTCACTCCCTCAGTCATAGCTCACTGCAGCCTCGAACTCCTGGGCTCAAGTGACCCTCCAGCGTCAGCCTCCCTAGTAGCTAGGACTGCAGGCCTGTGCCTGCACACCTGGGTAATTTTTTAATTTGTTTGTAGAGACAGGATCTAGTTATGTTGCTCACGCTGGTGTCCTATAAGTTATTTTATCAAATGAGAAAAAATGAGTAAGATTTTTTTCTTAGTCTCTATCCCAAAAGATTTAATTATTCACATTTTCATCAAAGTGTACTTATAAAGAAATCCAAGAGAATAAACGTTTTATGAAATCACCAAACGCATCTATGGATAATTCTTTCCAGATAGATTTTTGGGGCTGTGAAGTGTATTAATGCCAAATTCTGCCATCATTGAACAAAAGCTTGGGTTGGTTGGTTACTACTATAGAGTAGCTTGTGCTAGCTGCTAGCCAAGCCTTCCCTGCCAGGCACTTGTCTTACAATTTCTGTGTTGCTTCGTTACGTCCGTCCCATCCATCTGATGACCCTTCGTTTTGACATTGTCAGCATGTTTGTTGTAGTATTTGTCACACTTACTTGTTCACCATTAGGTTGAACCTCACATGATAGTTTTAAAAAGGTTCTTAGGCAGGGCAGGGTGGCTCACGCCTATAATCCCAGTACTTTAGGAGGCTGAGGTGGGTGGATCACAAGGTCAGGAGTTCAAGATCAGCCTGGCCAACATGGTGACACCCCGTCTCTACTAAAAATACAAAAATTAGCTGAGCGTGGTGGCGGGCGCCTGTGGTTCCAGCTATGCAGGAGGCTGAGGCAGAAGAATCGCTTGAACCCGGGAGGTGGAGCTTGCAGTGAGCCGAGATTGTGTCACTGCACTTCAGCCTGGGTGACAGGGCGAGACTCTGTCTCAAAAAAAAAAAATAAAAATAAAAAGATTTTTAGTTGGAGAGGTGAGGCACAGACAAGAAACAGATATAAAAGATCTAGGTACCTTGGCGGCCAGGCACGGTGGCTCAGGCCTGTAATCCCAGCACTTTGGATCACCTGAGGTCGGGGGTTCAAGACCAGCCTGGCCAACATGGAGAAACCCCGTCTCTATTAAAAATAAATAATTAGCTGGGCGTGGTGGCGCATGCCTGTAATCCCAGCTATTCCGGAGGTTGAGGCAGGAGAATCGCTTGAACGCGGGAGGCGGAGGTTGCAGTGAGCCGAGATCGTGACATTGCACTCCAGCCTGGGCAAAAAGAGCAAAACTCCATCTAAAAAAAAAAAAAAAAGATCTAGGAACGTCTCTGTTACCAGTTCAAAGAGGACAGGATTCATTCCAGCCGAGGACATGAGAAAGAGTTAGCAGTGGAACTAATGGTGGCGAGCAGGAGAGTGGTGGTGCGGACAGTGTAACAAACACAGTGAGTCTGTAAAAGTCACTGAGAGAATGGAGCAGAGGGTGGAGAGACGGTCAGCCCAGGTTGCTCATCTGTAAGACCGAATCTGTTTTATTTTTGACAAAGACTTTTGGGGGATCGCAGCATCTTCTCCTTCCCTTAATCTGGCATACTTACTGTGTTAGTTTTTTCTTACGGCTCCTCACAAGTTACATACCTTGTAGCTTTAAACAGCACACACGTATCATCTTACGGTTCTGGAGGTTAGAAGTTCCACCCAGGCTTTACTGGGCTAAATCAAGGTGCAGACAGGATTGCGTCCGCCTGGAGGCTCCTGGGGAGAGCCTCATCTCTGCCCTTTCGGTTTCCACAGGCCGCCTTTGTATCATGCCTCGTGGCTCCTTCCTCATCTTTGAAGCCAGCAGTGTCACCTCTCTTTTACCGCTCGTCCATCACCATAGCTTACTCTCTGACTCTGACCCTCCTGTCACCCTCTTGGAAGGACCTTCATGACTGCTTTGGACCCACATGGACAATCCAGGGTCAGCTCCCTCTCAAGATCCTCAGTCGCATCTGCAGAGCCCCTTTGGCCGTGTCAGGCGGCATAGTCACAGGTTTCAACGGTGAGGACGTGGATATCTTTGGGCATTCTGCTGACCACATCCACTTACCATTTTACCAAGTGAGGCAGTTCATAAAAGCCAACTCCTGGCTTTTAATCACTGTCCTACTGTTCTACCTCAATTCACCTTGAGTTATTCCTGTATTTTTTCAGAAAGTTTCTCCCTGCTTACCCCCAACAAATGTTTTGGAAAATGCCCTACTACATTTGTAGGTCATTGATGGCCGTGAATAAACTAAATAAGAGTAACTGAAAAGTTTTTATGTGATACAAATGCTTTAAAATGACAGGGAGTAACTGAAAAGTTTTTATGTGATACAAATGCTTTAAAATGACAGGGAGTAACTGAAAAGTTTTTATGTGATACAAATGCTTTAAAATGACAGGGAGTAACTGAAAAGTTTTTATGTGATACAAATGCTTTAAAATGACAGGGAGTAACTGAAAAGTTTTTATGTGATACAAATGCTTTAAAATGACAGGGAGTAACTGAAAAGTTTTTATGTGATACAAATGCTTTAAAATGACAGGGAGTAACTGAAAAGTTTTTATGTAATACAAATGCTTTAAAATGGCAGGGAAAGCCACTATTCATTTTGGAAGGACAAAGGGCAATTTTAGTGATAGGGGTTGAGGTAAAGAAAAAATGATCATCTGCTGTGCTGTTCTGATGCTTCTGTTGTAACAAAACCAAAACATGTAAGAGTAATTGGGGAAAAATGTATATATAAGAAAACTATGGCCGGGCGCGGTGGCTCAAGCCTGTAATCCCAGCACTTTGGGAGGCCGAGATGGGCGGATCACGAGGTCAGGAGATCGAGACCATCCCGGCGAACACCGTGAAACCCCGTCTCTACTAAAAATACAAAAAACTAGCTGGGCGAGGTGGCGGGCGCCTGTAGTCCCAGCTACTCGGGAGGCTGAGGCAGGAGAATGGCGTGAACCCACGAGTCAGAGCTTGCAGTGAGCTGAGATCCGGCCACTGCACTCCAGTCCCGCGACAGAGCGAGACTCCGCCTCAAAAAAAAAAAAAAAAAAAAAAAAAAAAAAAAAACAAGATTTCAACAGCTTTATTGGGGTATAATTGACATATAATAAACTGCACATATATAAAATGTATGATTTGGTAGGTTTTGACAAGTGTCTTTTGATAAAAACAGCCAGAAACAAAACACTAAACATCCCCATCACACCAAAGTTTCTTTTTGACCCACTGTAATCCCTTCACCCTCCTTGCCTCCTCTCCTCCTAGGGACCCATTCATCTGCTTTCTGTCACTATACATTAGTTTCCGTTTAGTAGGCTTTTATATAAATGTCATTGTTGAGTACACACTGCTTTTTTGGTCTGCTTGTTTCACTTACATAATTATTTTGAGACTTAGCTATGTTAAGGCATGTATCAGCAGTTCATTCCCTGTCCTTTTTTTATTTTTTATTTTTTGAGGCTTTTTTTTTTTTTTTTTTTTTGAGACGGAGTCTTGCTCTGTCCCCAGGCTGGAGTGCAGTGGTGCCATCTCTGCTCACTGCAAGCTCCACCTCCCGGGTTCACACCATTCTCCTGCCTCAGCCTCCCTAGTAGCTGGGACCACAGGCGCCCACCACCACGCCCGGCTAATTTTTTGTTTTTTTAGTAGAGACAGAGTTTCACCGTGTTAGCCAGGATGGTCTCAATCTCCTGACCTCGTGATCTGCCCGTGAGGCTTTTTTTCGAGTTTTTCTCTTGTCACCCAGGCTGGAGTGCAATGGTGCGATCTCAGCTCACTGCAAGCTCCGCCTCCCGGGTTCACACCATTCTCCTATCTCAGCCTCCCAAGTAGCTGGGACTACAGGTGCCCGGCACCATGCCTGGCTAATTTTTGTATTTTTAGTAGAGATGGGGTTTCACTGTGTTAGCCAGGATGGTCTCGATCTCCTGACCACGTGATCTGCCCGCCTCGACCTCCCAAACTGCTGGGATTATAGGCGTGAGCCACCGTGCCCGGCCTACAAGTATTTTTATGGATACGTATCTGTTGAGTGAATACTTGGAACTGCCAGGTCATATGGTCGGTGTATGTTTAACTTTTTAGGAAACTGTCAACCAATTTTCCAAGGAAATGGTACCATTTTACAATTCTACCAGCAGTGTATGAGAAGGAGTTAAGAGTTTTAAAACTTTAGTATCTCATGGCGACTGCTTGAACACTCAGAGTATACAAGATGTACAACATCATGGGCTGGAGAAGTGATGTGGGCATGTCAGAAGCCTGCAGCATATTAGCAAGGTATATATGTACTTATAAAGACAATGCACTGTACAGTGTGGGAGGAGGTGTCCGGAGGGAGGTCCAGATAATGACAGAAAGCTGATTAGATGAGGCGGAGCTCCAGCTGGCAGAAAGGAGCGACAAGCAAATTCATTCGTTAGGTTAAATTAACATATGGACAACTAAGCATTCCTGAAACCACTACTTCATTACTCATCTGCCTCCTAGAGCAGCAGTCCCCAACCCTTTTGGCACCAAGGACTGGTTTCATAGCAGAGAATTTTTCCACAGACATGGTGGGGGGTGGAGAGGATGTTTTCGGGATGAAAGTGTCCTCAGATCATCAGGCACTATTCAGATTCTCATAAGGAGTGCGCAACCTAGATCCCTCCCATACACAGTTCCCAATAGGGGTCGCGCTCCTGTGAGAATCTGATGCTGCCACTGACCTGATGGGAGGAGGAGCCCTGGTGGCAGTGTGAACACTGGGGAGAGACTGTAAACACAGATGAAGCTTCACTTGCTTGCCTGCCTTTCACTTCCTGTTGTGGCCCAGTTCCTAACAGGCCACCGCCCCATACTGGTCTGCCGCCCAGGGGGTTGGGGACCTCTGTCCTAGAGGTGTTTGTTGACATCTGTATCAGTTAGTTATTGCTACATTCCAGTCTACCCCAAAATAAGTGAATAAGACAATAATAATTTATTCTTCCTCATGTGTTTATGGGATAATGGAGCACTTTTGCTGATTTGCCCCACCTTGGCTCGGTGGTTGGTCTCAATGCTGGTCAGCCAGCATTTAGCCAGGCGGCTTTGCTCCTTGCTTTGCCCCATGTGGTCCCCTCCTCCAGCAGGCTAGTCCAGGCATCATAATTTTGGCTGGAACTGCTACATTTTCTTGGGCAAAGCCAGTCCCAAGGTCAGTGCAGATTCAGGAAATAGATTGGAGCTGCAAAGTCTCTGCAAAATGTGCGGGAAATTGGAGTCATTTTTCATCAATCTACCACATTGCCTGAGACCAACTTGTCAACCATCTCTCAATATTCAGTGTAATTCCTTATCTGACAGTGTCATCTAGCCAAAACATGGCTGAGACCAAAGAAAGTAACAGATCCTCTGAGCCAGTTCTAAGATGCAAGCAATAGGTCCTCTGAGCCAGTTTTTTTTTTTTTTTTTTTTTTTTTTTTTTTTTTGAGACAGAGTCTGGCTCTGTCGCCCGGGGCTGGAGTGCAGTGGCCGGATCTCAGCTCACTGCAAGCTCCGCCTCCCGTCTGAGCCAGTTTTGAGGTGATTGCTAGGCTCACGGCAGATTAAAAGCTTTACAATTAGAAGCTGCATAGTGACCTAGACCAAAACCAGAGCGGTCAGGGGCTGGGTATACAGCCTAGAACACAACAGTCCAATAGCATTAGAGCCTGAAAAGGACAAATGATATCTGGGGTTTTGTTTCAATAAGCGCATAATTCATTTTACAAAGACCCTCACCTGAAAAGATTTGAATTTCTTTCTTTTTTTTTTTTTGAGACAAAGTCTGGCTCTGTCGCCCAGGCGGGAGTGCAGTGGCGTGATCTCGGCTCACTGCAACCTCTGCCTCCCGGGTTCACACCATTCTCCTGCCTCGGCCTCTCGAGTAGCTGGGACTGCAGGCGCCTGCCACCAGGCCCGGCTAATTTTTTGTATTTTTAGTAGAAACGGGGTTTCACCGTGTTCACCAGGATGGTCTCGATCTCCTGACCTCGTGATCCACCCTCCTCAGCCTCCCAAAGTGCTGGGATTACAGGCGTGCGCCACCGCGCCTGGTTTTTTTGTTTTTTTTTGAGACAGAGTTTCGCTCTTGTTGCCCAGGCTGGAGTGTAATGGTGGGATCTCAGCTCACCACAACCTCCGCCTCCCAGGTTCAATCAATTCTCCTGCCTCAGTCTCCCAAGTAGCTGGGATTATAGGCATGTGCCACCACTCCTGGCTAGTTTTTTATTTTTAGTAGAGATGGGGTTTCTCCATGTTGGTCAGGCTGATCTTGAACTCCCAACCTCAGGTGATCTGCCTGCCTCGGCCTCTCAAAGTGCTGAGATTAGAGGCGTGAGCCACTGCGCCTGGCTCGAATTTCATATAATGGTGCTATTGTGCCTAGTCACAACCTGGAACAACATTCCTAAGGGACGTCTACACCTGCAACCAAGGAATCATTGATTTACTAGGAGGCCTCACTCTAGCTGGCTACTCTTTGCTTCTTACCAATGAGGTCTGTCTTTGACTACTTCTGAAAACACGTTGGTGGGTCCCACGGAATTTCTCCTTTCAAGGAGGAGCCAAGGCAAGATAGCCTAACAGTTGGTTTCCTATGCGTCTCATGAGAAATAAATCCCCACTTTGGGAGGCTGAGGCGGTGGATCACGAGGTCAAGAGATCGAGACCATCCTGACCAACCATGGTGAAACCCCGTGTCTACTAAAAATACGAAAATTGGACGGGGGTGGTGGCTCACGCCTGTAATCCCAGCACTTTGGGAGGCCGGGTTGGGTGGTTCACGAGGTCAGGAGTTTGAAACCAGCCTGACCAACATGGTGAAACCCTGTCTCCATTAAAGATACAAAAATTAGCTGGGCGTGTTGGCGCGCGCCTGTAGTCCCAGCTGCTAGGGAGGCTGAGGCTGGAGAATCGCTTGCACCGGGGAGGCGGAGGTTGCAGTGAGCCAAGATCGTGCCACTGCACTCCAGTCTGGTGACAGAACGAGACTCCATCTCAAAATCAATCAATCAATCAGTCAATTAATCTGCTCTCAGTGTCTCGAGGCGGGCTTTCACCAAACCTCAACCTCGCATCTATTCCGGGATCCGGTCAGTAAGGAAGCGCCCAGAGGCGGTCGAAGTACCGCTGCTATTTCGGCCCCGCCCCGTCCCGCCCCCAGCTTTGGATCCACCCTTTCCCCACCTCTTGCCCTCTTTAGAGCACCGTCCCCCTATGGCATCGCCCGGGGACACCAATTAGATGCAGCTTCACACTGTGACTGTGCCTGGGAACTCTCATTTTATTTTATGTATTTATTTTTGAGAGGGAGTCTCGCTCTGTCGCCCAGGCTGGAGTGCAGTGGCGTGATCTCGGCTCACTGCAACCTCCGCCTCCCGGGTTCAAGCGATTCTCCTGCCTCAGCCCCAGGCGTAGCTGGGATTACAGGCGCGCACCAACGCCCAGCTAATTTTTGTATTTTTAATGGAGACAGGGTTTCACCATGTTGGTCAGGCTAGTTTCAAACTCCTGACCTCGTGAACCACCCAACTCGGCCTCCCAAAGTGCTGGGATTACAGGCGTGAGCCACGGCGCCCGGCCCAGAATCCTCGTTTTAAATAAGCGCCACGCCGGACTTTGATTTTGAACTCCTGATCGGCCAACGCCACCTAGCAGAATACTTTACTGCTTACTACCCTTTCACCCTCGTCCCTCGCCAGGTCCCGCCTCGCCGCCGTCCCCGCCCCTGCACGCTACGCGCCCCGCCCTCCGCGCTCAGCGGACCGGGGCCTTGTAAAGGAAGCGGAACGCGGCGGGAGAGAGCACCGGGGGCGGGGTGTCTGTCTTGTGGCACTGCGCGTGCGCGCGCGGTCTCTTGCGTCATTTAGCCGCGCCTATGTTTTCCGGCGCCGGCCCTGGGTCCCGGCAGCGGTGGTGACGGCGGGGCCGGAGGTTGTCCTTGGCAGATTTTCCTCGGCTCTTCTACATGGAGGAGGCGGTGCGCACGGCTTCAGCCCCGAATGCTCGCACCTCCCCCTGGACGGCGACGAAGGCGGTGGCCGTGCGAGCGCAGGACTGGGCGGCCTGTGTGGGGGTGTGAGCCGCGGTGCCCCGGGCAGCGCCGCCGAAGGGAAGCCGCGCGGCCGGCCTGCCGACTAGGGTGAGGTCGCCACTCCTTCCTTTCAGGCGGGCGCCGAGGGGCTGACTTGCGGGCGAACCCGCCCGTCTTGTGTGTCGGAGAAGGGTTCTCCGGGCAGCTTTCCTTTCCGGGTGTTCCGAGTTGGAAGCGGTTTTCCTGGTGATCCTCAGTGAGGAAACCCACCGTGAATCGGCTTGCCGTTCAGTCGCACGGAAGCCTGGCTCGTTGGCCATGTCGGGGACGCATGTTCATTAAGTTCATTAAAACAGTTTCGTTTGTCTTGGTGAGTTTTAGAAGGTGGCTTCAGCTGCTGCGGGGATCATAACTGACGGTTAAGCCTAAGAAGTCCGCTGTAACGTTTTGAGCCTGGCTGTTTTAATTTCCTTTTGTAAAATCACGGAATTCTATTTCCCTCTCTATACAGTTGCGCAAAAGTGTGTGTTTAGTTTTGTGTTTGTGTCTCCTTAGTTTCTTTTCTAGGTTGTCAGTTCATTTAGTACAGGACTGCATGTTAAGTTCTGTTTCTGGAAATCCTGTGTATAGCCATGTGCCCGGTTCATACTTTTTTTAATAAGAGGAAGTACTCAGAGTCGAGCGTGTCCATTCAGTAAGCTGCCTGTCGAAGCAGTAGTTATGCTCGGTTGAGGAGGTTTTATGTTGGTTGGTTAACAAAATGAGTATGAAGGCTAGTAACCAAATTTTAAAACGTACTCAGTAACTTTAGTCTTTTGCCTGCTTCTGTGTTTTCTTCTTTCTAGGCTGGAGCTACTCGGCCAGGGTTTGAGACTTTAAATGAGAATAAAGGGTGGTATTTACGAGGAAATGAGAGTGAATAAGTCATCTCTAACCTCTCCGAGCCTTTTTTTCATAAGAGAGACCATATTAAACTTACATGTAAGTTAAAATTGTAATTTACAACTAATATTGTTACCTAGTTAGGGTTGGAGATTTAGGTTCTGTAATATTTATAAGTACAGTACTGCTTTAAAAAATTGTTATACCAAGTGAGAGGTTGGAAAAAATTAAATCTAGCTTCTGTATTTAATTTTTTTGAGCCACTGTGTTTCTCTGTCTCCAGGCTAGAGGGTGCGATTTGGGCTCTACGCCTCCCGGGCTCAAGCGGTCCTCCCACCTCAGCCTCCCCAGTAGCTAGGACCACAGACGTGCGGCACCTTGCCTGGCTAATTTTTGTATTTTTTTTAGAGCCAGGGTTTCACCATGTTTCACACCGGCTAGTCTCCAAATCCTGAACTCATGTGATCCAACCACCTTGGCCTCCAAAGTGTGGGGATTACAGGTGTGAGCCACCGTGCCGGGCCTCCGCTAACTTAGATAGCAGTAGAAACCAAGTAGTAAAGATTTCGTAAAAAACTAAGAGCTCTAAAGTTGTTTTTTTTTTTGTTTGTTTGTTTTTTGTTGTTTTTTGAGATGGAGTCTTGCTCTGTCACCCAGGCTGGACTGCAGTGGCACAATCTCTACCCACTGCAACCTCTGCCTCCCGGGTTCTAGCGATTCTCTTGCCTCAGCCTCCCCAGTAGCTGGGATTACAGGTGCCCGCCACCACGCCCGGCTAGTTTTTGCGTTTTTAGTAGAGATGGGTTTTACCATGTTGGCCAGGTTGGTCTCGAACTCCTGACCTCAGGTTATCCGCCCGCCTCGGCCTCCCAAAGTGCTGGGATTACAGGCGTGAGCCACTGCGCCCGACCTAAGAGCTCTAAGGTTTTAATGTAATGTGGGCAGTCGGGTTTAGAAGTAAAGTCCCTTTCTATGTGGTCCTCTGCATGTGACTCTTTACCTCTGGGAGGTTTCCTTTCTTAGCTGTAAACTGTTACCTTCATCTCATTGTGTAGAATAGAAATGACTAGAAATGATGCATGGAATAGTGGCTAGGGAGGTGCTCAGTAAGTGGTAACTGTTGTTAGGGAAAGATAGTAAGAATTCCACGTGTTTTCAGAATATTTCTAATAGGTAAATATGGTTTACTCATATTTAAAACACATGACTTTGAATATTACATTTTTTTCATGGAAGGTGTAAGCTTCATTTAAACTCTGATTTATTTGATTGCTATACATTGTGATATTGAACAAAAAGATAAGATTTCTGTAGAGAATAAAAGATGGGGTGGGGGGTGGGAGAGGAAATGGGAGATTTAGGTCACAGGATACAAAGTAGCAGATATTCAGGGTGTACAACTTGAGAATTACAGGTAATGAGATTGTAGTAGAGATTTTCCTTCAATGAGTAGATTTGAGCTGTTCTTGTGGTAAAAAAGTAACTACATGAGATGATGGATTGTTGATTTGCTCTACTAGGGTGACTGTGTTACTATCTGTATGTTCCCCATAACATAAATCTCAAATATGCACAATTTCAATTTACACAGATTTATCTGTATCATAGAATTAAATACACCCCTCAGACTAGAGCATGCTTAGTCTTAAACATTGCTGCATATCTATTTGTTTTGTGTAAATAAACTTGAAAGAAGAATTACCGAAATAGTTTTATAATGGCTCCAGATGAAAATAAATTATGATCTGGCCACATAAATGGGTTGCAGATCTTTTCCTTGCCTTTTGGGTTTGTGTATGGCCCATAGGGCCCCACGTGATCTGACAGTCAACCTTTGTTTTTTTTGAGATGGAGTTTCACTCTTGTTGCCCAGGCTGGAGTGCAGCTGCGCAATCATGGCTCACTGCAACCTCCACCCTCCAGTTTCTAGCGATTCTCCTACCTCAGCCTCCCAAGGAGCTGGGGTTACAGGCGCCTACCACCATGCCTGGCTAATTTTTGTATTTTTAGTAGAGACGGGGTTTCACCATGTTGGCCAGGCTGGTCTCGAACTCCTGACCTTATGATCCACCCGCCTCGACCTCCCAAAGTGCTGGGATTACAGGCGTGAGCCACCGCACCTGGCCGACACTCACTTTTTTACTCACTTTTTTATCTTCCCCTCACTCAGGGTCAGCCACAGTGGCCTTTGTTTTCTTAGGAAACTGCACACCCGCTCCTACCTCAGAGCCCCTGCACTTGCTTCTCTCTCCTTTGTTCTTTTCAAAAAACTCTTTGAAGCTTCTACTCAAGTGTCACCTGCTCAGCAAGTCCTCTGAACTACGGTAATTAAAACAGAATCCCCCACCTCAACACCCCAGTGCCCTTAACATGTTTTATTTTTCACCATAACATTTGCCACTTTCCAGAATAATGTCTTTATTTTGTTTATTATTTCGCCCTACCTCCAGCAGGAGAGAACCCCATGTGGGCTGTTATACCCCTGCTCTTAGAATATTGTACGTGCTCAGTAAATGTTGGTTGAGTAAATGATATAAGCAAAGTGCATGTTCACTGGGAGCCACAGTGAAGGCAATACGAGTTAACTACCAAAGTAACCATAACAGAGGGGTAGTTAGTGCAAACAAAATACGGAGGAGGAAAGGTAGGAGCAGGTTAGAATAGCAGCAGAGTGCTGACGTGGGTGGAACACCGGATGTGTGAAATATGGTATGGGAAATAAGATCTAGGCCAGGCATGGTACTCACACCTGTAATCCCAACACTTTGGGAGGCCCGAGTCAGGCGGATGACCCGAGGTCAGGAGTTCAACACCAGCCTGACCGACGTAGCGACACCCCATCTCTACTAAAAATACAAAAATTAGCCAGACGTGGTGGCAGGCACCTGTCATCCTAGGTACTCAGGAGGCTGATGCAGGAGAATCACTTTAACCTGGGAGGCGGAGGTTGCAGTGAGCTGAGATCACGTCACTGCACTCCAGCCTGGGAAATAGAGCGAGACTCTGCCTCCAAAAAATACAAAAATACAAAAAATTAGCCTGGCATGGTGGCGGGCCTCTGTAGTTCCGGCTACTCAGGAGTCTGAGGCAGGAGAATGGTGTGAACCCGGGAGGCGGAGCTTGCAGTGAGCAGAGATCGCACCACTGCACTCCAGCCTGGGCGCCAGAGTGAGACGCTGTCTCAAAAAAAAAAAAAAAAAAAAAGATCTAAAAGTTAGGTTTGGAACAAATGGTGCAGGGTTTTTGTTACTAGGTTACCCAATTTGGTCTTTTTGCTACAAACAGGGGTAGTGATTCTAAATCCTTCAGCAGGAGGCTGAGAGTGGCAGAGATGAGGAGGCCTGGATCTTATAGTTCTGCTTCTGCTACCTCAGCTGTGTGTCGAGTTCCTTAACATCTCTTGACCTGGTTCCTCATTGTGGGCTTTTACCACATATCTTCTTAATTAAGCCTTTGTTAATGTGAAATGTCAAAAAGTGCTGTGAAAGGTTTCATGCTGTCCATGTACTTCAGTTGGTGTAATCTTTTCAAATTTTTCTTTTTTTTTTGAGACGACTCTCCTGTCGCCCAAGCTGGAGTGCAGTGATGCAGTCTTGGCTCACTGCAACCTCCACCTCCTGGGTTCAAGCAATTCTCCTGCCTCAGCCTCACCAGTAGCTGGGATTACAGGCACCTGCCCTCATGGCAAATTCCAAAAAATAATTTCTGTGTTTTTGTACAGTTTCACCATGTTGGCCAGGTGTGTTTTGTAGAGACGGGATTTCACTGTGTTGGCCAGGAGGGTCTCGAACTCCTGACCTCAGGTGATCCTCCTTCCTCAGCCTCCCAAGGTGCTGGGATTACAGGTGTGAGCCACCACGCCCGGCCCAGTTGGTGTAATTTTTAAAGTTTGCTAACTTTGGTGATCGTGTTCACTACTGATAATCATTTTGCAAAGTAAGTCCTAGTTTAGGTTTTCCTCATTAGAATACTTGTCCATTTTTGCCTGTTCCTTAAATTATGTGTTTTCCACATTATTTAAGAAGGTGGACCAGTTTTACAATTTTCTTTTATTTGAGATGTATTTATTCCACTTTTGACATGCTTTATGTTTAATGAAAGTTCACATTACAAATATTAGTAAAATCAGTTGTGAAAATTGAATTTGTTGGCCAGGTAAGGTAGCTCACTCCTGTAATCCCAGCACTTTGGGAGGCCGAGGTGGGCGGATCACGAAGTCAGGAGTTCGAGACCAGCGTGGCCAACATAGTGAAACCTCGTCTCTACTAAAAATACAATAAACTAGCCAGGCGTGGCAGTACACATCTGTAATCCCAGCTCTTCAGGAAGCTGAGGCAGGAGAATTGCTTGAACCTGGGAGGCAGAGGTTGCAGTGAGCCGAGATGGCGCCATCACACTCCAGCCAGGGCGACATTGCAAGACTGCAACTCAAAAAAAGAAAAAAATGAGTTTGTTAAAAGAACAAGCCGGGCACGGTGGCTCACGCCTGTAATCCCAGCACTTTGGGAGGCGAGGTGGGCGGATCACGAGGACAGGAGATCGAGACCATCCTGACTAACACAGTGAAACCCCGTCTCTACTACAAATATAAAAAATTAGCTGGGCGTCGTGGCGGGTGCCTGTAGTCCCAGCTACTCGGGAGGCTGAGGCAAGAGAATGGCGTGAACCCGGGAGGCGGAGCTTGCAGTGAGCTGAGATCGCGCCACTGCACTCCAGCCTGGGCAACAGAGTGAGACTCCGTCTCGGAAAAAAAAAAAGAAGTAAGAACAAGCAGAACAAAAAAACGAGCTAGGTGGAGTGGTATGCACCTGTGGTCCTGTCGATTTGAGAGGCTAGGTGGGAGATCACTGCAACCCAGGCATTTGAGACAGCAGTGAGCAGTGATCGCGCCTCTGCACTCTAGCCTGGGAAACAGACCAAGGCACTGTCTCAAAACAAAACAAAAAAAACCCTTCCCCTCCCACACACAAAGCGAATAAGCAGAAAATCGTAAGAGTCTTTAAAAGTGGGTAAAACTTCAATAGGTTATTTTTGGAATGTTTAATTCTCTTAGTCGTGGATTCCTTGAGGACAGGCCCTTTGATCAACTTCAATGCCTGGCAGATAATAGCTCCTCAGTGTTTGTTGAGCAGTGGTCACAGTTAGGATTACTCCCGAGTCCCTCTAAGTCAGTTGGGCAGGTTAACCAGATGGAGCTTGTCATCTGTGGTTTGGGAACCTAGTTGAAGTGAAATTTAGAAAGTTTTATTGTTTATCTGTCTTTAATACTGGCCCTGCCTCATGACTGATTCTTTTTTTTTTTTTGAGACGGAGTCTCGCTCTGTTGCCCAGGCTGGAGTGCTGTGGCCGGATCTCAGCTCACTGCAAGCTCTGCCTCCCAGGTTTATGCCATTCTCCTGCCTCAGCCTCTCAAGTAGCTGGGATTATAGGCGCCCGCCACCTCGCCCGGCTAGTTTTTTGTATTTTTTAGTAGAGACGGGGTTTCACCGTGTTAGCCAGGATGGTCTTGATCTCCTGACCTCGTGATCCGCCCGTCTCGGCCTCCCAAAGTGCTGGGATTACAGGCTTGAGCCGCCGCGCCCGGCCGGCTGATTCTTTTTTTTTTTTTTTTTTTTTTTTGAGACGGAGTCTCGCTCTGTTGCCCGGGCTGGAGTGCAGTGGCCGGTTCTCAGCTCACTGCAAGCTCCGCCTCCCGGGTTTATGCCATTCTCCTGCCTCAGCCTCCGAGTAGCTGGGACTACAGGCGCCCACCACCTCGCCCGGCTAGTTTTTTGTGTTTTTTTAGTAGAGACGGGGTTTCACCGTGTTAGCCAGGATGGTCTCGATCTCCTGACCTCGTGATCCGCCCGTCTCGGCCTCCCAAAGTGCTGGGATTACAGGCTTGAGCCGCCGCGCCCGGCCGGCTGATTCTTAAGAATAAAAAATATCTCTGTTGCAGGCTCTCCCGGCTGTGATCAACCTTCAGTTACAGAGAGAGGGAGCAGAGTGGGACCAGGTCTGAGAAGCAACTCATTCGTTTCAGGACATTCCCTCTGATGTCCTGTTTTCAAACGGTAAATGAGATCACTTATTTTCTTGGTGGCAGAAGGCTGCTTTATAATTTGAAGGCTTGCGAATTTTTTGTTGCTTGTCATCCCCCACCCGTCCACACAAAAACACTGGTACAGTTCCATGAGTGAACAAACGAAACAACCAAATAACCTTATTTGGTGATATGCCTTATTCTAGAAAGGCTTGTAAATCAGATTTGCTATCGTAAATGATAGCAAATGATTGTTTTTAAGGAACTTAAAGAGTTTACCTTGAAGATAAAGCAGTAATTGAGAATTAAATTGAAAAGGCTAAGTAAATAGTGGAAAGAAGAGAAAAGGCCTGTGGGCTGGAGTGAATTGCGAAGTCTTTGTGGCACAGTTTCAGGTGTCCCCTGGCCTTCGGTGGAGAGCAGGCTTTGGGTTGCAGGCGGAGGAGGGGAGGGCCTGTCTGAGGGTGTCAGGTTCCTGTGTTAGGAAATGAAGTGGGCAGGAGAGGGGTGCCTGGCCAAGGGGACTCTCGAAAGCCACGTGCACATGGTGCACCCAACTGGTCAGAAAAGGCCTCCTCTCTGCTTTTTGTGTTTGAAATTTCCCGTAACACATAGGTTAAAATAAAAGGGAAAGGGGAAAATAGGTTTTAAATAGCATCATGAAACTTTACATAAAATAAATGTGGAGAAAATCTCGTCTGATAGCCTTAGTAAGGTTAGGAATGATTTCCAGTGACCCTAGGATTCAGTGAATAAAATTCCATTGTATGTATGTTTTAATCACCTCTTGACTTTGTCAGTGGGAGAGGGATTCCCATCCAGAATGCTGACACTGCGCAGATGAGATGGACGCAAGCTTCTTGGTCTTTCGCTCAGGATAGAAAGCAGAACCAGGGGCTGCGGGAGGCAGGCTTTGTGGTAAGGAGAGTGCCTGTGGTTCCTGTAGAAAGACTTTAATACTTGCTTTAGTAATTCCTTGGGCTGGCAGGGCAATGGGGCCTACTTCTCAGACGTAAGCAGGAGCTGTACCTGTGCCTGGTCACTGTGATGAGAATTGTTTGGCATCATGGGGAGGGAAACTTGCCCTGAGGCCATGAAAAGCTCCCGGTTGTTAGCGATGTCAAGGCAACATGTAATATTGGGTCTTAATTTTAGACCTTACACCACATGCATGTAACTTGCATTTAGTGAAAGTTAAGTGTTAGTAAACATTAGTAAATTAAGTAGTTGCCAATTAGTTATTTGAAAGCTTCATAGCATAAGTAAGATCTGGGCAGGATGCAGAGGCTGACGACACCTGTAAGCTTCCAGTTTGGGAAGCTGAGGCAGGTCGCTTGAGCTCGGGAGTTCTAGACCAGCCTGGGCATCATGGTGAAACTCTGTATCTACAAAAATACCAGAATTAGCCAGGCAGTGTAGTGCTGCACACTTACGGTCCCAGCTACTGGAGAGGCTGAGGTGGGAGGATCACTTGAGCCTGGGAAGTCGAGGTTGCAGTGAACTATGATTGTGCCACTGCACTGCAGCCTGAGTGACAGAATGAGACCCTGTCTCCAAAAAAAAAAAAAAATTTAAATTTGAATTTGGGAGTCTATTGTTATACTGGGATTAGAATTGTAGATAAACCTGACTTATTTCTGGACATCATTTTTATTGGTAAGAAGGTTCAATTTTATTGCTTATAGAATATTCAAACTATGAATTTGATTTGTTCTATTACAATAGAACTTTTAGAAAGTATATGGTGAGCAATGGCCGGGTGTGCTGGCTCATACCTGTAATCCCAGCACTTTGGGAGGCTGAGGTGGGCGGATCACAAGGTCAGGAGATCGAGACCATCCTGGCTAACATGATGAAACCCCATCTCTACTAAAAATACAAAAAATTAGCTGGGTGTGGTGGCGGGTGCCTGTAGTCCCAGCTACTTGGGAGGTTGAGGCAGGAGAATGGCGTGAACCCAGAAGGCAGAGCTTGCAGTGAGCCGAGATCGCGCCACTGCACTCCAGCCTGGGCAACAGAGCAAGACAGCGTCTCAAAAAAAAAAAAAAAAAAAAGTATATAGTGAGCAATACAACTATCAGGTAGTCACTTCCACAGCAGTAGAACGTGCATGATAATTAAGAACATTGTTTCATGAAGACAGAGATTAAAGGAGGAGGATGATTTTTTTTTTCTTCCACAAGACGGAGTCTTGCTCTGTCACCTAGGCTGGAGTGCAGTTGGTTGATCCTGGCTTACTGCAACCTCCACCTTCTGGCTTCAAGCAGTTCTCCTGCCTCAGCCTTCCAAGTGGCTGAGATTACAGGCACCTGCCACTGCGCCCAGCTAATTTTTGTATTTTTAGTAGGGAGGGGGTTTCACCATGTTGGCCAGGTTGGTCTCGAAATCCTGCGCTCGTGATCTGCCTGCCTCAGCCTCGCAAAGTGTTGAGATTACAGGCGTGAGCTACCGCGCCCAGCTGATGATTTTTATGTCAGATGATCTTTTTTTTTTTTTTTTTTTTTGAGATAGAGTCTCACTCTGTCGCCCAGGCTGGAGTGCAGTGGCCGGATCTCAGCTCACTGCAAGCTCTGCCTCCTGGGTTCACGCCATTCTCCTGCCTCAGCCTCCCACGTAGCTGGGACTACAGGCGCCCGCCACCTCGCCCGGCTAATTTTTTGTATTTTTTAGTAGAGACAGGGTTTCACCGTGTTCGCCAGGATGGTCTCGATCTCCTGACCTCGCGATCCACCCGTCTTGGCCTCCCAAAGTGCTGGGATTACAGGCTTGAGCCACCGCGCCCGGCCTGTGTCAGATGATCTTAAGGAATGCTTTCCTTGAAGTTAGGTGACCCTGACTCATGGAAGGATATACCTGCCAGGAGGGCTGAAGCGTTTGGGTAGCTCGGTTTCTCACTCCCACTTTCCAGGTCCACGTAACCATTGTCCTTGCATTTTCACTTCCATCCAGTACTGTACTGCCACTTCCTAGCATAGTGGGTAAATGATTACAGTTCTGAAGTTTAAAAGCTGTAAAACATCCGTTACATTTTAGGATGCTGATCTAAATGATGCAATAGTTTTCTGTTTATTAATGGCTGCTTTGTTTTTTTGTTTGAGACCAGGTGTAAGTATGTTGCCCTGGCTAAACTTGAACTCCTGGTCTCAGTCTGTCCTTCTGCCTCAACCTCCTGGTATGTACCACTGTGTCTGGCTGTTTCTAAGGGCTAATTATGAATTATTCCATTTGACCGGGCTGGTGGCTCATGCCTGTAATCCCAGCACTTTGGAAGGCTGAGATGGGCGGATCACTCAAGGTCAGGAGTTCCAGACTAGCCTGGCCAATATAGTGAAACTCCGTCTCTAGTGAAAATACAAAAATTAGCTGGGCATAGCAGCTTGTGCCTGTAGTCCCAGCTACTCAGATACTGAGGCAGGAGAATCACTTGAACCCAGAAAGTAGAGGTTGCAGTGAGCCAAGATCGTGCCACTGCACTCCATCCTGGGCAAGAGAGCAAGACTCTGTCTCAAAAAAACAAAAACAGAATTATTCCATTCATCCATATTCACCCAGAAAACATGTATTAAGGCCTATTTTGAGACTACCAGATAGCTGTGTGCGTAGGCTAAAAGGGCGAATAACATGCAGGAGCCCAGGCTCATAAATACAGATAAACAGGTCACATAAGATGCGGTGGGAACAATGTAAGCACACTTGTTGTTTTTTGTTGCTGTGTTGTAGTATGTAGAAATGATGACTGTCCTTGACATCTTGTTCCCAAGTTCTACCTTGTCTCTAAATGTATTTGCATCTCTGTAGTTTATTTTTACTGTCCATGAGACTCGCCTGTCTAGGATTATTCCATAGGTATGCTGAAGTTAACTTGAGGCTTGAGATGACCAGTATGTGGCATGTAGAGTGCCACTTAATACCTTAGATTGCGTAGCTTCTTTCTTTTCATGTGTTTTTCTGTTAATGTTGTGACTCATCACACCTCCGGCTGGAGGCAAGACGGGTCTCCAGACTCCCCACCTGAGACTTTTCTCATGGGATCATCTTGCCTCATGAATGGCACAAAGGGGACTGGGGTGCTTTTCCAGATCTGTTAAAGGAGAGTTCAGCTCTGGAAGGCTTTCAGGTAGACAGTCTCATCCATGAGATTATGAGGGATACTTGTAAGAACTTAGCACCAGCGGAGCGTGGTGCCTCACGCCTGTAATCCCAGCACTTTGGGAGGCTGAGGCGGGTGGATCACGAGGTCAGGAGATGAGACCATCCTCGCTAACACGGTGCAACCCCGTCTGTACTAAAAATCCAAAAAACAAAAAAAAAAAAATTAGTTGGGCGTGGTGGTGCGCAACTGTAGTCCCAGCTACTCAGGAGGCTGAGGCAGGAGAATGGCGTGAACCCGGGAGGCAGAGCTTGCTTTGAGCCGAGATCTCGCCACTGCACTCCAGCCTGGGCAAGCGAGACTCCATCTCAAAAAAAAAAAAAAAAAAAATAACTGAGCACCTTTTTGAATTGTCTTCTTTCCGTGTTTCAGTATTTTTTTGGGGACAGTCTTGCCCTGTCACCCAGGCTGGAGTGCAGTGGCGTGATCTCAGCTCACTACAGTCTCCCCCTCCCGGGTTTACGCCATTCTTCTGCCTCAGCCTCCCGAGGAGCTGGGACTACAGGCGCCCGTCACCACTCCTGGCTAATTTTGTTTTTGTATTTTTAGTAGAGACAAGGTTTCACTTCCTGACCTTGTGATCCACCTGCCTCAGCCTCCCAAAGTGCCAGGATTACAGGTGTGAGCCACCGTGCCCGACCCAGTGTTGCAGTATTATTTTGTCTTAGGTTGTGGGGTGACCTGGCTTTTGGGACTTGCTGGGGGTTTCTACCTTGGCATCCTTGTACCTTTTGAGCACTATAGGTTGTATTTTAAAAACGTTAATATGGAAATGTTCAGAAATACACAAAAGCAGATATAGTAATACAGTGAGTCCCTGTGTACCCTTCCCCCAGCTCTTACCCATCACTGAATCCCTGTTTTCTACAGAAAATTTTTGTTTTTTCAGAAATCAGGGTGGAAACTTTATACTTGCAGTAAGCCTGTGTGTGTGTATGAGTTAGCTATCTCAGTGGCGTATAGGAATGAGCACTTAGATCGTGCTCACAGTTCTGTGAGTCACTGGGATGATTTTGTTCTGTGCCCTTCACTCTGTTGTGATGAGGACATGCGCTTCCTGTGGCTGTGTCAGGGTGCGAAGGGGCAGGCAGAAGAAAGAGAGGCCTCTAGGTGTAGACTCAGAACTGGCACTCTGTTCCTTCTACCTGCCTCCCATTGGCCAGAGCAAGCTTGATGGCCAAGCTGCAGATCAGGGTTGAGGGAGGATAGTCTTCCCATTGAATCGTACAGGAATGATAATGCACCTTAACAGGCAAGTCAAAAACATTGGACTTTTTTATTTCTTGGGAGTAATATCAACTCAGTGTGATAATGCTGTGTTTACCGTTATTGCAGTATCACTGCAGTAATGTTATCTCTTGTCTATCTTCCTTGTGAAGCTAGAGAGCTTAGCATAATGAACGCTTAGCACATAATGTGCAGTCAATACTGTTTGAGTGGATGGATAAAGTGATTGAGGGGCCAGGTGGACAGGAAGTTGAAGTTGCTTTGGTTAAAAGCCAGTGTCTTTTAACCCAAAATGGAAAACGTGGAAAAACGTGGCTAGTGGAAAAAAAGTGGAAGTGGAAAAACGTGGCTAGTTAGGGTCCTGACTGAATTGCAGATTAGTTTTGGAACTCAGAAGTTAAATTGTGGGACTAAAAATCCCAAGATGTGCTAGAAAGCTGGACTGGCAGTTACAACCAGTCGTAAACCTTGTTGCTAAAAGCTATTTTTTCTCTGCTATCCACACTGTGCTTTAGTTCATTTGTCAACTGAGTTTATGAGTTGGCCATTTGGGAAAAGCAGTTGTAGTCTTTGGGAACCCTCTGCTTCCTGTCTGGCCTGGAGGATTGAGCCCTCCAGATAGCACGGTCCTCATGTTTTCCAAAGGCCACCAGCACCGTCCTGCATGCCCCAGCAGACACCTCTCTGCAGGAATTGTGATCCTCTGATAACAAATAATGTGAAATCTGCATTCTGTCAACACATCCCCAAATAGGCTACATAAATAAATTAGCATATGCTTATATCCACATGTTGCTAAGAAGAAAATGTATGGGTGAGAAAATTTTGAGTTTCTTTGTATAGATTATTCAAAAGGACACAAAGAGAACCTGATAAATGTATTTCCAAACTAGATTTGTATATTGTATGCCTAAGTTTTTATTCTGCAGAATTTTTTTGTATCAGAGTTTTAATAAGGCTAGAAACTTTTTTTTTTTTTTGAGATGGAGTCTTGCTCTGTCGCCCAGGCTGGAGTGCAGTGGCACAGTCTGGGCTCACTGCAAGCTCTGCCTCCTGGGTTCACGCCATTTTCCTGCCTTAGCCTCCCAAGTAGCTGGGACTACAGGCGCCCGCCACCATGCCCGGCTCATTTTTTTTTGTATTTTTAGTAGAGACGGGGTTTCACCGTGTTAGCCACAATGGTCTCGATCTCCTGACCTCATGATCCGCCTGCCTGGGTCTCCCAAAGTGCTGGGATTACAGGCGTAAGCCACAGCGCCCGGCCAAGAAACATTGTATTTTTTTTTTTTTTTTGAGACAGAGTCTCCCATTGTCGCCCAGGCTGGAGTGCAGTGGCTGATCTCGGCTCACTGCAAACTCCACCTCCCGGGTTTCTGCCATTCTGCCTCAGCCTCCCAAGTGGCTGGGACTACAGGCTCCTGCCACCACGCCCTGCTAATAATTTTGTATTTTTAGTAGAGACGGGCTTTCACCGTGTTAGCCGGGATAGTCTCGATCTCCTGACCTCGTGATCCGCTCGCCTCGGCCTCCCAAAGTGCTGGGACTACAGGCTTGAGCCACCGCGCCCGGCCAAGAAACATTTTTTAAAGAATATGGGATCAGAGTTTATGAAATCAGTTTAAACTTGGTTTTATATCATGATCGTATCTTTTGCCATAATTTGAAGAAATATACAGGTTGGTGCTAAATTTAAATAATAAATATTTATTAATATTAGTAATGAAGGAGATATTTTTTCTCTAGGAGGAGTGGTATAAAATTTTGAATTGCATGTGAGCTGTCATGAGCATTCTGTGAAAACCACATTTCATTTTGTATTGCTTAGGGTTGAAGACTGCTTCATTCTGCCTCTAGTACCAGCGGTTTCTCTGTTCTGTGATCAATGTGATTCACAGAAACTCCTTAAGTAACAAACGAAATGAGCCAGGGGCGTGGAAAATATGACTTCTATATTGGTCTGGGATTGGCTATGAGCTCCAGCATTTTCATTGGAGGAAGTTTCATTTTGAAAAAAAAAGGCCTTCTTCGACTGGCCAGGAAAGGCTCTATGAGAGCAGGTAGGTTATGCCCTGGTGACTCTGAGGTGACCTCGGGGTGTGTCTACATACTCAGGTTCTTTGATTGTAGAAGACCTCATCTTCATTCCTCGTGAGTGTATTGTGAAACTTTGAACTGTTCAGGAGTCCTGAATGTTTACAGAGTTGATATTTGGTTATTTATAATGAGAAAAGAAGTGAGAAGATGTCATAATTAGTTAACTGCTCAGTCCTGCGGTTATCATCAAAGTGGAAACAGGGACCAATGCCGAAGTAGCATCCAGCCTTTTCTTTAAATTTTGATATGTCTGCAGGGAAGGAAATCAGAGTCCATGGTTAGGCTGGGCATGGTGGCTCATGCCTGTAATCCCAGCACTTAGGGAGGCTGAGGCGGGTGGATCACCTGAGGTCAGGAGTTCAAGACCGGCCTGGCCAACATGGTGAAACCCCATCTCTACTAAAAATACAAAAATTAGCTGGCCATGGTGGCCTGGCCTGTAATCCCAGCTACTTGGGAGGCTGAGGCAGGATAATCAATTGAGCCTGGAAGGCAGCCGAAATGCACCACTGCACTCCAGCCTGGGTGACAGAGTGAGACTCTGTCCCCCCCAAAAAAAGAAAAACAAAAGTCCATGGTTAGTAATCCATGATAGTAGAAGTTCTGACTTTGAACTTCAACATTTTGGCAGGAAGGAAAGAGAGGGCGTCCGCAGCTTGAAGAGTATCTAGTTTAGTGAGCTTCTGGCTGGTGTAAGTTGTTTCTCTAGAAATCACTGAGAAGTCACAAGACCCTGCGGGGTAATCAGGATGATTGCCCCCCCCCCCACACTCTTCTATCAGGGACACTCATGGTAGCTCCCAGTGTTAAGTGGCATTATGATCACATTCCATCATTCTACCCTGGCTTCATTTTTAGCCCTGATTGGACCTCATGAGGAGACCTGCTTTGGCACCTTTCTCTCTTCCCTGTGCCATCTCTGTGGCTAAACCTAATTCAGCAGTCATAAAAACATGAAATGATAGCCTCTGTGGGGTTTAGTGGACAGAGGAGAAACTGTCAGCATCTCCTGCTTGTTCCCCTAGTCCCTGATGCTTGGTCCTGAGAGGTGTTCTCACTGTTCATGATGGATATGCTTGTAAAGGATTCATTCACCTTGGCAAGACAATCATTAAGAAATTGTCAGAGAAATCCCGAGTCATGCAGAAACCTTTATTTAAAGTAGCAACTGAGATATTTAAAAATCTGTCATTATTAATAGTTATCATAATTTATAGGAGTCTTACAGTCTTCAAAGATGTGAAATATTTCTTCATTCACAGGTCAAGGTGGCCATGCATATCTTAAGGAATGGTTGTGGTGGGCTGGACTGCTGTCAAGTATGTATAAAGAACATTGCAAGAAAAATATGATAGCGGTATATTAAGATATTTGCATATGGTATTGTCTAATTACTAGCAAGTTTTAAATAAATCTTAAATTTTTTTTTTTTTTTTTGAGACAGCCTTACTTTGTCACCCAGGCTAGAGTGTAGTGGGATGATCTTGGCTCACTGCAACAACCTCTGCCTCCTGGGTTCAAGTGATTCTCCTGCCTCAGCCTCCCGAGTAGCTGGGATTACAGGTGTGCACCACCACGCCCAGCTAATTTTTTGTATTTTTAGTAGAGATGGGGATTCACTATGTTGGTCATGCTGGTCTCAAACTCCTGACTTCAGGTGATCCGCCCATCTTGGCCTCCCAAAGTGTTGGGATTACAGGCGTGAGCCACAGCACCTGGCATAAATCTTGTTTTTTAATTAACATAACTGAAATATATAATTTAAAAGTTCAACAGTTTAGAGCATTTTTTTTTACTATTTATTTTTATTTTTATTTTTTTTTTTGAGACGGAGTTTTGCTCTTGTTGCCCAGGCTGGAGTGCAGTGGCATGATCTCAGCTCACCGCAACCTCCACCTCCTGGGTTCAAGTAACTCTCCTGCCTCAGCCTCCTGAGTAGCTGGGATTACAGGAATGTGCCACTACGCCCAGCTAAGTTTTTTGTAATTTAGTAGAGACGGGGTTTCTCCATGTTGGTCAGGCTGGTCTTGAATTCCTGACCTCAGGTGATTCATCCTCCTCGGCCTCCCAAAGTGCTGGGATTACAGGCGTGAGCCACTGCACCCGGCCTAGTTTTTTAATTTTTGTGAGTACATGGTAGGTATTTACATAGCAGGTATTTATAGGGTACATGAGATCCTTTGATAAAGGCATGCAGTTCGTAATAATTGCATCATGGTATCCATGGGTTATCCATCCCCTCAGGAATTTATCCTTTGTCGTACAAACAATCCAAATAGTACTTTTTTTTTTTTTTTTTGAGATGGAATCTTGCTCTGTCACCAGGCTTGAATGCAATGGCCCATCTTGGCTGACTGCAATGTATGCCTCTTGGGTTCAAGCGATTATCCTGCCTCAGCCTCCTGAGTAGCTGAGAGAGAGGTGTGCGCCACCATGCCCAGCTAATTTTTGTACTTTTAGTAGAGACGGGGTTTTGCCATGTTGGGCAGGCTGGTCTTGAACTCCTGACCTCGTGATCCACCTGCCTCGGCCTCCCAAAGTGCTGGGATTACAGTTGTGAGCCACCATGTCTGGCCGTTATTTATGTATCTATGTATGTATGTATGTATTTATTTTTTGACACGGAATCTGGCTCTGTCGCCAGGCTGGAGTGTAGTGGCACGATCTTGGCTCACTCCAACCTCCGCCTCCTGGGTTCAAGCGATTCTCCTGCCTCAGCCTCCCAAGTAGCTGGGACTACAGGCACACACCACCAAGCCCAGCTCATTTTTCTGTTTTTAGTAGGGAAGGGGTTTCACCATGTTGGCCAGGATGGTCTCCATCTCCTGACCTCGTGATCTGTCCGCCTTGGCCTCCCAAAGTGCTGGGATTACAAATGTGAACCATCGCACCCGGCCCTTTTTAGTTATTTTTAAGTGTACAATTAAATTATTACTGGGCCAAGCAAGGTGGCTCACACCCGTAATCCCAACACTTTGTGAGGCCAAGGCGGGCGGATCACTTGAGGTCAAGAGTTCGAGACCAGCCTGGCCAACATCGTGAAACCCTGTATCTACTAAAAATACCAAAAATTAGCCGGGCATGGTGGTGGGCGCCTGTAGTCACAGCTACTCGGGAGGCTGAGGCAGGAGAATCGCTTGAACCTGGGAGGTGGAGGTTGCAGTGAGCTGATATTGCGCCACTGCTCTCCAGCCTGGGTGATAGAGTGAGACTCAGTCTCAAAAAAAAAAAAAAAAAAAAAAAAAAAAAATTATTGACTGTAATCACCCTGTTGTGCTATCACATACTTGGTGTTACCAAGTATTCAAGTCTTTCTATTTATTATACCCTAATAGTGCATTTAAATGGAATGACAAGGTTTTTTTTTTTACGCATCTGATTAAAACATGTTTGATATGCCCATGTAATTTTAAAATTTCTGCTCAATTTAAGGTAATTTTTTTTTTTTTGAGACGGAGTCTCGCTCTATTGCCCAGGCTGGAGTGCAGTGGCGGGATCTTGGCTTACTGCAAGCTCCGCCTCCCGGATCCACGCCATTCTCCTGCCTCAGCCTCCTGAGTAGCTGGGACCACAGGTGCCCGCCACCTCGCCCGGCTAATTTTTTGTATATTTAGTAGAGATGGGGTTTCACCATGTTAGCCAGGATGGTCTCGATCTCCTGACCTCATGATCCGCCCGCCTTGGCCTCCCAAAGTGCTGGGATTACAGGTGTGAGCCACCATGCCGGGCCTAATTTAAGGTAATTTTAAAAGTGAAAGTTAAGTGAAGAATTATTTTAGTTTGTTCCCCCTCCATTTGTTCTCATTCCAAATTGAAAAGAGGTATGTATTTGATAAGACTTATCAAATAAAAATACAAAAAATCACCATGCCTATTTTGGTAATTCCTTTTAAAAAGGCATATGGAAAAAAATTATGGCTGGGCGCGGTGGCTCAAGCCTGTAATCCCAGCACTTTGGGAGGCCGAGACGGGCGGATCACAAGGTCAGGAGATCAAGACCATCCTGGCTAACACGGTGAAACCCCGTCTCTACTAAAAAATACAAAAAAAACTAGCCGGGCGAGGTGGCAGGCGCCTGTAGTCCCAGCTAATGTAGTCCCAGCTACTCGGGAGGCTGAGGCAGGAGAATGGCGTAAACCCGGGAGGCGGAGTTTGCAGTGAGCTGAGAACCGGCCACTGCACTCCAGCCTGGGCGACAGAGTGAGACTCCGTCTCAAAAAAAAAATAAAAAATAAAAAGTTATTCTGGGCCGGGCATCGTGGCTCACGCCTGTAATCCCAGCACTTTGGGGCGCTGAGGCGGGTGGATCACCTGAGGTCGGGAGTTTGAGACCAGCCTGACCAACATGGAGAAACCTTGTCTCTAATCAAAATACGAAAGAATTAGCTGGGCGTGGTGGTGCATGCCTCTAATCCCAGCTACTCGGGAGGCTGAGGCAGGAGAATCGCTTGAACCTGAGAGGCGGAGGTTACAGTGAGCTGAGATCGTGCCATTGCACTGCAGCCTGGGCAACAAGAGTGAAACTGTCTCAAAAAAAAAAAAATATTCTGAAGACACCGAGCCTTGACTGACGGTTGTTCAGTCAACAAATACTTACTGATCATGTCTTGTATGCCAGGCATTGTTCTAGATGCTGGAGATACATCAGTGAGAGGAAAAGACTGAAAAATCTCCACCCACATGAAGCTTACATTCTAGATCTGGGAGACATTAAACAAGACAAAGAAGTTAAAATGTTTGTGTGCCTGTGCATGGTGATAAATGCGGAGGAGAAGGCGTGAAGTCGGAAGGAGTATTGTGAAATGCAGGATAGATAGGTTTATTAGTACGTTAGATGGACAGCCAGGGCCAGCCTCACTGAAAGGTATTTGGATAAAAGATGGAAGCGAGTGATCTGCCCGTATGATGTTTGGGGGAGAAACCCTTGAAGCAGGAGGAAACTGTAACTGTGAAGGCCATGAGCGGGGAACATGCCAGGCCAGTTAATGTGTGATCGATAGCCCTCAGTGACTCATCTCCCGGTATTCACACCTTTCTCTAATCCCCCTTCACCGTGAATTAGTGCAGTTCAAAACAGTGTGATCCAGGAATACCACAGAAGTGATGGTGCGTGTCTTCCGAGGTGAAGCTGTGAGAGGCATTGCAGCTTTTTCACTGATTCCTTGGATTGCTCACTTTGAGGGAAGCCAGCTGCTGTGCTCTGAGGACACTCAGGCAGCCGTGGAGAGCGCCCCAGTCTCTCACTCTGCCAGGACCTACTTGCCAGTCCTGTGAGTGAGCCACCTTGGATGTGGGTCCTCTGGCTCCTGCCCAGCCTTCAGATGACCGCAGCCCTGGCTTTAATCTTTTTATTTACTTATTTATTTGAGACAGGGTCTCACGCTGTTGCCCAGGCTGGAGTGCAGTGGTGTGATCTCAGTTCACTGCGTCCTCAACCTGCCACCTCCCACCTCAGCCTCCCAAGTAGCTGGGACCTCAGGTTAATGCCACTAGGCTGGCTAATTTTTGTTTATTTTTTTAGAGATGAGGTCTCACTGTGTTTCCCATGGTGGTTTTGAATTCCTGGGCTGAAGCAATCCTCCTGCCTCGGCCTCCCAGAATGCTGGAATTACAGGCATGAGCCACCACGCCCGGCCTTAAATCTTGACTGCACTCTCTTGAAAGACCCTGAGTGAGAACTACTTACTCCTTTCTAAAGTCCTGACTAACGGGAACCATGAGGGGAAATGGTGATTGTTGTTTTAAACTGCCAAATGTGGGGTGCTTTGTTAGGCAATACTGGATTAGCAAAACTTTGGGAAACATTAAAGAGGCAGGTGTAGGAATGAGGGAGTGAATGTGGGGGAAAGTAGCAAGAAAATCAGTTCAGAGAGCTCAGGAGGCCCAGATCGTGTGGGGCTTTGTAGGTAATGGGAAGGACTCTTTTTTTTTTTTTTTTTTTTTGTTGAGATGGAGTCTCGCTCTGTTGCCCAGGCTGGAGTGCAGTGGCACGATCTGGGCTCACTGCAACCTCTGCCTCCCAGGTTCAGGCGATTCTCTGGCTTCAGCCTTCTGAATAGCTGGGATTACAGGCATCCACCACCATGCCTGGCTAATTTTTGTATTTTTAGTAGAGACGGGGTTTCACCATGTTGGCCAGGCTGGTCTCGAACTCCTGACCTCCGGTGATCTGCCTGCCTTGGCCTCCCAAAGTGCTGGGATTACAGGCATGAGCCACTGTGCCCGGCCTAGGACTTTGATTGTTGTGAGATGAGAAGTCATTAGAGACTTTCGAGCAGCATGACATGGTCAGTCTTTTTTAATAGGATCTCTCTGGCTGCTGTGTTGAGGCATAGACTGCATAGGGGCAGAAGCAGAGAAACCAGGTAAGAGGCCATTGCAGTAATCAGGTAAGAGGTGATGATAGCATTCCAGGGTCGTATCAATGAGTGTGGTGAGAAGGGACAGAATTCTGAATGTATTTTGAAGGTAGAACACACAAGATTTGCTCATTCACCAAATTGTAGGGTGTGAGAGACAAGAGTTTAGGATGTCATGATGGTTTTCTGCTGTAGTCACTTGAAGAATTGAGTTGCCTGATGGTAAGACTGCAGGAAGGACCTGGGCTGATGGGGTGGGTGAAATCTGGAGTTTGGTCTAGATGTGTTAAAGTTAGAAATGCCTATGAGATATTCAAGTAGATATGTGAAGTTGGTAGTTTGGTAGACAGGTCTGGAATTCTATGCAGTGGCCTAGGCTGGAGACAACATTTTGAGAGTCATCCTTGCTATTTTAAAGCCATAAGACTGGATGAGATCATGGAGGAAACGAAAATAGAAAAAGGCTGGGCACCGTGGCTCACACCTGTAAGCCCAGCACTTTGGGAGGCTGAGATGAGCAAATCACTTGAGTCCAGGAGTTCGAGACCAACCTGGCCAACACGGTAGAGCCCTGTCTGTACTAAAAAATACAAAAATTAGCCAGGTGTGATGTTGTGCACTTGTATTCTCAGCTACTTGGGAGGCTGAGGTGGGAGGATTGCTTAAGCCCAGGAGGTTGAGGCTGCAGTGAGCTGTGATCACACCACTGCACTAAAGGCTGGGCAACAGAGAGAGACCCTGTCATTCATAGGTAGGTAGGTAGGTAGGTAGGTAGGTAGATTAGATGGATTACATTAGATAGATAGATAAGATAGAGTGAGACCCTGTCTTAGATAGATACATAGGTATGTAGATAGATAGGCCCAAGATCAGACCAGGTCCATTTAGAGGTCAGGAGGAGGAGTGAGAAGAGGCTGAGAAGGAGCAGCCAGAGTGGAAGGGTGAGATGATGTGAGCCTGATGTTGTGGAGCCAAGTGAAGAAAGTGCTTCATGGAACAGAGAGTGGTCGATTGTGTCAGGTGTTGCTGAGGTAGAGTAAGTGTGATGAAAGCTGGGCATGGTGGCTCATACCTGTCATCCCAGCTGCTTGGGAGGCTGAGGTGGGAGGATCCCTTGAACTCAGGAGTTGAAGACCAGCCTGGGCAGCATAGCAAGACCCCTGTCTCCAAGAGATACAGAGAGTAGTGCGATGAGGATTGAAAAATGACCACTGAGTTTAGCAATATGGAAGTCCTTGGTGACCTTGAGATTAGCAGTTTATATAACACTTTTGAACATCAGAAAACAATATGTAGTGTTTATGGTAATGATGTACTAGGTAATTAAATTATTATTTCTTTCTTTTTTTTTTTTTTTTTTTAGTGATGGAATCTCGCTCTGTTGCCCAGACTGGAGTGCAGTAGTGCAATCTTGGCTCACTGCAAGCTCTGCCTCCTGGGTTTACGCCATTCTCCTGCCTCAGGCTCCCCTGTAGCTGGGGCTACAGGCCCACCCGCCACCACGCCTGGCTGATTTTTGTATTTTTAGTAGAGATGGGGTTTCACCGTGTTAGCCAGGGTGGTCTCGATCTCCTGACCTCACGATCCGCCCGCCTCGGCCTCCCAAAGTGCTGGGATTACAGGCGTGAGCCACCGCGCCCGGCCTCATTGAATATTTCTGTTGAAAACAAGTTTGAAAGATAGAATATCAAAACCATGTTTTTAAAAGCATCGAAGGTGACATGATAGTCAAAAATTACCTGGCCAATATTAGGGAATGTGCAGTTTCCACTAAAGAAAGAAAAGATGAGAGAAAGGACTAGAGCTCAGAGGAATTAGCTAGAGATACTTCTGCTCTTGAGGTTAACTGCAGACTCTAGAGGACGCAGCTGAGAAAGTGAATCTTTGAACGGAACTAACAGCACAGAGTCTGGGGCTGCCAAGAGTAGGAGCCACCACCTGCACTGGGCTGGTACTCTGGGAAGGCTGGGTGCTAGGAGTGAGGCAGGGACAATGCACTGATAATTCGTGTGCACCAGATGATGCCAGCCTTGGCCCCAAACTGTTAGTGCTTTATGGCACCTGGCAGAAGAAAGTAAAAATTCTCTATTGAAGATACAATACCATTCTCACCGAAAATTGTTTTAGCGAGTAATTTTAAAAATAAAAATCAACCTCTCTTTTTTTTTTAAGGCATATGAGATTAAGAAACTACTAAAAGGAACAGATAGAAACTTGAGTCATAGACTACAGATATTGGAGGTGGTATGACTCTAAAATAAATGTTTTTACCACAAGGAACTGTCATTCTGAGAATAAACTAGACTATAGTGACATTATAGATTTGCAAAACAAATAGAAATTATAGAATTAAAAACTAATGAAAATGAATGAATTGACTTAACAATAGGTCAGGTATGGCTGAAGAGAGACTTAACCAGAGGTAGTTTGGAAGAGACTGTCTAGATTGAAGCAAGCAAGAAAAGATGGAAAATATACATGAGAGGGTTATAGAACTTAGACGATTCAGTAAATAGTTGGAGTTTCAATAAAAGGGGACAGAATCAGAAGCAGTATTTGGAGAGAAAATGGCTATGAATTTTCTAGAACTGACCAAAGTTATCAAACCACAGATCCAAGAAGCCCCATAAAACCTACGCAGAACCTGTGAAAAGAAAACTGGATGTAAACATACCATAGTAAAACTGATGAAAACCATAGACAGAATATCTTAAAAGCAGTCCAAGTAAAAGCTCATAGTACCCTCAAAGGGGCAGCAGATTGACAGCTGAGTTTTCAGCACCATTGGAGGTAGAAAACAGTTGGAAATACAGCTTCAAAGTGCAGAAAAAAGTAGCTGGCAGTAGAATACTCAGGGAAAAATATCCTTGAAGAATGAAACTAAAACATGTTTTAGATAAACTGATAATTTATACTAAAGCAAATTTAAAAGAGTGTTCAGGCTGGGCATGGTGGCTCACATCTGTAATCTCAGCACCTTGGGAGGCTGAGGCACACCTGAGGTCAGGAGTTTGAGATCAGCCTGATCAATATGGTGAAACCCTGTCTCTATTAAAAATAGAAAAATTAGCCAAGGTCAGGAGTTTGAGATCAGCCTGATCAATATGGTGAAACCCTGTCTCTATTAAAAATAGAAAAATTAGCCGGGCGCGGTGGCTCAAGCCTGTAATCCCAGCACTTTGGGAGGCCGAGACGGGCGGATCACGAGGTCAGGAGATCAAGACCATCCTGGCTAACATGGTGAAACCCCGTCTCTACTAAAAATACAAAAAACTAGCCGGGCGACCTGGCGGGCGCCTGTAGTCCTAGCTACTCGGGAGGCTGAGGCAGGAGAATGGCGTGAACCCGGGAGGCGGAGCTTGCAGTGAGCTGAGATCCGGCCACTGCACTCCAGCCCGGGCGACAGAGCAAGACTCCGTCTCAAAAAAAAAAAAAAAAAAAAAAGAAAAATTAGCCGGGTGTGGTGGCAGGTGCCTGTAGTCCCAGCTATTCAGGAGGCTGAAACGGGAGAATTGCTTGAACTTAGGACGCGGAGTTTGCAGTGAGCCGAGATCACGCCGCTGCACTCTATCCTGGGTGACACTGTGAGACTCCGTCTTAAATAGAAAAAACAAAACCTAAATGTAAGTTTAGAAATACAGGAGGGAAGAGTGGTGAGTATATGAGTACATCTGAGTGAATAAACGTTAAGAGATGGCTTGTGGACTTAAAATATCCATGCATAAAATTTTAAAAATACACAACAATAATCAATTGGAAGGGAGAAAATGGATTAAGAGTTCTTAGGTTCTGGCATTATGCAGAAGGAAATAAAGCTAAATATTAACATTAGACTTCACAAGTTAAACATACATGTAATTTCTAGAGTATTAAAAAAAATAGAGCAACGTGTATAATTTCCTAATTAATTAAAAAGCTTTCTCCAAGCTTTTTTTTTTCTTTTTAAGAAGTCAATCCTAGATAAATAGGAACGAGAGAGTAGAGAGTATCCTTGATATAAAGATATTTGAGACATTACAGCCAAATTCCTTGATTGAATTTTAATGGTAACAAACCATATTTAAAAGACATTTTAGGAATTGAACGAGTTTAACAAGAGAATAAAAAGGCAAATTGTAGAGTGTAAATGAAGATAATTGTAATATTATTAATCAATAAAAGATTATATCTGAAATATATAAAGAATTACCTTAATAAGAGAAAACAGGAAAAACTTGAACAGCCACTTCCCTAAAAGATTTCATAGGGCCCATAAACAAATGAAAATGGGAAATGCTAATTGAAAGCAGAGCAGAGTCATCCCATGCTCCTAGCAGATCAGCAGGGAGAGTGTGGAGGAGAGGGAGCTCTCATACACTGCTAAATGAAAACTGGCATAACTGTTTTGGAAAAGCAGTAGTCAAGAGGGATCCTTTTGTGAGATCATGCCTCTGCCCTGCGTAGGATTCCTCAGTCGCCTTTCAGTTTAGATAATTCCTTAGTGGGACGTAATTTCCCAGTGTTCTAAAGTTTCCTTATGAGAGACCCCCTATCTAATGCCATGACACACAGTAGGATGCCTTCTTTCATCACCAGCACTTCATTCTTTTTCCCGAACTGTTTTTCTTTTTTTTTTTTTCTTTTGAGATGGAGTCTCGCTCTGAAGCCCAGGCTGGAGTGCAGTGGCCGGATCTCAGCTCACTGCAAGCTCTGCCTCCCGGGTTCACGCCATTCTCCTGCCTCAGCCTTCCGAGTAGCTGGGACTACAGGCGGCGGCCACCTCGCCCAGCTAGCTTTTTGTATTAGTAGAGACGGGGTTTCACCGTGTTAGCCAGAATGGTCTCGATCTCCTGACCTCGTGATCCGCCCGTCTCGGCCTCCCAAAGTGCTGGGATTACAGGCTTGAGCCACCGCGCCCGGCCCGAACTGTTTTTCTTCATAACACTTTTAACCTCTTGGCACATGTGCTTGGTTTGTCTTCCCTCACTAAAAGTTTATGAGAGGCTGGGCGTCGTGGCTCACACCTGTAATCCCAGCACTTTGGGAGGCTCAGGTGGGTGGATCACCTGAGGTCAGGAATTCAAGACCAGCCTGACGAACATGGTAAAACCCTGTCTCTATTCAGAATACAAAAATCAGCTGGGTGTGTTGGCATGTGCCTGTAATCCCCGCTACTTGGGAGGCTGAGGCAGGAGAATCGCTTTAACCCCGGGAAGTGGAGGTTGCAGTGAGCCGAGATGGCACCACTGCACTCCAGCCTGGGTGACAGAGCCAGACTCTGTCTCAGAAAAAAAAAAAAGTTTTTATCGGAGCAGTGTCTTTGTTTTGCACCCTGCTGTATATATCCTGATTCTAGAACAGTACCTGGCATATAGCATGATTTGCATTTTTAAAAAGAGCAAGTAAAAAGGACTTGGGGGAAGAGTACCTTTTACTTCATGTCGGCTGCTTCTCAGTGATTTTTATTTACTGTCATGGGGTATAAGTATCTATTTAAAATTTTTATTTAAATACCTTATGTCAGCATGAACTAGATTTCTTCAGTTAGATTTATAGATATGTGTTGTTTCTAGAATACTTTTAATTGACTTGGACTCTTACTGTAATGCTGGAAATTTACAGACCCATAACCCTTATTAATAAATTGGAGAGGCTGGGCGTGGTGGCTCATGCCTGTAATCCCAGCACTTTGGAAGGCTGAGGCGGGCAGATCACGAGGTCAGGAGATTGAGACCATCCTGGCTGACACGGTGAAACCCCATCTCTACTAAAAATACAAAAAAATTAGCCGGGCGTGGTGGCGGGCACCTGTGGTCCCAGCTACTCGGGAGGCAGAACTTGCAGTGAGCTGAGATCACACCACTCCACTCCAGCCTGGGCGACAGAGTGAGACTCCATCTCAAAAAATAAATAAATAAATTGGAGAAATATGGAGGTTACTAAATACAGTTGAAATAATATATAGATATTGCATAAAATGCAGGCATTTCAAAGTTGAGTACATACATTCTTATCTGAGTTTCTCTTTTGTCTGTCTCCAAGTGGGAGCTGGTGAGGTGGCCAACTTTGCTGCATATGCGTTTGCACCAGCCACGCTAGTGACTCCACTAGGAGCTCTCAGTGTACTAGTAAGGTAAGGACACAACATTTTTCATGTAGAAACAGTCGTCAGTATCTTAGTTTGTAAAATATTCAGTACCATATAATTACATGTGTTCAACACAATTTACATTTCAACAACCTGGAGAACTTTGCTTTTTACACTATGTAGTAAGTAATTGCTTTAAAAAAGTACTTCTGTGCATAGGCAGGCTATTGATTTGTGGGAGAAAATGCTTTTGCTTGTATATAGAGCCAGTACTAGTTCTACTTCGATTTCAGTTTTATAAAATTCAAAGTTGCCAGGAATGGTGGCTTATGCCTGTAATCTCAGCACTATGGGAGGCCGAGGCGGGTATGGAATCACCTAAGGTCAGAAGTTTGAGACCAGCTTGACTAACATGGTAAAATCCTGTCTACTAAAAATACACAAATTAGCCGGGCGCGGTGGCGGCACCTGTAGTCCCAGCTACTCAGGAGGCTGAGACAGGAGAATGACTTGAACATTGCGGAGGTTGCAATGAGCTGAGATCATACCACTGCACTCGAGCCTGGGCTACAGAGCAAGACTCTGTCTCAAAAAATAAATAAATAAAAAATAAGTGAAATTCAAAGTTACACTCATCCCAATATTTATCATTCAGTGCATGTGCACTTTGGTAGGGCCTGGTTGGTAATGAGTAGATTTGTTGTTTTTTTTTTGAGACGGAGTCTCGCTGTATTGCCCAGGCTGGAGTGCAGTGGTGCAATCTGGGCTCAATGCAAGCTCTGCCTCCTGGGTTCAGGCCATTCTCCTGCTTCAGTCTCCCGAGTAGCTGAGACTACAGGCGCCGCCACTACTCCTGGCTAATGTTTTGTATTTTTAGTAGAGATGGGGTTTCACCGTGTTAGCCAGGATGGTCTTGATCTCCTGACATTGTGATCTGCACGCCTCGGCCTCCGAAAGTGCTGGAATTACAGGCGTGAGGCACCGTGCCTAGTCTGGGTATAGGTTCTTAATTAGGATATACATTTATACAAATTTGTTCTTTTTTTTTTTTTTTTTTTTTTTTTTTTGAGACGGAGTCTCGCTCTGTCACCCAGGCTGGAGTGCAGTGGCCGGATCTCAGCTCACTGCAAGCTCCACCTCCCGGGTTCACGCCATTCTCCTGCCTCAGCCTCCCGAGTAGCTGGGACTACAGGCGCCGCCACCTCGCCCGGCTAGTATTTTGTATTTTTAGTAGAGACGGGGTTTCACCGTGTTAGCCAGGATGGTCTCGATCTCCTGACCTCGTGATCCGCCCGTCTCGGCCTCCCAAAGTGCTGGGATTACAGGCTTGAGCCACCGCGCCCGGCCTTGTTCTTTATTATAAATTTCATATTGACTTCTTGCAGTGGAAAGATGGGAAGTATACGGGTGTAGTGTATGATGAAGCAGATGATTCCCTAGAAACGTTTACTTTTTTTTTTTTGAGACGGAGTCTCACTCTGTCGCCCAGGGTAGAGTGCAGTGGTGGGATCTCAGCTCACTGCAAGCTCCGCCTGCCGGGTTTACGCCATTCTCCTGCCTCAGCCTCCCTAGTATCTGGGACTACAGACGCCCGCCACCTCACCTGGCTAGTTTTTTGTATTTTTTAGTCAAGACGGGGTTTCACCGGGTTAGCCAGGATGGTCTCGATCTCCTGACCTCGCGATCCGCCCGTCTCGGCCTCCCAAAGTGCTGGGATTACAGGCTTGAGCCACCGCGCCCGGTCTAAACGTTTACATTTTATGATGAAATGTCCATTTTTTTTTCCCCTTGGCAAAAGCCAGAATCTTCATAAGCTCAGTGTTATAGTTTAGTTCAGTGATTTAAATTATGAGTTTTACTGATATTTGAAAAAGAAAAGTAGCTGATTATTTTAAAGTTCTCAAATTTTTTCCTCCCCATTTTAGTGCCATTCTTTCTTCATACTTTCTAAATGAAAGACTTAATCTTCATGGGAAAATTGGGTGTTTGCTAAGTATTCTAGGATCTACAGTTATGGTCATTCATGCTCCAAAGGAAGAGGAGATTGAGACTTTAAATGAAATGTCTCACAAGCTGGGTGATCCAGGTAAGAAAAAAGTCTCATTAGTCTTACTGTATTTTATTTTTGAACTTAATTTTTTGTTTTTCTTTGAGACGGAGTCTCGCTCTGCCACCCAGGCTGGAGCGCAGTGGTGTGATCTTGGCTCACTGCAAGCTCCGCCTCCTGGGTTTACGCCATTCTCCCGCCTCAGCCTCCCGAGTAGCTGGGACTACAGGCGCCGCCACCACTCCCAGCAAATGTTTTTTTGTATTTTAAGTAGAGACGGGGTTTCACCGTGTTAGCCACGATGGTCTCGATCTCCTGACCTTGTGATCCGCCCGCCTCAGCCTCCCAAAGTGCTGGGATTACAGGCATGAGCCACGGTGCCTGGCCTGATGTGAAAATTTATGTCTGACTCTTGGGAAGTGAATTGAATACTCTTTTGATACTCTTGTTTTCTCTTTGTGAGATTCTTGTTCATCTGTTTATTGGAGTTCTTGACCTAGATCATTAATTTTCTTATGTTTTCTTTTCCTCATTTTACCATTTTGTCTTTTTGCTCTTTGGGGAGATTTTCTTAGTTTTTTCTTCCAGCCCTTCTGAGTTTTCATTTCTGCGATTATATTGTTAATTTCTAAGAGTTTCTTGCCTCTGTTCTCTGATTCCTAGTTATTTTAAAGTCTTTGCTAACTTTAATTTTAGAATTCTTTGTAGGCCTGCTTCTGTGGTGGTGTTTGGCTTTTAGGCATTTGGTTTTGTGTTGGCATTTTTTAATTGAATGCTGGACATAGGATATTAGAAGGTGTAGAGGTTTTAAGTGATGTTTTTCTTCCTTCAGAGAGAACATAAATTTCTTCTGGTAGGCAGAAAAGAATACAGTAGCTCACTTTTACCCTGAAGGTATTGTTTTAAGCTTTGTTGGGCCTGGTTTCTTTCTAGTTTGCCTTCATTCTTTTTTTTTTTTTTTTTTTTTTTTTTTTTGAGACAGGATCTCACTCTCGCCCAGGCTGGAGTGCAGTGGTGTGATCATGGCTCACTGCATCCTCTGCCTCTTGGGCTCAAGCGATCCTCCCACCTCAGCCTTCTGAGTAGCTGGGACTACAGGTGTGTGCCCCCACATCTGGCTAATTTTTGTATTTTCTTTTCTTCTTTTTTTTTTTTTTTTTTAAGATGTAGTCTCGCTATCAGGCTGTGCTCCAGGCTGGAGCACAGTGGTGCAATCTCAGCTCATTGCAACCTCTGCCTTTCGGGTTCAGGTGATTCTCCTGCTTCAGCCTCCCAAGTAGTTGCAATGGCAGGCATGAGCCACTATGCCTGGCCTAATTTTTGTATCTTTTTTGGTAGAGACAGGGTTTTGTCAGGTTGGCCAGGCTGGTCTCGAGCTCCTGGGCTCAAGTGATCCATCTGCCTCGGCCTCCCAAAGGGCTGGGATTACAGGCACGAGCCACCGCACCTGGCTCAGTTTGCCTTTGTTCTTGTTCATAGCCCTTTGGCTCTCAACTGATAGCTTCAGATACTGGTTTGGGCCCCGCCAGCTGAGAAACTGAGAGCTCCAGGGTCTGCTCCTCAGTACCTTGAGATGCTGAAATCCCTGCTTAGTCCTGTGGCCTCCTGGCCAGGCTTTCCATTTGGCTTCTCTGACCTTGGCTGTGCAGCTTGTGTGCCAGGAAACGCCGTAAGGGGAAATGCACAGACATTTGGGCTCACTGCTCTATAGTGCCCTCCTTTCTGGGTCTTGGTCCATTCAGTCTCAGATGCTTAGGCAGCCCCAAAATCCAACTTGTTTTTACCTAGTCCCCTTAAGCTTAGGCCGGTGTTGATTGGCCTTTATGCCATCTCACCCCTTGCATTAGTAGTTGCCCCAAGGGAGAAGGCAGAGGTAAGTGCTGGGCTGATTTTTCTCTTTTCTCTGAATTTTGGCCCCTTAAGTCCTGGCTACTTTGATGGTTCTTTGATTCCCTCAAATCTTTCTTTTTTGTTTGGGGTTTTTTGTTGTGGTAGATTCACTGTTTGTAGGTATTTGGGGTGCCAGGTTAGTCTGTTTCATTGTTTCTCTGAGGATATTAATAATAGTTTTTCTTGTTTTTCTGAGGATATTAATAATTTTCTTGTTTTTTGGGGGACGGTTGTTTTGAAGTTGTCCTCTGTCTACATGGGAGAAACAGACTTTGCCCTTTTCTGTTTGTTTTGGCTTCTCTCCTGGTGGTCTTTGGCTTTTTTTTTTTTTTTTGAGACGGAGTCTCGCTCTGCCGCCCGGGCTGGAGTGCGGTGGCGCGATCTCAGCTCACTGCAAGCTCCGCCTCCCGGGTTCACACTATTCTCCTGCCTCAGCCTCCCAAGTAGCTGGGACTACAGGTGCCGCCACCATGCCCGGCTAATTTTTTGTATTTTTAGTAGAGACGGAGTTTCAATGTGTTATTCAGGATGGTCTTGATCCCCTGGGCTCGTGATCCGCCCGCCTCGGCCTCCCAAAGTGCTGGGATTACAGGCGTGAGCTGCTGCGCCCGGCCTGCTGTCTCCTTTTATGTCAAAATTGGGCTGGTCCAGATCCCCAGCAAAAAAGCTTCCCGTTTCATGGCTGGCTGTGGGCATCCTGGGAGTTGACTGGGGGGAAGGGTTAACACCTGGAGGCTTACCTCAGCTTCCCAGAACTCTGTGGCGCGGGAGGGACAGTCTCCCAGAACTGGGCAGGAGTCTCCTTGCTTCTTGAATGGACTTTTCAGCCAGGCTTCACTTTCAGTCTTGCCTTTACCCCACTTCAGAGGCACCTGGTACCTTTTGAGCACGCTGTGCTGCAAACTGAATTGCTTTTTGATCTTTGATCACAGTGGGTGTGTCGGATTCAGCTTTCCTGGATCTGTGTACCAGGTATTAGTTCTCCTTTGCTTTCTGACTTAGAAGGATTGTTATCTTCAGTCCTCTCTTTTTTTCTGAGACAGTCTCTCTGTCGCCCAGGCTGGAGTGCAGTGGCGTGGTCTCGGCTCATTGCAACCTCCACCTTCCAGGTTTGAGCGAGTCTCCTGTCTCAGCCTCCCAAATAGCTGGGATTACAGGCACCTGCCACCACGCCCAGCTAATTTTTGTGTTTTCAGTAGAGTTGGGGTTTCGCCATGTTGGCCAGGCTGGTGTCGAACTCCTGACCTTGGGTGATCCACCATCCTCAGCCTCCCAAAGTGCTGGGATTATAGGCGTGAGCCACTGCACCTGGCCTTTTGTTCTTAATTTTGTGTATTTGTGCCTTTAAAAATCCTATTACTGTGTTATTTTATTAGTGGAATTTGAGGAAGGAAGAATAAATTCATGTGACTTATCTAGGCCTCAGTTCCCTCATTCGAGGATGCAAATGGTAGTATGTGTGACACAGGGTAGTTGAGTACAAATTGCTGAGAAAAATGCCTGGCCCACAGGGCTACACAGTTATTGGCAGTTTTCATGCTGGCTTTAATTCTCCATATTCAACCAGAACCCCAGTAGTGTCTTTCAGGTTCTCCAGTTGACTTGCTGGTTACTCCAGCAGTTGTCCGCAAATTTAAAAAAAAGTTTACCCCTTTTAGAGAAAACTTGATGAAGAACTCTTGTTTTTTTTCTTTTTTTAAAGCATCTATAAATTGTTGAACATTCAAGGCCGCCTCCTGGTTTCTCCTCCCTAGCTTCTGTCTCGGTTCTGAGCCCACTATCCCTCTTGCCTGAAGTTGGCATAAAAATGCTGCTGCAACAATGTTGGGGGTGGGAGAGTTTGTGAATGTGAAGCTCACATTCATCTTCCAGTGTGTCCATCTAAGTAAATTGTTGTGGTTGCGCTTCTGCTCGGGCAGCAAAATAAAGCTGATTTATTTCCAGGCCATACCTTTTCTCCCTGTAGAGTTGATTACATTTTGTTTTGCATTCTGTGTTTAAGAACAGCCAAGCATTTGACTCATGTCACTTTTCTTTGCCTCCTCCAGGTTTTGTGGTCTTTGCAACCCTTGTGGTCATTGTGGCCTTGATACTAATCTTCGTGGTGGGTCCTCGCCATGGACAGACCAACATTCTCGTGTACATAACAATCTGCTCTGTGATCGGCGCCTTTTCAGTCTCCTGTGTGAAGGGCCTGGGCATTGCTCTCAAAGAGCTGTTTGCTGGAAAGCCTGTGCTGCGGCATCCCCTGGCTTGGGTTCTGCTGCTGAGCCTCGTCGTCTGCGTGAGCACACAGATTAATTACCTAAATAGGGCCCTGGATATATTCAACACTTCCATTGTGACTCCAATATATTATGTATTCTTTACAACATCAGTTTTAACTTGTTCAGCTATTCTCTTTAAGGAGTGGCAAGATATGCCCGTTGACGATGTCATTGGTACTTTGAGCGGCTTCTTTACAATCATTGTGGGGATATTCTTGTTGCATGCCTTTAAAGACGTCAGCTTTAGTCTAGCAAGTCTGCCTGTATCTTTTCGAAAAGACGAGAAAGCAATGAATGGCAATCTCTCTAATATGTATGAAGTTCTTAATAATAATGAAGAAAGCTTAACCTGTGGAATCGAACAACACACTGGTGAAAATGTCTCCCGAAGAAATGGAAATCTGACAGCTTTTTAAGAAAGGTGTCATTAAAGGTTAATCTGTGATTGTTATGAAGTGAATTTGAGTACCAGAATGTGTCTAAAAAAACATTGTCCTCAAAAATGTTCTTTAAAGGCAGTCTTTTTAAAGATTTGACGAATTAGGACCAAGAAATTACTTCTATTTAAACAATGGTAGCTCACTAAAATGACCTCAGCACATGACGATTTCTATTAATATTGTATTGTTGTAGAATTATTTTACATTTTCATTCCTTCTCCAAAATCTGAATGCACTAATGACAGTTTTAAGTCTATAAAAACGCTGTATTTTTTCATTCGTGACGAAAGTCTGAAATGTGCATTTGTCACCCCCACTCCATCAATCCCTGAACATATAATAAGGGCTTTTTGATTTTAAAAAAGAACCATTATCCCCACACATTATCCTGTGACTTACCTATAAAAGTGGCTCCTGTTTGATGATTCGTTTTATTTTTTGAAATAAGGGAAAACTAAGTTGCTGAATGAAGGAAACGTACAAAATTTAAAAAAGGGCGGAAATCACCCCAAGGAAGGATTCTCAGGTTGAGATGATCACCGTGAATCCGGCTTCCTGTGTGCATTCAGCGGCCTTCTTGGCACCTCACCAAGCCAGTGCGTCCTGCCTGCTGCTGCAGCCTGGCCGGGTTTGTTCTTCAGTTACCCTAATCCCATGATGCCTGGAACCTTGATTACCGTTTTACATCCGCTCTTGTACTTTTCAGTATATTTTCATAATGAGTTATATTGTCATTTGGACTTTGAACAGCTCTGGGAAATAGAAGACTAGGGTTATTTCTTAAATTTAGCTCATGTTATAATAAAAAGTTGAAGTTCTTTTCTAAGTCTGAATGCTTAGAACAAACAAAATGTTTATAACATATGGTCTCTTTGTACCAAATACTTTGCTTAAGAGCTCCTTTGGGCCACTGCATAGTTTGGTTTCTAGAAAAGGTTTATGAAGACGTTGATGGAAAATTGCAAACATAGGCAGAAAAGGTAGAATGATAAAAAAAGGTCTGATGAACCTATCCCCACTCATAACCATTGGCCTTTAAAAAAAAGTATTGGCAGAATTAATATCCACCTGGGTGATGGGAAGAAAGTGTTTGCCTGTTCCAGCCTGTGGCTCCTGCCTGGAGGTGACTCGGTGCGCCAGTGCAAGCCATCACCCCTGAGAGCCTCCCAGGCCAGTGGTGCTGGTACCCCATGCGGCTCACCACTGGCTGCATAGAAACTCCCTTTTTTCCGACTTTATTATTGGCCTTCTAAGGAGCTGTTTTAGATCTTTTTTTCCCTGCCTCCTCCCATGTCATTTAATGCTACAGATGTACTATATGTCTGTTTATATACTGTACCTACATCTGTGCTTTGTACATAAAAGAACCAGTTTTCTCCCCCTTGAGGATAGAGACCTCGTTGAACATGCATAGGTTAATAAATTCTTACTTAACATTTTATACTCGAGACTGTCTTATACCTAAGGTATTACATTTTATATTTGGCATATAATTAAGCCTTATAAAACTTGGTAATTAAATTACAGTACTTTTTCATCCTATTCTTTAGTTTCTAAGATGAGCACAGCTACCACCTTTAAATCTGCAGCAGAATGCTGGCCCCGGGGTTATTAATTCACATTACCAAAAGCATTTTTAGGGAACTTTTTATAAAGAAAGAATAGTTCTGTTAAGCTTCGTGTCACTTGAGTTTGGCAGTACAACAGAATGGTTCATACACTTACTACTTTTCTGTGCCGTGCATCATATGCTTCTGGACAGTTTCTAAAGGCCGACGGAAAAATAGGCGAGGCCCGCTTTTTATGGCAACTTGGCAGCCATAGAAAATTTCAAAATTGATGAAGGTTGCAATACTCCAAATAACGTAAAATGCCTGCCAGGCTACAACATAAAGTGAGTTCAGTTCATCATGCTGGACTTGTGCTTATCTGTAATATTCATTTACAATAAACAGGCATAACATTTTTCTCCATTCAGTTAGGATTTTCAGAACCTCACTGCCTTAATACTTTATGGCTTCAGTTTCTCAAACATGTTCATGGCTCTACTGGTAGTCTAGACTGATTTTTTTTGAGACGGAGTCTCGCTCTGTCGCCCAGGCTGGAGTGCAGTGGCCGAATCTCAGCTCACTGCAAGCTCCGCCTCCCAGGCTTATGCCATTCTCCTGCCTCAGCCTCCCGAGTAGCTGGGACTACAGGCGCCGCCACCTCGCTCGGCTAGTTCTTTGTATTTTTTAGTAGAGACGGGGTTTCACCGTGTTAGCCAGGATGGTCTCGATCTCCTGACCTCGTGATCTGCCCGTCTCGGCCTCCCAAAGTGCTGGGATTACAGGCTTGAGCCACCGCGCCTGGCCTAGACCGATTGTTTTTCATTCTGACAGATCGTGTGGACCGGCTCCAGCCATGCAAGTCCTGTGGATCAGGGACAGCTGAAGGCTGGACTCAAGGCTCCTGGCCTCTTCGTGCAGCACTCACTGGGCCTGGCTGATCTCCTCCCACATTGCTGGCCTCCGCCAGGTCATGGGCACAGGTAACAGAGAGGCACTGAGTAGCCTCTTTATATCCAGAGTGGAGCAGCCACCACGGCCATTTTACACTTTATTTATCGGCAGAACCCTAAATATAAAACTAAACCTGTGCTGGTGAGGTGAGTGGTGTATGGGATGGTGTCACGATCCCATCCCACCTCTGCCCTGGAGGTGACCCTGGAGGTGACCTACATCCCAGCCAGCCTGCTGTGTGAGCTCAGGGTAATTAGAGTTCCTTGCCAAGTCAAGCAGCACAGGATTACAGTAAGTAAACAAACGCAAATAGATCTCATTACTTTTATTTCTATAACCTTTCGATCTGTTCTCACGTTAGATTTTGTCACAGCTGGATTTAGTGGAAGCAGAGGAATCAAGTTCACTATTTTCTGAAACACTGACACAAAAAAGGGATGGGAACAATGACTTAGAACTAAGACTGCTCATAAAAGGCCATCAGAAAGATCCCTAAACAAAAGCTAAATAGTTACAGTTAATGGTAACTGGCAAGGGATTTAATACATTTGCTGGTATTAAGTTTCTTACGGAATGAGTGAATGAACGAACACAGCAGCATTTTAAGAGAGAGCTGCCAGAACATCCCATAGAAAAACAATTTTGTAAGAACGTGATGGCAACAGTCAGCAGCCAGTATTCTCAGAGTCCCTAATTACCAAAAGCATATACAATTTAGTCTAGAAAAATAATAAGTCAATTTTATAAAATTAAGCTTTTAGATTGAAAAGCAACCCCTTTAACAGGTACAGAGATACTGAAAAATAGTCCCTAAAAATCTCACTCAATAGTTGACGGAGAGAAAGGCATGCCACGTTGAGTTATGGAGTGCAGCGCGTGCCCTCAGCTGCTGGCGAGGGACTGGTGGATGGGCGGCTGGAAGCAGCGCACGTGCTCCACTGGTGTGCCCTCCCCGTCGCCCGACTTCAGGTACTTATCCAGGATGGTGATGATCTCGTCATTGAGAATCTGGAACTTGCGAATTCTCTCCACCATCTTCTTCAAAGGCTACAACCATGAAAATTGGGATGTTTTACTATTAACACTTGAACATTCAGTCTTCATGTTTCAAAATGTCAGGATTCTTATATTTTCTCAGAAAAATAATAGCAAACGGAATTGACACACATACTGTTCTTTTTTTTTTTTAAGATAGGGTCTCACTCTGACACGCAGGCTGGAGTGCAGTGGCATGATCATGGCTTACTGTAGCCTCAAGAGATCCTCCCACCTCAGCCTCCTGAGCAGCTGGGACCACAGGTGTGCACCACCACACACAGCTAATTTTTAAAATTATTTTTGTAAGGACAAGGTCATCTTATGTTGTACAGGATGGTCTTGAACTCCTGAGCTCAAGCGATCCTCCTCCGCTTCAGCCTCCCCAACTGTTGGGATTACAGGTATGAGCCAGCTCTCCCAGTCACATACCATCTCTTTAATGCAACGGTTGGATGGATGAATATATTTTGAATTTAGAATCCCTCTGTCGGCTTCATGCTGCTGTAGATTCATTCATGTGCACAACAAATAGGCCTGTTCCTTCCACATCAGCAATTAAGAACCTACTGTCTGCTCAGAGCCGGGGATGTCCAGATGAAGATGATGTGGTCAATGGAGAAAGGTCAATCAACTAACACAGGTTTTAGACTTCCAGTTTGGAAATAATACTGTGACAGGGTACTCTGACAGACCCTCCTACTACAACAGGAATAAAGAGCATACATGCAAACAAAAAACTTGGAAAAGCATTGCTGGTTCTGCCTATGCACGTGGTAAGGGGGAAGCCAGGGCCTCCTCGGGGGCAGATGCCAACAGCAGCAGTGAGGTGAGGAGCGGCCCAGGCATAAGCAAGCGGGACCACACCAGAGACCCCAACAAAGCCAGGAACCTCCAATTCGGCTAAAGTGGCCCCGAGTTGCTAGCAGCCCCTAGAGATGGGCAGATGCAAATGCACATCTTGGAGGGAAAGCAATCTAAATTAAGTCCAATTAAATAAAGACTCCCAAATAACCCAACACACAAGGAAGCAGCAAAGTTTTAAATACCTCCAAGACTCTCAGATACTAGAAGGAAAACATGCAGAATATAGAATATATGAACTGGATAAAGAAATAGATGGAAAAAATTCAGTTAGGACAAACTCAGTTACCAAGAAGATTTGAAGAAGAACCTAACTGAACTTTAAAAAGTGAACTAATAATTTTTTCAGAGTAAAAGCTCAGCACATTAGAGCTGAAGTAAACGAGTTAACTAAGACACGTGAAGACAGTACTCTGGATACAGCTCTGGGAGTCCCGGAAATGGAGGAGTTGGAGGTAAAATGGCCCCTGAGAGAGGCCCATGACCTGGAGCCTGTGACTGCATTGCCTCCACCCCACGTGGCCTGGGCAGGTGTGGCTAAGACTGTGGACTGTAGGACAGGACAGGGAGAGTATCTGGGGTTGTCCAGTGGGCTCAGTATAATCATGATCAGGGAATGTTCTCTGGCTGGAGGCAGGAGAGACGTGGCAGAAGACTAGAGGCTGAGACTGCCCAACCCACCACTGCTGGAGGGGGTCACTTGGAAAGCATGAGAAGGAAGGGGGACCCAGTCCTAGAGCTGCAAGGAATAATTCAGCCAACTGTGCATAAGCCTGAAGGCCTCCAGGCTGAACACAGCATCTCAGACACTGGCTTCATGAGATTGAGCAGAGGACCCAGCCGGGCCTGGCTGAACCCAGGCATCTGACTTAGAGAACTATGAGATAATCAGTGGTGGTTAAACTGCCAAGCCTGTGGTGATCTGTTGTTACGGAAGCAATAGAAAACTAATACAACATGGCCGGGCGCGGGGGCTCACGCCTGTAATCCCAGCACTTTGGGAGGCAGGCGGATCACTTCATGTCAGGAGTTTGAGATCAGCTTGGCCAACATGGTGAAACCCTGTCTCTACTAAAAATACAAAAATTAGCAGGGCATGGTGGTGGGCACCTGTCATCCCAGCTACTCAGGAGGCTGAGGCAGGAGAATCGCTTGAACCCAGGAGGCGGAGGTTGCAGTGAGCCGAGATTGTGCCGTTGCACTCCAGCCTGGGCAACAAGAGTGAAACTCTGTCTCAAAAAAAAAAAAAAAAGAAAAAAAAAAACTAATACAACAGAGGAATGTGGAGAACAGAATGAGAAGGTCTAACATACGTCTAACTGAAATCGTGAATGGCAAGAACAGGGAGAATGGAAGGGAGGCTAAAATATTTCAAAAGATAATGGCTGAGTATTTTCCAGAATTCAACTATGAGAAATCCATAAAGTGACAGAGACAAAAGGACTTTAAAAGCAGCCAAGAAAGCACACTTTGACTTCTAGGGAGCCCGAAGACTGGAATAGCTGCCAATATTCTGACAATGCAGATTTTGTAAGACTGGAAGTAAATCTAAGTACCTTGAGAAGGAAAATGGAACAATGAGTATTTTCTCTGCCAGACTGCTTTACTGGCCAATTATATTTAGATTCATTTTGGGAACGGAAAGGAAGTTTCTGTTGGTGGCGCCTTATGTACTTAGGATGAAAACCATTCCCAGAAACAAGAACTTACAACACAGAGAAAGTACGCTTTGCAAAAGGTCCCCAGATGGTGGGAGATTTTCATCCACATACCACATTTTTAATAATCTCATCTTTGCCATCATGTTTCTGGACTTTCAGGAGATGGTAGCAGAAATCCAACACAGCAAAACGCCGCTGCTGCCCAAGCAGCACGATGATCATACAGCCGGCCCAGTGTAGCCCGTCACCGAAGCACTGCCTAGAACAAGCAGCAGAAACAATGGGAGATGAGTGATCCGTTACCAAGTCTTTTCTGAGTCTGTCGCCAGATGTCAGTGACCAAGCCATCTGCATTCCTATTACTGTCTGTGCGCACACAGTCACCTTCCACAGCCAGGAAGAGAGTGCCAGGCAGCAGGGGCTGCTCCCTGGTTTTGGTAGATACCTGTTTCGGGCTCTTCTGCTGCGCTGCTTCCTAAGCCTTTTTAGATCATATCCCCTCTGTGATGAATGACTTTACAGACCTCCCACCTAGAAAAATGAATGTCCGGCGTGCATACACTTGCCGTGGGTTCAGAGACTCCCTGAATACTCAAGTCCTGAGCCAGCTCCTTGGCATCAAGTAAGAATTCCCATTATAGGAGGCTTCAAAGCAGCTCAGTGAGTTTCTGGTCCACTTCCTGAGCACGGCTGGCCGCTTGTTAGCCTAACACCCGGACCCTGCCCTAAGCCCCTCCCCTCCCCTGGGGCTTTGTCCTGCTCTGAGCACACACTTACTCGACTGTGAACTCGTGTGTCCCCACAGGAATGCAGTAGACAAACTGCATGGCACTCCACAGTCTGTGAAACTCCACACACTCGTCAACATGCATGACCCCATTGCTGGGCAGAGGCCCGCGCCAGATGGGGTCGTCCAGAAAGCTCCGGATCCGTGTCAGGATGACCTCAAACATGGACAGGCCACAGCAGAGGCGCTCCTTTGTCAGCAGGTCCCCCTCTCTCGCAATGGCAATTTGCTGCAGAAAGGACAAGCAGTGGAATGCTGTGGGCCTCCAGGCATCCAGCTACTCCATATCCTATCTTTTTTCTTTTGAGACAGGGTCTTGCTCTGCTGCCTAGGTTGGAGTGCAGTGGCACAACCACAGCTCACTGCAGCCTTGACTTCTCCGGCTCAAGCGACCAGGCGTATGCCACCACACCTGGATAATATTTGTACTTTTTGTAGAGACGGAGTTTCACCACATTGCCCAGGCTGGTCTTGAACTCCTGTCTTGGCCTCCCAAAGTGCTGGGAAGACAGGAATGAACCACGGCACCCAGCCTTGGGAAAATGTTTTGGGTCTACTGGCCTCTAGTGTGGAAGCCAGGGGTGCTGCCAAACATCCTGCAATGCATAGGAGGGTGCCCAAGTCCCCATCATAGAGTTACCTGGTCCAAAATGGCTGAGACGCCCTGACTTAGCATACGCAGCTGGATCATTGTAGAACTCTATCCTGACACCTTGCCTCGTGGCCTAATAACACCTATGGGAAAGCCTTCTTCATGAAGGGCTGGACAGTGAAAGTGACGTCTTCTGTGTGAGTCTTACGTGCCAGCTGATGTGCTAAGCCCTTTCCAGGCGTTAGCTCATCTGAACCCCCCACCACCCCGGGAAGCAGTCCAGGTACGCGTCCCACTTGCAACACTGAGGCCTGAGCGGCCACTGGACTTCACGATGCCTTCCAGTCTGGCTCCCAACTGGGCCACCTGGCCTGGCATGGATGCCCAGCTTGCAACAGCCTCAGCCATCACGGCACACGTTACCTGAGGGGTCCCCAGTCTTTCGATCAGTGGGACAAGATGCAGCGGAGCATACTTGGATTCCAGTCTTTTCATTTTGGCATCAAGTCTCTCCCCCTCTGCAGTAGAAAAAAATACTTTACTTTATTCTGCTCCTTTGTATGAAACGGTAATTGCAAAGGTTTAAATTTGTTTAAAAAACAAAAGATTTTAAAGTTAACATGGATACAGATCCTCTTTGGAAATTATTTTACAGAACTGGCTCATTTAATATTTTAATTCAAACTAGCAGGACTGATTTTTTGCTCAATATTCACTTTTCATTTATTGACTATTCCAAATGTAACCGAAAGCAGAAAAGGGCACAATGAGCCTCTGTGCCCATCACCCACTACAATTACCAAGTCACGGCCACTCTGTTTCCTCTACACCCAACCCCCATCACCCACTACAACTACCAGATCACGGCCGCTCTTTCCTCTACACCCAACCCCCATCACCCACTACAACTACCAGATCACGGCCACTCTTTCCTCTACACCCAACCCCCATCACCCACTACAATTACCAACTCACGGCCACTCTGTGTCTTCTACACCCAACTCCCCTGCTCCCATGCTATTAATATTTGGAAGCAATTCTAAGACATCATATCATTGCAGCTCTATTTCTCAATCTTCATTTAACTAGGTTCTGTACACCCCTCATTACCCCTGGGTATGACTGAACAGGCACCAAACCTACAATCTGCACTGGCCGTTAGGCTCTCCGGCTGCAGAGCGGGCACCATCCCGACAGAGGGCAGTCTGGACTCCCGGGTGGGGTCAGCAGGCTCACCTTTCACATGGACTCGTGGCAAGATGTTCTGGAAGGGAGCCGCGTGCAGCAAGTCACACACTTCTTCTAAAGACTGGAACAGAGAAAAAGAAGGTCACGCTAGGAAGGGTATCTTGCCACAGAGAGAGATCTGGTGCTGAAAACAAAGACCCTCTTTGCCTTTTAGCATAACATTAAGTAGCCTGTCAAGCGATTTCTCTGGGATGATGGAAATGCTCATGTCTGTCCTACCCATTCCGGCAGCCGCCAGCCACGCGTGCCTATTAAGTACTTGGAATGTGGCTTGCGCACTTGAGGAACTGAATTTGTTTTTTTTTTTTTTTTTTTTTGAGACGGAGTCTCGCTCTGTCACCCAGGCTGGAGTGCAGTGGCCGGATCTCAGCTCATTGCAAGCTCCGCCTCCCGGGTTCACGCCATTCTCCTGCCTCAGCCTCCCGAGTAGCTGGGACTACAGGCGCCGCCACGTCGCCCGGCTAGTTTTTTTGTATTTTTTAGTAGAGATGGGGTTTCACCATGTTAGCCAGGATGGTCTCGGTCTCCTGACCTCGTGATCTGCCCGTCTCGGCCTCCCAAAGTGCTGGGATTACAGGCTTGAGCCACCGCGCCCGGCCAAGGAACTGAATTTTAATTTTAGTTGCATTTAATTAATGTAGATGTAGACACATGTAAGACCCAATGTTGAATGTGTGCTCTGTTTTCCAGGATGTACCAGTCTAATAGTTCTCACCCCATCCTTCCCTGCTAATTTGCCACCAGTCTCTTAAGAACCACAGTTTATGACAAGATGCCATCACACTGACAGAAGGAAGGGTGTCTTCTCCAAACAACACAGGAGATGGAAGGAGTAGGGGAGGCCCGTCCTGGTGTCCACATCCACTCATTCCCCACAGAGCCCAAAGCAAAGTTCTGGGCCATCACGCTGAGCCTACTTTCAGGTCACAAACTCCTTTACAGGGGTAATCAAAACCACACAAGGTCCATTCTCCAGAATAACACATATATAGAGAGAAAATGTACCTCCAGGATCATGAGGACAGCAGATCCCCCCAAATCCACCATGAACCCAAAGATGGTCAAAAATAGAGCAACTGCTGTTCATCTTTAGAGGTGAGGGCTCTCAGGCCAGCAGGAAGGGCCTGTTCAGACCACAGTGCGTTCACCACCCCACGGCACAGGCAGAAGATGGTGAGCCCTTCAGTGCCTCCTACTCTACAGCCATGCGGAAATCTTAGAGCTCCACGGGAGTAAAATAAATGATTAAACAAAGAAACAGCTATTGGAAAATCAAGAAATACTGACAATGAGATTTTAACTTCTGAGGAACTCCCAGAGATGATGGCAAAACTAAGACCAAGAGGAAGAAAAGCAGACTTTTCTGTACTCATCAACATCAATCCAGTGCCAGACGCCGGCCAGACGCCATCTGCTCTGCTTCTCTTTCCCTAAGTTTCTAATGCAGCTTCACACTCCATCCAGAAGCCAACAGAGGGACAACTGTTGCCATGGCAATGCACAGAAACGGTGCCTTTAAGCTAAGAGATTGTCCCAGGAAATTGCATCCTGCCTGCTTCAAACTCTTGTGGTTCTATAATTATTTATGTCCATGAGTTCTGGGATAGACATAAATAATTACAGAACCACAAGAGTTTGTGTATGTAAAGAATGTCAGGCCGGGCGCGGTGGCTCATGCCTGTAATCCCAGCACTTTGGGAGGCCAAGGCATGCGGATCACCTGAGGTCGGGAGTTACCAACTCACGGCCACTCTGTTTCCCCTACACCCAACCCCCATCACCCACTACAGTTACCAACTCACAGCCACTCTGTTTCCCCTACACCCGACCCCCATCACCCACTACAGTTACCAACTCACGGCCACTGTTTCCTCTACACCCAACTCCCATCACCCACTACAATTACCAACTCATGGGCACTCTGTGAGGCGGGCAGATCACCAGCCTGATCAACATGAAGAAAATCTGTCTCTACTAAAAATACAAAATTAGCTGGGCCCGTGGTGGCGCATGACTGTAATCCCAGCTACTCGGGAGACTAAGGCAGGAGAATCACTTGAACCCAAGAGGTAGAGGCTGTGGTGAGTCAAGATTGTGCCACTGCACTCCAGCCTAAGCAACGAGAGCGAAACTCCAATCTTTAAAAAAAAAAAAAAAAGAAAAGAAATGTTGATGTAAAGAAAAGCTTTTGACACTTCATCTTATTTCCAAAAAGGGCAGCTGGACACAAGAGAAAGCAGTCCTAAGGGGTCCCTGACACTATCTAAATCGATTCCACACGGCTGCCTCCCATTTGGAAAGCTCGGGTCTCACCTCCCCGACCTGAGGCCAATGACGAGACAGGAATCCTCAGGCTTGGCCATACAGAGAGGCTATGGTTTGGATGTGGTTTGTCCCTGCCAAAACTCATGGTGAAATTTAAGTGCCAATGTAGCAGTGTTGGAAGGTGGTCTGTTTGAGAGGTGATGGATTTCTTACAAGATTGGGTCAGTTCTCCCACAATTGGATTAGTTTTTGTGGGAATGGATGAGTTCCTGTGAGAGCAGTTGTTGTAAGCAAGGCTGCCTCTCATGTCTGTTCTCTCTGCAACACCCACGTCCCCTTCTGTGTTCCCCAGGAGCTGAAGCAGCATGAGACCCTGACAGATGGGCTGCCTGATCTTGGACTTCCCAGCCTCTAGAGTCATGAGCCAAATAAACTCCTTTTCTTTGTAAATTACTCAGTCTCAGGCACTGCTACAGCAACACAAAACGGACTAAGCAGACTAAGATAGCAGAACGGACTAAGATACAGCCTTATGCTGTAAGTTCAGGAAAAGTCACCCATGAATGGAATATTCCCACATTAAATATTTAAAATTCATAGAGAGAGATTATAGTTAAAGAGATGCTTCCTGACATATCTGGCTTTTAACAATTCACAATTATTTGGGGAACATACCCTTAAAGCAAGGCCACCCTGGACACTGGCTCCTTGCTGGCCTGAGACGCTGGTGGGTTCTCCATCTTGTGCCCCTCACACAGTGGGGAGTGGAGCATGGGGGGATGCTACTTGGGGTCCCCGCCGAGCCTGTGGGTGGCCAGGACAGTGAAGGCCTGGGGCTGCTACAGTCCCTCTTTGAAACCACCTGGAACGGGTCTGCCTAGGAGTGCAGGGATGGGGAGAGCCGAAGATGCGGGTCTGATGGAGGCTGTCAGCTCCCAGGCATGTCATGCCTGACCTGGGACTCCCCTGGCATGTGAGCCAACACATCCTCTTTCACTGCACAGGCTGGTGTGAGGCGGCTGGTCCAGAGGCTCAGTCCCCAGAGGCCTGGCAGTCTGACAGCAATGCCCTGAGCTGTGTACAGGCCACCCTATCCCTGTTCTTCCTAAACACAACTCTGCCTTTGCAAAGCTACCAGAGACCTGAAGACAAGAGACTACTTTGGGAAACAACATAGGAAAGGCCTCCCCAGGCTGCTCTGCAGATGCAGTGCCGTTCCCATGCACAAGCCAAAACGCTTTGCCAGGGCATGTGGCAAACCAATCCCAAAACAGGGCAGAGCAAAGAGCCCTGAGGAGGGAACATGCTGAAGAGGAGGAGCAAGGTAGGAAACATGCCACGTCGGGAATCAAGAGTCATGTTAGGGCAATGATGAGCAAGACATGCTATGACGCCAGAGACAGATGCCTGCACCAGTTGGAGACAGACGTCTGCACCGGCGGGAGACAGACGCCTGCACTGGCTGGAGACAGATGTCTGCACTGGCGGGAGACAGACGCCTGGACCGGCGGGAGACAGACGCCTGGACCGGCGGGAGACAGACGCCTGGACTGGTGGGAGACAGACACCTGCACTGGCTGGAGACAGATGTCTGCACTAGCAGGTGACAGACGCCTGGACCGGCGGGAGACAGACGCCTGCACCGGCTGGAGACAGAGGTCTGCACCGGCGGGAGACAGACGCCTGCACCGGCGGGAGACAGACGCCTGCACCGGCGGGAGACAGACGCCTGCACCGGCGGGAGACAGACGCCTGCACCGGCGGGAGACAGACGCCTGCACCGGCGGGAGACAGACGCCGGCGGGAGACAGACGCCTGCACCGGCGGGAGACAGACGCCTGGACCGGCGGGAGACAGACGCCTGGACCGGCGGGAGACAGACGCCTGGACCGGTGGGAGACAGACGCCTGGACCGGTGGGAGACAGACGCCTGCACTGGCTGGAGACAGATGTCTGCACTAGCAGGTGACAGACGCCTGGACCGGCGGGAGACAGAGGTCTGCACCGGCGGGAGACAGACATCTGCACCGGCGGGAGACAGACGCCCGCACCGGCGGGAGACAGATGTCCGCACCGGCGGGAGACAGACGCCTGCACTGGCTGGAGACAGATGTCTGCACTGGCGGATGACAGTCGCCTGGACTGGCGGGAGACAGACGCCTGCACCGGTTGGAGACAGATGTCTGCACTGGCGGGAAACAGACGCCTGCACCGGCGGGAGACAGACGCCTGCACCGGTTGGAGACAGACATCTGCACTGGCGGGAGACAGACGCCTGCACCGGCTGGAGACAGAGGTCTGCACTGGCGGGAGACAGACGTCTGTACCGGTTGGAGACAGATGTCTGCACTGGCGGGAGACAGACGCCTGCACCGGCGGGAGACAGACGCCTGCACCGGTTGGAGACAGACATCTGCACTGGCGGGAGACAGACGCCTGGACCGGCGGGAGACAGATGTCCGCACCGGCAGGATGCAGCAGAAAGCCAGGAGACAGGCCGGTGTCCCCATGAAAAGCTGGCAGACGGCAGGGGACACCACTAGTCAGCAATGGGAGGAGGAGCCCTTCAGCCACTAGAGGAGGGACAGCCGGGTCTCCACAGAGAGAGAAAGAAGCTTCCTCTGCCTCTCACATTATACACAAAGACCAACTCCAGAAGGATCGCAAACTTCCATGCAGAAGGCAAAGCTTAAAATCTCTAGATGAGAATGTGAAGGAATGTCTTCATGACCCCAAGACAGGGAAAACATCTTTAAAAAAAAAAAAAAAAAGGATACAGAAAGTGCTAATCATTAAAAAAAAAAGGGCTACATCCAAATTAAGAGCATTTATCAAAAATCACCACTGTCAGAGTGAAAAGGTAAGCACACATGGGAGATTTACAATATGTGCAGCACGTAAAGGATCTGCATGGAACAAGCTGTAGAAAAGTAGGCAAAAGAACCCAACGGGGCATTTAACAGGAAAAGAAACAAGAAGCAGCGAACGGAGCTGCCCACCTCGTCAGTCACGAGGGAAGGCAGGAGAGGGCCACGTGAGATTCCATTTCCCACTGGCTTTCCCAGTCCAGGAGGTTATAAACTGAGCTGCTGTGATGCACAGGACAGAGGGACAGCCAGACGGCACACAAAAAGGCGGCCCGTCGGAAACATGAGCATCCACTGTGCCACGTCCTAAGAGGGGGTGGCCTCTCGTGCTCTCCACCATGGGGCACGTGTAGCCATTTAGATTTAAATCAGTTATAATTCAGTAACATTTAGCACTCAGTTCCTCAGTCACACTGAGCCACACTTCAACTGCTCAGCAGCCCAGGCACGCAGAGATCCTCCTGGGCAGCAATGCTCTTTATACCTTACAGGCTCACCAAATACGTTCATTTAGGTGTTGAAAACATTGCATAATAAAAGTTTTATGATGTTAACACAGAAAAACATTCTTGAGACAATGAACTACAGTACATTTTTTTCTTTTTTCTTTTTTTTTTTTTTTTTTGAGACGGAGTCTCGCTCTGTCGCCCAGACTGGAGTGCAGTGGCCGGATCTCAGCTCACTGCAAGCTCCGCCTCCCGGGTTCCCGCCATTCTCCTGCCTCAGCCTCCCGAGTAGCTGGGACTACAGGTGCCACCACCTCGCCCGGCTAGTTTTTTGTATTTTTTAGTAGAGACGGGGTTTCACCATGTTAGCCAGGATGGTCTCGATCTCCTGACCTTGTGATCCGCACGTCTCGGCCTCCCAAAGTGCTGGGATTACAGGCTTGAGCCACCGCGCCCAGCCCATTTTTGTTTTTCAATTGAAGGGAACAAATTCAAACTAAAGTCTCAACAATAGTCACGAGAAAAAATGTTTCCCGCACTGCTGCTGCCACACACCCACTAAAGAACCCACAAAAGAAAGCCCTCCCCGTGGGCGGTGGGGTAGGCCGGGCCGGGCACTCACCAGGCTCTGCTCGATAAGCAGGCAGAAGAGGACGGCGTTCCCCACCTCCCGCAGGTTCTGGAAGCACACCGTCTTCAGCTCTGCGTACTCCACGATGTCCTTCAGCTGGTGATGGAAGAACTCCAGGATGCCTACGGTGCAGGAGTGAGGTGGGGTTGGGGGACTGGAGGGGCCGGGCCCTAGCAGCCGGGAGCCACAGCCGGGAGTACCTGCCATTCTGACACCGCCACCAAGCCTGGCTATGAGGATGGCCACAACGTCCCATCCCCAGCATCTTCCCTGCAGTGGTGGTTTGTTCACCACCTGGGCACGTTCTCCACACACCACGTGGCCCTGGGCCTCGGCTGTGAGGCCTCTTTCCCACTCAACCCCGTATCTTTAGGGAAGGCTATGATGATAGGAACGTCACCACATGACAAGAATAAAGGCTGCACCATCATCCCCAGTGGGGGCGGACAAGGTATTTGACAAAATGCAATCTCTCTTCAGAGGCATGGAAGGGGCCGTACCTCATCTGAGAAAGGGCATCTAGGAAGCCTGCAGCTAACTAACAGCACACCCAACGGGAGGCCGAGCACCATGCCAGCTCGGGAGCAAGGCAGGCATCTCAGCAGCATCCCAGACCACAGAATAAGGCACAAAAAGACGCAAGGTGCAAATATAGGACAGAAGGCCAACGTTCCTCCAGCCAATCGATAGCTTCGACTCCAGCCCAGACAGAAACCGGCAGCTGACTGCACGATGAATGTGGCATCAGGAGGGGCCAAAACTACCCTGGGAAGAGCCAAACAGGAGGCTCAGCAGACCATGAACCCTTGTCCCAGCATGTCTTGCCCGACTGCCCCTTCCCCAAGGACCAGCAGCCGGACACGGCCCCTCCTGCCTTACAGCCGCAGCCCCTGCCCCCGCTCCTCCCAGCTCTCGGCACCGCTGTGGGGACTCAGCCCCACTTGGTGGGGGCAGGGACACTCCTGCACCTGTGTCATCTCTGACAAGGTTTCCCTGTGCCACCCTGGGAAACGGCTCCCTCCTCAACATCTGAAATTTCCATCTCTAGTCACGACATAAGCATTGGTTTCATCACCCCAGCGTTCCTCATCTACTTTCTGACAATAAACTGAAATCAGATTCTCTTGAGCCAGGGCCGTGCCGACGGCTACTTCCCCATGGTGGCTGAAGGGGACCTTATGGTCTCCTCAAACACCAGCAACAGCCCTGGGGAGGTGCCAAAAAGCAAAAAGTCCTGGGCACGTGTTCAAGAGCTCAGCCACGCTGGCTGACTGCCCATCAGGACAGTGCCTTGTCGGTCACCCATGTGCAGGCTCCAGTCACTTTACGACACAAGGCTAGTGTTCAGCTGTCCAGCTTTCAAGAAAACTCTGCCAGGTAAGAGACTAAAAGCAGTTTTGTTACGTGACAAACAAAGGTCCCTGTTTTATCATAAGACAATGCTTTTTGAGATCACTAAAGCTATTTAACTGCATAGCCCCAAACCAGCTCACAGCAAGTCATGTGGCCCGTCCCTAAGAGCACACCTGCCTGAGGGCCCCGCAGCTGGACCTGCAGATGGATGGGGGCAGGGGCAGGCCTTGCACCACCTTGGTGGGCCTGTCTCTGAGCCTCAAGCCCCTACAAGCCCAGCAGGGCAGCAGGACCCAGCAGTCGGCTCTCTCGCCTCATCGGGCCGGCGGTTCTTTCGTAGGGGCACGGAAGAGCGTGGTGTTCAGGGCTCTGTCGTCTCAAGTCTTGCAGGCTGACCTCCCAGGCCCCTCAGCTTCCTCGCCTGCAGACAGTGACCCAACACACCTCTTCCTGGTTGTAAGGTGCATTTGTCTGTCTACTGCATCCTCCCACATGGCAAATCTAATCCTTCCCCAGAATTTCTGACTTGAATTCCTTTCTGACCTCTCCACAGACAGCGCTGTGAGCTGCACACGCCCAGAGGTGCCCACACTCACCGGGAGAGCCGTACTCGTGCCGTGGCAGGCGGCAGATTTTGGGCATCACCTCCATCAGTGTCTTCACGTACTGCAGGATTGTGCCTTGCAGCTGCGGGGGGACAAGACAGGCTGCGTCAGTCACTCCACTCCACTCTGCTAATGCCTGTGGCCAGCACACGCCCTGAAACAAGTCTGTTAGCAAAGAGCTTGGTAACGAGGAGGCTGCAGGATCACCTGGCAGGGGAAAGAAGCCCACCCGTGGAGAGAGAGCAGCCGTCCCCAGGTGGCTTCCCGTGGCTGGATTCATGTTCCGAAACCGGACTCCCCTTTCAAGAGGAAAGTGGTCCCGCGGTGCTGCAGTGAGAGCAGAGCTTTGTTGCCAGGGGCCTCCTACAGGGATGCACCCCAGCATGGTGAGCACTGCCAGCTCCAGGGTCCCCCAGGACGCCATCTGTGCTCCTGCGTGCGGCCCCAGGCTCAGCTGTGGTGAGGTCCGCAATCCTGACACCCTCCAAGCTGCCACATGTTTTGGCGGAGTCCCCGGCGGGTCCTGGAAGGACCTGTTTGGGTCACGGGGTAATGGCTGCGCCAAGTGACCAAACTCTTACGTGGTCTCAGTCACAGAAGATTGTTAAAATAATAAAAAGGATGAAAAAGTATAAAAAGTAAGTTATGTATAGAAAACTAAATCCAGGCTGACCAAGGTGGCTCACACCTGTAATTCCAGCACTTTGGGAGGCCAAGATGGGCAGATCTCTGGAGCCCAGGAGTTCAAGGCCAGCCTGGGCAACATAGCAAGACCCCATCTCTATACATACAAATAAAAACTCGATGTATCCGTTAAAATAACCTGGACCCATTCTTTTAAGTTTGAAAAGATGAGGGAGGTATCAAATTATATATGGTCAGAAGTGTTTGAATTGAATAGTAATTCAGTGATTCATTCAATTCATTCATTCAAGTAATTGAATGAATCCAGCTGTTGGAGGATCACAGTCCAGGCAGAGAAGACCCTCTGGCTTGGGTGCCCCAGGGAATTCAGGCTGTGAGAAGGAAGCGTGTCCAGGGAACACTCACCAGGCTCTTGACGACCTTCAGCAGCTCCTCCATGACCACGGCGATACCCTGGTAGCCGAGGAGCCGGCAGATGACTTGAAAGTGTGGAGGTCCCACGAAGTTCCGGTAGCTGCCGTAAATGCTGGAGTAGGCCAAGTTCAAAGCCTGGAAAACAGGGCACAGAGCTCTCAGCATGGCCTCTGCACACATGTGCAGATGAAGAATTGCATGAGAAGATCATTCAACACACACAGGCTCAGGTGAAGGGGTCCGAGTGTGCTGACTTGTAAAATCTACTGCCCTTAACTGGTACAATTATAAAACCCACTCAGCCTGCCACCAAAAAGAACCTGCTAAAATAGAAAAAGAAAACAAAACCATGTGTTGCAACATTTGTTGAATTGCCAATTTGGAGTCCCCCTGCCTCCCAGTCTCCCAGCAGGACGCCCAAGGTCGGACCCTGAAGGGGCCGGGGGAGCTGCCTTCTCAGGATGCACAGGGCACCCCTGGAGCTGGGAGAGACCCCTGTGGGGTAGGAGGGGGAGGAAGGTAGTTAGGGTGTGTATTAGTCCATTTTCACAATGCTATAGAGAAATACCCAAGACTGCATAATTTATTTTTTAAAAAAGCAGGTTTAACTGACTCACAGTTCCACATGGCTGGGGAGGCCTCAGGAAACTTAGTTATGCACAAGGTAAAGGGGAAGCAAGCACCTTCTTCACAAGAAGGCAGGAGATAGAAGAGAAAACAAAAGGTGAAGCCCCTTATAAAACCATCAGATCTGGTGAGAACTCACTCACTATCACAAGAACAGCAGGCGGAAAACTGCCCCCATGAGCCAATCAGCTCCCACCAGGTCCCGCCCTTGACATGTGAGGATAGTGGGGATGACAACTGGAGATGAGATTTGGGTGGGGACACAGCCAAACCTTATCATTCTGCCTCTGGCCCCTCCCAAATCTCACGGGTCCTCACATTTCAAAATACAATCATGCCTTCCCCACAGTCTCCCAAAGTCTTAACTCATTCCAGCATTAACTCAAAAATCCAAGTCCAAAGTCTCATCTGAGACAAGTCAAGTCCCTTCCGCCTGTATAATAAAAAAAAAAGGTAGTTACTTCCTAGATACAATAGGGGTATAGGCATTGGAGAAATTGGTCAAAACAAAGGGGCTATAGGCCCCATGCAAGTCCCAAGTCCAGTGGGGCAGTCATTAAATCTTTTTTTTTTTTTCCTGAGATGGAGTCTTGCTCTGTCGCTTAGGCTGGAGTGCAGTGGCCGGATCTCAGCTCACTGCAAGCTCCGCCTCCCGGGTTCCCGCCATTCTCCTGCCTCAGCCTCCCGAGTAGCTGGGACTACAGGCGCCGCCACCACGCCCGGCTAGTTTTTTTGTATTTTTTAGTAGAGACGGGGTTTCACCGTGTTAGCCAGGATGGTCTCGATCTCCTGACCTCGTGATCCGCCCGTCTCGGCCTCCCAAAGTGCTGGGATGACAGGCTTGAGCCACCGCGCCCGGCCTCATTAAATCTTAAAGCTTTGAAATAACCTCCATTGATTCTGTGTCTCACATCCAGGTCACACTGATGCAAGAGGTGGGCTCCCACGGTCTTGGGCAGCTCCACCCTGTGGCTTTGCAGGGTACAGTCCCCCCCCGGCTGTTTTCACAGGCTGGCATTGAGTATCTGTGGCTTTTCCAGGTACACAGTGCAAGCTGACTGGAGGATGGCCCTCTTTTTACAGCTCCACTAGGCAGTGTTCCAGTGGGGACTCTGCGTGTGGGGCTCCAACCCCCTATTTCCCTTCTTCACTGCCCTAGCAGAGGTTCTCCATGATGGCTCCACCCCCGCAGCAAACTTCTGCCTGGATATTCGGGCATTTCCACATACCCTTTGAAATTTAGGTGGTCCAACACCACATGGAAGCCACTAAGGCTTGGGGCTTGCACCCTCTGAGGCAACAGCCTGAGCCGTACGTTGACCCCTTTTGGCGACTGAGATGCAGGGCGCCAAGTCCTGAAGCTGCGCAAAGTGGGGAAGGGTGGCGGGGGCAGGGCGAGCCCTGGGCCCAACCCAGGAAACCATTTTTCCCTCCTAGGCCTCTGGGTTTGTGATAGAAGGGGCTGCCTCGTACATGTCCTGAAAACATTTTCCCCATTGTCTTGGTGATTGACATTCAAAATTTCTGCAGCCAGCTTGAATTCCTCCCCAGAAAATGGGGGTTTCTTTTCTATCACATCATCAGGCTGCAAATTTTCCAAACTTTTATACTGTGCTTCCCTTTTAAACATAAACTCCAATTTCAGATCTTTCTCAAGTTCAATGTACCACAGATCTCCAGGGCGGGGCAAAATGCGGCGAGTTTCTTTGCTAAAGTACAGTAAAAGTGACCTTCGCTCCAGTTCCCAACAAGTTCCTCAACTCCGAGACCACCTTAGCCTGGATTTTATTGTCCATAGCACCATTAGCATTTTGGTCAAAACCGTTCAACAGACTGGGTGTGGTGGTTCACCCCTGTAATCCCAGCACTTTGGGAGGCTGAGGTGGGTGGATCATGATGTCAGGAGTTTGAGACCAGCCTGGCCAACATGGTGAAACCCCATCTCTACTAAAAATCCAAAAAAATTAGCTGGGAATGGTGGTGGGTGCCTGTAATCCCACTACTCGGGAGGCTGAGGCAGGAGAATTATTTGAACTCGGGAGGCAGAGGTCACAGTGAGCCAAGATTGCACCACTGCACTCCAGTCCTGGCAGCAGGGTGAGACTCTGTCTCAAAAAACAAACAAACAAACATTCAACAAGTCTCTAGAAAGTTCCATACTTTCCCACATCTTCCTGCCTTCGGAGCCCTCCAAACTGTTCCAAACTCTGCCTGTTACCCAGTTCCAAAGTGAATTCCACATTTTCGGGTATCTGTATAGCCGTGCTCCGCTCTGCCAGTACCAGTGTACTGTATGAGTCCATTTTCACCCTGCTATGAAGAAATACCTGAGACTGGGTAATTTATAAAGGAAAGAGGTTTAATTAACTCATAGTTCCACATGGCTGGGGAGGCCTCAAAAAACTTCAATCATGGCGGAAGGTGAAGGGGAAGCAGGCACCTTCTTCACAAGGTGGCAGGAATGAGAAGAGAGAGCGAAGGGGGAAGAGCCCCTTATAAAACCATCAGATCTCATGAGAACTCCCTCACTGTCACATCATGAGGGAACCACTGCCACGACCCAATCACCTCCCACCAGGTCCCTCCCTTGACACATGGGGGTTATGGGGATTACAATTTGGGATGATATTTGGGTGGGGACATAGAGCCCAAACATATCAAGGTGGTTCCTGCAGAAGGACACTCCTCAGATTGTCTGAGGACACAGGTGCAGATAGCAGGAGACCCCTACTATGAGTATTCAGTGCTGTAAACCTCCCTCTCAGCACTTCTTTAGCTGTATACCACAAATCTTGATATATTTGCATTTCACTCAATGTTTTTTTTTTTTTTTTTTTTTTTTTTTTTGAGACGGAGTCTCGCTGTGTCCACCAGGCTGGAGTGCAGTGGCCGGATCTCGGCTCACTGCAAGCTCCGCCTCTCGGGTTCACGCCATTCTCCTGCCTCAGCCTCCTGAGTAGCTGGGACTACAGGCGCCCACTACCGCGCCCGGCTAATTTTTTGTATTTTTAGTAGAGACGGGCTTTCACCGTGGTCTCCATCTCCTGACCTTGTGATCCGCCCGCCTCGGCCTTCCAAAGTGCTGGGATTCCAGGCATGAGCCGCCGCACCCAGCCTCAATGTATTTTTTAACTTCCCTTGAGACTTCCTCTTTGATTCAAGGATTATTTAAGTGTGCTAATTTCCAAGCATATAGAGTTTTTTGTTATCTTTTTGTTATTGGTTTCTGGTTTGAATTCATTGTGGTTGGAGAACACTCTCCATAGGATTTCAGTTCTTTAAATGTTGTTGAGGTGAGTTTTATGGCCCAGGGTATGGTCTGTCTTGGTGAATGTTTCATGGGAATCTGAAAAATGGATATATTCTGCTGTTGTGGGGTAGAGTATCCTACACATGTCAGTTAGATCCTGTTGGTCGATGGTGGTGTTTAGTTCTTTTTTACTGTTGCTGATTTTGTGTCTACTTGTTCTGTCAGTTACTAAAAGGAGTGTTGAAATCCCCAACTGTAACTGTGGAATTGTTCGCTTCTCCTTTTACTTCTGTTAGTCTTTCCTTCAAATATATAAGCCTTGCTGTTTGATGCATCAACATTTAGCACTGCTATGCTTTCTTGGTGGTGGTTTGACTCTTATTATGATGTAATCTCCCTGGCAATATTCCTTGCTCTGAAGTTGACTTTATCTTATATTAATACAGCCACTCCCGCTTTCTCCAGCCTCCACCTATCTGTCTGCTTCCGTTACTGATCCTGCTTTGTACCCCTTTGCTGGAATAAACTGCAGCTGTGAGACTGAGTTCTGTGAGTCCTTCTAGTGGATCATCAGATGTGTAGAGGGTCATGAGACCCCCCCAAAACAAAGAGCCAAAACTGATTATAAAATCCTACAGTGACCAGATTAGATAACACGGAAGGACAGAAACCCCACCCAGTGTCTGTCCCAGGCCCAAGCCCTGCAGCCCCTTGCAACCTTGAAGAAACCATCTACAGATCTTCAGCCCAGACACTCTCCTTCCATCCTCTCCTCAGAGCAGCACCCTGGGCTTTATGTGCTGGGATTCTGTGTAATATTTTTGGTTGATAACAGGTTCAATGTTTGAAAAGAAGAACATGAAAGTCATTAGTGAAAGCTAATGACCTCATGTTACAAGTGAGAGAATTCATTCTCAGACCCGCCCTGACTGGCTCAGGATGACGGCTGGTAGAGGAGGCATCACTCAATGAACACATGGTCTCAGTGTCCCGTTTCCCAGTAGACTCAACTCACCCCAAAGATGACACATCCGACAGACAACACAGCTCGGGTAACAAACAGCAGATGTGACTTAACTCCTCAGGGGAGTGGGAGGAGGCACCACCTCTGGGGAAGGGGACCGTCACAAACACGGTGCTGTACAAGACTTAAGCTCAGAAGAGGAAGCACTCTGGACGTCCAGTCACACAGCTCGGTTCAAGACAGCCTCTGCGGCCCATGCCTGATAGAGACTCCAGCCTCGTTCGACAAGCAGAGGAGGTGGGTCACACCACACAGAGCCAGCTCTGGACTCACCAGTCGTGCGACTTGGGTTCTCTAACTTTCATGACACTATGAGCCTTCATCTGTGAACTGGGGACAACCTTACTTGAGAGAGAAAGAATACTAGCAATGTGCTCAAAAGGGTGTCTTGCTGAGAAGCAGGCATGCTGTAAGTGGTGACATGACCAAGAACCAAAAAGATAACATTGCATAAATGCGTCCCTCATCTAAGTTAATTTTATTCCTGCAAGATACTAGCCCTACTTCACTATTCATAAAAAAAAGCACTCATCTGTTTTTTGAGTGGATTCCTGTGTATTCCATAATCACACAGACATACACTGTGCCTCATACTGCAGCAGAAGCAAGCGCACATGGCACGCGTGAGTGCTTGTGAGTACAAAGGCTGTCTGCTGCAAGCACATTGACTCAAACTCAGACATCATCTGTTTTGAGTATCCAGCCTTTTTTCTGGGTGGATACTTTGAGTGGGTGGTGGTCAACATCAATGTCACTTGTATATGTCTAAATAATCTAATAGAAAATTACTGATTTAGGGCTGGGCACAGTGGTTCACGCCCACATTCCCAGCACTTTGGGAGGCCGAGGCTTGAGCTCAGGAGTTCGCGACCAGCCTGGGAGGCAGAGGTTTCAGTGAGCTGTGATTGTGCCACTGCAATCCAGCATGGGTGACAAAGCAAAACCCTGTCTCAAAAAAAAAAAAAAAAAAAATCAGTGGTTTATGGCCAGCCGCAGTGGCTTATGCCTTAATTCCAGCACTTTGGGAGGCTGAGGTGGGCAGATCATTTGAAGTCAGGAGTTCGAGACCAGTCTGGCCAACATGGTGAAACCCTGTCTCGACTAAAAATACAAAAATTGGCCAGGCATGGTGGTGCACACCTGTAATCCCAGCTGCTCGGGAGGCTGAGGCGCAAGAATCACCAGAGGTTTCAGTGAGCCAAGATCACACCACTGTACTCCAGCCTAGGGGACAGACTGTCTCAAAAAAAAAAAAAAAAATACTGGTTTAGGTTGTAATAAAAATGACACAAACAGAGTTTCTGAAATGGAGGCAGACATCTCTAACAGCAAGGTTCAAGTTCAGTTGCAAATAGTTGAATTAAAAAAATCAAATTCACATCATCAAATCCTTCTTTCCCTCCAAAAGAGCATCAGCTTTGCAAACGCCCCCAGGTGCCCGTTCCCTGGAGCCATCCCTGAGGTGGTGCCCAGGCACACAGGAGAGCAGGGTGCTCTGGCGGTGTGGGGCTGACTCAAGGCCACCGTGCACCCTGCACCACCACCCTGGAACAGCGGGCTCATGTCTGCGTCTTAATGGAAGCAACAGTGCCTGCCCGCACTCCCAGAGGAAGATCCTGGAGAATAAAAATGTGTGTCAAGAGCCTTTAACACCACGAAGGGCACACAGACACACTGGGCAGCAAGGATGTCACCACAGTGCTATCCTGGGATCTCAGAAAGCAACCCCAGGAGGCCCCTTCCAGGTCGATCCATCAGAACCGCAGGTGCACGGCCCCACGCAGCCAGGTCGCCTGCCTACCCTTGGCCCGCTTCCCTTGCTTCCACAGCTGTCCTCTCCAGAGGAGGGTGGGAAAGGAGACTCTCTGCCCCGTGCCCTCTATGCACAAACACCTCCCTCTTTATCAGAGAGTGACAAACTTATTTTATTGTTATGCCTAAAACAGGGATTAAAAATTTCAAAGTCAAGAGAAGCTCACAGCACATCTTTTAGTTCATAGAGACCCAAGAAAGTATTCTTTTTTTTTTTTTTTTGAGACACTGTCTTGCTCTGTCTCCCAGGCTGGAGTGCAGTGGCGCCATCTCGGTTCACCACGACCTCCGCCTCCCAGGCTGAAGCGATTCTCCTGCCTCAGCCTCCTGAATAACTGGGATTACAGGCACACGCCACCACGTCCAACTAACTTTTTTTATATTTTTAGTAGAGACGGGGCTTCACCACATTGGTCAGGCTGGTCTCAAACTCCTGACCTTGTGATCCGCCCATCTCGGCTTCCCAAAGTGCTGGGATTCCAGGCATAAGCCACCACACCCAGCCAGAAATTACTCTTACTTGTCAAACTTTCTGGTCCTATCTTCTAAAATAACATTTCTCTCAGTTCTAAAGGTAAAACACTATATTTTACTTTCAGAAGCATCAGAACACTTATTCTAATCCTTTAAAGAAACATCCTTTTGAGTATAACTAATTATTGCATAAAAGTCAGCTTCAACTAGGCGCTACCAGCGGCTCACGCCTGTAATCCCAGCACTTTGGGAGGCCAAGGTGGGTGGATCATCTGAGGTCAGGAGTTCGAGACCAGCCTGGCCAACATGGTGAAACCCCATCTCTACTAAAAAAATACAAAAAATTGGCCGGGCGTGGTGGCAGGCGCCTCTAATCCCAGCTACTTGGGAGGCTGAGGCAGGAGAACTGTTTGAACCCAGGAGGTGGTGGTTGCAGTGAGCCGAGATCACGCCCTGCACTCTATCCTTGGAGATAGAGGAGACTCTATCTCAAAAAAAGAAAAAAGGTCAACTTCAGTCCTTGCTAGAAAGAACATGGGAGTTCCACGTGGAGCAGAATGGAGGTGAGTTCTTAACCACCCACAGGGCTTCGGGAAGTAAGGGGCAGCCCCGTAACAGCTGTGGCATCCTCCTGCCTGGGCATGCACCCCGCCCTGACCCATAGAGGAGAGGCCTGGTCACTGCATTCTTGGCACCCCGGTACCTGTCTGGACCAATGCAGCCGCACGAAATCCAGAATCACACACACTGTGTGTCCACTCCCAGTTTCACAGCTATTAGGAGGCGCTAAAGACAGAGGCAGGGTGGAGGGACACGGTGGAGGGGCACGGTGGAGGGGCACTGTGGAGGCAGCACCGGCCAACAGCCTCGGGAACGTGGAGTGTGCAATGATGGAATGAGCCTGTCCCATGTTCCCCAGGCATTGGCGACCCTGGCCCACACTGTGTCAGCGAGGCTCCCAGCCCTGGCATTTTTCTCCCTAAGGGAGGCAAGGCCGCCCCCCACCCCCGCCTTTAATCTTGTCTTAGTAACAGGCGAGAGCCCACTACCTTCAAACATCTGCACCCTAGGGAGGATCTGAATTGTATTTTGTTTTCAATTGCCATCATAGCATTGCTAAAAAATAACCCCTAAAACACTAAAGATTGGCCGGGTGCGGTGGCTCACGCCTGTAATCCCAGCACTGTGGGAGGTCGAGGCAGGCGGATCACCTGAGGTCGGGAGTTGGAGACCAGCCTGGCCAACATGGTGAAACCCCGTCTCTACCAAAAATACAAAAATTAGTCAGGCGTGATGGCACACACCTGTAATCCCAGCTATTCGGGAGGCTGAGGCAGGAGAATCACTCGAACCCAGGAGGCGGAGCTTGCAGTGAGCCGAGATTGCGCCACTGCACTCCAGCCTGGACAACAAAGTGAGACTCTATCTCAAAAACAAAAAAAAAAACCATATTTTCAAGGACATAATGTTTACATAGTCACCCTTGGTCCACATGCGCCCCGTTTCCCAAAGAGGCCTCTCACATCCCTTCATCACATCACTGCCCACAGGTCAGAGATGACTTGTCTCCCCCGCTCAGGGATGCTGACTGCCATAAAAAGGCCGCCCCCAGCCCACACTTGCTCTTTTCAGGGGCAGGAGAGACAGGCAGCCTATGCCGAGGCTTGGGTCCACCAAAAACCAAAGCCCTGATTCGGGTGTCTGAGGTTTCCCAGGTGTAGACGCTTGTGCTCCTGCCAGGTTCAAGGCACCGCTCCGCAAGGAGAAGGAAGGCGCCCAGAGGACTGCAGTGAGAAGATCTCGCTCTGAAGAGCAGAGGGTTAGAAAGGAATGAGTGGGAAACTGTTCCCACCGCTCAGATCTGGCCAGTGCCTCAGAAAGCCTCCAGCTGCAGCGCGGGTGCGAGCAGCAGGGCCTGGGCCCTCCCCATCCCGGCTCCAGGCATTTGGCAGATGGGGGAGATAATGTCCTGTGACTGTCCCCGCTTCCTTCCTACCAGCGAGGACACTTACTGACGAGTGCTGGCAGCCTGCCTCACCATGGGGCCCGGGGACACCGCGGCTCAGCGGGGAGGACGGTTCCGCTCTTCACAGTGAAGCGGGGTCCTCTGCCCTCATCCTGGGGCCCGCTGGCCCTTGCCACCATCATTGTTCCTTTCCCAGCTCCAGTGAGGCTGGGGACCTGCTTGTATTTGCTCTGCTCTATTTTTTTGGTGTGTCTGCTCATTTCATCTCTCTTCTTTGCTACAGTGTTTATATTTTCCTTACTAAATCCTAGGGGTGCTTGAAACATGAAGAAACTAGCCATTAATAATACTCAGACTTGTGGCCGGGCGCGGTGGCTCATGCCTGTAATCCCAGCACTTTGGGAGGCCGAGGTGGGCGGATCACAAGGTCAGGAGATTGAGACCATCCTGGCTAACACGGTGAAACCCCATTTCTACTGAAAAATACAAAGAAAAGTTAGCCTGGCGTGGCGGCGGGCGCCTGTAGTCCCAGCTACTTGGGAGGCTGACAGGAGGCTGAGGCAGGAGAATGGCGTGAACCTGGAAGGCAGAGCTTGCAGTGAACCAAGATCGTGCCACTGCACTCCAGCCTGGGGACAGAGCGAGACTCCGTCTCAAAAAAAAAAAAAAAAAAAAAAAAAAAACCTCAGACTTGTGATAAGCCCAGCCTCCCCCAGCGTGGACATCGTCCCATCTCACACATGGTAGACCCAGGTGCTCCGGGTTTCCGCCCTCCAGGCGCAGGCTGACATCCTTGTTTCTAGATGTTAGACCCTCCCTGGGCTCACCCTCCTAGCTCAGCTCCTCCCTCTGGGCGTCAGACCTTACAGCTGGCCTGGGCCTCCTTGTATCAGGAACGCACCTGAGCCTCTTCCACTTGTCTTCTCAGCTTGATGCTTTTAAACCTGGAATCTTTCAACAATCTCACTCGTGTTTGTGCCGGGAATGAGGCCAGGCCCAGCCTGACACCTATCTCAAGGCCAGAGCAGTCCCAGCACTATATGCATGCTAGTTCTAGGTGAGCGCTTTTTTGGGTTGGTTGGCTGGTTTTTGTTTTAAATTACTGCTACGTTTCAGGAAGATGCTAATAGAATGGAAGAAAAAAACAATATTTTATACACGGCGCAATACATTTAGGTCACGGCAACCAAACTGATCAAACTACACTTCAAAACATGCTTCACTGTGAACTTGCAGCTCGTAAGAGGAACACACCGGAGCCTACCTTGGATCCATGCAGATACTGGGGTTGTGCATTCGGCTGCTTATCTCTTTGAAATTCCTGAGAAAATGGTAATACTGTCCGAACAAACCTAAACAAGAAAGATTTAAGAAAGAAAAAGAAACCAAATTTAACAATAGTTCTTTAAAATTCAGAAGTCCTCCATAATCCGCCTACTAAATCTTCCTCCCAGTCAACTGATACAGTCATCAAATAGGAAAATTCTAGTGAATCGAAAACCATAGAACGAAGGAGATATCAAGACTCAAACATGATACATGCACCCAAGGCTCAGGAGCCACAGCAGGAGCACCTGGGGCTGGGTCTGTGATACCAGAGCCGCCTCGAGCCCAGTGCAAACCTCAGGTAGCTCGTGGGCTCTGCTGCACTTCCAGACATGGCGAGGATGGTGGGACAGCCGCCTGCGACAAGAACAGCGATGCCCCAGGGGTTCAGATCACAAGTGACACACCAGCAGGGACGACAGGGACACTTAGGGATTTGTAACCCACGCGATGAGTCAAGAGATTGTGTCTTGATAATGGATTAGGGGCCACTTAAAATCACGTGTCCATCTTCAAGCAGAAACATCAAACTTAGCCAAGGCTCTCAAATCGGAAGGGCTCGTTTAAACACACACAACTTCTGCAAAGAAAGAAAAATTTGTGGATTTGCTGTATGTAATTCCAAGCACTTGATTAACTCATATTCCACTTCAGGAAATGGAAACAGATGTAAGTGTGGAAATATTGCTGCCACACAGAATGTGTGCATCCAAGAGGACGTGCTGGGCAGAGCAGCAGCTGCCAGGCCCCCTGACCACCTACTGCGGCACTGCTGGGTGTGCCTTTCCAAACGGATCCTAAATCCCTGTGCCATCAGTATGCCAACATCCCTGGGTGCCACAGCCCTCCGTGCTTGGCGTGCATATCTGTCTGCATGTCTCTGTGCACCTGCATCTGCTTGAGTCCATGCATGGAGATGTTATCTGCATGTGTCTGCAAGAGGATGTGTGCATGTCTGTGTGTCCCTGCGCCTGTGTTCTTACACTCGTTCCAGGAAGTACATTCCATCAGGAGGCGCCACGGTCAGGGTGATGCTCAGAAGAGGGAACCCCATTTCCCAGAGATTCCTGGGCACTGCTCACACCCTTGACAGCAGCACACCTGCAAAACCACAGCACACCCGTCAGCCTCCATCCACCTCCGATGGTGACGGGGGGTGTGCAGGAGAGGACAGCAAATAAAAAATCAGAATACAAATCCATGCAGGGAGCCAAGCGCCAGGATATGATGCCACTTATGTTACAAGAGGCTTTTTTCTTTTTTTTTTTCCTGAGATGGAGTTTCACTCTTGATGCCCAGGCTGGAGTGCAGTGGTGTGATCTCGGCTCACCACAACCTCCGCCTTCCAGATTCAAGCGATTCTCCTGCCTCAGCCTCCCGAGGAGCTGGGATTACCAGCATGTGCCACCACCACACTTGGCAAATTTTGTATTTTTAGTAGAGACAGGGTTTCTCCATTTTGGTCATGCTGGTCTTGAACTCCTGACCTCAGGTGATCCAACCACCTCGGCCTCCCAAAGTGCTGGGATTACAGGCGTGAGCCACCGCCCCTGGCCTACAGAAGGCTTTTCTACGTCTGCTTAGAACACAATGTTTTCTCTGCTTAGAATTTTTAAAATGATGGTTAGATGTAGAAAGCAGGCCTTAATTTATTTTGTCTATGATACAACTCAGATACAGTTGAAGTAATGCAATTATTCTCTATAGTATTATTTAAAATTTTAATCAAAATACTAGTATATGATACATGATATAATACACCTTATTCTATGTAGAGATAATTATATATACACATTTATAATCTATATGTATAGATTATATATATATATATTTCTTTTTTTTTTTTGTCACCCAGGCTGGAGTGCAGTGGTGTGATCTTGACTAACTGCAGCCTCAACCTCCTGGATTCAAGTCATCTTCCCACCTTAGCCTCGTATCTGGGACTACAGGCCACTATGCCTGGCTAATGTTTGTACTTTAGACATGTACAAGACGGGGTCTTGCCATGTTGGCCAGGCTGGTCTTGAACTCCTGAGCTCAAACGATCTGCCTGCCTTGGCCTCCCAAAGTGCCAGGATTACAGGTGTGAGCTACTGCGCTCAGCCTCTATATTTCTTTTTTTTTTTTTTTTTGAGACGGAGTCTCGCCCTCTTGCCCAGGCTGGAGTGCAGTGGCACAATCTCGGCTCACTGCAAGCTCCGCCTCCCGGGTTCACGCCATTCTCCTGCCTCAGCCTCCCGAGTAGCTGGGACTATAGGCGCCGTCACCTCGCCCGGCTAATTTTTTGTGTTTTTAGTAGAGACGGAGTTTCACCGTGTTAGCCAGGATGGTCTCGATCTCCTGACCTTGTGATCCACCCGCCTCGGCCTCCCAAAGTGCTGGGATTACAGGCGTGAGCCACTGCGCCCAGCCACTCAGTCTGTATATTTCTAAATAATACATTTCTACAACTTCTTCATCAAGTTTACATGCTGACTGACTCCTGGTAGGATTTGGCGGCCTCTGGCGCAGTTCTAGGAGGCAGTCTCTACATCCTCACTTCTGAGTGACAGGAATGACTGGTATCACGGGGCCACACCTGACTTTATGCCAGCAAGATGACTCCACACGGGCCTGGCCACACCAAAAGACAGCATGGGGTTAGAGGCCTGGGGCTGCATGCGCCTGAACTCAGCCGACCTCCCGGGAGGCTCAGCCACACGGCCAGTGATTCAGTCAACTGTGTCCATGCCACAAAACCCCAACAAAAACTGAACACTGCAGCCCAAGTGAGCGCCCCTGGCTGGTACCCTGAGGACTGTCGCCCCTCGGGGCTCGGAAGGTGATGCGTCCCTGAGGACAGGGAAAGCTTTGCACATGGAAACCTCCCACTTTGCCCTGCACGTCCTTCCAACATGCATCCTTTCCTCCAACTGACTGTAACCGTATTAGGGCACGCTCAGTGAGTATTGCGGACCTGTCACCTGAGGAGCTGGGGAGGGTGGATCCAGAACTGCAACCTGCTGGTTAGAAGTGAGGGTGGCCCCGGGGACCCCAAATGTGTGGCTGGCGTCTGCAGCAAAGGCAGTCTTGTGGAGGACTGTGCCCTCAGACGTCGCAGTTTGACAAGGTCACTGCAGTCCCCTACGAGGAAAACTAAGTTTCAGCACCAATATCCCAAGCCCCCACTGCTGTGTCTCAGGTAAACTGAGGTTCAGCTCTAGCCTTATTTTGACCTGGTCAGTGCTGGGCCCAACAGCAGCTTTTTTTCTTTGTGTTGATCCTGCTTGAGGTTTATTGAGCTTCTTGTATCTGTAGGTTTATCGTTTTCATCAAATCTGGGAAATTCAAGGGCATTAATTTTGAAATCTTTTCTGCCCACCCACCACCTATGACTAGGATTCCAATCACAGGCATATTCGAATCGCTGTTTGTCTCTCAGTTTGCTGAGGCCCTTCTCGTTTTTTTCATCACTTGTTTCTTTTGGTGCTTCAGTTCAGCTAGTTTCCATTGTTATAATCTCGAACTCACTCAGTTCCTGCAAAGTCTACTCTGAAATTCGGCCCAACAAGTAATTTTTCATTCCAGGTACTGCATTTCGGCTTTAATTCACTGGATCATTTTATGTAACATCCATTTATCTCCGCACTGTTTTGCTGTGAACCCTTGAGCACACGCATAGCTGCTGACTTAACATCCTTGTCTGCAAATTCCATCATCTCTGTCATTTCTGAGTCTGTTTTGTAGAGTGACGTTTCTCCAGGCTATGGGTCACATTTTCCTGGTTCTTGGCATATCTAGTAAATCTTGATTGGGCGCTGGGCATTTCAGCGTCATGTTGCACATCTTGACTTTGTTCCTGTCTTTCAGAGAGTGTTGGCGCAGCACGGCGGCTCGCGCCTGTAATCCCAGCACTTTGGGAGGCCGAGGCGGGTGGATCACCTGAAGTCAGTAGTTCAAGACCAGCCTGACCAACATGGTGAAACCCTGTCTCTACTAAAAATACAAAAATTAGCCAGGCATGGTGGCGCATGCCTGTAATCCCAGGTACTCGGGAGGCTGAGGCAGGAAGAATCGCTTGAACCCAGGAGGTGGAGGTTGCAGTGAGCCAAGATTACGCCATTGCACTCCAGCCTGGGCAATGAGAGCGAAACTCTGTCTCCAAAAAAAAAAAAGGAAAACTAATGCAACAAAGGGACGTGGAGAACAGAATGAGAAGGTCTAACATACATCTAACTGAAGTCCAGAATGGCAAGAATAGGGAGAAAAAAGGAGAGAGAGAGTTGAGTGTCTTGGGGGACAGGCAGTTGACTTGTCAATCTGCTGGATCTTGTCATGACGCATTTTTGGCACTTCTGGAGGTGGGCATAATTCAGTACCTCTGGCATCTCCAGTGAACAGGGTTTTTTTTTTTTAAAGACAGTCTCACTCTGTCACCCAGATTGGAGTGCAGTCACGCATTCTCGGCTTACTGCAGCCTTGACCTCCTGGGTTCAAGTGATCCTCCCACCTCAGCCTCCTGAGTAGCCGGGACTACAGTCACCTGCCACCACGCCTGGCTAATTTTTGTAATTTTAGTAGAGGTGGAATTTCACCATGTTGGCCAGGCCGGTCTCAAACTCCTGACCTCAAGTAACTTGCCTGCCTTGGCCTCCCAAAGTGCTGGGATTACAGGCGTGAGCCACTGCCCAGCCGCAAGAGGGTCCCATTCTTCTTGCTGGTAGGAAGTCAGAAGCCTCCTGGCCTTGTGTGAGTGCTGAGAATCATTCAGCTAACAGCTCCCTGGCACACGCACAGTTTAGTATTCAAGCAAAGGCTATGGGACGCCCACGTGGTTTCAGGAGCTGTTTCTGTTAAGCTCCCTCCTCTCTCATACTCCACCCTGCAAATCCCAGCTGCCTCAGCTTCCCTAAGTTCCAATTTGTCCCCTCTACCAAGCAGGAACTTCCAAGCTGTATTTGGACTGTTCCTCTCTGAACTTGGTCCAGAAAGTGCTTCTGGATGGAAAGCCAGGAAGATCGCAGGGCTCACCTCACCTGCTTCCCTCCCCTCAGCGAGAGGTCCGAGTCTGAAAACAGTTGATCCATAAGTTCTGTCCAGTTTTTCACTTAAGGAGAAAGAATAAATCTATACCTTGTTACTCTACCATTCCCCAAAATTTTATTTTTTATTAATTTGAGACGAAATTTATTTATTTACTTATTTTGAGATGGAGTCTCACTCTGTCACCCAGGCTGGAGTGCAGTGGTGCAATCTCAGCTTACTGCAACCTCCGCCTCCTGGGTTCAAGCGATTCTCGTGCCTCGGCCTCCTGAGTAGCTGGGACTACAGGTGCATGCCACCATACCTGGCTACATAATTTTAAACACAATATTTTACTATTCTCAACCTAAAGGCAAAAAATTGATAACAAATACTGAACTATATTTGGTAGGTTTGTGTTTTATGGTGGTAAAAATGAGCAATTCTTTCTTATTTTGAGACAAGGTCTTGCTTTGTCACTCAGGCTGGAGTGCAGTGGCACAATCACGGCTCACTACAGCCTAGACCTCCCCAGGCTCAAGTGATTCTCCCATGTCAGCCTTCCAAGTAGCTGAGACTACAGGGGTGTGCTACCACACCCAGCTAATTTTAAAAATCTTTTTAGGCCAGGCGCAGTGGCTCAAGCCTGTAATCCCAGCACTTTGGGAGGCCGAGACGGGCGGATCACGAGGTCAGGAGATCGAGACCATCCTGGCTAATACGGTGAAACCCCGTCTCTACTAAAAAATACAAAAAACCAGCCGGGCGACGAGGCGGGCGCCTGTAGTCCCAGCTACTCGGGAGGCTGAGGCAGGAGAATGGCGTCAACCCGGGAGGCGGAGCTTGCAGTGAGCTGAGAGCCGGCCACTGCACTCCAGCCTGGGCGGCAGAGCCGGACTCCGTCTCAAAAAAAAAAAAAAAAAAAAAAAACACCTTTTGCAGTGGCCGGATCTCAGCTCACTGCAAGCTCCGCCTCCCGGGTTCACGCCATTCTCCTGCCTCAGCCTCCTGAGTAGCTGGGACTACAGGCGCCCGCCACCACGCCCGGCTAGTTTTTTGTATTTTTTAGTAGAGACAGGGTTTCACCGTATTAGCCAGAGATGGTCTCGATCTCCTGACCTCATGATCCACCCGCCTCAGCCTCCCAAAGTGCTGGAATTACAGGCTTGAGCCACCGCACCTGGCCCAGATTTCTATTCTTTAAGCCACCCCGCATGTGGCAGCCACAGGAAGCTTGGACAGTCCACATGCGGAGATGTGCTCACCCCGACCACTGAGAGTACCTGGAAACAAGGACCCCCGAGAACAGTGAGCCCGGGCACACCCAGACTCGGTCTCTCAATGCCATTCTACACTAGAAGGAATCCTTGGAGAAGTGACAGGTTGCAAGGACTGAGCAGGAAAAATACAAGATGAGCCTGGAACACCTTGTGGTGCAGAAGGTTGGCGGTACAGAAAGAGTGGCAGAGATGGCCCTAGGAGACTGAAACCAACCAGGCGGCTCCCACTGCCCAAACCGCACCCACCCCAGCCTCAAAACTCCACAGTAACGTATAACCCGGAGTTTGTACAAATAAGGAAATAATAAACAAATGCTACCACATACAGCAGAATTCCAGCTAGTATCTGCAGAGGGAATGAAGGAGTTGAAACTCAGCTGGACGCAGTGGCTCATACCTGTAATCCCAGAGCTTTGGGAAGCTGAGGCAGGCAGATCACCTCAGGTCAGGAGTTCGAGATCAGCCTGACCAACATAGTGAAACCCCGTCTCTATTAAAAATATAAAAATTAGCTGGGCATGGTGGCATGTACCTGCAGTCCCAGCTACTCGGGAGGCTGAGGCAGGAGAATCGCTTGAACTCAGGAGGCGGAGGCTGCAATGAGCTGAGATCACACCACTGCACTCCAACCTGAGCAACAGAGTAAGACTCTGTCTCGAAAACAGAAAAAAAAAAAAAAACCTCCCTGCTGTTCAACCACCCGTGTGAAGATAAGTGATTCGGGCAGGAATCATCAACAGATGTTAAAATGACTGGGTCAAATTTTAATGAGGGAGTTTGTTTATACCATCTCAAGTCATCTCCCTACAAATTATTTATAACTTTGAAACAAAAACGGCAACACGGCAGTGGGGACACCTGGCAGCCACCACCTCACCCCAGGGACAGAAGTCACCACGAGCAGTGAGGGGACAGTTGCGGCCTTGGGCTCCAGGTGCGCCCCGCTGAGGACACGCCCTCCATCTACGGTCTTCTGGAAAAGAGGCCTAACTCTGGACCCGGAAATACCCTTTTGCCAGCTTCTCTCCAGAGCTGCAGCACTGTCTCACGTTTATCCACTATACAGGTTAAACTCCAGTTGCAGACAACCTAGGTCACCTCCCAGAGCCACCATGCATAGCTCACGAACCGCAAGTTAGTCGAGGCAGCAAGCAAAGTCCTGGCTTGCATCATGCAGCTCTCAGAAAACCCTCAGGCATGAGACTAAAATTCCGGGTAGCATGGTTTTGTGTGTCTTCTCAGGATTTGACATAGAACTTGGATACACAAAATCCTGTTTTAAAATGCCTTTCCCAGATAACACAGCTTTCCTGATTCCACCAAAGACTGTGGGAAACGCAGACACAATGGCTTCTACCACCACTCACGGAAGGTGGAGGTTGCTGAGTAAACCAGAGCTCTTCTGCAGAAAATGCTCCTGCGACATGCTAGGGTTCCCTGTGATTTGCACCTCAAGTGTCCCCAGGCCCCAGGGACCCAGGAGGCTCAGGTCACTGCACGCTGACCTCTGCCCAACAGGTGTGGCCAGAGGCAGCAGCTCTGGGTCTCTTGGGGAAACAGGTGACACACACAAAGGTGGGTTCCAGATAAGATGGAACCAGCCTGCCTGTGTCCAGGGGCCTCCTGCCGCCCACAGTGCGGACGAGTGCGGCTGCCTGGGTGTAAGGCCCCAGCAGACGGCTCTGAGCAGCCGCACGCACGGCACCGGGTGCACCGTGCTGATCTGCACACAGGAGCATTCCTGTCACCTCCCGGGGTGTGGGGAAGGAGGTAGCTGGCCGTCCCTCCCTGCTGCTGTGATGTATGTGGTACTGCAGGGGTGCAGACTCGGGGGATGGAGGGGCCGAGGGCCACCCGTGCCTCACTTCAGAGGACAAATACATTTTTACCAAGGAAACCTCTGGGGGCGTTCACTCATTTTTTCCTCATCTATGTATCCATGATTTCTCTTTTTTTTTTTTTTTTTTTTTGAGGCGGAGTCTCGCTCTGTCGCCTGGACTGGAGTGCAGTGGCCGGATCTCAGCTCACTGCAAGCTCCGCCTCCCGGGTTTATGCCCTTCTCCTGCCTCAGCCTCCCGAGTAGCTGGGACTACAGGCGCCCGCCACCTCGCCCGGCTAGTTTTCGTATTTTTAGTAGAGACAGGGTTTCACCGTGTTAGCCAGGATGGTCTCGATCTCCTGACCTCGTGATCCGCCCGTCTCGGCCTCCCAAAGTGCTGGGATTACAGGCTTGAGCCACCGCGCCTGGCCGATTTCTCATTTTTCTAGAATTTTGATACATTACTTGTGTAAGAATATTTTTTCAATTAATTCCAAGCATAAACATCTTTAAAAAATGTTGAGGAAAAGCGACACCGTAAAGGCGAGTTAAACAGAGATGGTGGTCTTCACGGCTTGGTTTCCATGGACACTCCCAGCCCAGCCTGGAGGCCCCTGAGCCGAGGAAACCGAGCCAGGTGCCGCCACCTGCAGCCGAGTGCGTGGCCACGACCCTGGAGAATGGCCTCAGTGACGCAATGCACCTGGGCCTGACCCACAGCCCCATAGGAAACGTTGCCCTGCACTCAGGGGTCCTGAATGGACGACAGCCATGGCAGGCAGGATTGGCCGCGGGGCAGCCACTCCTCTCCTCTGCCATCAGAGCTCGGCATCCTGTCTCCCCAGACACAAAACTCTGGGCCTACGAGTCAGTAAGAATTCAGCCACATGTGGGCGGATGCAGAGATCCAGGGGCAGGCACAAGCACTTATTTGTAAAAGTGTTCCCAACACACGCATGTGCACACACGTGCACCACCTGCACTCCTCTGCCTCTGGGTGGAGCTCGGTGGCCAGGCACCTTGCTTGGTGCCCTAGTCATCCCCCCGGGCTGCTGGTGCCTATGGGAAGGCATGGTGGGTGACACACACACGTCCCTGGCACGAGCTGACACTGTGTAGGAGCTGAACTCAGTGCACAGAGAAGGAACCTCAGCCAGAATGGCCGCTGCCCGGTGTGTGGAGCCCAAGGCAGGGCTGTCTCGGGACTCAGGCTTACCCCGAGGCTGAACCTCAGGATACTGCCAGCATCCACCGTTTCACCACCAATCACATCACTTCACGTTGTCCATGGGCGGTGGGTGGGAGGGTGGCTCCTCCACACCCCAACATCCCAGCACGGAAGCATGAGAAGGAGTCACCCCACTTCTACCATCAGCAGACAGAAAGCCAGGAGATGCAGCCCATTCCAGCCCCACGTGCAAAGCCACGACCGTCCACGCGAGGGTGGGCCTGAGGCTGCCTGTGCACACGGAAGCCACCCGAGGGCCTGTGTGCTCTTCATGTTGAGAAGTGATGGGGAGCGGGAAGAGCGGGGAGACAGGGACCTGGTGCCATGGAGGAAGCCTGCGGGGACGGGGGTCCCTGAGCTCCTCCCGTGGGTGCCTGCATGGCGGGCACGCTCACCGGTTGGTAGAGCCGTTGTAGCAGTAGTTGGGCAGGAAGTCGTAGTTGAGCTCCCAGAAGACGTGCAGGGTGATCCTCCCGTAGGGCGCTGACACATTGTGGTTGGCCTCCCGGAACATGGCGTCGAAGCTGTCCAGCGTCAGGTACCGGCTCAGCAGCTTGTGCGTCATGCGGTTGATTTCCAACAGGCCATCCAGCTCCTGTGGGACCAAAGACGGGTGGGTGAGAGCTGGTCCAGGCCGGAAAGAGGCGCTGAGTGGCCTCTGATCCCACCCAGGCCTCACGGTGCCAGCAGGTGTAGGCTCTGACAGGTGACACGAGCTTGCTTCTTGAAGGGCACCCCACCTTTTTGCAGTCACTCCCACTGGGCCACGCCTTTCTCCACTGCAGTCACCTCCACGCCACCTACCCCTGCCGTCCAGCACCCTGTGAGGCAGTGCACGTGTGGTCTGCTACTGCCACCCTTCCCCCCATGCGCCCGCTGAGCCCCAGCCCCGCCCTGCAGCATAAGCCCAGCCGGTGGCTGCATCTCCCTGGGCACTGGAGCTGAGCCAGCTTTCTCTGAGGTGCCTGGAGACACTGAAAAGCACGTGTGGGTGGCAGGGCAGGTGCGCTCGTTCTCACAGGCCTTGCAACCCCTCATGTGTGCTGCTCTAGAGCTGGTCCAGGCTGCACTGTCCAATGTGGCAGGTGGGGCCAGAGCACAGCTGCCACCACCTGAGGGGCACTACACAAGACACCAGATTTCAAAGACTGAGTAGGATGAAACAGACTAGCAAATATCCACCTCAATTATAATGCCATAGGAATGACGTGGTGAACTGATAATATGGGGATACAGTGGATGAAGCACATTATGGAAAATAACTTCACCTATTTTCTTTTCTAATGTGACCATGGGAAAATTTCAAATTACGGATCTGACTTGCATTCTATTTCTATTGGACAGTCATGGCCTCGGTCAAAGCTTTGACTAAAATTTTACTCAAAATCATATTTGGCCGATGCCAACAGAAACACCATGGCCTGTACCAAATTACACTCGCAAAAAAAAGGCCGCTCCAGGTCTCTGAGTCCCAACCCGTTTGCCTCCAACGGCGAACACGCAGAGCCCTGCTCCGCAGTGCAGAGATGCTCACAGGGACACGCACGGTGCCCGCCAGCGCCCAGTGTCTGCCAGCCAAGGTCTGTTCTCCAGGAACGAACAATCCTCCGAGCCCTGGCACGTTCGTGACCATCTGTCTGCAGCCTTTATTCTCAGAAGGTCGATTTGACCGGCGACCAAACCCTCGATTCACACTTCCTTTCCTTGGCTCCGGCGAAGGTCCGAGGACAATCGGATTTTCCTTCCCTGCCTGCCCTGCTCAGACAGCCCAAGGACTTCTTCCTCATCTGGAAAGTCCAAAACTTTCCCTGCAATACCATTTTTAACATATTGGTATTTTTTTTCTAATCTTCAACCAGTCTACGATGCCATATTTCTAAGTGTTGACCAGTTGGGATCGGTTTTACCGAGTACATGCTGTATGCTTTTAATAGACACTTTCAACGCGTCTTCTATTTTACCAACATTTTCTTGAAGTGAACGCCAGTCAGCCCTGTTCCGCTGCTTTGGTTTTCTTCTTGAGGAACCTGTATGACAGGTACGTTGACCCTTTATCCTCCATCATGATGATCATTTGACAGCATCATTTCCTCTCAAATTTGCTTTAATTTCTTTTTGCTTTTAAAAATGTACCTCTTTCTTTTTTTTGGAGACGGAGTCTCGCTCTGTCACCCAGGCTGGAGGGCAGGGACATGATCTCAGCTCACTGCAAGCTCCATCTCCTGGGTTCACGCCATTCTCCTGCCTCAGCCTCCCGGGTAGCTAGGACTACAGGCGCCGCCACCACGTCCTGCTAATTTTTTGTTTTTGTTTTTAGTAGAGGCGGGGTTTCACCGTGTTAGCCAGGATGGTCTTGATCTGACCTTGTGATCGGCCCGCCTCAGCCTCCCAAAGTGCTGGGATTACAGGCGTGAGCCACCGCGCCTGGCCTTCATTCTTATTTCTAAGTCATCATCCATTGTGTTATTTCTGGTGTAGGTCTGCAGTTTTGAAATCTCTTTTTCTTTTCAATTTTTTTCATGAGTTTTCATCACTTCTCTTTTCAAAACTTTCTTTTTTCCTGTAAGCTTATTTCTGGATTTTTTTTTTTTTTTTTTTTTTTGAGACAGAGTCTTGTTGTCACCCAGGCTGGAGTACAATGGCACAATCTTGGCTCACTGCAACCTCTGCCTCCTGAGTTCAAGCAATTCTCCTTCCTCAGCCTCCCAAGTAGCTGGGATTACAGGTGCCCACCACCACGCCTGGCTAATTTTTGTATTTTTAGTAGAGACAGGGTTTTACCATGTTGGCCAGCCTGGTCTTGAACTCCTGACCTCAGGCAATCCACCCACCTCAGCCTCCAAAAGTACTGGGATTACAGGTGTGAGCTACCGTGCCTAGCCTATTTCTGGCTTTCTAAAAATTTTGATTTATATTATTCTTTCACAGCAGCTACTACTTGCTTAATCTCTTTCAGCTGACGGTGAAAAACGAGGTTCCAGTCTGCACGGTCCATGGGGGTGTCTGGCGTGCCTCCGCTGCCTGCAGGGACAATGCTGTGCACTTCCATTTTCTTTTTTGCTGTAAAACGTCTAAAGGGGATTGGACCATGATCCTTACCTGCGGCTCGACTGGAAGTGAAATAAGCTCCCTCACGCTTCTGAACAGGAAGAGGGGTTGGTCAGGGCCAACAGTAACAGCGCTGGCTCAAACCTTCTGAGACCTGCCTCTCAGGCTCCCCTCCGCCACGACCCTAGCCCTTACAGCTTACATGCTATTCCCAGCAGCTTCTCCCATGGGCAGCTTTGTCTTCGGAGGGAATTTTGATTTATTCAATTCCAGAGTCAGCAGCGTCAATCCCAATCTCACCTAAGGCATCTTTGAAGAGTTCTAAGTTATCCTCTGTAGGCCATCAGCCGGGGCTCCTTGACTCCAATGGTGCCAGGTGGTGGGCAGCACAACCCACGTGAACTCAAATGGCTTGACCCACAGGAGTGCCAGTGTGGACTAGCAGGGCTGGCACAAACGACCAGCCTTTGGAAGCCTCATTTGGTCTGGATAAAGGGAAAAGCCCTAGGCCTACCCAGTACAACCCTAACTTCAATCACCATACAAGAAATCACGGCTCCTCAACCAGTTCTCAGACCCAGAGCTCCTTGGGTGAAGGGGAGAAAGGACCTCACGCATTTTGTTAGAAAACGCATAGTGTAAACCCTCCCCTGGTTCCCCCAATGGAAACGGATGTGTGGCCATGGACCATTGACCGTGCACTGGAGAAGGGAAGACAACCAGCCCGCTCAGGCTTACTGCACACTAGCTCTGATCACATCCTCAAGATCCAAAGGCACCGAGGCCGAGGGTCAGAGTTGGGGGTGGTCAGGTGATCCACAGAGCTGTGGCTCGGGGTCCCGCTCAGAGGTCCCCCTGTGGCTCCGGCCCTGGCTCCAGCATGTGCAGTTGGGTGGCGCACCTCAGTGGCAGGCCGGTGTCTTCTGTCCACGTTAAGGTCTTTCTGCCATCTTCTCTTCAGACAACCCTTCCGTGATGCCACGCTCTCTCTCACCTTCCTTGATGCCACGCTCTCTCTCACCTTCCGTGATGCCACGCTCTCTCTCATCTTCCGTGATGCCATGCTCTCTCTCACCTCCTCTAACATTCCAGTGACACGTAGGTCTTTCCACTGTTTTCAACTTTCTTTTTTTTTTTTTTTTTTTTTTTTGAGACGGAGTCTCGCTCTGTCGCCTAGGCTGGAGTGCAGTGGCCGGATCTCAGCTCACTGCAAGCTCCGCCTCCTGGGTTCACGCCATTCTCCTGCCTCAGCCTCCCGAGTAGCTGGGACTACAGGCGCCCGCCAGGTCGCCCGGCTAGTTTTTTTGTGTGTTTTTAGTAGAGACGGGGTTTCACCGTGTTAGCCAGGATGGTCTTGATCTCCTGACCTCGTGATCCGCCCGTCTCGGCCTCCCAAAGTGCTGGGATTACAGGCTTGAGCCACCGCGCCCGGCCTGTTTTCCACTTTCTTACGCTCTTTTCTGTTTCATCCATTTTCACTTTTCTCTGTTCCCCAGTTCAGATGTTTTTAATGCTTGTTTTCCTGTTCCTTAGTCTTGCCCCTTCCTGTGTTCAAATTCTGACAGAGACACAGGGAAAAACGGCAGAGACAGAGGCGGGTCTAACCTGCAGCTCCCACTCCGACGAACAGAGCAGCGAGTGAAGACTCACACTGCAAACTTTGGCTTCAAGGAATTCCACAGGGACATAACAGGAAAGCCAGGAGAATCCACGGACCCTCTGAAGGAAGCGGCTTGCTCTGCAGGCTCCGGGAGGCAGCCGAAAAATGGCTGAGGGCCCAGAGAGGGTGAGGGGGGAACGCTGGCCCCGAACACACATCCTCACTGGGAAACCTGAAGGTCCAGGTAACAGGAGAAGGATTAGACCTCACCTGGAGCTGAGATGAACTGAGACAGCCGAGCGAAATGTAGGGGTAGAGGAATTAGCAGGAAGGGTCTTGTGGGCTCTCTCGGTCCCTAAACAAGACATTTCTTTTTTTTCTTGAGATGGAGTCTTGCTGTGTCTCCCAGGCTGGAGTGCAGTGGCGTGATCTCGGCTCACTGCAACCTCTGCCTCCTGGATTCAAGCAATTCTCCTGCCTCAGCTGCCCGAGTAGCTGGGAATACAGGTGCGCCCACCATCACGCCCAGCTAATTTTTGTAGTTTTAGTAGAGATGGGGTTTCATTATGCTGGCCAAGGTGGTCTCGAACTCCTCAGCCCAAATGATCCACCTGCCTCAGCCTCCCAAAGTGCTGGGATTACAGGCATGAGCCACCACACTGGTCAAAGTCAAACATTTTTATCTCCTAGCTCGTTAATACTAAAATGTAAACATGTTATTAAGCGGTGTGCTACCTTTTGCCATAGTTAACGATTCTTTTCAAGACTGGGGTTATGTGATCATTAAAATCGATTTAGCATTGTGAACATGAGTGTAGATGCTGCAAAAGAGGCTTGGCATAGGCCATGCTCAGTGAGTGCATCTCTATTATCTATACAAGAACTGGACCTACCCTTAGTCCAATTTATCAATAGGGCAAAGTAAAATTACTTACAACTATGGAGGTCAAATCCTCACTTTCAAATCGTCCAATCGCCAGTTCCAGGGACTTACACACGGCTGCTGAGACACGCTGCGTGATCAGACGATTGAGGTCTATTGACCTGCCGAGGAGCTGGCGTACACAGAGAAGGACGGCAGGGAAAGAGTGGACATGAGCAGCTCAAAAACAACAAAAGCCTCCCCAGAGACCCTGGAGAAGCTGGTCTGTCAATAACAACACCCTTTACAACCATGTTCAGGACCCATCTCCCTGCAGACACGGCAGCCTGTGTGTGTCTTTCTACAGGTGTTATGATAAATAAGAGAAAATTATTCCCTATTTCAACATACTAGGAACATACTCATACTTAAGTGTTGTTCTGACAACATAAAAATATGACAAAGCCCTGGTGAAAAATGTCCAAAAACGTGCATGGTGATTATCGGTGTAGAGAGAAGAATTAAGTGCCATTTTGTTTTACAGTTTTCCACATTTTACTAGTTTTGTGTGTGCGATATAACATCACTTTTAACTATTTTTCTTTTTTTAATGTTTTGGGTATGCAGTAAGGGTACATATTTATGGGGTACATGACATGTTTTGATACAGGCATGCAATGTGTATTATTTTTTTAAAAGCTGTAAAAAATAAGCACCGTATATCTTTAAATTCTTTCTGCTGGCCAGGAGAAAGTTTTCTCTGATGTTCTGAGCTGATGAGTGCTTCTCACCATTCTTTTATTTATTTACTTTTATTTTTATTTTTTTGAGACAGAGTCTCGCTCTGTCGCCCAGGCTGGAGGGCAGTGGTGTGATCTCGGCTCACTGCAAGCTCCACCTCCCGGGTTCACACCATTCTCCTGCCTCAGCCTCCTGAGTCGCTGGGACTACAGGCGCCCGCCACCTCGCCCGGCTAATTTTTTGTATTTTTAGTAAAGACGGGGTTTCACTGTTAGCCAAGATGGTCTCGATCTCCTGACTTTGTGATCTGCCCGCCTTGGCCTCCCAAAGTGCTGGGATTATAGGGGTGAGCTACCACGCCCGGCCTTCATTCTTTTTAAGCTCTGGCTTTTGGGCTCCTGGAGAAGGGCTGACCACTCCAGGCTATGCAGCCCCCAGGAGCCGCAGGGCAGGTCCAGAACGCTGCAGGTGCTCCCTGAGTGTGAGGTGACCCAGCAGAAAGGGCGTGTCTTTCAATGCCTAATAATTTATAAGGACGTTCACAGTCACAAGGCATGCTGATATCTAGTAAAATCTAGTTAGCTATAAGACATTTCAATTTTTCTTTCTTTTTTTTTTTTTTGAGACGGCTCTTTCTCAAAAAACTCTGTCGCCCAGGCTGAAGTGCAGTGGTGCAATCTCAGCTCACTGCAACCTCCACCTCCCGGGTTCAGGTGATTCTCCTGCCTCAGCATCCCAGAGCAGCTGGGACTACAGGCTTGCACCACCACGCCCAGCTAATTTTTGTATTTTTAGTAGAGCCAGGGTTTCGCCACGTTGGACAGGCTGGTCTCGAACTCTTGACCTCAGGTGATCTGCCCGCCTTGGCCTCCCAAAGTGTTGGTATTACAGGCATGAGCCACCGCACCCAGCTGAAAACTCAGTCTTTCCAACGCACACTCTACGTCTTCACCACGGCCCGGCCCCAGCTCACCTGCACATGCCTTTGCTTCAGCAGTGTTTCGTAGCGGTTAGACGGCGGGAGGTGGATCGTGGCTCCCTGATTCTTGCATTCTGATCGTAACCGTTTATCAAGAAGCAAACTAGTACAGAAAGAAGACAAAGTTTTTCATACACTACAAATTGTAATGGGAATGTCAGATCAAATTATGAAACGTTTTGTATCAAAATCACACACCAGATACTCACCTTCCCGCCATAACCTTATAATATCCAAATATCTGGTCTGCTAGCTTGTAAACAAATTGGTCAAAACATAGATTCACCTGAAGAAAAAGAAAGCACATGTTATAGTGTGATTCCCTAAAGCAAGATCAAATAACAAGGTGAAAAACAAAATGTTTCGTTAAGGCAACTAACTGAGGCTTTTTTGTTTTTTTGAGATAAAAGTCCTGCTCTGTCACCCAGGCTGGGGTGCAGCGGTGCGATCTCGGCTCACTGCAAGCTCTGCCTCCCAGCTTCAAGTGATTTTCCTGCCTCAGCCTCCTGAGTAGCTGGGATTACAGGTGCCCGGCAACATGCTGGGCTAATTTTTGTATTTTTAGTAGAGACAAGGTTTTACCATGCTGGTCAGGCTGGTCTTGAATTCGTGACCTCAGGTGATCCACCTGCCTCGGCTTCCCAAAGTGCCATGATTGCAAGTGGGAGCCACTGCACCCGGCCTGAGGCTCTTATTAGGAAAAAGAAACTAGGCCAGGCATGGTGGCTCACACCTGTTAATCCCAGCACTTTGCAAGGCTGAGGTGGGCAAATCACTTAAGGTCAGGAGTTCACCAGCCCAGCCAACATGGCAAAACCCCATCTCTACTAAAAATACAAAAAATTAGCCTGGTGTGGTGGCGCACACCTGTGGTCCCAGCTACTAGGGAGGCTAAGCACGAGAATCGCTTGAACTCGAGAAGCGGAGGTTACAGTGACCCAGATGGCACCACCGCACTCCAGCCTGGGCTACAGAGCGAGACTCCACCTCAAAAAAAGAAAAAGAAACTAATCTTCCTGTCCAACAACAGCACACTAAATAAGCTGCGGTGTGGCCAGGAGTGACCAGCACACAGCCACAGAAAACCAGGCTAGAGCCAATCTTACTGAGGGAGAAAAATATTCCTATTCTCTGAAATGCAAGAGAGAATCAACAAGTCTCTCTTCACCGTGTGCAGTGACCACAAGGCGCTACTGAGCACTGCACGTGGGTCCCTGCCTGGGACAGCTCCACCTACTGTGCACTCCAGGAGACACCACTGAGGGCCGCCCCTGGGCCTTCCCTGGGGCAAAGCGGCTGTTCTGGGTGTGAGATTGGTCAGGAGACACCCCCAAAAGACCCTTACGTGCAGACGGGACTAGTACTACCTCCTGGAACTGTGAGGAGAACACCTGTGCTTGGTGGCAAGCGGGACCCAGGACCTAGGGTGCACGGCAGACAGGGTCAGGAAGGGCATCTGCCCTCCACCCATCCTGCAGGGCTGGGGACCTGTGGCATCTCCCTGAAGCACCATTTTCAGGTGGTCTTTGTGAGAGGGCAGAGGCGGCGACGTGGAGAATAAGGTTCATCTCCTTATATGTGCATACGCTAACCTGAGAATTCCACCTGTGGGAATTTGTCCTATAGAAGTCATGCGATGCAAATAAAAACGTGCCAGGGAGTGCAGCAGAGTGCTATTTATAAAATCTAACACCAAAAAAGTAGAGAAATCAAACAGGAGTTGCTTCAGTGCAAAGATCATAACCGAAAACAGATGAGGACGCAGACACCGCAGTGACATGCGGTCAAGTGAAAAAGCACATCCCGCACTGAGCGCGGGAGCAGATCCACAGAGGAAGGGCTCGCTCCCACATGCTTGCTTCTCGGTTTACGTTATGTTTTAAGGAAAGTTTAATATTTGGAAGAAAAAATGAGAAAGGAGATTTAATTGAGAGAAATGAACAGACACGGAGCTGCATGGGCCTCACCTCGGCCTCGATTTCGTCGTAGAGGAACTGCTTGTTGAACCTGGTGAGCGCGTAGTGGGCGCTGTCATTGTACAGGTCCAGGGAGTAGAGCACATACCTGCAGAGGACACAGCAGTCACCAGCAGCCTCCGCCCCGCACTCGCAGCTCCGATGGCCTCCCCCCACCTCAGAAACTCAACTCCACTTTTCACCTCTCGCGTAAGGAAAAACAATTTTCACTCCAAACATCACAGTACTCCTGTGAAAGCCCCTGGTGGCTGTGCCTGAGGTGGCTGCCACACCCACCAGGCTGTGAGGACACCTGGGGACAGCACACACTCACTCAAGGCCACACACGGTCAAGGGCCTCCACCTGCCTGCATCTTCTCACTTAGCAGACTTTAAAATATTTCACTACAAGTACATAGCGTTTCTTTTTTAACAACAAGAAAATTGAGCTTTTTTTTTATTTCAAGAATGAACTCCAAGGGCCAGGCTTGGTGGCTCACGGCTGTAATCCCAGCATTTTGTGGAGCTGAGGTGTGCGGATCACGAGGTCAGGAGATCGAGACCAGGTGGGCAATATGGCAAGACGCTGTCTCTAAAAAAACTACAAAAAACTATCTGGGTGTGATGGTGCATGCCTGTAGTCCCAGCTACTTGGGAGGCTGAGCGTAGAAGGATCACTTGAGCCTGAGAGGTCGAGGCTGCAATGAACTGAGATCATGCCACTGCACTCTAGCCTGCGTGACAGGAGTGAGACCCTATCCAAAAAAAAAGATAGAGAATGAACTCCAGCACTTTAGGTGGACCAGGCAGGAAGGTAACATGAGGCCAGGAGTTTGAGACCAGGTTGGACAACACTGCAAGACCCCATCTCCACGAAACACAAAACAATTAGCCAGGTGTGATGGCGCACGCCTGTACTCCCAGCTACTCAGGAGGCTGAGGCAGGAGGATCGCCTGAGCCTGGAAGGTTGAAGCTGCAGTGAGCTGTCTTCGCACCACTGCACTCCAGCCTTGGCAATAAAGCAAGACCTTGTCTCTGTTGGGAGCGGGGAGGGGGACAAATGAACTGACTGGAAAAGAACAAAGGTGGTCGGGCGCGGTGGCTCATGCCTGTAATCCCAGCACTTTGGGAGGTCGAGGTGGGCAGATCACGTGAGGTCGGGAGTTTGAGACCAGCCTGGCCAACGTGATGAAACTCATCTCTACTAAAAATACAAAAATTAGCCAGGCGTGGTGGCTCGTGCCTGTAGTCCTAGTTACTTGGGATGCTGAGGCTGAAGAATTGCTTGAACCTGGGAGGCGGAGGTTGTAGTGAACTGAGATTGTGCCACTGCACTCCAGCCTGGGCAACAGAGCAAGGCTTTGCCTCAAAAAAAAAGAAAAAAGAAAAAATTACACCGACGGAAATACATAGATAGCATTAAACATTTAAAAACAAAACCAAAGGTGAAGATCCTGGATCCCACAGCTGACCAGGAGCATCTCCAGCATGGGCGCATGGTTGAAGGCCTATCTCCTACTGCCTCATATCTGGACAAAGGCCATGGCCAGGGGCAAGGAGGCGCATGCCTGAAGGAGGCCTCCGAGCTGGTTCCAGCTCCTCACGCCACCCCAATGCTGTGGAACGAGCCATCAGAGACTCCGCCCACACAGACGGCATGGCCATGCCACAGCCACAGAGAGTGGAAGGTGACTGTCCTCATCATCTCCTGGGCACCACGAGGGATGTGTGAGGACTGACGCACGAGGAACTCAGGGGCTTCCCACTCATGGTGCTCAGAAGACGGACCCGCTGGGCAGCTCCCCAGTCGCCCACCATGAGACACACCCTTTTCCAAACACTTTCCCTTCCATGGACTTCATATTTTGAAAGACTGACCCTTCCATCTAGGTCCAGAGTCCTGACCCCCAAAACAAAGCTGTTCCATCAATACCTCCTTTCCCCACTTCATCTGGGTCAGAGGCTGTCACACACGAGGCTGGCCACAGGACCCCCACATGGCAGCTCCCGGGCATGGCCACCTCACAGGGCCTGCACTACAAAAGCCTGGGGAAGGTCCAGGTTCATCCATCTCCCTGGTCTAGGCCGAGTCCCCGGGTCCCAGCCAGCACCCATGCAAAGGAAGAATGTGACTGGTTCTAGTGCCTGAGCTCTCAGTTCCAGTCTGACGCCAAGAAACTGGTTAGTTACTTGTATTAATCTCTAAAGCTTTACCCCAGGAAACATGACCTTTTTTTTTTTTTTTTTTGGAGACAAGGTCTTGCTACGTGGCCAGGCTAGAATGCAGTGGTGCAATCCATAGCTCACTGCAGCCACAAACTTCTGTGGTAAAGGAATCCTCCCACAACAGCCAGCACACCAGGATAAGTTTTCTCAATTTTTTTTTTTTTTTTTTTGGGGAGGGAGTCCTGCTCTGTCACCAGGCTGGAGTGCAGTGGCGCGATCTCGGCTCACTGCAAGCTCTGCCTCCCGGGTTCACGCCATTCTGCTGTCTCAGCCTCCCGAGCAGCTGGGACTACAGGCGCCCGCCGCCATGCCCAGCTAGTTTTTTTGTATTTTTAGTACAAAACACGGGGTTTCACCGTGTGAGCCAGGATGGTCTCAATCTCCTGCCCTCGTAATCTGCCTGCCTCGGCCTCCCAAAGTGCTGGGATTACAGGTGTGAGCCACCGCGCCCGGTCTTCCCATTTTTGTAGAGATTGGGGTCTTGCTATTTTGTGCAGGCCCAGAAACATGATTTCAAATGAAACAGTCCCGTCCTCCTCCACCTCTTTTGAGACCCCTGGTCACCACACACAAAGGCTGGAGACCGGCCTGCAGGACACGCACTCCATCATGGACGCCTCCTTGGTCTCCAGGATGTGGTCCGTCAGGATCCAGGGCATCGACATCTCAATGGGGAACTGGATCCTCCTGCCCATGGTCAGCTCCAGGAAGAACTCTCGGAACCACAGCTGCGAAAGGTCACAGCACTGCTGCAGCGTTTCTGGGAGGGTTCAAACACCACCACGTTATATCCCACAAGCAAAAAAAAAACCTTTAGCAGAGATGACACAAGGGGCTATGTGTTGGGTGCCTGCTCCTTCTCACTCAGCCCCAAGCCATGCAGCATGGACATGAGTGGGGAGGGGTCACCGGGGCCTTGCACTAGGGACAGGACCAGCTGGGCATGGCTGCAGATAAAGCCGCCTCACCAACCCTGCTAGGGACAGGACCAGCTGGGCATGGCTGCAGATAAAGCCGCCTCACCAACCCTGCTAGGGACAGGACCAGCTGGGCATGGCTGCAGATAAAGCCGCCTCACCAACCCTGCTAGGGACAGGACCAGCTGGGCATGGCTGCAGATAAAGCCACCTCATCAACCCTGTTAGTCCTTCAGTAGGATCCAGGAGAAAGTGTTTTTTTTTTTTTTTTTTTTTTTTTTTTAAGACAGAGTCTCTCTCACTCTGTCACCCAGGCTGGAGGGCAATGGCATGATCATAGCTCACTGCAGCCTTCAACTCCTGGGCTCAAGCCATCCTCCTGCCTCAGCCTCCAGAGTAGCTGAGAACACAGGCACGTGCCACCAAACCTAGCTGATTTTTGTATTTTTTGTAGGGATGGGGGTCTCGTCATGTTGCCCAGGGTGGTCTCAAACTCCCGGCTTCAAGTGATTCTCCTCCCTTGGCTTTCCAAAGGGTTAGGATTAACAGGTGTGAACCACTGTGTTTTACCTAAAAATGCTCTTTTCAAAATGAGACATAAAAACAGGACTTCTGGCTGGGCACAGTGGCTCATGCCAGTAAACCTAGCACTTTGGGAGGCCGAGGCGGGTGGATCACAAGGTCAGGAGATCGAGACCAGCCTGGCCAACATGGTGAAACCCCGTCTCTACCAAAAATACAAAATTAGCCGGGCGCAGTGGCGGGCGCCTGTAATCCCAGATACTCGGGAGGCTGAGGGAGGAGAATCTCTTGAACCTGGGAGGCAGAGGTTGCAATGAGCTGAGACCGCCCCACTATACTCTAGCCTGGGCGACAGAGCAAGACTTCATCTCAAAAAACAAAAAAACAAAAAACAAAACAAAAAAACAAACAGGACTTCTTTACTTTTGCTTAGGATAAAAACCAATGTCCAGGCTGCAGCATTAGAGGCACCCTCAGGGAGGTCTGGCTAATACAAAAATGAGACAGATTAGAAGAGCCCATGCTCGAACTCCATCCTTTCATGGAGTTAACAGCAAAAATGGTACGATTTCCTCCAATACCTGCAGCACCCCAGCCAAGACAGCAGGGTTCCTGTTCTGAGCAAGAGGTGGACACGGACGACTCGATGAGGACACGGGGCAGACACACGGAGGGCAGAGAGCGCACCCACCGGTGGCCAGTCAAGGTGGCCGGTCAAGGTGGCCGGGCGTCACCCAGGATAGGCTTGCCTGGCACAGGGCACCTGCTACCTTCTCCCACGTCATGGACTGCGGGGGCCATTTCTGGTATTTATCAATGCCTGTGTCTCAATTCAGGCACCACATTACATTCGTCTGTGTTTCTGACTCCACACGGGTTGAAAAGATTTTCTGTTCATGTCGCAGGGCCAGCCCAGGCTCCTCAGCTCATACCCTTGTAGGGGCCACGCCCTGTGGAGCGAGCTCAGGCCAGGGACGTGCAGCTGCCGCCACAGAGGGCAGGACGAGTCACCGTCTGGGTGCACCAAGGGACGGGGCGGGGGTGGTCAGGCAGGCGGAAGCACTAGACGGTGTTAGTGGTGTTAGGACATGCCGGGCCGGATGCTGGTCAGCAGTATCTCTTACCACTGAAATTTATCAAGTGAGTGTAGAAGAATGACTCTCGATGAAATTTTTCTATGTCCAATATGGTGGGCCCCTCAAGGCTACTTCTCAAGGTTTTCTTGGAACCACTTTTGTCTGCAATGAGGGACTCTAGCATGGTTCTCACCATGTAAAGCTGGATTATCCAAGGAAACATTTGTGGGGGAGAAAATATACACGGTACATTAGTTACGCCAAACTCAGAAAGCCCACAAGAGAAGGACTGCTCTGCTATGCCCTGGCCGGGAGGGCCCCGCACCAGCTCCCCGAGGGGTCCGGGCGCCTGTCTACGCGGCCACGTTGCTGCTGCTTCGGGGAAAGAACAGCTCGCAGCATAGCCGCTCGCCTCCGTGCCACAAACGTCAAGAGAAACAAATGATGTCTTACCACCAAAGGTTAAAAGGGGTAGGTAGGTGCACGACTGCCTCAGAAACGTGTTAACCGCATGCAAGAGCCTCTCCATGCCCAGAGACTTGAGCTGCCTGAGCAGCTCGGCAGAGCCCAAGGACTCGGCCATGGTGCGCACCAGGTAGAGCTAGACACGGACAGACAGGAGGGAGAGGCAGGAGAGAGACGTTAGTCACGCGACACACACACCCCAGGCAGGGACACGGGACGCACGCAGAGGGAGGCGGGGAGGGGGGCCGGCACCACGCACAGGCCGAGGGCCGTCCCCCTGACCCTCCTGCAGAGCCAGCAGCGTGCACTGCTGGTGACTTTCCGGAAGAGTGGCAGAAGAGATTAAAAGCCTCCAGCAGGGATGAGGGAGAACACCAGCCCCAGGACGGAGGACAGACGCAGCGGTGTGGATTAAACCGGGTGTGAAAGTCGTGAGAAGCACCTCGGGGAGGCCTGAACACACCAGGAGACAGGACAGTGGGCAGCTCAGGACCACGGCAAGAGGACACGCAAGCAGCACCTCAGTTCCCACGCTCCATCTGTAGGAGGGTCATTTGCAGACCCAACGTCAAGATTACAGACATTCAAACCCCATCGAGAAACACAGAACGAATATGGACATGTGGACGTGTGCCCACGTTTTTGGGACGGGAGTTGAAATGGAGTCAGAATCCTTCTTAGTGCACGTGACACATCTGACAATCAAGGCACGACTCGCTCACGCTCCCGACTCACTTGGGTAGGAAACAGAGAAGCAGCAGAAACCACAGGCGCGCGCCGCTTTCCCTGCCTGAGCGGGCAGCGGGGACCTCAGTTAACCCCTGCCTCACCAGCCCCACCCACTCGCAGCTCAGGGTGGGTCCCCAGGGAGAGAGCGCAAGCAGGGCTCAAGGGACGAGAACCTGGGTGCTGGAGGGTCCCACGGCGCGGCGTGGCACTTTTATGTCGAAGCCACTCTTAGGGTCCTTCTCACCCCGCAAGGCTGGGTCATTGAAGGGCTCATGCCCCGTTTCCCAGTCGCACACGGTCTTCCTGATGGCCTGCAGGACACTGAACACCCCACCCAGTGATCAGCAAGGCCCGGAGGCCAAGACCCCCAGCCTCACAATCACACCATCTCCTTGCCCAACTACCAGGCTCTCAGAACAGCCCCCATGAAAATACACATTACTCCGGGGGCCATGGAGGGATGTGGTAATGGACTGGCCCAACAGGAAAGTTTAAAAGGAGCCTGCCTTCTGGAGAATATCACTACTCCCAGAAGACTGCCCTGAGCTGCAGTTCGCATCTGTTAGCCCAGGGCAGCAGTGAGGTGGCTCTGAGTCATGCTGTGAGCAGGGAGAGGGCAGAACACAGCCTCTGGTCGGAGCAGAGCTGGGTCCCACCTGCCTGCAGCTGGCTGTCCCCAGTAAGCAACAGGGACATGAAGTCACCCACATGACCGGAGCCTGGGCATGTCTCTCGACTGGTTTGGAACACAGCCTCATTAGCAACAGGGCTCCACCGTGCAGAGACCCCCACAGGCACTGTGAGGCTGGGATAAATGCACCTTGTCCCAGGGTCCTCGGACTCCCCAGACACTCTGCAGTTGACTTACTGTCCATTGTTTGGGTTAATCATTGGACCCATGCATTACTTTTAGAGGTAATTCACCAAGAGGGCATCTGGAGGTTGAAGATAAATGTATTGAAATCATTTTTGAGAATTTAACGCTCCTGTTGTTTGAACCCGAGTTCATCCGAGGACGTGTGGGCACAGCGGGCACAGGGCGTGGGGAAGGCTGACCTCTGGATGACATTCTTCTTCTTCTTGATGGCCTGCCGCAGCGGCTCCCGGAGGGTCACCTGGGAGAAGTCCTGCAGTGCAGCATAGACGGTGTGCCGGATGGCGTGGTTGAACACACTCTCCATCCTGCCCATCAGCACCTGCAGGCCTTTGATCATGGCGATCACCTGCAGGGGACACGGCAACAGGGACGGCCTTCTGAGGGTGGCACCAAGCCTCCTCTGCCTGGCATATGCCAGGGGCTGCTCCTCCTCGCCCACGGCACCTCTCCTACGCCCTCCCGCGTTCCTGCCCTGCAGCTGCCCTGCCCCAAAACGTCTTCTCCAAAGTCGTAGTCAATGGAACTGTGCCGGCATCTGACTCCCAATCAGACCGTGAGCCCCTGGAGGACAGGGATGCATCTGACTCGAAACACGCATCCACCCTGGCACACCCTCCTGTGACGGAATTCAAATGGGAAAGAAGAAAAAGACTCAGGAAAGCAGGCATGATATTAACTAGAAAAAGAAGTTACAAGAGGTTGTAGCCCAAATCCCATATTGTTCACAACAAAGGCACACTGAATTACCATTCACAGAAAAAGCCTGGAAGACTTTGATGGAACATAATTACATGACAAAGAGCTTCCGAAGTAATTCCTGGGACAGAAAAATGGTGCCAGGGCTCATTATTTCCCTGTTTCCAGACAGTAATTTTGTAATTACACCGTGCTTTATTACTTTCTGAATAAACAATTGAAGGGCACAAACCAAGCATGACTTTTACAATTGCGTGAGCTTTCTTACTGCTTCTGCAGTTTATAAATATTTATACAGCCAACTTCACGACAGCTGTGTGAGACCCAGAAATCTCTCTGAAAGCAGCAAGTGAGGCAGAGCAAGACACACTTACCACAAGTCCACCCTGCCGTGGGGACGCCTGACGTATAAGACACCAAAGCAGAACATCTAATAGCATCGGAGAAACATAATTCTTCTTTTTAGTTTTTAACTAGAATGCTGTACCTAAGACTGATACATCTGGTAAAATCTTAAAAACCCTTCTTCAGCCAGGCATGGTGGCTCACACCTACAATTCTAGCACTTTGGGAGGCTGAGGTGGGAGAATCACTTGAGACCAGAGTTCAAGATCAGCCTGAATAAAACGGCCAGACCCCATCTCTACAAAAAATTTAAAAACTAGCCAGGTGTGGTGGCATGAGCCCGCAGCCCCAGCTACTCAGGCAGCTGAGCCGGGAGGATCACTTGAGCCTAGGAGTTTGAGGCTGCAGTGAGCCATGACGATGCCACTGCACTCCAGCCTGGGTGACAGAGCGAGACGCTGTCTCAAAACAAAACAAAAACCCTACTTCAGCATCTGAAAATGCTCTTCAGTCTACAGTAATCATTTCAAAAGGTTTTTTTGTTTTTTGGTTTTTTTCAAGTTTTTGACAGATTCCTTTTTTGAGACAGGGTCTCGCTCTGTCGCCTAGGCTGGAGTGCAGTGGCATGATCACAGTTCACTGCAGCCTTGACCTCCCAGGATCAATCGATCCTCCTGCCTCAGCCCTCTGGGTAACCAGGACTACAGGCAGGGGCCACCATGCTTGGCTAAGCGTATTCTTACTCTTATTATAAATCTGTTGGTTTGAAGTTCGCTTACCAAGAACACAAATGTGTTTCCCCAAGACTTCACAGTCTCCCTCCATCACTTTCTGGGTTTTATTCACCCCTTTTGTGTTCCTCACTATGGCTTTATAAACAGCCTGATTCATGGGTAAATGTAGACGTGTCCGACAAGTACATGAAACATGACTTATGTGATTTTGGTGCTTTTCTTTTTCATAAAATTTTCAGGTGGAAAAGTTGACAGTCTGTTTTTAATTCACCCTTCAATAACGTAAAGAATTTCCAAATAGACTGTTTTCATGTAAGACTCATGGTCTATATGCAATTAAAATAATGAAAATTTTAGAAAGGGAAAAGTCTGGAAGAAAATGCACTCAGCTGCTCAGCGCCATCTCTGTGATTGCACCGCAGGCACTGGGCCTTCCTAATGCCACGTCTGTGTTTTCAGCGTGCTTACTTTGGAAAATTGTTTGATGATTTTATGTTGCTTTTCTAATCAACAAAAAAGAAAAAAAGAAAAGTTCTATTTAAAAAACCAAACGAGGAAAAACCCATTTTAAGTGAACATGACAATACTACATATTCACGCTTACAGGAAGAAGGAAAAGGCAAGTTAACAGCAAACTGGGAGCTTTAGATGCCTGCATTAGAAAAGTAAAAAGGATAAAAATCATAATACTTACCAAACATTCATCACAAATTACAAACACCAAAATAAACTCCCCTCAAAATAGAAGAAAAAGAACTAAAAGCACCTGGGTGTGGTGGTTCACGCTTGTAATCCCAGCACTTTGGGAGGCCAAGGTGGGCAGATCATGAGGTCAGCGGTTTGAGACCAGCCTGGCCAATATGGTGAAACCCCGCCTCTACTGAAAATACAAAAATTAGCTGGGTGTGGTGCTGCACGCCTGTAGTCCCAGCTACTTGGGAGGCTGAGGCAGGAGAACTGCTTGAACCTGGGAGGTGGAGCTTGCAGTGAGCCAAGATGGTGCCACTGCACTTCAGCCTGGGTGACAGAGCAAGACTCTGTCTCAAAATAAGTAAATAAATAAATAAACAAATAAATGCAACAGTTAATGAAACAGAAAACAAGCGTATAATCAAGGGTGATCAACAAAGACAAAGCTGTTCAGTAAATAAATACTAAAAAATAAAGCTCAAAATAAATGCCCAGCAAGAATAACAAAGAAAAAAGACAGAGAAGCAGGCCAGGCACGGTGGCTCACTCCTGTGATCCCAGCACTTTGGGAGGCTGAAGAAGGCGGATCACTTGAGGTCAGGAGTTCAAGACCAGACAGGCCAACACGGTGAAACCCCGTATCTACTAAAAATACAAAAATTAGCCAGAAGTAGCTTGAACCCGGGAGGTGGAGATTGCAGTAAGCTAAGATTGTGTGAGATTCTGTCTCAAAAAAAAAAAAAAAAAGACAGAAGCACGAATTACCAGCATTAAGAATGAAAAAGGGAACATTAGCAGTTTATAGACAGATTAAGAGACTATGAGAAAATACTCATAGACAGAGGACAGAGTCAATGGGATAGAATTAAGAGTCCAGAAGTTAACTCACAATTGATTTTCAATCGGGTGCCAAAAAAATTCGATGGGGAAAGACCATCTTTTCAACAAACAGTACTGACAACCGGATATGCACATGCGAGAGAATCCAGGTGGACCCGCGAGCAGGAAAGGGTTAATTCAGCAGGCTGGGGAGAGTGAAACTCTGCACATCCCCAAGAAAGGCCTGTCTTCAGGACTGACTGAGGCCATCCCAGGAACCAGCTCTGAACCTTGGGAGTGTCCTGCCTAGACAGTATGTTTTTGTGTGCCTGGGACCCAGAGCCTACTGCTGTACCACTCTGACCAGACAGTCTCTGCTAACAAGGTGACTAATGGTGACCTCCTGTGTGTGTTTTGAGGGCCTAGAGTCTGAGTAGCCAAGGTCAGCCACGTGACTGGCTCCCACTAAAAACCCAGGATCCCAAGGCTCTGGGGAGCTGCCCTGGTGAGCCACACTTTGTGTGTGCTGTCACACATCATCACTGGGAGAAATAAGCGCGTCCCGTGCAATTCCACTAGCAGGGCACAACTACAAGTTTACACCTGGCTTCTCTGGACTCCACCCTTGTGCCTTTTCCCTTTGCTGATCTGACTCTCTCTTTTGGCTGCAAGGAGTCATAACCTTCAGTGCAACAACTACCAAGCCCTGAGAGTCCTCCCAGCCAGTCGGGGGGATGGAGGGTAGTCTGCAGGGCTCCTGACACAACCTGTCACACATTGTATAAAAATCCACTCAAAGTGGAAAATACATTTCAATTAGGAGCTAAAACTAAAAACTTTTAGAAGAGGCTGGGCACGGTGGCTCACGCCTATAATCCTACCACTTTGGGAGGCAAAGATAGGCTGATCACCTGAGGTGAAGGGTTCAGGACCAGCCTGGCCAACATGGTGAAACCCTGTCTCTACTAAAAATGCAAAAATTAGCTGGGTGTGGTGACACATGCCTGTAATCCCAGCTACGTGGGAGGCTGAAGCAGGAGAATCGCTTGAACCGGGGAGGCAGAGGTTGCAGTGAGCTGAGATCACGCCACTGCACTCCAGCCTGGGTGACACAGCAAGACTCTGTCTCAAAAAAAAAAAAAAAAAAAAAAAGACTTTTAGAAGGAAACACAGGAGTAAATCATGACCTGGGTTACACACTGGTTTTTTACATATGATGCCCAAAGCATAAGCAATGTAAGAAAAACAGATGGCCGGGCGCGGTGGCTCAAGCCTGTAATCCCAGCACTTTGGGAGGCCGAGACGGGCGGATCACGAGGTCAGGAGATCGAGACCATCCTGGCTAACATGGTGAAACCCCGTCTCTACTAAAAAATACAAAAAACTAGCCGGGCGAGGTGGCGGGCGCCTGTAGTCCCAGCTACTCGGGAGGCTGAGGCAGGAGAATGGCGTGAACCCAGGAGGCGGAGCTTGCAGTGAGGTGAGATCCGGCCACTGCACTCCAGCCTGGGCAACAGAGCGAGACTCCGTCTCAAAAAAAAAAAAAAAAAAAAAAAAAAAAAAAAAAAAAAAAAAAAAGAAAAACAGATAAATCAGGCCGGGTGCGGTGGCTCAAGCCTGTAATCCCAGCACTTTGGGAGGCCGAGACTGGTGGATCACAAAGTCTGGAGATCGAGACCATCCTGGCTAACACGGTGAAACCCCGTCTCTACTAAAAAATACAAAAAAAAAAAAAAAACTAGCTAGGCGAGGTGGCGGCGCCTGTAGTCCCAGCTACTTGGGAGGCTGAGGCAGGAGAATGGCGTGAACCTGGGAGGCGGAGCTTGCAGTGAGCTGAGATCCAGCCACTGCACTCCAGCCTGGGCGACAGAGCGAGACTCCATCTCAAAAAAAAAAAAGAAAAAAAAAAAAAAAAAAAGAAAAACAGATAAATTAGACATAATCAAAATCAAAACCTTTTGTGTCTCAAAAGACTCCATTAAGAAACTAAAAGGACAACCATAGAATGGGAGAAGATACTGAAAATCCCATGGTTGTAAGGAACTGATATTAGAATGTATAAGGAACTCTTACAACTCAATAATAAAAAAGATAACCTAATTAAAAATGAGCAAAGGATCTGAATAGACATTTCTCCAAATAATGCACACAAACGGCCAACAAGCACAGAAAAAGATGTTTAACCTCCTTGTTAGAAAAATGCAAATCAAAAGTGCAATGAAATGAAATACCACCTCACACCCACTAGGATGGCTAGAATCAAAAAGACATATGGTAACAAGTTCGGTGTGGATGTGGGGAAACTGGAACCCTCCACATACTGCTGGTAAGAAGGAGAAATGGTGCTGCCACTATCTGGTAGTTCCTCAAAAGCTAAATGTGCTGTTATGATCCAGTAATTGCATTTTTAGCTATACAATCAAAAGAAATGAAAACCAGCATCTACACAAAAACTCGTACATGAAAGGCCATAGAGGCTGGGCATGGTGGCTCACCTCTAATCCCGGCACTTTGGGAAGTCAAAGCAGGAGGATCACTTGAGTTCAGGAGTTCAAGACCAGACTGGGCAACATAGTGAGATCCCATTTCCACAAAAAATTTAAAAATTAGTCGGGCATGGTGGTATGTGCCTGTGGTCCTAGCTACTTGGGAGGCTGTAGAGGGAGGACTGCCTGAGCCCAGGAGATTGAGGCTGCAGTTAAGCCATAATCCTGCCACTGCACTCCAGCTGGGTGAGAGTGAGACCTTGTCTCAAAAAAAAAAAAAACAGGAAGTAGTAGTTCTCAACAACTTTATTAATAGCAAAAAGGTAGAAATAACCCAAATGTCTATCATCTGATGGATGGATACATACAAAGTAATATTTCCATGTAACGGAATATTATTCAGCAATAAACAGAACAAAACAGTGATACCTGTGTGAACCTTGAAAATTATGCTAAGTGGCCTAGCATGGTGGCTCATGATTGTAATCTCATTACTTTGGGACGCCAAGGCAGGCGGATGACCTGAGGTCAGTAGTTTGAGACCAGCCTGGCCAACATGATGAAACCTTGTCTCTACTACAAATTCAAAAATTAGCTGGGTGGGTGTCTGTAATCCCAGCCACTCTGGAGACTGAGGCACAAGAATTGCTTGAACCCGGGAGGAAGAAGTTGCAGTGAACTGAGATTGTGCCACTGCCCTCTAGGCTGGGCGACAGAGCGAGGCTCCATCTCAAGAAAAAAAAAAAAAAAAACCGGGCGTGGTGGCTCATGCCTGTAATCCCAGCACTTTGGGAGGCTGAGACGGGCAGATCATGAGGTCAGGAGATCGAGATCACCCTGGCTAACATGGTGAAACCCTGTCTCCACTGAAAAGAAAATACAAAAAATTAGCCAGGCGTGGGGTAGCGGGAGCCTGTAGCCCCAGCTTCTTGGGAGGCTGAGGCAGAAGAATGGTGTGAACCCGGCAACCAGAGCTTGCAGTGAGCTGAGATGGCACCACAGCACTCCAGCCTGGGTGACAGAGCAAGACTCCATCTCAAAAAAAAAAGAAAAAAAAAAAAAAAAAAGAAAATTATGCCAAATGAAGGAAGCAGCCAGTCACAAAGGGCCACACAGGGTATGACCTACTCATATGAAATGCCCAAAAGAGGCAAATCTACGGGGTCAGAAAGCAGGGTGGTGGCTGCATAGGGTTGAGGGAGGGAAGAATGAAGGGTGACTGATAATGGGCTGGCATTTCTTTTTGTTCTAAATTTGACTGTGATTGTAAAACTCTGTGAATGTGCTAAAAGCACTGAATTTTACACTTCAAATGGGTGAACTGTATGGTTATGTGAAACAAGAAAAGCTTCTACCAAAATAAGATGAGAATTTACTACGAAAAACCTTATGTCAAAAAACTAGAAAATTTTGGCTGGGCACAGTGGCTCACACCTGCAATCCCAGCACTTTAGGAGGCTGAGGTGGGTGGACTGCTTGACCTCAGGAGTTTTAGACAAGCCTGGGCAACTTGGCAACACCCCGTCTCTACCAAAAACATAAAAATTAGCCAGGCATGGTAGCATGCACTTGTAGTTTCAGCTAACCAGGAGGCTGAGGTGGTAGGATTGCTTGAGTCCGGGAGGCAGAGGCTAAAACAGTGAGCTAAGATCATGCCACTCCACTCCAGTGTGGGCGACAGAGCAAAACCCTGTCTCAAAAAAAAAAAAAAAAAAAAACCCAAAAAACAACTCGATAAAACGGTGTAGTATTTGCATGTAACCTAGGCACATCGTCTAGTATGCTTTAAATCATCTCTAGATTACCTAAATCCCTAACACAATGTAAACGCTATATAAATAGTTATTATACTGCAGTTTTTAACATTTTTATTACTTTTTACTGTTGTTATTTTTTCTTTCTGAATATTTTTCACCCAAGGTTGGTTGAATCCACGGAGGTGGAACCCTAGAACACAGAGGGCCGACTGTATGAGACTGTCAGTTCTCCTGTCACGATCCACAGGACTGTTCATCTCCTGATTAAAATCTTCACTGTGGGATAGGAAAAGCTGATTCTAAAATGAATATGAAACTACAGTGGGGAAGAATAGCCAAGGAAGTCTAGAAGACAGAAAAGACGTGCGTTCCCGGACAGGGTAGATGACTACAAAGTCACAGGGTGGTACTGGGAAACAGACAGCAACTGACGCTGGGTTAGAGCGAGCAGAAACAGACGTGCCTCGTCATGTGGCCGGCTACAAAGGTGGCAGCGTGCGGGGTGGACGCAATTGTTTCAAAAATTAACTTCAGGTGAAATTCGCATCTCAGTGTGAAAGCAGAGTGAAGTATCCAGAAAGCACTGCAGAATACCTTCAGGGCCTGAGAGTATGCAAAGATTTCTCAAACAGCACAGGAAAAGCACAGCTATGAAAGAAAAGATACCGGTTGATGCTGGAATGAAGAGCTGCCCCTGGAAAGGCTCACGAGGGGAGTGCAGCGCCAGCCTCACAGGAGAGCAAGGCAGCTCTTCTCTCTCAGCAGGGCCACATCTCTTTCACCTCCCCTCCCCACACCCGACACTGCTGTCCATCCAGATGCAGGTCCAGGCGTCCAGACCCGCACACGGGGAGCGTCGGTGCAGACCCAGGACCGATGACCACTGCGCCCCTAACGCACTCTACTCTGACTACTCTGCCAGACGGAAAGGGGTGCCCGCACAGAAGCAACGAGGAAACAGGCAGTTGGTTCATGTTTTTGCTTTTGTCAGAGAAGACAGTGTGAGGTCAGAGCGACACGAGGAGGCGCGAGCGGCCAAAAGTCCTCACCTCCACCAGGGCGAACTTCTCCTCACTGGTGTAGTTGTAGCGCGTGGCGCGCTCGTACTCCTCCGCGCTGTCCGGGCAGTCCTTGTTGGAGTACTTGTCGGTGGGGTGCACAAGCTTCCAGGAATACTACAGGGGCCAAAAGAGCAGAGGTGTTCCATACTGCACGCAAAATGCCTGGCGTCTGGTCTGACTCACACGATGGTGGCCAAAGCCAGAAGGCCAGCCTTCGAACCTTTGCTGCATTCTGAAAAGTCACACGCGAGGACACACACACCGTCCATCTCCACAGATAGGCAAAAGATCCTGGTCCTGTAACCTCTCGTTTAAAAAACCTACCCAGCAAAACGGCCTGGATAGTGAGTGCCGAGTATCTAAGACTCTAGGCATTTCATCATCATTTTAAAAAGGATTCTGGGCCAGGCATGGTGGCTCATGCCTATGACCCCAGCACTTTGGGAGGCCAAGGTGGGAGGATCCCTTGAGCCGTTAAGATCAGCCTGAGCAATAAAGTGAGGCCTCATCTCTACAGAAAGTAAAATAATAAGTAAAGATTCTGCCTTTCAAATGATCATGTACTCTTCCAATTTGATAATTTTTATGTGATCAAAACAAATCACAAAAGGGAAAATCTTCTATGAATTACAGGCATCCAAATCTTTATATGGCACCAGAAATAATTTACTAATGTTCAACAAAAGATATTGAGACACTGATGGCTGGAGCTCCAAAGAGAAAACGTTATCTTAAAAACGCGGGGGATGAAGCAACATTAATGGGTACAAATAGACAGTTTGATATTAGAAATAAGATCTAGTGTTAGATCAGTTAGGGTGACTATTAATTAAAATAATTTATGGTACATTTCAGAATAGATAGAGAAGAACTCGAATTTTTCTGGCATAGGGACAAATATTTATGGCGATGGACATCCCAAGCACACCAATCAGATCTTTACAAATTATATGACTATATTAAATTATTACATGTATCCTGAAACTATGTACCCCTATTATGCATCAATACAAGTAAATATTTAAAGCAAAATAAAATTTAAATGAAAAAATGAGAATTGGCCAGGTACAGTGGCTCACACCTGTAATCCAGCACTTTGGAAGGCCCAGGCAGGCAGATGGCTTGAGGGTGAGTTTGAGACCAGCCTGGCCAACATGGTGAGACCTTGTCTGTACAAAAAACAAACAGAAAACTAGGCCGGGCGTCATGGCTCAAGCCTGTAATCCTAGCACTTTGGGAGACTGAGCTGGGTGGATCACCTGAGGTCAGGAGTTCGAGAACAGTGTGGCCAACATGGTAAAATACCGTCTCTACTAAAAATACAAAAAAATTAGCCAGGAGTGGTGGTGGGCGCCTGTAATCCTAGCTACTGGGGAGGCTGCGGCAGAAGAATCACTTGAACCTGGGAGGCAGAGGTTGCAGTGGGCCGGGATCGCGCCATTGCACTCCAGCCTGGGCAACAAGAGCGAAACTCCATCTCAAAAAAAAAAAAAAAAAAGTAGCCAGGCGTCCTGGTGCACACCTGTGGTCCCAGCGCTGGGGAGGCTGAGGCAGAGGCATCGCTTGGGGTGGGGGGGTCAACGCTGTAGTGACGTATCTTTGCACCACCGGACTCCAGCCTAAGCGACAGGGTGAGACGCTGTCTCAAAAAAAGAGAGACTTAAAGACCATCACAATGGTAGAAATTTAATTCTATCAAGATTTTTTTTAGAAATGAGGCCCTTTACTTATAACACACATAAATGAAATGTACTTAAAATAATCTTGGAAACATTTCTACTGGTAGATGTTCTTGTCTGGGGACAAAAATAAAAAGCCCAAAGACCAAGTTAATTTGAATCAAGTGCCCGAGGCAGCTTTGGCAGGGAGCTGGGGGCGGGGCGGGGCCTACCACTTCCATCACGTGCGCGCTCCACTGCGACAGCAGCTGCAGGCCCTGCAGTGCCAGGTCGAAGAGCTTCCGGTACTCCGCGTCCGTCTTCTGGGCCTCCTGGCGGCCGGAGCCCGTGACCACCTGCACAAGGCGGGCACGGCCCCGTGAGAAACCCGCGCCCCCCCTCTACCCAGCCCCCCCACCCCGGGGATCCACCCTGAGAATCCACCCCGAAGTCACACCCGTGAAAATAAAAAATGCCGTGGGTGCTGGACCCTCCTCCCAGGAAAAAGGTGGCCACGGGTGTGCTGCAGAGCACAGAGCAAGGGACAGGCCGCTGCCACCGCCACCGCCCGGGGAACCACGGGCCGGGCGCGGGGCTGTAACACGCGTGGGCTTGGCGCACTTCCACTAGGCTGGGGAAGGGCAACACAGAAGTCACGTGGGTTTGCTTCTATCAAATAACCCCCTAAATTTAAAAACGTGACCTATGGGGAAGAAGGGACAGCGTGGAGAAGGCAAGCTTCTTTGAATATACCTTTTTATAGATGTGATATTAGAACCACAGAAATATTTTATATAATTAGGACACAGAATTAAATGAGATGGGAAATGCAATCCCTAAAAGTGAAAAGCAAAATAAAACAATGGCGGGAACCTGCATGGAGTCCACAGCATGACCACTGAGAGGCCCCACCCTGAGCAACTCGAAACACCATGGTGTGACTTAAAATCCTCTGAGTGAGGGGCCGGGTGCAATGGCTCACGCCTGTAATCCCAGCACTTAGGGAGGCTGGGGCAGGTGGATTGCCTGAGGTCAGGAGTTCAAGATCATCCTGGCCAACACAGTGAAACCCCACCTCCACTAAAAATACAAAAAATTAGCTGGGCATGGTGGCACATGCCTGTAATCTCAGCTACTCTGGAGGCTGAGGCAGGAGAATTGCTGGAACCCGGGAGGCAGAGATTGCAGTGAGCTGAGATCATGCCATTGCACTCCAGCCTGGGCAACAAGAGCGAAACTCCATTTCAACAACAACAAAAAAAATCCTCTGAGTGAGAAGCTCAAGGACAAAATCACCTGCAAAACAAATCCTAAAGCAATTTCTAGTCACTGTAATTAGTAGTACTGGCATCACTCTTTTAAGACTAGATCATGGCTGGGCATGGTGGCTCACGCCTGTAATCCCAGCATTCTGGGAGGCTGAGGTGGGCGAATCACAAGGTCAAGAGATGGTGACCATCCTGGCCAACATGGTGAAATCCCATCTCTACTAAAAATACAAAAATTAGCTAAGCGTGGTGGCGTGCACCTGTAGTCCCAGCTACTTGGGAGGCTGAGGCAGGAGAATCGCTTGAATCCGGGAGGCGGAGGTTGCAATGAGCCAAGATCACACCATTGCACGCCAGCCCAGGCAACAGAGAGAGACTCCGTCTCAAAAAAACAAACAAAAACAACTAGATTAATAATGACATATAATAATTAATAATGACATAAATCAAATTACACTGGCGTCATTCACCAGGATGTTCAGCTTTCAGAAAAAAAGAAAATCAACAAACCTAAAGTGGAATCACCTTAAAATTGTACTCAGAGGCTGGGTGCAGTGGCTCACGCCTGTAATCCCAGCACTTTGAGAGGCTGAGATGGGACGGGTGGATCACGAGGTCAGGAGATCAAGACCATCCTGGCTAACACAGTGAAACCCCCTCTCTACTAAAAAAATACCAAAAAAAATTAGCTGGGCGTTGTGGCAGGCGCCTCTAGACCCAGCTACTCGGGAGGCTGAGGCAGGAGAATGGCATGAACCCAGGAGGCGGAGCTTGCAGTAAGCCGAGATTGCGCCACTGGGCTCCAGCCTGGGTGACAGAGCAAGACCCTCATCTCACCAAAAAAAAAAAACACAAAAAAACAAAAAAAACTGTACTCAGAAAAAAACTGATTTGTTACCTTAGACAATGCCAGAGAACCAATTACACTCAGATGCCACCTAAGGATGCTCCAGTCAACAAGATCACATACATGATAGTGGTCCCGTAAAATTATAATGCAGTGGAAAAATTCCTACTGCCTAGTGATGTCTTGATGATCCTGACCCTGTGTAGGCCTAGGCTACTGTGTGTATTTAGGTCTTTGTTTTTAACGAAAAAGCTCAAAAGGGAAAAAACAAAAACTTCTTAGTAGAAAATTTATTTATAGAATAAGGATATAAAGAAAATATTTTTAGGCCGGGCGCGGTGGCTCAAGCCTGTAATCTCAGCACTTTGGGAGGCCGAGATGGGCGGATCACGAGGTCAGGAGATCGAGACCATCCTGGCTAACACGGTGAAACCCCGTCTCTACTAGAAAAAAATACAAAAAACTAGCCGGGTGAGGTGGCAGGCGCCTGTAGTCCCAGCTACTCGGGAGGCTGAGGCAGGAGAACGGCGTGAACCCGGGAGGCGAAGCTTGCAGTGAGCTGAGATCTGGTCGCTGCACTCCAGCCTGGGTGACAAGAGCCAGACTCCGTCTCAAAAAAAAAAAAAAAAAATTTTTGCACAGGTATACAATGTGTTTGTGTTTTAAGCAAAGTGTTATTACAAAAGCCAAAAACTCTTTTTAAAAGTAAAAAGTTTATAAAGTAAAAAAGTTACAGTAAGCTAAGGCTAATTCATTATTAAAGAAAAAAAAAGCCTTTTTAAAAATTTAGCACAGGCTGGGCACCGTGGCTCACGCCTGTAATCCCAGCACTTTGGGAGGCCGAGGCGGGCAGATCACGAGGTCAGGAGATGGAGACCATCCTGGCCAACACGGTGACACCCCGTCTCTACTACAAATACAAAAATTAGCTGGGCATGGTGGCGGGCGCCTGTAGGCCCAGCTACTCGGGAGGCTGAAGCAGGAGAATGGCGTGAACCTGGGAGGCGGAGCTTGCAGTGAGCCGAGATCACGCCACTGCACTCCAGCTTGGGCGACAGAGCAAGACTCCATCTCAAAAAAAAAAAAAAAAACAAAAAAAAACTTTAGCACAGCCTAAGCACACAGTGTTCATAAAGGCCACAGCAGTGCACAGTAATGTCCTAGGCCTCCTACTTGCTCACCACTCACTGACTCACCCAGAACAGCCTCCTTGTCTAACATATCCAAACACTTGCCAGTGGTCTGTGTTAGAAGCAGCAGGTACCCCAAGATATCTGGACTACTGGGTTCTTTGTCAGTCAGTTTGGTTACATGATGATTGGTAGCCATGGTGGGTGGGGGACACGGGTGCTCATCATCCTGCAGTGGGTGGGGCCAACATCCCCAGAGTTGTCCCTGCTAAGGTTAATGGTCCTCCTGAGGCCCTTGAGGGACTAACCAGATCTGCAAAGCAGCCTGGGTATATGCCCTAAAACCCCACAGTCCCTGCCGGCAATCTGCAGCACAGACATGCCAGCAGCGCTGGCTCGGAGCAAACCTGGGTGAGGAGAATGAGAGTGACCAAAATGCCGATGTGGCAAACCCAGCTGCAAAGCTGGAAGGAACTAAAGAGAAAGCACCTGTCCTCTGCGCCCAACTCCAGGCCCACCTCCTGGACACATGCACCCAGTGCCCCTGGGATATCTCCTGACAGCCACCCAGAGGTTCCTGCTCACCTCTGGCCTCAGGACTTCTTTCTTTCTAGACTTAAAGGGGCCCCGGGTCAGAATCACCCTGTCTTTTCCCAGTGTCCTCCCTTGTCCAACCATCTTTCGAGCTGCTGGAATCACAGTACTAGACTAGGAAATGCCATTTAATCAATTAATTATCTGGTCTCTGTCCTTTCTCTTGGGATCCCTATGTTTTTCTGAAAAAAAAAAAAAAAAAAAAAAAAAAAAAGATGCTTTTTGTACAGCTGAACAGAGACAACACTAATTTCACCACCTTGTCAATTATAATGGGTGCTTTTGAAGTACAGTCATGTACCACATTTGATCAATGACAGCATACAGAATGGTGGTCCCATAAGATTATAACACCATCTTTTCACTGTACCTTTTCTATGTTTAGATAGATTTAGATACGCAAATACGTACCACTGTGTTATAACTACCCAAAGTCTTCAGCATAGCAGCGTGCTCCATGGGTGTGCGGCCCAGGAGCCACGGGCTGTGCCCTGCGGCCCAGGTGTGCTGCAGGCTGTACCATCCAGACTAGCACGAGGACACGATGACGTTCCCACAGTGACGAAACTGCCTAACGACACGTCAGAACCTGTCCCTGTCATTATGTGACGTATGATTGTATCTGGTAGTAAACTGTTTTTCAAAGCAATTAAACCTCAGATCTGGGTGCAAACGCACACAGGCGACCCTCGGGTGCCCATGTGGCTCTGGTCGCAGGCCCACCTCGCTGTTGCTGTAGCGCGCCAGCTCCGAAATGAAGCGCATGTGGTCCTCGCGGATCTGGATCATCTGCTCGCAGATGTTGTACTGAGGGCTGCTGCCGGAGGATGTGCATGTCCATCTGCGAGGAGAGAAGGCACCCGCGTTACCTGCAGTGGCGCCGGCAGGTCGCGGCACTGGGGCAGCTCCGGATGCCTGGTTTGGCGCCAGAGCCAGATGGCTTTTACATTTTTAAAGGGTTGTTAAAAAAACAACACAGAATTATCTGATGGAGACCACCTGTGGCCTGTAAAGCCTAAAGTATTTCCTGTCTGTCCTTTACTGAAAAGGTTTCTTGCCCCTGAGACTGAGCTGCAACTTTGTCAAAATCATGGCTGAATGGTGACTGCAGGTTGGCTACGGGCACAGTGCTTGGCAAGTCAGTGAAAGCCTCCTCCCTCTAGGCTCTGGTGGCTCTGCCGAGTCTGCAGTGGGGAGGAGTGTCTGCCAGCATCTGCAACTGTGCTGAGAATCTTTATAGTTCTCCACAGAGTAAGATGACACACAGTTTAGGATTTAGGGCCACACAGCTGACACACCGTCAGTTTCTTCTTTTTTACTTTGAGGCAGGGTCTTGCTCTGTTGCCCAGGCTGGACTGCAGTGGTGCAATCTCGGTTCACTGCAACCTCCACCTCTCAGACTACTCAAGTGATCCTCCCACCTCAGCCTCCCGAGTAACTGGGACTACAAGCCTGTGCCACCATGCCCGGCTAACTTGTGTATTTTTTCATAAAGACGAGGTCTCACTTGTTGCCCAGGCTGGTCTCAAACTCCTGAGTTCAAGAGATCCATCCACCTCGGCCTCCCAAAGTGCTGGGATTATAGGCGTGAACCACCACACCTCACCCTCTTTTTTTTGTAAGACAACCTTTTTAAACATAAAGACTATCCCCCAGCACTGTCCAACAGGAAACCCTAGGATGATGAAAATGTTCTGTATCTGCGCTGTCCAACACAGTAGCTACTAACTATTGAACATTTCAAAAGTGGCTGCCATAAGGAAATTAAAATTTCAATTGTATTTTTCAATAAACTTAAATGTAACTAGCCACATGTGGTAAAGGCTACGATACTGGACATTCCGTTCCAGGCTGAGAATGTTAACAGTGTTATCTCTAGACAAATAAGCACGATGTTTGAAGAAAACCGCACAATGAGGACACTGCAGAAAGCTCAAACCAGGCAGCTTTTCTTTCCTCCTACCGAGATTTATTTTCCTCATAGTGGGCGCTGGTCTTGATGTATCTTGCCAGTTCTATTTGCATGTCCCCAAATAGCGGAACCACCTGGAGCTGCTGTATTCAAAGAACAAAAAAAAAATAGGGTCATTATGTATGTTTAGTCACCAAATACATAAGCACAAGGAAACTGACTAATGCTAATAATTACTTCGGTTTGAATGCTACCTCTGCAAATGATTTACTACAAAAAAACTCTAAGCAACGTCTACATTTGCTTTGAGAGAAACAAAATACAATTTAAAAACCAACATCTATAAAAACTATTCAAATGTTAAAATTAACCTACCAAGTTGCTAGATCCACAGTCATTAAAAAAAAAAAATCAACTGTATTTCTTTTTTTATTTTTTATTTTTATTTTTTTTGAGACAGAGTCTCACTCTGTCGCCAGGCTGCAGTGCAGTGGCACAATCTCGGGTCACTGCAACCTCCACCTCTAGGATTCAAGTAATTATCCTGCCTCAGCCTCCCGAGGAGCTGGGACTATAGGCGAGCACCACCATGCACAGCTAATTTTTTTTGTATTTTTAGTAGAGACAGGGTTTCATCATCTTGGCCAGGATGGTCTTGATATCTTGACCTCATGATCCACCTGCCTTGGCCTCCCAAAGTGCTGGGATTACAGGCATAAGCCACCGTGCCCAGGGAACTGCATTTCTATATACTAGCAATAATTAGAATACAAAAACTTAAAGAGAAATACTTTGCAATAGCATCCAAAAAAAATATGCATGAGTGAATCTAACAAAAAATGTGCAAGACCTCTAAACAAAAGTACTACCCCAGGCCAGGCGCGGTGGCTCACACCTGGAATCCCAGCACTTTGGGAGGCCGAGGCGGGCGGATCATGAGGTCAGGAGATCAAGACCATCCTGGCTAACACGTGAAACCCCATCTCTACTAAAAAATACAAAAAAAAATAGCCGGGTGTGGTGGCGGCACCTGTAGTCCCAGTTACTCGGGAGGCTGAGGCAGGAGAATGGCGTGAACCCGGGAGGTGGAGGTTGCAGTGAGCCGAGTTCGCACCACTGCACTCCAGCCTGGGCAACAGAGTGAGACTCCGTCTCAAAAAAAAAAAAAAAAAAAAGTACTACCCCAAAAATTCTAGAAAAAGTTCTCAATAAATAGAGAAATAGATCATGTTTGTGCCTAGGAAGGCTTCAAATGTTTTAAATGTCCGTTCTCTCAAAACGGATCTATAATCAATCCCAGTCAATATTCCATAAGAATAAAAATGGCTTTGTGGGGATAGTGTGTGTAAATCAGGAAACAAATTCTAAAATGCATTTCCAAAGGTGAAGGGATGATATCTGAGACTATCTTGAAGGACAAAACTGGAAGACACACCCTTCCGGATTAGGAGTCCTCTTAGAAAGCTACAGCAATTAAGGCAGTGTGGCCCTGGAGCAGGGACGGAGGCTTGCGGACAGGACAGAGAACCAGGACAGAGCCACATGACCTGAGGAGCAGCACTGCAGAACAATGCGCTTTGCAACAAACGGGCAGGCCCAACTGGGGAGCCATACTGAGAAAGATCCAAGGACGCGAAATCCCTACCTCCTACCACGTGCAGAAGTCAGTTCCGGGGGGATTAGGTCTACATGAAAAAGGACACAGGATGCTTCTAGAAGCTAACACAGCAGAAACATCCCATGAGCTGGATGGCTACAAAGACTGATTTAGGTGGACATTAATGAAAAGACTCGTATGTGGGACTACACTAAAATTATGAACTTCTGTTCAGCAAATGACACCATCGAGAACACGAAAAGGCTACTGGAGGCGGGGGAGGAAGGGAACATACTGGTAAAGTTTCAGTTCCGCAGCGTCGGTAAGTGCTGAAGACCTCACCTATGGCACGGGAGCTATGCTTAATAACAACGCACTGCATTCTTAAAATCTGCTAAAAGAGTAGATCTTAAGTGTTCTCATCACAAAACAAAAAAATGATGTGTGAGGTGATGGACATGTTATTAGCTTGAATTCATCATTTCACTATGTGTATGTGTATCAAAACATCACACTGTACACCATAAACATATACAATTTTTATTTGTCAATTACACCTCAATAAAGCTGGGAAAAAGTGAAAGGGTAAGCCTCTTAGGGGAGAATACATGTACATTAAAACGTAAGGCCAGGTGCAGTGGCTCAGGCCCGTTAATCTCAGCACTTTGAGAGGCTAGGACTGGAGGACTGCTTGAGGCCAGGAGTTCGAGACCAGCCTGGGCAACAGAGGGAGACCTCGTTGCCACTAAAAGTTTAAAAACTAGCCAGGTGTGATGGCAAGTGCCTGTAGTCCCAGCGACTTGAGAGGCTGAGGTGGGAGGAATCACCAGGGCCTGCTACACTCCAGCCTGGATGACAGAGCAAGAGCCTGTCTCAAAAACAAAACAAAACAAGCAAAAAAACTCACTTGTGCCCAGCAAGGGACATGTATCCAGAATACATAAAGAAGTATAAATCAACAGGGAAAAAAGAGCAGAAGACTTGAAGTGGCACATCACAAAGGGAATGTGCTAAGAACATGGAAAGCCATTAAGGAAACATGAACTAAACTACAATGAAACACTAGCCATTACAATCCCAATGATGTACGCATCCTCAGGATGTCCCCCAACCCCAAAAGAGACAGTGCTAAGTACTGACAAGGATGTGGCACCCCCAGAGCGTTCTCTCACTGCTGATGGGAATGCAGATCAGGACAGCTATGCTGGAAAGTCATCAGGCCATAGATAACTACTAACACTGAAAACAGATACGCCCTGTGACCTCCGGTCCCTCTCCTGGGTATGCACCTAACAGAGTAGAGTCGACCAGAGCTGCACTGTTTGGACTCGCCAAAACCTGGGAACACCCAAGAGCCCGCCAACATCGGAACGGGTCAAGTTATGGTGTAGTCATAAGGTAGAAAACTACACCACAAGCGAACGCTATGAGCTATAGCTATGGGCTTCCTCCAGGATGCACCTAACAAACAAGAAGCTGGTGACAGCAGCCGGACACAGAAGAGTAAAATAGCACAATTCCATCTGTATAAAGCTCCACCCAGGCAAAACCAGCACCGGGCAGAAGGAAAGAGAAAGCGGGGTCGCCTCTGCAGACACGAGAACGTGCGTGGCCCAGACTCCACCCAGCCCCAGCATTTCCTGATATAGATCACGGTCACACAGGGGCTCACTTCCCCAAAATTCACACTGCACACAAATCAATGAAAACACTGATCTAAAACCACGTAACTCACCTTGAAGTACTTGTCAATTTTGGACAAGTTTATTCTTTTCTTGGCATCTAACTTATAGATGTTACTGACACTCCCATCCATCAGGTACAGACCAAATCCCATGACCTGAAAAGCCACAAAATGAATGATGCAATAAAGCTCACAACTGCAAATTTAATTACCCGTAAGGACTTACACTGTTACAGCTGACGATTTCAAAGGCACAATTTGAAATATATCACAAAGATCTATCTTTCGGCTGCTTGTCTGGTGCTTGAAATGCATCATTTTATCCTCAGTGAAACTGCTACAAAGGGGGGCTGGGCTTCCAGGTCAGTTGCTAAAAGCGGAAAAAACAAATCCTCTACCCTAAACTCACACAAGCAGTAGGGCTATTCTAGGGCTACTAAGTTGGTGTAAAAGTAATTGCGGTTTTTCTGTCATTAAAAGTAATGTCCAATATGCAGTCACATGTAACCAGTTACGTTTCGGTGTATGCAAACTAAAAATTCCTTTTTTTTTTTTTGAGACAGAGTCCCACTCTGTCACCCAGGCCGGAGTGCAGTGGTGCCATCTCAGCTCACTGCAACCTCTGCCTCCCAGGTTCAAGTGATTCTCCTGCCTCAGCCTCCCAAGTAGCTGGGATTACAGGCGCCCATGACCACCACGCCTGGCTAATGGTTTTTGTACTTTCAATAGAGATGGGGTTTCACCATGTTGGTCAGGCTGGTGTAGAACTCTTGACCTCAAGTGATCCACCCACTTCAACTCCCAAAGTGCTAGGATTACAGGCATGAGCCACCGTGCCTGGTCACAAACTAAAAATTCTGAATGTGGACTAGCCACCTGCACACTCCAGTGCTCCACAGGACCTGGTGGCCACGGCTCCCACACCAGCTGGTGCAGACACAAAGTTTCTGCTGTCACAAAGCGCTCCATGGACAGGGCTCCTTCAGCCCTGAGTGCCTCCCAGTGCTCTCCTACTCAGGAGGAGGCCGGGGGCTGAGCTGGTGGGACACCCAGCAAAGGGTCCCCCAAGGCCATCCTGCAGAGGCGGAGAGCAGAGCAAAGGGAGCAGCGGAGCTGCCGACCACCTTTCCCGTGAGAAACACAGATGGAAACCGTCCCCATTTGAACAGAATAATAAAGAATATGGTGAACCAACAAAAGGCTACTTTAATTATGGTGACACAAGGTATCCGAGTCCCAGGAATCACATGCTTGCCAAGTAGAATCTTGGATAACTTCTGTCACAAAGCAGCTTAAAGGCTGGGCGTGGTGGCTTAGGCCTATAATCCCAGCACTTTGCGGGGGGACAAGCCAAGAAGATTGCTTGAGCCCAGGAGTTCAAGGCCAGTCTGGGCAGCAAAGTGAGATCTCATATCTACAAAAATTCAAAAACTTAGCTGGGCATTGGTGCAAGTGCCTGTGGCCCCAGTTACTCAGGAGCCTGAGGCAGAAAGATCACTTGAGCCCAGGAGGTCGAGGCTACAGTGAGCTGTGTCTGCATCACTGTACTCCAGCCTGGGTGACAGAGCAAGACCCTGTCTCAAGAAAAAAAAAAAGGCTGGGCACAGTGGCTCAAGCTTGTATTCACAGAGCTTTGGGAGGCTGAGGCAGGAGGGTCACTTCAGCCCAGGAGTTTGAGAATAGCCTGTACAACATGGCAATTTTCTCCCTCTACAAAAAATTTAAAGATTAGCCAGGTGTGGTGGTGCCCACCTGTAGTCCCAGCTACTTTGGAGGCCAAGGTGGGAGGATCACTTGAGCCCAGGAGGTTGAGGCTACAGTGAGCTGTGATCATGCCACTGCACTCCAGGCTGGGCAAGAGCAACACCCTGCCTCAAAAATAAAACAAAAAGCAGCTTAATGCTGATGGACTCCTTGAGCCAGACATCCTGGCCAGCACCTTCTCCCAGGGTCAGTGTGTGACACTCGTGGGGTGTGCTGAAAGCCTGTTGTGCAGGCTGTGTGCAAGGGCAGAACGCTGTTCACACACAAGACAACGTGCAAGTAAGACACAGCTGTCAAAAGGATTCTAGATAAAGCACAGCCTATCGACAAGAGTAAGGCTGTCCCCTGGCAGTGCCACAGGCTGGCGTCCCCGCACACGTACTTTGAGAAGCATGTGTTTCTCACTGGGCGTCAAATACATCCTGTTCTCGTAGTAATCCACACACAGGTTCACGATGTCTGCCAGGAGCTCTTCGTAGCCAGAAATCACTTCGAGCTGCTGCTGCAGAGACTGAAACACAGAGCAAGAGACTCACGCACGGGCCTGGCACCCGGCCAGCGGCTGGGCCCATCCACCCGAGTGTGCAAACACCAGCCTTACCTGTGTGATCTTGTTGTGATTGGCCAGGAACATGGACAGATTCTGCGATTCCTGGATGGACTGTGGATCTGCCATTTTACGTAAAAACTGAGCAGCCCTTTGAAAACAAGAAGAATTCATCCCAAAATGCACCAATGTGCCACGTAAAAAAATAAAAAAATAAAAGCCTGGTTCGAGTGGGATCCCTTTCCTCTACAGTCATCTGCAGAAATGTGGGTCAATCTCAGACGCCGGCAATGACTGCAGCCTTTTCAGGCGTCTCCGGCCCTGCACTCCAGGTCAGTCTTCTGCCAACTTAGACGTGTCTTGCACAGCTGGGGACAGCTCTCCACCCTTCTGGTCACAGCCGACGGGCTTCCTGCAGGGTCCCTGCACCCTGGTCTCTGCCCTTCACTGGTGGATGCCCACCTCATCTAGGGGGCACAGGGCTGCTGGACCCTGAGTCTAAGAAGGGCCACTGCCATCTCCGTGACTCCCACAAGCCCTGCCATGAAAACGGCCAGCACTGCTGAGGTTGTCTGCCGGGAACCCTCTGGACCACACCTCCCCAGGCCACCTCAGGGACCACTGGTACCCAAAGTCCTGAGACAGAGCCCTGGCCTGCCACCAATTGGTAGCTACACTCGTACAGTGAGGCCCAACATACAATACCGCAAGGCCATGCTGAGCCCGCGAGGTCTGGCAGAGCAGGGTGAAGGTGGGGTGTGAGGATTCCCATTATCTAGGACTGTCCCCCAAGAAAGTTCAGTGGAAACGGCCCACACAAGCATAGGTCTGTGCAACCCAGAGCCTTGGGGCTTTAGCTTTAAAAGTCACCATGGCAAAGACTGATGACCTACCCCAACATTCACTTCCTCCCCTTCCCCCTTAGGAACGAGCCCCACATTTCCGTGGAACACACGTTCCAGGGAGCCTCACACATTCCGTGTGCCTCGCCTACCCTGCAGCTGGCTGTGGTCACGTGACCAAGGACTGGGGTCATGAGACATAATGCAAGACACTGACAGGCACTCCAAAGTTTACTCATAAGGGAGCATGGTGCCCATCTTTCCTTTCTGCCTGCTGACTGGAATGCAGAAATGACAGCTGGAGCTTAAGCAACCATCTAGAACCAGGAGGCAACACCTGAAGCAGAGCAGCAGGCCAACAGGAGCCTTGAGTCCTGAACGCCGGAGAGCCTACAATCAGCTGCAGACCACCTAATTCACGACTTTTCAGGAGACCGAGAAATAAACTGCAATCTTTTCAAAGCCACTGTTACTTCACTGGGTTCTAACAATTGCATACAGTTAAACCTAATATTAACTGATACAGTAACATTCCTTAGCTTTTTAAACATGTTTCCGGGCTGGATATGGTGGCTTATGCCAGTATTCCCAGCATTTTGGGAGGCGGAGGCAGGTGGATCACTTGAGGTCAGGAGTTCAACACCAGCCTGGCCAACATGGTGAAACCCCATCTCTACTAAAAATACAAAAATTAGCCAGGTGTGGTGGCTCACACCTGTAATCCCAACTACTCGGGAGGCTGAGGCAGGAGAACTGCTTGAATCCAGGAGAGGCAGAGGTTGCAGCGAGCCGAGATTGTGCCACCACACTCCAGCCTGGGCCAGTGAGACTCTGCCTCAAAACAAGCAAACAACAACAACAAAACATGTTTCTTTTTTTTTTTTTAAATAGACAAAGGGTCTCACTCTGTCACCCAGGCTGGAGTATAGTGGTACAATCACAGCTCACTGCAGCCTCGATCTCCTGGGCTCAAGTGATTCTCCAGCCTCAGCCTCCCCAGTAGCTGGGACCACAGGTTCACACCACCACACCCAGCTAGTTTTTTTTGCTTTTGTTTTTTTAGAGATGGGGTCTTGCTATGTGACCCAGGCTAGTCTCAAATTCCTGGGCTCAAGTGATCCTTCTGCCTCAGCCTCTCAAGGTGCTGAGATTACAGGTGTGAGCCATCGCACCTGGCCACATTTGCTTTATTGATTTGAGTAGCTGCTGAGGCGGCAGGTGAGGAGACTAAGGAAACGGTCAAGGATATTGTTTTCTATTTTCCTCAAGCCTCACCATAACCATACGAGTTATCTTGGCATTGGCACTTAGAAGAGGTTATACTAGTAGCTACCAGCAGGTGCCAAAAGAGCTAGGTGTGTGTGTGTGTGTGGCGGGGGTCTTGGGAGGGATGGGGGTGATGGTCTGGGAGGGTGAACCAACAGGGGTCCCAGACAGAGGTCAGAGGAAGAGGCAACAGGAAGAGCTACGGAGCTGGCCCAGGCCCACTCTCTGGTGCTCAGGGGAACCTGGAGGTGGTGAAGACACTGGGGAAGGGGCTGCGGGAGGGGAAACCCTCCTTCCCCCAGCTTTGCACACAGCAGCCCCATCTGCAAACTGTTTTACAGACTAGGCTTTAGAATAAAGGTGCTGGTGCTAAAAGGAAAAAAAAAAAAAAAACAACCCACAACTTTTAAATACTTTTAAATGTTGAAAACCACTGATGCTGGCCACCTCCCCAATTCCCTGACAAAGCCAAAACGGCGGTGGCTGAGAAGGCTGCTTAAAATCACACAGCAACTGGGTTGTGCGGCTGGGACCAGGACGCCACTGCGACCGGTGAGCCTCGATGCTGGAATCCCACAGATGCTGTCATCAAACAGGGACCATTCAGACTTCCGCCCCAAGAGGGGCTCACAGTCCACTCCCGAGACCCTTCTCTAGTTCTGAAGATCTAGGCTTCTGTGCAGAGCTGACGATTTTCGGTGATAAATGGAACACTGCCTTATTTCACATGAATGAGGCTTAAATTCTGCCTGACCTAGCTCGACTCCTACTGCTGCCTTGTTTTGTCCCAAGTGGGGTTTTTTCTTTTTATAAAGACATAACAACAGTTGTATGATTTAAAATGCAACATAACTAGAGCACATTCAGATGCAAAGTAAGGTCTCTTCGAATTTAATTTTAGAGCTAAGATGCCTTACTTACTAGAGGAAATTGAAATTAGCATGTCTCATTCCAGCAAAACATGTCTTCAAAAGCACCGGGCACGAACGAAGCAGAGCATCAGGAGACAGCACTGTGTGTCCCCAAACGCCTGTCTGCCACCCACCACCCCACAATCCTCTGGAAGCACACACCGGGCCATGCCCGCCTCTTCCACTCCTCCTGCCAGTCTCTCCAGAGGCTAGCTTCTCCAGAAGCTCTCTACATCCAAAAAGAAAACCGCCAGGGAGAGGACCTGGAAGCGCAGTGTGACCCCAAGACACCCTGTGACTGTGCATGGGCTACATCTGCACGTTGCTGGATGGTGCTCCGGTGCCGGGGACCCCCACCGGCGAGAGACTGGCACCGAGGACTGCAGCCCCAATGCCCAAGGTGGGCTGCAGAGGCCACCTGCCCCTTGCCAAGATGCTCCCTGAGCCAGATGCCTGTGCTCTGTGAGCTAGGCCTACATCTTGTGCACGTCTGTCTTCCCAGGGGCGCGAAGGTCCTCCGTGACATCTGAGGACAGCCAGGGCACTAAGAGTCTGCTCTAGCTTTGCAAAGCCACGATATGCACTTACCTGCTGGCTCCCCTCACTTTATCCCTCAGAGCAGGTGCTCCCACAGCCCTGACACTGAGAAGTAGCCGCTGCCTACCAGCAGTGACGACTTCAGCACACACAGACACACACCTGCTACGCACAACGCAGGCCACTGAGCTGCGCGCTCTCGGGAAGGCCCGTGGCGCACGGGGCCGGTGCTCACCTCTTGTATGCGGAGTGGTCGTTCTTCACACTGCACTTCATGTTCTTCAGCTCGTCCAGCACAGCGAACATGTTAATGAACTTGCCCAGTGTGATCAGGTAGGCTTCTGACACAAAGTCCTTCCTCCTCTCGGCGTGGCACAGGCGCCTCACCTCCCCGCAGAAACGCTCAATGGCGTTTCTCTGTGCAGAGGAAGCAGGAGGGCAGAAAGCTGCAGGTCAGTGAGAAGCCAAGCCCATGTCCCTGCTTCAAGCACCTGCAGTCACTGCTCCTTGATGAGAAAAGATCTGCCCCGTGAGGCTTCGGGCCCAGGTGTTTACAATGTGGGCAGCCAGAGCCCCTCCTGAAAGCAGCTCCCACGGCCTGCTCGGCAACATCATTACTTGTTTTGCACTTTACCAACTACATCACTAAAGGAACAACATCTTGCTGATTATTCCAGCAAAATTACTGAGCAAAATGCTCCAAGAAAACGTCTGTAAAATTCAGACGTTCTAACTTTCAGAAGTGAAAAGTGGGAGAGATTTTTTTCCTCTTGGTAACTTTCAAGGTAAAATGAAAATTAATCTCCTAGTTAGTTCCATCTCCTCCCTCTGGTAATGGACATCATCATAAAAAATCTGGATGTTTCCAAAATACTTCTTTAAAAAGCAGCAGGCCCCTTTCATGTGGCTGCTTCTTGCCTAATCAAGGCCACGGCGAGGACCATCAGGAATGGACAGTCAGGCTGAGGCTAACAGCAAGAAAATACCTGAAAGACCAGATGAATCAAAAGCACAAACTGACCAGGTGCGGTGGCTCACGCCTGTAATCCCAGCACTTTGGGAGGCCAAGATGGGCGGATCACCTGAGGTCAGGAGTTCAAGACCAGCCTGGCCAACATGGTGAAACCCTGTCTCCACTAAAAATACAAAAATTAGCCAGGCATGGTGGCGGGCGCCTGTAATCCCAGCTACTTGGGAGGCTGAGGCAGGAGAATCACTTGAACCTGGGAGGCGGTGGTTGCAGTCAGCCAAGATTGCACCATTGTACTCCAGCCTGGGCGACAGAGCAAGACTCTGTCTCAAAAAAGAAAGTACAAACTGGCAGAAAGTCAAAGCAGTGTACTGGAAACTGACAAAAAGCAGGCTCCGTGAAGGAAACACGAAATCACTCTGAGAGAATTCTGAGAACCACAAAAGGAGCATTGATTCCGAAAGGGCGTGAGAAACTTTAGACTGTCAAAGGCTTGGTCCGTTTTGTCTCAGAAACTGGTTGCTTTAATTTGCAGGCACTCTGTTCAGGGTGTTCACAGTGACGGCGATGGGTAGGAAGGTGTCAGCAACCCACCCCTCAGTGTTACACCCCCAAGATAGGGATTTTGCCATTTTACCTGGAAGTACATAAAATTCATCAGTTTTGTGACCTCAGGCTCCAGAACCTCCACGGTTTTCTCGTAAATTTCCACTCTGTTAGGCTGCTCGTTACATTTCACCTGGAATAAAGAAACAAGGATGACCTAAGAGGCTTCGATCCAGCCAGAAGCAGCCGCTGGGCCCCTAGAGCTGGTAATCCCACCCTGCTGTGGGGTGAGACCTGGGAGGAGAGTGGGCCAGGCATTGCAGGGGCGGGGCGGGGTGGGGCCTGGCAGGGTGTGGGGAGGGAAGAGACAGGCGAGCGGGGCACCTGTGGGATGGCCCGGGAGCAGCTCCTCCAGGTGTACAGCATGACAGCATATTCTTGGCCCTCCTCCAGCATCTCGTTCTGCAATGGAACACAGGGCAAATCAGAGGCAGGAGGGGGAACTAGCATGAAAAGCAGATGCCAGTTGCTAAAATCTAGACAAAGCACCATGAACTATCCTAAGCACTGTGGCCTGTGTGCCAAGAGAGAGCTGCCGAGAAGCTAGTAACGCTGAGGTGCCGCGCTGGGGGCCACAATGACCACCCAAAACACCCCAGGGCTTCTGCAGGCGAGAGGGGTGTCCGTGACATGCAGGCATCTCTGAGGTGTGCCACAGGCATTACACCTTGGCTCCACCCAGCCCGAAACAATCGCTGGCCATGAGACCTGCAGTGGGGAGCATAGAGGAAGGGCTCAGGGCAGACGCCCTGCCCAGTGTGAGCACACACAGGATCCCCATGGCCTCCCTCCTCACCGGCTCACAGGGCCTCCCAGTCCCAGAGAGGACTAGAGGCAGGGCTGCCCCAGGTGTGCAGGAGGAATAGTTAGATTTTTAGCACTTAAAATCTAGGTAGAGAGTCCATGGGAAGAGGACTGTCATCGCTGCTATAAAACTGCTTTTGCTTTCTACTCTTTAACATCATTTCCTTTGGTAAAAATCAAATAGATGCTCTTAAATCTAGCCTATATTTAGAAAGATGTTCATCACAGCTTTTTTTTTTTTTTGAGACGAGTCTTGCTCTGTCACGCAGACTGGAGTGCAGTGATGCGATTTCAGCTCACTGCAACCTCCACCTCCTGGGTTCAAGCAATTCTCTTGCCTCAGCCTCCTGAGTAGCTGGGATTACAGGCATGCACCACCATGCCCAGTTAGTTTTTGTATTTTTTGTTTTCAGTAGAGACAGGGTTTCACCACGCTGGCCAGACTGGTCTTGAACTCCTGACCTTGGGTGATCTGCCCACCATGGCCTCCCAAAATGCTGGGATTACAGATGTGAGCCACTGCGCCCAGCCTACAGCATTTTTTTTTTTTTTTTTATTATATGACATAAAAGAAGAAATGAAATAAATGTGCAAAAATAGTTGAATTGTGGACATTTACGAAATGGTGTATATAGCCATTAAGGATTGCTTTCTCTAGCACATTTTCATGGCATGAAAATATTCTTGTCCAGGCGCAGTGGCTCAGGCCTGTAACCCCAGTACTTTGGGAGGCTGGGTGGGCAGATTCCTTGAGTCCAGGAATTCGAGACCAGCCTAGGCAACATAGTGAGACCTGCTTTTACAAAAAATACAAAAAAGTAGCTGGGAGTGGTGGTGTATGACTGTAGTCCCAGCTACTCAGGAGGCTGAGGTGGAAAGACTGCGTGAGCCCGGGAGGTTGAGGCTGCAGTGAGCCCTAATCACGCCACTGCACTCTAGCCTGGGCAACCTGAGTCAGACCCTATCTCAAAAAAAAAAAAAAAAAGAAAAGAAAAAATGTTCATGAGATCATTAAAATGCAGAACTAGCTGGGTGTGATGGCTCATGCCTATGATCCCAGCACTTTGGGAGGCTGAGGTGGGCAGATCATCTGAGGTCAGGAGTTCGAGACCAGCCCGGCCAACATTTTTGTATACTAAAAATACAAAAATTAGCTGGGCGTGGTGGTGGGCACCAGTAGTTCCAGCTACTCGGGAGGCTGAGGCACAAGAACTGCTTGAACCTGGGAGGCAGAGGTTTCAGTGAACCAAGATCACGCCACTGCACTCCAGCCTTGGTGGCAGCACAAGACTGTCTCAAAAAAAAAAAAGCAGAACTATAATAACAATGCAGTTCATTTATAAATCTGAACCTCATATGCGCGCATACCTGGTGTACGTGGGTGCCGATCTGGCGAGGGAAAGAGCATAACAGGGCAGGGGTGCCCTCGAAACGCTGACAAAGGTTTTCTCTGGGCCAGAGACACTGAATTTTCAGAAAGAGCATGTATTGTTTTTATACTAAGAAAAACAAAGACTATCCTAAAAATATAAGGCATTTCATTCATTTTCTACTCTTTTTCCTTACTGCATAGTCTATTGGGATAATACCAAAAAGTATATATCTGCCCTTCACACGCGCCCTTCCCTGCAGAGAGAGACGAAGACGCACAGGAACATTACCATGCTAGAGTGGACGGTGGCTTGCTCGATGTATCTTGCGATGCCAGTAACAAATGCATTTCTGTCTTCAAAGTTAGTGTTGAAATTTGGCTGAAAGAAAGGAAGAGAAAAACCGTCATGTGGGGTCGGAGCACAGGTTGTACGCCCCGCAGCTGCTGGGCACCCACCTGGTAGAGCAGCGAGGATGGCGGGGGCTCGATGCAGGGCTGCTGGTCGGGCAGGGGCAGCTCCTCCAGGAGGTCCACGTTGGACAGCGCGTCCTCCAGAGTCACCTGCGCTGCCATCCTGGGCTGGAACAACACACAAGGACCCTGTTCTGTGAGGAGGGTGGTGGGGAGCAGCCGACAAGCTTTGAGGTGGGATATCCAGGCCTGTGAGGAGAGGAGGGGCAGCCGACAAGCTTCGAGGTGGGGTACACAGGCCTGTGGGGGGGGCAGCCGACAAACTTCGAGGTGGGGTACCCAGGCCTGTGAGGAGGAGGGGGAGCAGCCGACAAGCTTCGAGGTGGGGTACCCAGGCCTCTAACCCCTTCCCGCTCTCCTAAGGGCACTGGGGATGGCTGCCGCGGGCACGATCAGTCCTTGGGAGTCGCATGTCTTTCTCAGGGCACGCGGGCCAGCGGGCTGGGAGGCCCTGTGCAGCTTCTCCTTTCGCACTCGCTGAAAACAGTCTCTCCTGGCCTCCAGGAGGGTCACAGTGTGGGGGACATAGTTCCCGCCACCCTCCCCACCACGGGGGCCGCCGTCCTGAGTTGCTGGTGCTGAGGACTCTCTGGAGGGTCTGACAACCCCCTCCCAGTGCTGGAGCGGAGCGGCAGTGCCTCTCCAACATCACATCCGCCCAGCAGACCCTCCCTGAATGCAGCCACCTCCCAGGTGGTGCCTCTAAACACACTAGAGCCTGACATGGAAAAGACGAGCTCCCAGCCACCCAACACCAGCTGTCTAGCTGCACAGACAGGCTGAGATTACAAGGAGTACGGGGCTGCCGCTGGGGACAGAAAGTGCCACAGCACAGCTGGAGCAGAGGTACGGAAATGAAGGCAGACATCGTCTAAACACACCTTCAGTGCCAGGTTCAGGGAGGGGGGGCAATCTGCCTTCTGCTGATTCTGCTTCAGTCTCAAGGGTACTCAGGAGCAGCTCTGCCCCGGGATAGGACCAGGAGCAGCTGAGCGGCATTCTATGAAGGAAAGCTGCAGGTGGCTTGGAGGAGGCACTGAACAGAAGGAGCCCCAAATCCCTCCTCCAGCACTGGGGCGGGCGTGGAGGCGCACAGCAGGACAGGCAGCTGGTCCCGGTGCACTGGCTGAGGGTGGAGAAGGGAAGCAGGGACCAGGAAGCCCCTGTGGCCGTGTGGAGAGGAAGCAGCTCAGAAGAGCCAGCCAACAAAACTGCTCACAAGCTTCAAGCCCATCCTCAAGCTGCAGGGGTGTGGATCTGATCCTCTTCACACCCCAAACCCCCAGACCACAGCCAGACGGCCACCAGCGGCACACGGGGGACAGGTCCAAGTGGCCGTGCAGGGGGCTGTGAAGCCAGAATAGACACGGAGCTGCCATCCACTGAAGGCAAGTCAGACCCACAACCCGCGTTTCCTCAGGGTGTTTGCTTACTCAAATCAAAATAGCAACATCCTCCTAGGCTTTTAACAAGAGCCAGATCTCACATCATAACATCCAGCCATCCACTTACAGTCCATATTACTCAGCACACAAAGAACGAGGAATGTCTGTGCTCCTACAGGAAAAGACACTCAACAGATCCCAAAATAACACAGGTGTTGCAATTATCCGCCCGACTTTAAAGCAACTACTGTGCCATGAAAGGCTCTAACAATCTAACACTCCCAAACTGAATGAAAAAATGGAAATCAGCAACAGGCAAACACAAGCAAGATATAAAGAAGAACCAAACGGAAATTTCAAAACTAAAAGACACACTACTGAAATGTTTAAAAAAAAAAATCGGGAAAGATTCGGTGAACTTGAAGATGGAGCAATGTAAGTTTTCTCATCTGAATACCAGAGAGAAAAAAGACTGAAAAAATTTGGGGGACCTTCGGGACAAGAGAAAAGGTCTAACATCTGTGTCATGAGAGTGGCAAAGGAAAAGGGGAAAGCAAGCAGTGATGAAAAACAGCTGAAAAAAATGACAGAAAACACCCTGAATTTGGAGAAAGTCTTTCGCCTACAGATTCAAGAAGCTCTATGGATCTCAAACAAGACAAACTCAAGAAATCCACACCCTGACACATCACAGTCAAACTGCTGAAAACTAAAGATAAAGGAAAACGGATCTTTTTTAAAGGAAAACAGCAGGAGAAACATGACACCTGGCAGAGTGCAGAGCAACAGTGGGAGGGCCGCGGATTTCTCCCGGGGCACCAGGCAGGCTGCAGGGCACGCACAACACAACGTGCCTAAGCCTAAAGCGGGGAGGTGCCAACTCGGGATCCTCCCTCAAGGCGGGAATGTGTCTTCCAGAAGGAAGGCGAAGCCAGGACGTGGGCAGAGGAGGAAAATAGAGAACACGCCAGCCAGGCCAGCGGTTCAGGCTGATAGGAAGGAGGTGGAACCACGAAGCAGAGGCAGTAGGCAGGGAAAGCAGCGAGGGCGCAGGACACACAACGACCCCATAGCTCTTCCAAAGTGCTTGGCGGTCAAAAGCGAAAATCAAAGTACTGTCTAATGGGCCCTCCAGTGTACATTAGTGTAAATTACACAAATACGTAACATGTAAATTATAAACTATTTCTAGGTATATAATTGTATAAATCCTATAAACAAGACAACGTAACATAAAAGGAAGAGGGTAAACCTGGATGGGGTAAGGTTTCTATGTCCCACTGGAAGTAGTGAAAAGCAGACTTTTTAGATCCTAAGCAGAATGTGAAATGTTAATAAGCACGGACTTCAAAATCCTTAGAGCAACTACTGAAGAGAGCTGTACAGCCAGGCGCTGCAATCCCAGCTACTGGAAGGCTGAGGAGAGAGGATCGCTTGAGCCCAGGATTTCAAAGCCTGCCTGGGCAACACAGTGAAATCCTGCCTCTTTAAAAAAAAAAATTAAAATACTCTTTAAAAAAAGTTATCCAAAACAAAATAGATAACATATAGATAGTTTAGAATAAATTAAAACAGACTACAAAATGTTTTTAAAAACCTAAAAGGAAATAAAGCAATGATAAAGATAGTGATCTAGGCCGGGCGCGGGGACTCAAGCCTGTAATCCCAGCACTTTGGGAGGCCGAGACGGGCGGATCACGAGGTCAGGAGATCGAGACCATCCTGGCTAACACGGTGAAACCCCGTCTCTACTAAAAAATATAAAAAAAACTAGCCGGGCGAGGTGGCGGGCACCTGTAGTCCCAGCTACTTGGGAGGCTAAGGCAGGAGAATGGCGTAAACCCGGGAGGCGGAGCTTGCAGTGAGCTGAGATCCGGCCACTGCACTCCAGCCCGGGCGACAGAGCGAGACTCCGTCTCAAAAAAAAAAAAAAAAAAAAAAAAAAAGATAGTGATCTAACAGAAGTCAGATAATAAAATGGTAGACCTGAATCAAAACACATTGATAATTATATTATCATAATAATCTAAAAACACCAATTAGAAGAGGTTGTCAGAAGAGATAAATAAAATCCTAACCCAACTATATTGCATCTACAAGAAACTTACTTCAAATATACTGATATAGGTAGGTAAGTTGAAAGCAAAAGGGGAAAAAGGTGAACCAGGCAAGCGCTGGCCAAAAGGAAGCTGGGCGGCTATGTCAGCACCAGAGACAGCCACACTCAGAGCGAGGAACTCATCAGAGAGGGAGAAGGAAGGGGTCAGCTCCCCAAGGAGCCAGAACAATCCTAAATGTGAATGCACCGGCCAAAAGACTTCCTTCCCATTACACCAGGCAAAAGCTGACAGAGCTGGAAGGAGAAATGCCGTAGCCAACCCTGAATCTGTTTCACTTTCTGTGATTTCAATTACCCTAGGTCAACTGCACTCCACAAACATTGAACGGAAAACTCCATTCACAAACAATCCATAAGTTTTAAACTGTGCGCTGTTCTGAGTAGAGTGATAAAATCTCAGGCCGTCCTGCTCCCCCAGCCTGGGCCATGAACCATCCCCTTGTCCAGCATGTCCACGCTGTATGTGCGACCCGCCGGGGAGAACGCAGTAGCCGGCTGGGTCGCCAGGCTGCTGGTCAAGGTCAGCGGCAGCTTAAGGCTGCATCACAATGCCTGCTCCGCTCACCTCTCTGCCATCTCATGGCAGGCACCAAAGGGTGAGCACGGTACCACAAGGTATTCTGAGAGAGAAAGACCCCATTTACACGACTTTTATGACAGTATATTGTTAGACAACTGTTCTATTATTACTGTTGTAATCTCTTACCATGCCTAATTTACAAATTAAAGTTTATCACTGGTATGCAAGTATGGAAAACCGAGACTATGCAGGGTCCAGTACTGTCTCCGGGCTCAGGCATCCACAGTGGGTGTTGGGCCAGTTCCACAGATACATGGAAACAATCGCAGGCCAATCCCCAATGGCGGCTGGAGACGCCACCCATTTTCTCAGGAACTGATTGGAAATCAGGGAGAACAGAGGCACGGGCCGCCCTGCCAGCCACCTGGACCTCCCCGACACGGAAGGGAACGCCCCTGACTGCAGCAGTGATCTGCTGCATGTTCCTCACTAGAAATCTACATGTAGCAGAAACTCTCGTCCACTTCCCTCCACATTACAGCTTCCTGTTCCACACACCTCAGAAAGGAGAAGTGCAGGGCAGCCCTGGATGGGTGGGTGCAGGGTCCAGCCCCAGCAATGCCTGCAGAGCCAGTGTGGGGGGCCTCCCCTCGGTGTCCACTCAGGCACCTCAGGGCTAATGTGGTTCCGAGGGGCCAGGCTGCCTGAGGACGTGCCTTGGTCCCACAGGGGCTGCTCGTGTTCTGCGGCGCCAGCCCAGAGTCCCACAGTCTGCCCTTTCTGCGGCCTGAACCCAGATAGTGCCAGGAGAAGCCTGGGGGCGCGTCCAGTCATGCCCGGGCCCCACGTGGGTCAACGAGAAGACAGGTTGGACCGAGCACCCTGGGAGGCCACAGAGCCCACATGGCAACAGCCCCGACCCCACGCAGCACCCACAGGGACTCGCCTTCTTCCCTCACCTCTGCCCAGGAGAGGCCAAGATGACTCGCGGTGGAGGAAGGTGGGGAGGAGAGCCCCAGACAGGCTCAGGAAGAACTGTTCATGCGTCAGCAGGGACCACCGACGTCGAACCCACGGAAAAACTCCAGATGCACAGCTTGTTCCAAGTTGGTGCTTGCGGACTTCTTTCTTTGAATAAAAATAATGGTATTTATGTGGTCAATGGAATGTTACCCTTAAAAGAAAGGAACTTCTGACAAGTTACAACATGGTTGAACCTTAGATCTTATGCTAAGTGAAATAAGCCTGTCACAAAAGAACAAACGCCGCATGATTCCACTCATATGAATTACCTAAAGCGGTCAAACTCAGAGACAGAAAGGAGAACAGTGGCGACAGAGGCTGCCTGGGGGGGCTGGGGAGTTGGTGTTTAGCGGATAGAGTTTCAGCTTGGAAAGATAAAAAGCTCTAGATGGATAGTGGTGGTGGCTGCAGAATACGGTGAAATGTACTTAATGCCACCAAGCTGTGCACTTAAAATGGTGAAGATGGGGGAGGACGCGGTGGCTCCAGCCTGTAATCCCGGCACTTTGGGAGGCCGAGGCGGGCGAATCACGAGGTCAGGAGTTCAAGACCAGCCTGGCCAACATGGTGAAACGCCATCTCTACTAAAAATACAAAAAATTAGCTGGGCATAGTGGCAGGCGCCTGTAATCCCAGCTATTCGGGAGGTTGAAGCAGGAGGATCACTTGAACCCAGGAGGCGGAGGTTGCAGTGAGCCGAGACCGTGCCACTGCACTCCAGCCTGGTGACAGAGTGAGGTGAGACTCTGTCTCAAAAAAAAAAAAAAATGGTGAAGATAGGGTAAAGTTTATGTTATTCATATTTCACTACAATCAAAAATAGCAATGTTTGTTGCTGATTAATCAGAAAACATGGAAAAGGAAAAAGAAACCTTATCATCAATCATCACCATCCCTTTCAAAAACAAGATACTATCACACAAACTGCTCTGTATGCTCTTTTTTCTCCCAGCTTCCATAAAATTTCTCAGTCATCAGTGCCCTGTGCAGACTGCTGGCCGGGCCCTGCTGTGGTGAACTGCTGTTCTCTCCTATTCTTCACATTTTCATATTTCAGGTTTTTCTTTCTTTCTTTTTTTTGAGACCGAGTCTTGCTCTGTCACCCAGGCTGGAGTGCAGTGGCTGGATCTCGGCTCACTGCAAGCTCCGCCTCCCAGGTTTACACCATTCTCCTGCCTCAGCCTCCCAAGGAGCTGGGACTACAGGCGCCCGCCACCTCGCCCGGCTAGGTTTTTTGTATTTTTTAGTAGAGATGGGGTTTCACCGTGATGTTTCAGGTTTTTCATGATCACAGGCAGCCCTCCCACACCCGCCTTGGTATATCATGCCTAGCAGCTGTCACTGGACGCTCACGGCCACAGCCCGGCCCGCTTCCACAGGCTGTCCGTCCGTGCATCTTCCACAGATGCGAATCTGCACAGCCTCTGCCTCACCCTGGTACGCGGACTTGGAGTCACTGGCTCTAAATCCAAGTCTCCAAGGTCTCAGCCCTGGCAGCATGGGTGCAGAGTCTGGCCTTGGCACCGCCTGCACAGCCAGCGTGGGGGCCCTGGCGGTGTCCACGCTACACAGGCACATCAGAGCTCATGTCTCATCCCATCTTGCTCTGACTCCTCACAGTCCCACCTCCCAAATCTCTTCCAAGTTCATTTACTTTGCTCCATCTGTAACTGCCGCCAGCGGACCCTGCACGGCTCATCAGCATCCCACTGCTGGAGAACAAAGGCAGTGCCTGACTCCAGCCGCCTGCACCCTGGGATTTTTTCAGCTCTCCTTTTGTCCTCCCATGAATGCCAGGTCCCACGGGGATCTTCCCCCAGCACTGCCATCCGGCACAGCCTCCAGTCTCCTTCTGTGTCTACCAAGAAGCCCTCATTCCCAGGCAGGAGCACGAGGTCTGGCCTGGTCACTGCAAAGCCAGTGTCCACTGCCCCTAGCATGGAGCCTCAATTGTATCTGACCAGCCTTTATAAGTGGCTGCCACGGTGCAAATATCCAACAGCATAATTAAAGCCATGTATTTGGAGCGGCATACAAACTGTTCTGCCAGTGCTACCAACCAGTACTTTAGAGTTTAGCAACAGGATCGCGTTTCCGTGTCTGCTGGTTCAGCTCGCATGGACAGGTACATGGATGTCCACTGCCTGGGGCCTGGTCAGAGCAGGGCAATGAGTGACCAGGCAGAGGAAAGACCACGTGAGGACACAGAGAGAAGGTGGCCATTCACAAGCAGAGGCCAACCCTGCTGGCCCCCTGATCTGAGACTCCCAGTTCCAGAACTGAGAGAAAGAAAGTCCTGCCTGATCTGTGGTATTTTGTTAATGGGAGCCCCAGAAAATGAACACAGAGCCAAGAACAGGTAGGACAGAGTCACCCAGGCAGGACGCAGATTCCCTGCGCTGTCTGCCGGGTCAGAACCCACAGGAGCTGGTATTTTGCTGATTATGAAAACAATATGTGCTCCAGGCAGAAAGAGCACACTGCTGGGAGTGAAACAAGCCAGCCAGACCTGCACGAGCTCGGCCACAAGGCGCTACTGTGCCACTTCCAGTTGCCTGTGCCCCCAGCCTCCCCAGGCGGCCCCAACCCAGAAATAACACGCCCACCCTCAGTTTATGTCACTGAACAATATAAAGAGATGTTTTTTCCTTCCTTGACTGATTTTCTATCAGCAGCAGTTCCCAACTCTCAAATCCTATAGCTTGTCAAGATATAAAAATGAATTTAAATATGGTAGGGGAATTGCTGTTTTAACAAGCCATCGATTAGTTTATTTTGTAAATTTAAGAGATTTTAGCCGGGCGCAATGGCTCACGCCTGTAATCCCAGCACTTTGGGAGGCCGAGACGGGCGGATCACGAGGTCAGGAGATCGAGACCATCCTGGCTAACACGGTGAAACCCCGTCTCTACTAAAAGTACGAAAAAAAAATTAGCCAGGCGTGGTGGTGGGCGCCTGTAGTCCCAGCTACTGGGGAGGCTGAGGCAGGAGAATGGTGTGAATCCAGGAGGTGGAGCTTGCAGTGAGCTGAGATCTGGCCACCGCACTCCAGCCTCGGCAACAGAGCGAGACTCCATCTCAAAAAAAAGAGAAAAGAGGTTTTTTTTTCTTTTTTTGAGACGGAGTCTCGCTCTGTCGCCCGGGCTGGAGTACAGTGGCTGGATCTCAGCTCACTGCAAGTTCCGCCTCCTGGGTTTACGCCATTCTCCTGCCTTAGCCTCCAGAGCAGCTGGGACTACAGGCGCCGCCACCTCGCCCGGCTAATTTTTTTGTATTTTTAGTAGAGATGGGGTTTCACCGTGTTAGCCAGGATGGTCTCGATCTCCTGACCTCGTGATCCGCCCGTCTCGGCCTCCCAAAGTGCTGGGATTACAGGCTTGAGCCACCGCGCCCGGCCAAGAGTTTTTAAAAATGAAGATTTCAAAGGAGGGCATACTTATCATACTTTGCTGCTCTTCCAGTGATGTCCTCAGAGTCCCAGGTCAGTCTCTGAGTGTCTCGTGGTTCGGATGCTCCTCTGCTCTAGGCACCTGCAGGGCAGTCTGCAGAGTGAGCAGCATCTACCGGGCGGCAGCAGACTGGCTGGGCGTCTGAGCTCACACCATGCTGCACACCTCACTCACCTGCTCGATCATGGAACCCCAGGTGGGCTTCGAGGGACCCACGGTGGGCAAGAGGCAAAGGTTCCCAGTGCCACCCACTGGAAGGGCAGTGTCCACAGGGCATGCTGGGGGCCCCATGGGTCCATCTCCTTCCTTCCACATGTTACTGGCTGCCCCTCAGCCTCAGATCCACAAAGATGCAGTCTCAAGAAGTGGTCCTCACAGCTGCCTTAAGGTGGAGGTCACCCTGACGCGCTGGCCAATCAGTGGAGGGAGCTGGGTGGGGTCGCCAGCTGCCCCGGGACCCACAGCCGCAGAGCAAGGATGAGAACCGCCCCAACCCAGTGCCGTGTGCCCACCCAGGGGGTCAAAGCCAGAGGAACAGAGGTACAGATGGCCACTTTCCAAGGGCGAGTATAGGTGCTAGAGACCGGCTCAGGCTTGAGGGGCAGGACAGAGGCAGCACGGAGCTGGAGCCACAGACAGAGCTGCCCTGGGGTGGGCAGGCAGCAGGGGCTGGGGAGGCAGGAGAGCAGGGTCAAGGACCCAACCCCTCTCCTGCCCTGCTGGCCCCAGCAGAGCCCTGAGGATGCTGGAGAACATTGGGGACATGGCAGGCCAAGGGGCAAAGGCAAAGGAGGCATGTGCCAGTGCTTCCACCAACTAGAAAATGGGCAGATCCGCCCAGCCTCCTGGTCCTTAGCCTGTCCAGATGTGGCCAGCCCTCGCCACATTCCCCCTGCAAGCTCATGGGCTCAGGGCATCAGCCAGTGCCTCCTCATGCTGCCCTTGGGGAACCAGTTCCCAGAGAGGCCCTGGACCCCAGTTCTCCACACAGCGGACATCCCAGAAGATGGGAGAGTGATTTCTATAAAACCTCACAGTCATCACATGCTTCAAAACAAAGAACAGTGAATCACAGAATTTTTTTCTTTAATGTAATTTGGGGCTGGGCACAGTGGCTCACGCCTGTAATCCTAGACTAGAAGAGGCCAAAACGGGAGGATCACTTAAGGTCAGGAGTTTGAGACCAGCCTGGGCAACATGGCAAAACCTTGTCTCTACTAAAAATACAAAAATCAGCTGGGCGTGGTGGTGGGCGCCTGTAATCCCAGCTACTTGGGAAACTGAGGCAGGAGAATCACTTGAACCCAGGAGACAGAGGTTGTAGTGAGCTGAGATCGCGCCACTGCACTCCAGCCTAGGTGACAGAGTGAGACTCTGTCTCAAAAATAAATAAATAAATAAATAAATAAAATAAATGGGATCTGGTCCTTTTCCCTGTGTCTGGGCAGCATGAGGGCAGGTGGCTGGGAAGAAAGAGATGTCTCTTGTGCTCAGCAGGCAGCTCAGTCAGCAGGTCATAACCCTGAGTCCTGGTATAACTCAACAGTCTTGAAAATGAAAGACACTAGGCTGCAAAAAAATAAAATAAATAAATGGAAATTAAAGTAGCCAAGACTAACTTTAACCTGGAAGCAGAAGTGGTGCCAACAGATTAAAAGGGAAAAGGAAAAAACAAAGTTTGTGTGTACGAGTGTCTCTGTGTGTGAGAGTGTGTGTCTTCAATAAGCCAACATCCCTGGGAGAACACAGGCCCCGTGGAAAACCGGCCTCAGACACCAGACAAAACAAAGAAGTTAAACGAGACAGGGGCTTCGGAGACAGGCCTCTCAGGGGAGGCTCAGGGGCAGGTGGCCAGGAAGGGTGTGGGCTGGTAAAGGGGGAACGGGTGGGCCATACCATCCAGATGGCCCCACGGCTGCCCCAAAACAGCAGTGTGCATGCCGCCACTCTGGCCAGGCCCAGGCCCCTAAGGTGCCAGCAAGCGCACAGCAGAATGGTGGCCGCACACACAGGGACAACGTGCACTGCCCGCTCCACCTAGCCTCTGGCCACGGAGGGACCTTGTATTTTACCAGATTAGAGAATAAACTTTTGAAACGTATTTACTTCTCTTTCCACCCCAGGTCAAGAGGGAGCTTTTCACAGGGACCGAACAGTTGTCTCTGTAGGTGTAAAAATAGAAACTGCCAAGACAGCTCAACACCAAGGTTGCAGAACGTGGAGAAGCCACAATCCAGAAAATGCAGAAGCGAAGGCATGGGTGCCATGCAGGCGGCAGTGCTGTGGCAGGCGGCATGCCGATGCTAACTCCCGCCACTGCGCCCTGCGCCAACAGAGGTGGAGAGATGCTTTGCTAGAAAGAGGGTCTTCCCAGCATTTCCAAACCAGTCATTTAAAAATTTTACAACTTGTGGCCGGGCGCGGTGGCTCACGCCTGTAATCCCAGCATTTCGGGAGGCTGAGGCGGACGGACCACGAGGTCAGGAGATCGAGACCATCCTGGCTAACACGGTGAAACCCCATCTCTACTAAAAATACAAAAAATTAGCCAGGCGTGGTGGCGGGCGCCTGTAGTCCCAGATACTAGGGAGGCTGAGGCAGGAGAATGGCGTGAACCCGGGAGGCGGAGCTTGCAGTGAGCTGAGATTGCGCCACTGCACTTCAGCCTGGGCGACACAGCGAGACTCCATCTCAAAAAAAAAATTTTTTTTTACAACTTGTAAGCATTCCACTTGTCCAACCAAACAGCATAATCAAACAAAGACAAACTATAAAATGTTTCTGCAAACGTGTGCAAGGCATGAGCTGATTTTCTTCCTCTTCTATATGCAAAATGATGGCACTTTCCAGAAAACTAGAAACTTCTAATATTTTTGTGCAATCTGTTCATGTAAAATAGGCATAAAATAAATCATCGTAAGAAGAAAAGCATACTTCACCGTCCCTTTCTCTCCCAGGTGTAGAAAGAATGTGGAATGTGCCCTTTTGTATTTCCAAGCAAGGGACCACGCCAGCACGGCTGCAGCTGGTTTTCCCCGGGTTAAACGGCCTGACTGCAGGGCTGCAGCATAGAGACAGGCTGTCATGACCAGCAAGGCAAAAAGTGCATAGTTAAAAACCAATATAACATCTTCTAGCCTAGTTTTATTACTGAAGTAATTTGATTTTTTTTTTTTTTGAGATGGAGTCTTGTTCTTGTCTCCCAGGCTAGAGTGCAGTGGCGCAATCTCGGCTCACTGCAACCTCTGCCTCCCAAGTTCAAGCAATTTTCCTGCCTCAGCCTCTCGAGTAGCTGGTATTACAGGCACACGCCACCACACCCAGCTAATTTTTGTGTTTTTGGTAGAGACAGGGTTTCACCATGTTGGTCAGGCTGGTCTTGAACTCCTGATCTCAGGTGATCTGCCTGCCTCGGCCTCTACAGGTGCTGGGATTACAAGTGTGAGGTAATCTTTTTTTAATGCACAAAAACTTCAAATTCCATTCTCAAAACCAGCTCAAAAGAACGGCCTCATCAACAAAGAAACAGAAATCAAGTCTGAAAATCACAATGAGGTGCTGACATCTAAGACAGAGTGTGCCAACGAACCCTGAGAGAGAGTGCATGTCCCCATGCCACACGGCCTCCGCCCCCCACCCTCGGGCTGCAGCCCCTTCGGCCAGGGTCAGGCTGCCTCTGGGAGTGGTCTCCCAACACCAAGTGGTCTCGCAACCTCCTAACATGGCCCCCCAGACGTCCCGCTACCTTCCCGTGCAGCCTGACTGCCCCTGATCCCCCAGGCGCCGCCAAACCTGCACTCACCTCTGCTTCTCTTCCTGTCACTCTCCTGCTCACTTTCACTGGCCTCTCTCTGCCTACAGCTGTGGTTTTTAAACCATGTGCCATGAAACCCCAGAATGCCCCAACACAGCAAGGGAGAGCAGTTGTCTTTATCTGTCAAATTTGTATGAAAAGACTACTCTGATGCTAACATAATTAATAAAAGGCAGAGAAGGGGTCCAGTATTCCACAGAATAGTCTCAATCGCTCACAGAACACCCAAGGGCCTCCCTCATGTCCCACACCCCTGGGCCATGGAAGACCCACTGTGCCGTCCACCATTCCCACTGCCCCAGGTGGAGCCCTCAGGACAATGAGACACGCACCTCAGCCTGGGGCTGGGCTGCCAGGCACACAGATGAGCTCGGGGAAGCCCCACTGGCCCATGTGGCAGATACCTGGGTTGCGCAGGCATCTGGCTGGTGGAGGGGCTGTTTCTCTCCCACCTGTGTGCACCTGGGCTGCACACAGACAGCACGACCGATGACGGAGTGTTCCTCGACAACGGCCATTCCCTCATCGTTCACCCGAATCCAGGGCATGTGTAAAAGGCACAAAGGGAAGAGGACGGCGTTTCCCACTCCACCTACTCTTTCTGTTAGAGCGGACCCACCACGGCAGTCTCCGGGAGGACGGTCACACCATGTTTCCCACTCCACCTACTCTTTCTGTTAGAGCAGACCCACCACAGCAGTCTCCGGGAGGACAGTCACACCACAGAGGGGCACTCCCAAGCTCAGGAGAAGAGTGGGGGTCGCCACTCACAGATGCCAACACTGAGTACGGAAGGGCAGGGAGACTGCCACAGCCCCATGGCCTGCCTCATGTGCCTCAGTGGCGTGGCCTGTGTGGCCAGGAAGTCCCGCCTGCTCAGGAGGCCATGTGCTCTGCTGGACACCAGGCATGACCTCGGGCGCTTGGCAAAGCAATTCCACCGCTGGCCATTCTGGCTGGGGTTTCTCAGCCTGCTCTGATTCCTGCGGCTTGACGGGAAGGGAACTGGCTGCTGCCCACCTTGTCCCCCACCTTATCACTGTGCCCGACAGACCGTGTATCTGCTGGGTCCTGTGGCGCAAGGCTGAGGAACAGGCCCTATGGGCGACTGAGCCCCGTGCTTCCCCTCCCCACCAGCCCCGCAGGTTCTCCTCTCAGGGCCCAGGAGGGTGCAGGTTGACGACCAAAGGCTACATGGCAGGCACCAGATTGTCTTCCCCCAGCATCCGAACCTACTGATATGCCTGTTCTTCTCTCCTTGTCTCTCCCTCCCCCAGTAAGGACCTGGACCCCCGAATCCCCACCTGGCTGGCCTGGGCGTGGCCTGGCCCCGCCAGGGTCTGGCACAGCCCAGTAGCAGCCCGGCACTTCTCCTGCACCAAGTACACCCACGAGGGGCTGCAGCCTCCCTCACTGCGCCTGGCCTGTGGGCCAAGTGTCTCCCAGGCTCCCCCACTGCACCTGGCCTGTGGTCTGAGTGTCTCCCAGACTCCCCCACTGCGCCTGGCCTGTGGGCCAAGTGTCTCCCAGGCTCCCCCACTGCACCCAGCCTGTGGTCTGAGTGTCTCCCAGGCTCCCCCACTGCACCCGGCCTGTGGTCTGAGTGTCTCCCAGGCTCCCCCACTGTACCCGGCCTGTGGGCTGAGTGTCTCCCAGGCTCCCCCACTGCGCCTGGCCTGTGGGCCGAGTGTCTCCCAGGCTCCCCCACTGCACCCAGCCTGTGGGCCGAGTGTCTCCCAGGATCCCCTACTGCCTCCAGCCTGAGGTCAAGCCCACGACCTTAGCTACCACCTACACTACACTTCACTCCCCAATCTCTATCAAGGGTCCCACTATCAAGACACTTGGGCTGGAAACACCAGCGTCAACCTCGCCAGCTTCCTCCACATGCACCAAGAGACCGCACAGTTCCCACGCAGTGGGGTGGTCTGTGCCCGCGGGTGCACCATTTCAGCGGGCTCATGCTGTGGGATGTCCCAGGCACCTCGCCGGAAACGTCCCTGCAGAGGCGGGAGCTCTGTACGCGGGCAGTGCGACAGAACATCCCCAGTGACTGTGAACCAAGCAGGGATCTAAGCAGGAGCTTCTCAGGTAAACCGGAATCCTGATCGTAAAGCCAGCTCCCTCCCAGTCTTCATGAAAACTGTGGGAAAGGTGTCCAAGCCATTTTGCTGTCCATCAAAGGAACAAAAGCAGAGAGCAGCTCTTTCACTGAGGTCATATAAATCTTTTCCATCATTCCAGCGACACCTGCACATTCAAGACACATGAAGGAAACACCACTGGCCCATGCATGAACCATGCAGCCTGCTTCGGGGCTGCCTGCCTCCTCCTGCTTAGGCCTGAGGCAAGCCTGACAGTACCACATCTGGGCAGAAAAGCCTGGAGTGTCTTTTCAGATGACTTTCCTAGCAGCACATCCCAGGAGGTTTCTTAGGTCACACAATGTCTTTAAAGCTGCGGGTGGCTTTGGGCCAGGTGCCCTCCTATGGGGGCCATGAACAAGGTGGAGCCAGCACCAGCACGGTGCTTCCCAACAGAATCCAGGGGTCACTTCTGCTTTTATAATTTAATCTGAATGTCCTTTTAATTTGTATTTCTTTTATTTATTTATGTATTATTTTATTTATTTTTAAGATGGAGTCTCACTGTCACCCAGGCTGGAGTGCAAGTAGCACGGTCTCAGCTCACTGCAACCTCCGCCTCCTGTGTTCAAGCGATTCTCTTGCCTCAGCCTCCCGAGTAGCTGGGATGACAGGCATGCGCCACCATGCCGGGCTAATTTTTGTATTTTTAGTATTTTTAGTATTTAGTAGTAATTTATTTAGTAGTAATTTTGTATTTTTAGTAGAGACGGGGTTTCACCATGTTGGCCAGGCTGGTCTCGAACTCCTGACCTCAAGTGATCCGCCGGCTTTGGCCTCCCAAAGCGCTGGGATTGCAGGCACGAGCCACTGTGCCTGGCCTTAATTTTCATTTCTTTTATTATCACCGAGATGAAGCATATTTCTATGCATTAACCAGTCTGTTTTTCTTCTTGAGACAGGGTCTCACTGTCAACCAGGCTGAAGTGCAGTGGTGATCACGGCTTACTGCAGCCTCAACTTCTCAGGCTCAAGTGATCCTCCCACCTCAGCCCCCCAGGTAGCTGGGACTACAGGCGTGCACCACCACGTCTGGCTAATTTTTTTGAATTTTAGTAGAGACAGGGTCTTGCCATGTTGCCCAGGCTGGTCTTGAACTCCTGAGCTCAAGCCTTGGCCTCCCAAAGATGCTGAAATTACAGGCATGAGCCACTTCCCCCTGCCTATTTTTCTTCATTTGTAACTTGCCAGCTTGGGTTGTTTGCCTCTTTGTTTTTTTTAATCCTTGGAATCTTGGTATTTTCTTCAGCAACTGACAGATGGACTTACTATACTAACAACATTAAAGATATTAAAGCTTTGGAGAGTTGGTACAAAACTTTTTCCAGGTCAAGCTACTTTCTTTTTCATTTCATTTACTATTTTCTTTGAAACTAAGTTTTAACTTTTTATCATATCAGCCTTTCCCTTTGGAATTTCCTGTTTCACTTCTAAATTTACCAAGGAGGAAGAACTCTGCCAGCCCAGGCCCAGGGAAGGAAGCGGTTTATAATCATAGCCCCAGTTTCTGCACACTGCTATCGCCACAATAGAAACTAAACAACTGATCAAGTGAGAAACAGTGTCAAGGCAGCACGCTATGGCTAATCTCAGAGAGTTAATTTAAAAGTAATCTTGAGATCAATAAAAATTTCAGCAAACTGACTGGTAGTAGGATTTTAAAAACTGGGCCTCAGATACATAACAATTCTTGGACTCTGACCCGCTCTCACCATAATTAGTAATGTTTAATGACGTCGAAGACGTGCGCACCCACTACCCACACCAAAAGGCAGAGTCCTGCTTGTGATCCACAGTGAGCCCCTGTTCGCACCCCAGGCATCGATCCCCTGCTTTCTTCTGCATAAACTGTATCTCATCTATATTCTTTTTTTTTTTTTTTTTGAGATGGAGTTTCGCTCTTGTTACCCAGGCCGGAGTGCAATGGTGCAATCTCAACTCACCGCAACCTCCGCCTCCCGGGTTCAAGCGATTCTCGTGCCTCAGCCTCCTGAGTAGCTGGGATTACAGGCATGCGCCACCACACCCAGCTTTTTTTCTTCTTAGAGGGAGTTTTGCTCTTGTTGCCCAGGCTGGAGTGCAATGGCACAATCTCGGCTCACCGCAATCTCCACCTCCCGGGTTCAAGTGATTTCTCCTGCCTCAGCCTCCCGAGTAGCTGGGATTGCAGGCATGCACCATCACGCCTGGCTAATTTTGTATTTATAATAGAGACGAGTTTTTCCATGTTGGTCAGGTTGGTCTCGAACTCCCGACCTCAGGTGATCCACCCACCTTGGCCTCCCAAAGTGCTGGGATTACAGGCCTGAGCTACCGCACCCGGCCAATTTTGTATTTTATTTTTTTAGTAGAGACAGGGTTTCTCCATGTTGGTCAAGCTGGTCTCAAACTCCCAACCTCAGGTGATCCACCCACCTCGGCCTCCCAAAGTGCTGAGATTACAGGCATGAGCCACCGCGTTCAGCCATAGCTCACTTATATTCTTAAAAAGCATCTTTTAGTTGAGTTGTTATAAAAGGGATATCATCGATAGTCACCTGACCTATTCATGCCATGCCCACTGCTATCACGAGACGCAGGCACACTGCCATGCGGAGCTCCTGGAGCACCATTTTGACATGTGTGTGCTATTCCACGCAACCCACAAGCCAGGCTGCCTATCCTGTCTCCTGCTGCTCAGAACCAACGCCATTGCGGACACTTGGCTGTCACTACCTGTGAGGAACATTCTTACACACGAACACCTGGGCAACACATTTTCCAGCACAAGGCTCAGCAAGCATTTTCGAAGCAGGGCCATCAGTGGACAAGCGTCCTGTGGTACACAAGAGAACGTCCTCATTCTTAGGAAATAGACACCGATGTGTTTAGAGGTAAAGGGCCGCAAGTGGAGAGAGAAGTGTCTGAATTGTGTTCTTTGTCCTATTTTTATTTTTGCAATGTTTTGTAAGTTTGATATTATTTAAAATGAGTAAGAAAGGCCGGGCGCAGTGGCTCACGCCTGTAATCTCAGCACTTTGTGGGGCAGAGGCGGGCGATCACCTGAGGTTGGGCGTTCGAGACCAGCCTGACCAATATGGATAAACTCCGTCTCTATTAAAAATACAAAATTAGCCGGGCGTGGTGGCAGATGCCTGTAATCCCAGCTACTCGGGAGGCTGAGGCAGGAGAATTGCTTGAACCCAGGAGGTGGAGGTTGCAGTGAGCCGAGATCACACCACTGCACTCCAGCCTCGGCGACAAGAGCAAAACTCTGTCTCAAAAAATAATAATAATAAAATAAAATAAGAATGAAATATCCCTGTGAAAACTTTTTGTGAACATAAGGGAAAGGAATGTGAAACGTCTGGAACAGACTTGCCCCGACTCTCCAAGCGGAAGCGTGTTTTGGTCACCCCTCACTCCTATGGCCCCAGGCAGGCTGGACACTGGCACATATCGCAAGCTGAACCCATCTCACCGGCCAGAGCACGGCTGCAACATGCCCGCGTCTGCCCAGAGGAAGGTTTTGCCCAGAGTCACACACTCCTGGGTAGAAAGCTTTTAACCCCCAGTTGTGAGAGGTGCCTGGGCACCACACCTTCATAAGGACGGCTTGTAGAAAGGACCTTCCAGGCCCAGTCAGCCAGGGAGTAAACATCAGTGTTATAATCAGAATGCTTCCGATCATTGCAAAAGAGCTCGGTTTTGTTTTTTGTGGATGGGTCAAACTAATTTATTATGAGACAGAAACTACGGACTGGCATGTTTTTATATAAATTAAGGTACTGTTGACAAATAAAAACTGTATATACTTACTGCACACAATGAGAGGTTTACACACACGCACACCTTGTGGAACGGTTAAGTCGAGCCATTCTACACATCTGTCACTTCACAGACGTTTTTTTTTTGTTTTTCCTTTCTGGAGGAAGAACAGCTACTTTCCCAGCCAGGTGACGAGCTTAAAATATGTGAACCTTACCCCACCCCCATGCAGAGTGAGTCCACGCCTCATCACACACACACACCCACACACCCACACACACACACACACACTCTGGCAGCCCCGCCCAACCCCACCCCCGTGCAGTGAGTCCACGCCTCATCTCACACACACACACACGCGCGCGCACACACTCAGCAGCCCCGCCCAACCCCCACCCCCATGCAGTGAGTCCACGCCTCATCTCTCACCCCCCCACACACACACACAGCCCCCCCCCCCCACACACACATACACACCCCCTGGCAGCCCCGCCCAACCCCACCCCCGTGCAGAGTGAGTCCACGCCTCATCTCTCACACACACACACACACACACACACACACACACGCACTCGGCAGCCCCGCCAGCAGACTCTGCAGCCTAGAAGGCAGGAGGCAGCCTCCAGCCCCAGCAAGAAGGCAGGTCTCAGCCTTTGGCTGACCTCTGCCACGGTGCCCCAGGCCAGGAGGGCAGTTTCCCCTGCCTGGCAGCTCCCCGGGGAGTCGGGAACCAAGTGCAGCCAGCAAAGATGCCACGGGCACCTCAGACACAGGGCTCCACGTTCCCTCCGGGAACACGCCTGTAATCCCAGCACTTTGGGAGGCCAAGGTGGGCGGATCATGAGGTCAGGAGATCAAGACCATCTTGGCTAACACGGTGAAACCCCATCTCTACTAAAAATACAAAAAATTAGCTGGGCGAGGTGGCGGGCGCCTGTAGTCCCAGCTACTCGGGAGGCTGAGGCAGGAGAATCGCTTGAACCCGGCAGGTGGAGGTTGCGGTGAGCCAAGATCACACCATTGCACCCCAGCCCGGGCGACAAGAACAAAACTTTATCTCAAAATAATAAAAAAATTTTAAAAATCCAGCTGGAGTTTTTATTGGGATTGCAGAGAATTTATAGATCTAATTTGGGGAGGCTTGATTGCCTTAACATAATAGCAGCTACATTTATCGTAAGTTTTTATCTTTTACTAGAGTTTGGGATTTTTTTTTTAAAGATCTGGAGTGTTCATTTGTTAATTTCTACATATGTTATAGTTTTTATTTTTGTGAATGATGCCTCTTTATTCCTGATGTAAAAGAAATAATACTGGTTTCTGGAAGTTGTCCTTACATGCAGCGTTTTTGCTGAATTCTATTATTATAATAGTTGATTCCATTCGGTTTCTTATATAGATCGTTAGTATCATCTGCAAGTATTGATGGTTTTATCTCTTCGTGCTAGTTCTTATGCCTCTATCTTCTCTGTGACATGATGATCAAATCTCTTTTCTGGCCCACCAGCCCAGCCGCTACTAGTCCGTAGCGGAAGCAACAGCTCATAGGAGTGGGCTTCCTGGACAACTCGGTCTCATCGTAATGGGGGTTATACCTGAAACTCCTCCGTTAAGTGTGATGATTGTTTGGTATCAGTTCAGGGTATGTGGCCTTTATCAACTTAAGACAATTTCGACCGGGCATGGTGGCTCACGCCTGTAATCCCAGCACTTTGGGAGGCCAAGGTGGGTGAATCACCTGAGGTCGGGAGTTGGAGACCAGCTTGACCAACATGGAGAAACCCCATCTCTACAAAAAAAAAAAAATACAAAATTAGCCGGGTGTAGTGTCACATGCCTGTAATCCCAGCTACTCGGGAGGCTGAGGCAGGAGAATCACTTGGACCCGGGAGGCAGAGGTTGCAGTGAGCCGAGATTGTGCCATTGCACTCCAGCCTGGGCAACAAGAGCAAAACTCTGTCTGAAAAAAAAAAAAGACAATTTCCTTCTATCCTTTTTTTTCTAGAAGTCTTTAATCATAAATAAACGTTGAATTTTTATTAAATGCTATTATTTATCTGTGAGATAATCTCATAACTTTTCTTTTTTATCCTAATAATACATTGATAGACTTTCCGATATTGAATTATCCTTGAATCCTTCACCGAAACTTGCTTGCAGCTGGCCCCAGTGAGCCAAGAGTCCAGGTGGTGTTCAGGCTCCCTGGTTTTGTGACGACTGGTCCTTCTAGGAATAGCCTGAGAAGTCAAGCTTTGGATGGGGATTCAAATGGAACTTCACCACTTCAGCTGTGGGGCTGTGTGGTTCTCCGGAGCAAGCACACCTCCTTCTGTGGTATCTTCAAGGACAAATCAACACTCATCCCCGCTGTCCTGGCCAGGACAACATGACTGCAAGGAGTGACCACACAGGCTCTGAGCATCAAATTTTGGCTATGGAATCAGGTTTCAAGATGAAACCCACTGCTTTCAGAGCGTTTGGGTTTTTTTCTCCCCTCCCCTATGACGCAAAATCCCTGAATGTGCCGGGGAAAGCAAAGAACAGGGCATAACAAGGCCACAGCAGCTATCACGGTACATCTGTCTTATTCCCATCTACAAAACTTGGAAGCCACAGCTCAACAGGCATCACCTCTGCCCCCAGGGAGGGCCGAGCCGCAGCCCGCGGCATGGCCTGTGCGTGAAGGAAATGCAGTCATAATAAAGCTGGAGGGGAGCGACCAGGAAAACAAATGCCCAGTGAGCTTGTGCCAAACAGCACAGATGAACATCAGGCTTAAACCAACACAGTAGTGAAAAACACATCCCTAATTTCTGAGACCATGTTCTAAGAGCCTTTTAACACAAAAAAATTCATACAAATGCAAATCTTGCCCCTGGAATGCTCTAAAATCCTTCCATTAGATAACCTTGCTATTAGAAATCAGGCCTGATCTGCTGTGGCCATCAGCTCTCTGGATATAAGACACAAAGAGAACAAATAACAAAATGACAGATGTAAATCCCACCACATACATATTTGCATTAAATGTAAATGAACAAGGCACTCAAATCAAAAGGCACAGATTTACAGAGTAAACAGAAAACATGAACCAACCATATGCTATCCATTAGAAACACATTTTAAATATAAAAACGTCTTCCCAGGATTGGAAGACATAATATTGTTAAGATGACAATATAATCCAAAGCCTTCTAAAGACTCAATGCAATCCCTTTGAAAATTCCAACAGCAGTTTTTTGTTTTTTGTTTTTTTTTTTGCAAAAAATAACCCACTTAAAAATTCATAGGAATCTCCAAAGACCCAAAATAGCCAAAACAATCTTGAAAAAGATGAATCAAAGTTGGAGACTTCACTCCTTTTTATTTCAAAACTTACTATAAAGCTACAGTAATTGGAACAGTGTGGCACTGGCATAAAGAAAGGCATACTGGCCAATTAAACAGAAAAAAGAACCCAGAAATAAACCTTCACATATGTGGTCAAATGATTTTCAACAATTATGTCAAGATCATTCAATGGAAAAAGAATAGGCTTTTCAACAAATTGTGTTAGGAAAACTGAATATCCACACATACAAGAATTATGTTGGACCATTACCTTAGATAACACATAAAAAAGTTAACTCAAAACAGATCAACATTTTAAACATCGGATCTAAAACTATAAAACTCTTAGAAGAAAACAGGAGAAAAGCTTCATGACATCAGATTTGGCAATGATTTCTTGGATATGACACCAAAAACACCAGCAACAACAGAAATAATAGACCAGGTGCTGCTGCTCACATCTGTAATCCCAACACTTTGTGAGGATGAGGTGGGAGGATGACTTGAGCTTAGGAGTTCAAGATCAGCCTAGGCAACACAGCTAGTCCTGTCTCTACTAAAAAATAAAATAAGGCTGGGCATGATGGCTCACGCCTGTAATCCCAGCACTTTTAGAGGCCGAGGTGGGCAGATCGCCTGAGGTCAGGAGTTCGAGACCAGCCTGACCAACATGCAGAAACCCTGTCTCTATTAAAAATACAAAATTAGCCAGGCGTGGTGGTGCATACCTGTAATCCCAGCTACTCGGGAGGCTGAGGCAGAAGAATTGCTTGAACCCGGGAGGCAGAGGTTGCGGTGAGCCAAGATGGTGCCATTGCACTCTAGCCTGAGCAACAAGAGCAAAACTCTGTCTCAAAAATACGAAAAAAGAAAAAGAAAATAAATAAAATAAAAAGCAGCTGCATGTGGTGGCTCACACCTGTAGTCCCAGACACTTGGGAGGCTGAAGTGGGAGGACTGCTTGAGCCCAGGATATCAAAGCTGCAGTGACCCAAGATTACACCACTGAATTCCAGCCTGGGTAACAGAGGGAGAACTCATCTCAAAAAATAAATAACTAATAGATACTACCCAGAGCAATCTACAGATTCAATGCAATCTACAGATTCAATGCAATCTCTATCAAAATATCTACCATACTCTTCATACAAACAGAAAAAGAAATCCTAAAATTTGTATGCAACCACAAAAGACTTGGAATAGCAAAAGCTATCCTGAGCAAAAGAACAAGGCTGGAGGCATCACACTACCTGACTTCAAAATATACTACAGAGGCTGGGCATGGTGGCTCACACCTGTAATCCCAGCACTTTGGGAGGCCAAGGTAGGTGGATCACCTGAGGTCAGGAGTTCGAGACCAGCCTGGCCAACATGGTGAAACACTGTGTCTGCTAAAAATACAAAAACTACCTGGGTGTGGTGGTGCACACCTATAATCCCCAGCTACCCAGGAGGCTGAGGCAGGAGAATCGCTTGAACCTGGGAGGCGGAGGTTGCAGTGAGCCAAGATTGCGCCATTGCACTTCAGCCTGGGTGACAGAGTGAGATGACGTCTCAAAAAACAAAAAACAAAAAACAAAAAACTATAGAGCAGTACTAACCCAAACAGCACACTACTGGCATAAACACAGACACATAAACCATTGGAACAGAATAGAGCCTGGAAATAAATGCATGCATTTACAGCCAACTGATTTTTAACAAAGGTGCCAAGAACACACAATGAGAAAAGGATAGGCTCCTCAATAAACGGTGCTGAGAAAACTAGATACACACATACAGAAGAATAACATCAGACCTGGCTTCTCAACATAGACAAAAATCAACCCGAAATGAATTAAAGACTTAAATGTGGCCAGGTGCGGTGGTTCAGCCTATAATCCCTGAGAAGCCCAGGCAGGGGAATCACCTGAGCTCCGGAGTTTGAGACCAGTCTGGGCAACATGGCGAAACCTCATTTCTACAAAAAAAAATACACAACTTAGGTGGTGGCTCACACCTGTAATCCCAACACTTTGGGAGGCTGAGGCAGGAGGATCATTTGAGGTAAGGAGTTTTAGACTAGCCTGGCCAACATGGTGAAACCCTGCCTCTACTATTAAAATACAAAAATTAGCCGGGTGTGGTGGTGCACGCCTGTAATCCTAGCTACTCGGGAGACTGAGGCAGGAGAATTGTTTGAATCTGGGCTGGTTGTGGTGAGCCGAGATCGCGCCACTGCACTCCAATCTAGGCGACAGAGTGAGACTCCATCTCAGAAAAAAAAAAAAAAACAAAACAAATTTAGCCAGGCATAATGGTGAACCCCTGAACAGGTACTGGAGAGGCTGGGTGGGAGAATCACTTAAGCCCAAAATGTCAAGGCTGCAGTAAGCCGTGATTGCCCCACTGCATTCCAGCCTGGGTGACAGAACAAGACCTTGTCAAAAAAAAAAAAAAAGGAAGAGGAAGAAACTCCCTAACTATTAGCAGTCATTCTCAGTTTTTCTACCTGTTGTTTTCCTATCCTCTCTCCTGCTTTCTGGCCTCAGGCAATCACCTGTCTACTTTCTGTCTCTGTGTATTTGCCTATTCTGGACTTTCCCCCTTTTATCTAACTGTAAGTGAGTATCCTTTGAGCAACATCTTCCTCTCTCCCCTTCCGCCAGACACCCCAGCCTCTGGTAACCACCATTCTGCTCTGTCCTGTGACATCAGCGTTTCCAGATTCCACACATGAGTGAGATCATGCATACTTATCTTTCTGTGCCTAGCTTATTTTGAGGAAATAAAGCCTCAAAAGCAAAGGCCACAAAAGAAAAAATAGACAAATGGGATCACAGCAAACGAAAAAGGTTCTGCACAGCAAAGAAATCAATCAACAGAGTAAAGTGATCATCTACAGAATTCAAGAAAATATTTGCAAACAACTAATAAGGGATTAACAACAAAAACATACAAAGAATTCAAACAACTCAATAGTAAAAGATCTGAATGGATATTTCTCAAAAGAAGGTGTACAAGTGGCCAACAGGTACATGAAAAAACGCTCAACATCGCTAATCATCAGGGAATCCAAATCAAAACCACAATGCGCTATCACCTCACACCTGTTAGACTGGCTCTCGTCAAAAAGACAAAAGATAATAAGTGTGGTCCAGGGTGTGGAGAAAAGGAAACCCTTGTACACTGTTGGTGGGGATGTAAATCAGTATAACTATTAGGGAAAACAGTGCCAGGGGTTCCTCAAAATATTAAAAATAGAACTACCACATGACCCGGCAACGCCACTATTGGGTGTATATCCAACAAAAATGAAATCCATACGTCCGAGAGAGATCTGCACCCTGTGTTTATTGCAGCACCTTTCACAACTGCCAAGACACAGAATCAACCTGTCCATCAACAGATGAGCAAGGCCGGGCATGGTGGCTCACATCTGTAATCCTAGCACTTTCGGGAGGAAAGGAGGATTGCTTGAGCCCAGGAGTTCAAGACCAGCCTGGGCAACATAATGATACCCCATCTCCATTTTAAAAAATAATTAAAATTAAAAAAACAAAAACAGGCCAGACACGATGGCTCATCCCTGTAATCCCAGTACTGGGAGGCTGAGGCAGATGGATCCCTTGAGGTCAGGCGTTCGAGACTGGCCTGGCCTACATGGTGAAACCCCATCTCTACTAAAAATGCAAACAAAGTAGTCGGGCTTGGTGGCACCTCCTGTAATCCCAGGTACTTGGGAAGCTGAGGCATGAGAATCACTTGAACCCGGGAGGCGGAGATTGCAGTGAACTGAGATCACACCACTGCACTCCAGCCTGGGTGACAGACTGAGACCCTGTCTCAAACACACAAAAACTGGATTATGGTGATGGCTGCACAGCTCCAGAAATCGTCTAAAAATTATTGTACAGTTGTCCCTGAAACAACATGTGTTTGAACCATGCGGGTCCACTGATTTGCAGACTTTTTCCAGTAAAAGTCACACGGAGTATGCCTGCCTCTCTAGCCCCCCTTCCACCTCCTCCACTTCTCCCTCTGCCACCCCCAAAACAGCAAAACCAACCCGTCCACTTCCTCCTCCTCGGCCTGCTCACTGAGGATGGAGACCTTGCTGATGATCCACTTCCACGTGATGAGTAGTCAGTTTATTTTCTCTTCCTCATGATTTTCTTAACATTTTCTTTTCTCTAGCTTACTTTATTATGAGAACACAGTATGTAATACACATAACTTACAAAATCTGTGTTAATCATATGTTATCGGTAAGGTTTCTGGTCAACAGCAGGCTATTCGTAGTTTTAACTTTTGGGAAGTCAAAAGTTATACTCGTTCAGCCTGGCCAACATAGTGAAATTCCGTCTCTACTAAAAATACAAAATTAGCCGGGCATGGTGGTGGGTGCCTGTAATCCCAGCTACTCAGGAGGCTGAGGCAGGAGAATCTCTTGAACCTGGTTAGGCGAAGGTTGCAGTGAGCCGAGATCACACCACTGCACTCCACAGCCTGGGCGACAGAGAGATACCTCTCAAAAAAAAAAAAAAAAAAAAAAAAAAGTCCGGGCGTGGTGGCTCATGCCTGTAATCCCAGCATTTTGGGAGGCCAAGGCAGGCGGATCACAAGGTCAGGAGATAGAGACCATCCTGGCTAAAACGGTGAAACCCCATCTCTACTAAAAAAAAAAAAATACAAAAACAAACAAACAAAATTATCCAGGCATGGTGGCGGGCACCTGTAGTCCCAGCATTCTGGGAGACGGAGGCGGGCGGATCACCTGAGGTCAGGAGGTCGAGACCAGCCTGACCAACACGGTGAAACCCCGTAGTTACTAAAAACACAAAATTAGCCGGGCGTGGTGGTGCACGCCTGTAATCCCAGCTACTTGGGAGGCTGAAGCAGGAGAATGGCTTAAACCGGGGAGGCAGAGGTTGCAGTGAGCCAAGATCGTGTTATTGCACTCTAGCCTGGGCAACAAGAGCGAAACTCCTTCTCAAAAAATAAAAAAAAGTTACACTCGGATTTTCAACTGCACAGGGAGTTGGCATCCCTAAACCCCCTTGTTCACAAGTCAGCCAACCATATACTTAAAAGTAGGTGAATTTTACAAATTAGGTACATTATACCTCAATAAACAAAATTGTTTAAAATTTTTGTTTTTAAAGCATGCTAATATTTTTAAATTGGAATTGGGTTAAATTTATGGATTAATATGAAGAGAACTGATGTCTTTACCATGTTGAGTGTTCCAACCACTGACCATGGTATGTCCCCCCACTTACTTAAATGATCTTTGATTTCTCTCATCTTCAGCATATGGATCCTGTAAGTCTTATTCGATGTATACCTAAGTATTTGATTCTTTTGAAGCAAATGAAATGGTGTGTTTTTAAATTTAATTTTCTTTTTTTCTTTTGAGACAGTCTCGCTCTGTTGCCCAGGCTGGAGTGCAGTGGCGCCATCTCGGCTCACCACAACCTCCGCCTCCTGGGTTCAGGCGATTCTCCTGCCTCAGCCTCCTGAGTAGCTGGGACTACAGGCACACGCCACCATGCCCAGCTAATTTTTGTATTTTTAGTAGAGACAGGGTTTCACTATGTTGGCCAGGCTGGTCTCGAACTCCTGACCTCGTGATCCACCTACCTTGGCCTCCCAAAGTGCTGGGATTACAGGCGTGAGCCACTGCACTGGGCCAAATTTAACTTTCTAATTGTACATTGCTAGTATAGTAGTCCCCACTTATCTGTAGTTTCATTATCTGCAATTTCTGTTTCCCCAGTTACAGCTGCCTGTAGTCAACTGCCCTCCAAAAATAGGTGAGTGCATACAAAGAGACATTTTGAAAGAGAGAACACATTTATGTAACTTTTTTCAGTATATAATTATTCTATATTATGAACAGTTATTGTTGTTAATCTCTTTCTGTGCCTAGTTTATAAATTACGCTTTATCATAGGCATAGATGTATAGGGAAAAAAGCACAGTACACAAAAGGTTCTGTCTTACCGGAGGTTCTGACAATGTCAATTAACAGGAGGCTGATAAAATTATGAAACATCCACACTACAGAATACTATAGTCATTTGGCCAGGCACAGTGGCTCATGCCTGTAATCCCAGCACGTTGGGAGGCTGAGGCGGGTGGATCACTTGAGGTCAGGAGTTTAAGACCAGCCTGGGCAACATGGCAAAACGCCGTCTCTACTAAAAAGACAAAAATTAGCCGGGTATGGTGGCACGTGCCTGTAATCCCATCTACTCAGGAGGCTGAGGTGGGAGAACCACCTGAACCCAGGAGGCAGAGGTTGTGGTGAGCCGAGTTTGTACCACTGCACTCCAGTCTGGGCCACAGAGCAACTCCATCTCAAAAAAAAAAAGAATACTATAGAGTTATTTAAAAGACTGAAGGAAATCTGTGTGTATATACCGTATATATCAACATGTAAAGATTGCTAAGATCTTTAACTAACCTAACATCATCAAGTGAAAAATGTACGATAATATATGTAATATGATCTCGCTATGTTATTTTAAAAATTGCTTACGCAGAGAAAAGACTGTATACGACTTAGAAGTACCGAGGGAATTTCACTTCTAGCATACACTGTTCCATACTGCTTAATGTTTTTAATGAACTATAGTTTTGTAATTTTTCTCAGTACTTTATCATTTTAGTCTCTCTCTCAGGCTGTATCCGAGAGCCACATTTTTCAGACCCTTGTATCTTTACTCTTCAGTGACAAACCAGAGCATAGCTGAATGTCCAACGCCTTATGCTAAGTGAAACAAGCCAGACTGCAAGCCCACATGTGACATCCTGGAACGGGCAAAGCAGGAGGACTGAGGAACAGACAGGTGGCTGCAAGAGCGGGGAGGAGAGAGGCTGCCTTCCTGAGTATCCTGACAGCAGTGGCAGTCACTACAGTCCACGCATCTGTTAAAAGTTCACTGAACTGCACACCAAAAAGTGAATCTTACTATATGTAAATTTTAAAATAAATTTAAACACGCACACAAACTTAGGGGGTAAATTTTCTTTGAGCGCGGCACAGACACCTGTCTTAACGCAGGAAACGTCCTCCACCACGACTCCAGGGCGCCTCGGTCGCAGTGAGGGCGCCGGCACTCTCTTCCTACTGGCCCTGCAAGTGCACACCTGCTACGGTCCGCGCCCACTCACAACGCGACTGGTTCTTCCAGGCTCCGTGCCTGCAGATCTAGACATCACGGCAGCACGCGTGGGGCCCCCGCGGGTCCCGGCCTGGCCGGGACTCTGTCGCAGCCACCAAGCTGTCAAGCACAGCAATGCGCGCCCTGCACCGGGCATCACCGCGGCTCCGACCACGCCTCATTCCGGAGTCCGCCGGACGACTCCAAGAACCACCACCGTTCCCTGCGCGGCCACGGCGCCCTGCGCCGCCAGAAAACAAACGCTCACGAGCCTCAGTCCCCAGCGGCGACCATGCGGCGCTGGGCTCAATCAGCAGCCGCTCCCTGATTGGACTTCACAGCGGAGCTGACACCGTCCAGACGCCCCTCTCAGCTTAAAATACGCTCCATCAACTCCGTTTCCCAATTATTCTTCCACCCTTCTTGTCACACCCACAATGTGCGGCAAATTAAGCTCACGCATTTCACCCTTAAAATACACAATTGAGACGCCTGTGCGAAACAGTGCGGCCCCCGTAACAATCGCGCCTCCTTAACAAAGCCCAAAACTCCTCTCTCCAAGAATGCGCGGAATGGCTCCGCGGGGCTCCCTCCGGTGCTCACAGGGGCACGAAACAAAAACGGGTTCAGATCTTGCTGCGCGACCTTAGCAATCTCCTTGTTCCTTACTTTCCAACAAAAACGTGAAACACTAAGGTATTCTTTCCCCACTAGAGCTGTGCCACGTGCAGGGGCGCGGAATCCGGGATCCCGGGGCGCGAGGCGGAGAACGCGGGGGCGGGGAGCTCGGGGCCGAGGCCGAAAGGCCGGGGGCGAGGAGCCCGGGAAGCCGGTGCAGGGAGTGCGGGGACCTGGAGCCCGGGACGCGCGGGAGCCCGGGGTCGCGACCTGGGGGACGCGGGGACCAGGGCGATCCCGGAGGCCGCGCCGCCGGGGAGGCCGCGCCGCCGGGGTGGGGGGACTCCGTCCCAGCCCCGCCGCCGCCCTGGCCGGCCCAGGTTCCGAGGGGGACTCGAACCCCACGGAGGCCGCCGGGCGGGCGCGGGCGAGCGGGGTTTCTCACCTGGGTCCGCGGCAGCTTGGGGGTCCTGGGCGGGCCCTGGGAGTTTCCTTGGCCGAGTGAGTCACTCGGGCTGGCCGGGAATGCGCCAGGAAACACTCGGCCTCCTCCCCTTCCTCCGGGGCGGGGGCTCTCCCGGCTCGGCCTCTTCCTCCCGGCGCTCCTCCCTCCCGGCCGCGGCCCCGGCCGCTCCCTCCTCCCGGCGGGGCGTCCCCGGCCGGCCGCTTCCCCCACGCCGGCCGCCGAAGGTGTCCTCCCAGGCGGAGCGCCCCTGGCCACCTGCCGGCCGGCGCCACCTCAGCCTGCGCGGGACGACGGGGTCGGGGCGGAGTGGGCGTGGGTCCTCTCGCGGGTCCGTCCGGCTCAAGCGCGGAGGAACGGGGTCCGCACGCCGTCCCGGGGCTCCGCCGGGAAAGAGCTCAGGGGGACGCCCCCGGCGTCCTGTGGCGCCGCCCCGCGGCGCCGCCCCGCCTGGCAGGAGGCACTCACCTGCGCCGGTCGGCGGGTTCCAGGAGCGGCAGGTCGGCGCGCAGAGCCAGCTGGGGACCCCCCCACCGGCCCCTGCGGCCCCGTCGCCCACGAGAGCCGGGGGCAAATCCGAGCGCCGACCTGCCGGAACGGGAAGAAAACCTGATTTGAGCTCGTGCCAGAAAACAATCTTGAAAGGCCGGTGAAGTAACAGACCTCACACGGAAACGCTGAGGGGAGTGAGCTGCTCACAGGCGTGCTTAGGCAAACTGCCCTAAACCCCTGCTCGGCCCCAGCAACCTCACTCCCCCTTCACCCGCGACCCCTGGTTCTCACGGAGAACCGTAAGGATGGGCATCAGATATTCTAGTCCGGCCTCTAGATTATGAAGGTTTGGTTACGCCCGCCTGTGCTCTGCGTAAGGCAAAAAGCAGCAAATGACTCTTGACCAGCGGATTGAGACAATCTACCAGCTGACTCAATATTCAGATAGCACTTTCTCACATTCCTGCAAAACGGGGGTTTGGATGACATTCTGGTTCCCAGTCTACACATTTTCAAATCAGCAGATTACTGCTTTTCTGTGCCCAGGGTGGAGTCTCAAAATTAGATTCCAAATGTTTTTACATTGTAGATGACACCACAGAACCCAAATTCAAGTTATACTGTGATAATTTAAAATATGTAATCCCGGCCAGGCGCAGTAGCTCACGCCTGTCATCGCAGCACTTTGGGAGGCCGAGGTGGGCGGATCACCTGAGGTCAGGAGTTCGAGACCAGCCTGGCCAACATGGCGAAACCTTGTTTCTACTGAAAATACCAAAATTACCTGGGTGTGGTGGTGGGCGCCTGCATTCCCAGCTACCCGGGAGGCTGAGGCATGACAATCGCTTGAATCCAGGAGATGGAGGTTGCAGTGAGCTGAGATCAGGCCACTGCACTCCAACCTGGCAACAGAGAGAGACTCCGTATTAAAAAAAAAAAAAAAAAAAAAAAAAAGAAGAAGAAAAAAGAAACTTTTAAAAAAAAAATGGTACTAGAATAACCGCATAACGATGTGGAAAAACTGAAACTCAACCTCCTCCCCAATAGCATGTACAAAAAGTAACTTACTGTGTATGGATCTAGACCTAAATTTGAAAGCTAAAGATACAAAGCTTCTAGAAGAAAACATAAGAGAATAATTTTATAATTGTAGAGTAGAGGTAGGCAAGATTTCTCAAAAATGTAGGGTTAGTACCTTTAGAAAAAAATCATAAATTGATTTGATAGAAATTTAAAACTTCTCATTAAAAGATAATGTTAAAAGAGTGAAAAGGCATAGACAATATTGCAGTACATGTCATAGACAGAGAGCTTGTGTCTATTGTAAAGAACCCGGGCAACTAGCCGGGCGAGGTGGCGGCGCCTGTGGTCCCAGCTACTCGGGAGGCTGAGGCAGGAGAATGGCGGGAACCCGGGAGGCGGAGCTTGCAGTGAGCCGAGATCGCGCCCCTGCACTCCAGCCTGGGCGACAGAGCGAGACTCCTTGTCAAAAAAAAAAAAAAAAAGAAGTAGAATCACCGTCATAGGAGATATATATGTTGAATAAATATATGTTGAATTTTATAAAAGACTTCCAAAGTGGTTTCTTTCTGAAGTGTGAGTCTTTGGCCCCATTTTTCCTGCATTGTCATTGTATTGTTGCCCGGGTTCTTTTTTTTTTTTTTTTTTTTGAGACGGAGTCTCGCTCTGTCACCCAGGCTGGAGTGCAGTGGCCGGAGCTCAGCTCACGGCAAGCTCCGCCTCCCGGGTTCCCGCCATTCTCCTGCCTCAGCCTCCCGAGTAGCTGGGACTACAGGCGCCGCCACCTCGCCCAGCTAATTTTTTGTATTTTTAGTAGAGACGGAGTTTCACTGTGTTAGCCAAGATGGTCTCGATCTCCTGACCTCGTGATCCACCTGCCTCGGCCTCCCAAAGTGCTGGGTTTACAGGCGTGAGCCACCGCGCCCGGCCTGATGGTAATTCTACTTCTAAGTAGTTACCTAATAGAAATACAAATTAATCTCTGCACAAAAACTTATATAATGACTATTCTTTTTTTGTCTTTTTTTTTTTTTTTTTTTTTGAGACAGAGTTTCATTCTTGTCGCCCAGGCTGGAGTGCAATGGCCTGATCTCCGCTCACCAAAACCTCCACCTCCCGGGTAAAAGCGATTCTCCTGCCTCAGCCTCCCAAGTAGCTGGGATTACAGGCATGTGCAACCACTCCAGGCTAATTTGCATTTTTAGTAGAGACCAACTCCATGTTGGTCAGGCTGGTCTCCAACTCCCCACCTCAGGTGATCCACCCACCTATGCCTCCCAAAGTGCTGGGATTACAGGCCTGAGCCACCGCACCTGGCTGTATAATGAATATTTTTACCAGCTTATTTATAATCGAAAAAAACTAGAAACAACCCAAAGTGCACAAATAGGAGAATAAACAAATACAGTTCATATAATAGAATATTACTCAGCAATGAAAAGGATTTGTCCTTGTGTTCTTCCATGTCACACTCATCAGGATGCCTACTATCAACAAACAAGGCCGGGAGCGGTAGTTCACGCCTGTAGTCCCAGCTACTTGGGAGGCTGAGGCAGGAGACTTGCTTGAACCCAGGAGGCAGAGGTTGCAGTGAGCCAAGATCCTGCCACTACACTCCAGCCTGAGTGACAGAGTGAGACTCCATCTTAATAATAATAATAACAAAATAAAAATAAAGTAACAAGTGTTGGCATGGATATGATTAAATTGGAACTCTGTGCTCTTAGTGGGAATGTAAAATGGTGCCACTATGGAAAACAATATGTTTCCTAAAAAAAAAAAATAAGCAAGATATATACCAAAAAAATTGAAAACAGGATTTTGAAGAGATATTTGTACACCCATGTTCATAGCTACATTTTTTTTTTTTTTTTAACAGAGTCTTGCTCTGTCACCCAGGCTAGAGTGCAGTAGTATGATCTTGGCACACTGCAGCCTCTGCCTTTTGGGTTCAAGTGATTCTCCCGCCTCAGCCTCCCAAATCCTGGGACAACAGGCATAGCAACAGTCTTCATAACAGCTAAAATGTGGAAGAAACCAACTGTCCACTGACAGGTGAATGGATAAACAAAAGGCAGTATATCCATATGATGGAATATTATTCAGGTTTTAAAAGTGGAGAAACTGTCACATGCTGCCACATGGATGAACCTTGAGGACACTGTGCTAAATGAAATGGGCCAGGCACAAACGGAGACGCACCGTGTGACTGCACTCAGATGAGGTGCCTAGGGAGTTACATTTGGGAGACAGAAAGTGGGATGGTGGTTGCCAGGGTCTGGAGAAGGGGAAATGGGAGTTGTGTAATGGGTACAGGGTTTCAGGTCTGCAAGATGAAAAGACTTCTGGAGATGGATAGCGGTGGCAGTTACACAGCAATGTGTTTTTTGTTTTGGTTTGTTTTTTTAGAGATGGAGTCTCGCTCTATCACCCAGGCTGGAGTGCAGTGGTGTGATCTTGGCTCACTGCAAGCTCCCCTCCCGGGTTCACACCATTCTCCTGCCTCAGCCTCCCAAGTAACTGGGACTACAGGTGCCCACCACCACACCTGGCTAATTTTTGTATTTTCAGTAGAGACGGGTTTTCACTGAGTTCGCCAGGATGGTCTCGATCTCCTGACCTCATGATCCGCCCGCCTCGGCCTCCCAAAGTGCTGGGATTATAGGCATAAGCCACTGCACCCAGTCTACACAGCAATGTAAATAGACTTAACTATGCACTGAAAATGGCTAAGATGGTAAATTTTATGTGTATTTTACCACACAAAAATCAAAACATTAAATACTGAAAAAACGTTTTTAAAAGGGGAAGAGAATTGGATATACAAGTAGTATAAAACAGATGAGCCTCAAAATTATTCTATAATTTTCCACACACAAGACAACGTACATATTGTGGGATTCCATCTATATGAACTTCCATGACAGACAGCACTACTCACTGATGACAGAAGTCAGAAATTGGCTGGGCGTGGTGGCTCACCCTTGTAATCCCAGCACTTTGGGAGGCCGAGGCGGGCAGATCACTTGAGGTCAGGAGTTCCACACCAGCCTGGCCAACATGGAGAAACCCCTTCTCTATTAAACATACAAAAAATTAGCCGGGTGTGGTGGTGGGTTCCTGTAATCCCAGCTACTCAGGGGGCTGAGGCAGAAGAATCGCTTGAACCCAGGAGGCAGAGGTTGCAATGAGCTAAGATCACGCCACCGCACTCTAGCCTGAGTGACAGAGTGAGACTCTGTCTCAAAAAAAAAAAAAAAAAAAAAAAGAAGTCAGAAAGTGTTTGCTTGGGTGAGGTGGTCTGCAGGGAGTAGGATGGACTGAAAAAGAGGCGTGTGGTGGACAGGCCAGGTGCAGTGGCTCACGCCTGTAATACCAGCACTTTGGGAGGCCGAGGTGGGCGGATCACGAGATAAGGAGATCGAGACCATCCTGGCTAACATGGTGAAATTTCGTCTCTACTAAAAATACAAAAAAAAAAAAAAAAAAAAAAAAAATTAGCCGGGCGTGGTGGTGGCGCCTGTAGTCCCAGCTACTCGGGAGGCTGAGGCAGGAGAATGGTGTGAACCCAGGAGGCGGAGTTTTCAGAGAGCTGAGATCGTGCCACTGCACTCCAGCCTGGGCGACAGAGCAAGACTCTGTCTCAAAAAAAAAAAAAAAAGAAAAGAAAAGAAAAAGAAAAGAGGTATGTGGGAAACTTCTGGGGACTTGGAAATATTCTGCATCTTTGTCAGGCTGATATTGACACAGGCATATTATGTCAGTCAGGGTTCAACCAGAAAAGGAGAATCAGTAGGAGATTAACTGCAAGGAATTGGCTTATGCACTATGGGGACTGGCTGGGCCAGTCTGAAATCTGGAGGGCAGGCCCTCAGAAAGTTACTGTCCTGGGGCTGGGGCAGTGGCTCACCCCTGTAAACCCAGCACTTTGGGAGGCTGAGGCGGGTAGACCACCTGAGGTCAGGAGTTTGAGACCAACCTGACCAACATGGAGAAGGCCGGGCATGGTGGCACATGCCTGCAATCCCAGCTACTTGAGAGGCTGAAGCAGGAGAATTGCTTGAACCCAGGAGGCAGAGGTTGTGGTGAGCCAAGATCACTCCATTGCACTCCAGCCTAGGCAACAAGAGCAAAACTCCGTCTCAAAAAACAAAACAAAACAAAAGATACCGTCCTGTTTTTAGGTTTCTGTCATGGTCACAACAAATTACTACAAATTTAGTGGCTCTGGTAAACTGAAGAAGCATCCCCCAGCAAACACCCATGTCAAATCCCTGGAACCTGTGAATGTTACTACTATGTTGGAGCCCCGTCACCAAGGTGATGGTATTAGGAGGCAGGGCCTTTGGGAGGTGACAGGTCACAAGGGTAGAGTCCTCATGGGTGGGATGTGCCAGACAACAGCCACTGAGAACCAGACACCGGGCCCTCACCAGACACCGACTCCGTGGTGCTGTGATCTTGGGCACTCAGCTTCCAGTACTGTGAGTAATACATTTCTCCTGTTTATAGCCACCCGGTCTATGGTGCTTTGTTATAGCAGCTTTAACAGACGAAGACAGTTACCTTATATGAAGAAAAAGGGTCTTAGCAGATCTAACTTCTTGAGATGGCATCATCAGAGATTATCTGAAGGGGCCCTAAATCCAATAAGCAGTGTGCTTACAAGAGACACTCAGAGAGCAGACCCAGAGAAAGAGGCAGTGTGAACACAGAGACAGAGAGGGGAGTGAAGCAGCCACACAGCCACAGTCATAGAATGCTGGCAGCCCCCAAAACTGAGTAGGTAAAGAATGGTGGAGGCAAGACCCTATTGCTGCCTTGAATTTTGGCCTTCCGGCCTCCAGAACTTCAAGATAATTAATATCTAGTTTGTTGTTGTTGTTGTTTGTTTGTTTTTTGAGACAGAGTCTTGCTCTGTTGCCAGGCTGGAGTACAGTGGCGCAGTCTCACCTCACTGCAACCTCCGACTCCCTGGTTCAAGCGATTCCCCTGCCTCAGCCTCCTGAGTAGCTGGGACTACAGGTGTGTACCACCACGCCTGGCTAATTTTTTGTATTTTAGTAGAGATGAGGTTTCACCATCTTGGCCAGGATGGTCTCGATCTCCTGACCTCGTGATCTGCCTGCTTTGGCATTACACAGTGCTGGGATTACAGGAGTGAGCCACCGCGCCTGGCCTATCTGTTGTTTTAAACCACCAGGTTATGATAATGTGTTACAGCAGCCACAGGCAACAGTGGCTTAAAATGATGCAAATTTATTCTATTACACTTCTGCAGTTCAGGAGTTCATCTGAGTCTTCCTGGGCCAACACTGACATGTCAGCAGGACTGCGTTCCTTTCTAGAGGTGTTAAGACCACATCTGCTTCCCTGTCTTCCCCTTCCCCAGCTTGTTTTTTTTGTTTTTTGTTTTTTTTTGTTTGTTTGTTTTTTTGTTTTTTTTTTTCTTTGAGGCAGAGTCTTGCTCTGTCGCCCAGGCTGGAGTGCAATGGCTCAATCTCGGCTCACCACAACCTCTGCCTCCGAGGGTCAAGCGATTCTTCTGCCTCAGCCTCCCAAGTAGCTGGGATTATAGGCATGTGCCACCATGCCTGGCTAGTTTTTGTGTTTTTAGTAGAGACGGGATTTCTCCATGTTGGTCTAGAGGCCACTCACATTCCTGGATCCTGCCTTACTCCCTTGACTTTCTCCATCTTCAAAGCCCACAGTTGGCACTGCTGTCAGGTTGCTCTGGCCTCACACCTTTCTCTTGGACTGTGCTCCTGTCCCCTCTTCTACCTTTAGAAGTCTGTGTGACAACATCCCTGTCCCCCAGATAATACAGGGTAATGTCTCTATCTCAAGTCAGTTGACTAGCAGCCTTAATTCCATCTGCAATTTTAATTCTCCTCTTGCCATGTAAACTAACATAGTCACATGGCCCAGGGATTACGAAGCAGACAGCTTTGGGGCTACCATTCCGCCTTCTCTCAGGAAGCTGGAGCTCTGCCTCAAGGTCCTCCAACTCATTGAATCAGGCCCAGCTGGACTGTCTGGCATCATCTCCTTTACTTAAAGTCAACTGATATGAAATTTAATCACATCCAATAAATACCTTCTAGCAACACGGGGTATGTATTTGATAGAACAGCTGGGACAGTAGCCTCACCAGGTTGACAAAATAAAAAGACCACCACAACCCACCCCTTGTTAACTTGGCACCCATACATATCCCCTTAAATCACACTTGTCTTGGTCTTTTAAATTTATTATTTATTTATTTCTCTAGAGACAGGGTCTCACTTTGTTGTCCACGTTGGCCTTGAACTTCTGGCCTCCAGGGATCCTCCCACCTGGGCCTACCAAAGTGCTGGGATTATAGGTGTGAGCCATGTGCCCAGCCAACCAGGAGGAACTTTAATTCCTGCTCAACTGATCCTGCCATTCCACAGTAGTATGATCTCAGCTGCTATATTTGTACAACCTGATCTCTTACTTCTTGCCACACCTTGTTCAAGCTGGAGTGGGCACCTGACCCAGCTGACTGGCCGTGGGAACCTTGGTTGGAAGTTTAGAGTTGGAACTTTCTCACATCACAGCCTGACCCAGCTGACTCGCCGTGGGAACCTTGGTTGGGAGTTTAGAGTTGGAACTTTCTCACTCACATCACAGCCTACCTTTAGGACTTTGGTTTCTTCTGCAGTGAAAATATGTGGACCCCAACCAAGAACCCAATCGCAGGTTTCCCTGGTGCCCGCCTGGATCTCTCTCCTCCTGCCCTGGGGCTTCCCTGTCACCAGGAGACATCAGAGTCCTCCGAAATCACACATAACCCATGCGGCTGTGCAGACTTAACATTCCCTGCACCTTTGACTAACGAGAGGCACTCACAGGCAAATTCCTCTTTCCTTCCTGATGCAGTCCACATGGCTTCTAGGGACATCCCGAGAGGCGGGGCAGGCACACTGAGCAGTGCCAGCTTACTGAGATGGCCCCACATCCATCAGCTCTCCCCCTCCTCCCCCTCCATCTCTCTCCTCCTCCTGCTAGAGCACTCTCTGACTCCCACTACGGGCACTGCGCCCCATCTCAGAGTGGAGGCACCTACGGCTTTGTCTCAGGTTGTATTTCTGGGGAACCCAGGCCGAGGCTGGAGCCAAGAACTGGTCGCGTGCGTTTGGAATCTGTGAGCATCCACCTTCCAACCACTACAGGAAAAGCACAGCAAAGAAAGGTGAGAAAGCAGAAGTAACAGGTAGAGAAACAAACACCAGCGGAACAGGGAGATGGCTGTCCTCCAGCATGAAACACAGCATGCATTTTTGGATTCAAATTCCTCCATTCCCTCACCAGACACCAACTCGGTGGTGCCGTGATCTTGGGTGCTCAGCTTGCAGAACTGTGAGTAATACATTTCTCCTGTTTATAGCCACCCAGTCTATGGTGCTTTGTTATAGAAGTCCTAACAGACTTAAGAGTTACCTTATATGAAGAAAAAGGGTCTTAGCAGATATGACTAAGTTATTGAGATGGAATCATCTTAGATTATCCGAAGGAGCCTTAAATCCAATAAACAGTGTGCTTACAACTGACGCGCAGAGAGCAGACCCAGAAAGAGGCAGTGTGAACACAGAGAGGGGAGTGAAGCAGCCACAGTCACAGTCATAGAATGCTGGCAGCCCCCAGAAACTGGGGAGGCAAAGAATGGAGGGGGCATGGCCCTATTGCTCCCTTAAATTTTGGCCTTCGGGCCTCCAGAACTTCAAGAGAATGAATATCTGTTGTTTTAAGCCACCAGGTTTATGGTAATGTGTTACAGCAGCCACAGGCAACAGTATAAGGACTTCCTTATAATAAATTACTATTTTTTTTTTTTTTGAAACGGAGTCTCGCGTGGTCACCAGGCTGGAGTGCAGTGGCGCGATGTCAGCTCACTGAAACCTCCGCCTCCCAGGTTGAAGTGATTCTCCTGCCTCAGCCTCCTGAGTAGCTGGGATTACAGGCGTGCACCAACACGCCCGGCTAATTTTCTGTATTTGTAGTAGAGACGGGTTTCTCCATGTTGGCCAGGCTGCTCTTGAACTCCTGACCTCAGGTGATCCACCCGCCTTGGCTTCCCAAAGTGCTGGGATTACAGGCGTGAGCCACCGCACCCGGCCTACAGATGTCAAAGAACAGAAGTCAGTGTTCCAAAGTGTAGCTGTTTGGGAATGCTTATTCAGACAAAGGTTAGGGAAGTGTAACAACATTTGAACATCTCTCTCTGTCAGACTTCATGCATAGTTATGAGGATCTGATTAGTCAAGTTGGTCTTTTTCTTCCTGGCAAGGCATATTTAACATTCCACATGGAAGAGGTACTAGTGATAGGGTCTTGAGCACCGTCTGGTCCGCATCAGATACAGGACAGGAAAGAGGCAGTTCATGTATAACAAAACCAGTGGTTGGAAGCGGGGACGTCTGGTCTCTGGTCCCTCTTAGCCATTTACAGAACAAGAACAATGAGGAAGAGAGTGAATCTGAGAAGAACTGCAGTGATGCAACCTGACAGTCTCTAGGGCTCAACTTCCTCCCTGGCACAATAAATTCAGACAGTCCTGAAGTTTTATTTTCGTTGACTCTGGATCCTCTGGCTCCCGAAGGAGGCATCTGGCTCATCATCACGATGAGAGGCCCTAGCCTCTGCAGCACCTCCACACCACCATGGCCAGAAGCAGCAAGAACTGACGCAGGTTTGGGTCCCCCCCCCGGGGCCCCAGCACACAATGGGCATGCCAGCTTGTTCCTTCTTCTCACTTTACATCCATCTTCCTTTCCTGATGCAAGCCTTGTGGACAGCAGGCTCCAGCGTCAAATGCAGACAATAGGCAGCCCTATGGAAACGGATTAATCAGTTTACACAATTAACTGTGTAAGAGCAAAGCCCGCAGCAAGTCCACCATTATCCACAAGTATGGGTGATATTATACACACACATATACATGTATGTATGTCTCACACACATGTATATTAATGGTTCTGCTCTTGGACATACAGATTTTGGTACAGAGAGGAGATGCTGCTGCAGCAAAACCTAAGTGGGCGTGGCTCTGGGACCAGAGTTTGAGGAGAGTGTTGATGACACAAAAGTGCTTTGAACACACTGTTCTTAGACTTTGGACTTTGAGGACATTGCTGAAGAGGGCTTAAAAGAAAGTGAGAAAAATGTTATTGGAAATTGAAGGAAGACTTTCACTAAGTAGCAGCAGAAAGTTGAGCCCTGCTGTTACCTGAAGTTACATGGATAGGACAGAATATACCTAATAAGGCCGGGCGCAGTGGCTCACACCTGTAATCCCTGCACTTTGGGAGGCCGAGGCGGGTGGAACACGAGGTCAGGAGATCGAGACCATCCTGGCTAACACGGTGAAACCCCGTCTCTACTAAAAATACAAAAAATTAGCCGGGCCAGGTGGCGGGCGCCTATAGTCCCAGCTACTCGGGAGGCTGAGGCAGGAGAATGGCGTGAACCCGGGAGGCGGAGCTTTAAGTGAGCTGAGATCGCGCCACTGCACTCCAGCCTGGGCGACAGAGTGAGACTCCGCCTCAAAAAAAAAAAAAAAAAAAAAAAGACTATACCTAATAAATGGGATGACCTAGCTAATGAGATTTTCCAAGCAAAGTATTGAAGATGCTGCCTGGTTTCTTCCTGCTGGTTATAGTAAAATGTGAGAGGAGTGCATTAACTAAGAGAAAGATTTTAACCAAAAAGGAGACAGAATTAATGGTTTCGAAATGTTTTAGCCTCCCCATATGGCAAATGATGCTAAAATAAGAAAATGACTGTCGAGCAGGGATAAACTATATGGCACTGCCAAGAAAATGTGTTCTAGAGACGATGCTCAGGATGTGATTGGAAACTTTTTTTTTTTTTTGAGACAGTGTCTCGTTCTGTCACCCAGGCTGGAGTGCAGTGGTGCAATCTCGGCTCACTGCAACCTCCACCTCCCGGGTTCAAACGATTCTGCCTCAGCCTCCTGAGTAGCTGGGATTACAGGCGTGCACAACCATGCCTGGCTAACTTTTGTATTTTTAGTAGAGGCGAGGTTTCACCATGTTGGTCAGGCTGGTCTCGAACTCCTGACCTTGTGATTCGCCTGCCTCTGCCTCCCAAAGTGCTGGGATTACAGGTGTGAGCCACTGCGCCCAACTGGAAACTCTTTTTGTTTTGAGACACGAACTCACTCTGCCGCCCAGGCTGGAGTGCAGTGGCACAATCAAGCTCACTAGAGCCTCAATCTTCTGGGCTTAAATAATCCTCCCACCTCAGCCCCCAAGTGGCTGGGACTACAGGTGTGCGCTACCAGGCCTAACTTTTATTTTCTTTTTAAATTCTGAGACGGAGTCTCACTCTGTTATCCCAGGCTGGAGTGCAATGGTGCGATCTCGGCTCACTGCAAGCTCTGCCTCCTGGCTTGAGGGGTGCAAGTGGTTCTCCTGTCTCAGCCTCCTGAGTAGCTGGGATTACAGGCGTGCACCACCATGCCCAGCTAATTTTTGTATTTTTAGTAGAGATGGGATTTCACCACGTTGGCCAGGCTGGTCTCAAACTCCTGGGCTTAAGCGATTCTCCTGCCTTGGTCTCCCAAAGTGCTGGGATTACAGGTGTGACCCACTGAGCGTCTGATGTCAAAAAGATTAATAAATGGTACCTCAGAGTACCCATTAGTGACACTAAAGGCTCTGTGGATAGATTAAGGGTGTGTCTCACAGAATCTCTCCAACAGTAGGTTTTTTTTCTTCTTCTTTTTTAGGATGAAGTTTCGCTCTTGTTACCCAGGCTGGAGTGCAATGGTGCGATCTCGGCTCACTGCAACTCTGCCTCCCAGGTTCAAGCGATTCTCCTGCCTCAGCCTCCCAAGGAGCTGGGATTAGAGGTGCCCACCACCACGCCTGGCTAATTTTTTTTTTTGTATTTTTAGTAGAGATGGGGTTTCACCATGTTGGCCAGGTTGGTCTCAAACTCCTGACCTCAAATGATCCGCCTGCCTTGGCCTCCCAAAATGCCGGATTACAGGCGTGAGCCACCGCGCCTGGTCCCAGTCCATTTTACACATAGGATAGGGCAATGTGTAGCATGGCCTTAGCTTTTCCACACACATGAGCAAAGGAACAGCTTTGTTACATTCCGTGTAAAGATGTTCTCATTCAGAAAAGTCAAGCAGTTTGAGACTCATCCAAGTTGTTACAAGGTCTTGTTTCCTTTCTGCGCAGTATTCCACTGGGTAAATTGAAGCTGTTTATTCATTCACCAGTTGATGGTCATGTGGACCATTTCTAGTTTTGGCACTTATTCGTAAAACCACTACAAACATTTGTGTACAGGTTTTTGTCTGAATATACATTTCATTTCTCTTGGGTAAACACCTAGGAGTGAGATTGCTGGGTGAGAAGTTGTTTAACATTGTAAAAACATGTTTAATACAGATATGTTTAACAGTGTAAAAAACTGAAAAACTCTTCCAAATTGGCTGTACCAAGGCTGGGCACAGTGGCTCACACCTGTAATCCCAGCACTTTGGGAGGCCAATGCAGGATTGTGCTTGAGCCCCAAAGTTTGAGACCACCCCGGGCAACATAGCAAGACCTCATCTATATTTTAAAAATAAGGCCGGGGGCGGTGGCTCACGCCTGTAATCCCAGCACCTTGGGAGGCTGAGGTGGATGGATCACTTGAGGTCGAGTTCAAGAACAGCCTGGTCAACATGGTGAGACCTCGTCTCTATTAAAAATACAAAAATTAGCTGGGCATGCTGGCGTGCATCTGTGGTCCCAGCCACTCAGGAGACTAGGGCAGGAGAATCACTTGAACCCGGGAGGCAGAGGTTGAGGTGAGCTGAGATTGTGCCACTGCACTCCAGCCTGGGCAACAGAGCGAGACTCTGTCTCAAAAAAATAAAATAAAATAAAATAAAATAAAATAAAATAAAATAAAATAAAAATTTTAAAAATAAAAGAAATACAAATTAAAAGATCATTCAGATGCTGTTTTACTTATTCAATTACAAAAGCAGAAGTGACCCCTGGATTCTGTTGGGAAGCACCGTGCTGGTGTCTGGTTCCACCTTGTTCATGGCCCCCATAGGAGGGCACCTGGCCCAAAGCCACCTGCAGCTTTGAAGACATTGTATGACCTAAGAAACCTCCTGGGATGTGCTGCTAGGAAAGTCATCTGAAAACACACTCCAGGTGAGATTGCACCACTGCAATCCAGGCTAGGTGACAGAGGGAGGCTCTGTCTCAAAAAACAAAACAAAACAAAATAAAAAACAAACAATAAAAAAACCCCAACAAAACAAAAACCAAAAAAAAAACCAAATTGGCTGTACCATCTGCATTTCCACCAGTAATGTAAGAAATTTCCAGTTGTTGCCGGGCGTGGTGGCTCACGCCTGTAATCCCAGCACTTTGGGAGGCTGAGGCAGGTGGATCACGAGGTCAGGAGATCAAGACCATGGTAAAACCCCGTCTCTACTAAAAATACAAAAAAAAAAAAAAAAAAAAATTAGCCGGGCACGGTGGTGGGCGCCTGTAGTCCCAGCTAGTCGGGAGGCTGAGGCAGGAGAATGGCGTGAACCTGGGAGGCGGAGTGAGCCGAGATCGCGCCACTGCACTCCAGCCTGGGGGACAGAGCAGGACTCCATCTCAAAAAATAAAAATAAAAATAAAAAATGAAGAAATTTCCAGTTGCTCCACACCCAGCCCCACCCTTGATAGAGTTCAATAGTTTTGTCACATGCATGTACCTGTGGAACCAATGAAGACACAGAATGCACCCATCACCCCCAGAAATTTCCCTCTAACCCCTTTTCAGGTAACACGTCATGGCCCACAGACAACCACTGTTGGAATTTCTATCACTGGAAACTAGTTTTACCAGTTAAATAATGGATCCTTTTAAGTCTGGCTTTTTTTTCCGGCATAAAGTTCCTGGAATTCCCTTATGTTGTTATGTGGATTTGCTGTGCGTTTTCACAGCTGAATTGCATTCCACTGCGTGCATATACTTCACTGTTGATCCATCTACCTCTTCACGGTCATCAGGATGTTTCTAGCTTTTAGCTCTTATGAATATTCAGATACAAATCTTTTTAATGTGGACACATTAAAAAATTCCTCTTGGATAAATACCTAAGGGTGAACTGCTGCTTCTCAGGCGTAGATACATGTTAACCTTTGTGAGAAAATGCCATATAGTTTCCCCAAGTGCTTGTACCATCTTGTAATTTCCAGTTGCTCTAAATCCTTGACAATTATTTGACATCTCGGTCTTTTTATTTTAGCCATGCCAGAGGCTTTGGTGCTCGTGTGGTTTAATTGGCCATTTTTGTGCCTTCCTTGCCTCTTTGTGCTCATTAAAAAAAATGTCTTGGGTTGGGTGCAGTGGCGCACACCTGTAATCCCAGCACTTTGGGAGGCTGAGGCCAGAGGACTACTTGGGCCCAGGAATTCAGATCAGCCGGGGAACATGGTGAGACCTCGTCTTTTTGATTTTTTCTTTAACTTTTCAATCAGAGTCTCACTCTGTCACCCAGGCTATAGTGGTGTTGTGTGATCTTGGCTCACTCCCACCTCCACCTCCCAGGTTTAAGCAATTCTCATGCCTCAGCCTCCCCAGAGTAGCTGGGACTACAGGTGCCTGCCACCACGCCCAGCTATTTTTTTGTATTTTTAGTAGAGATGGAGTTTCACCATGTTGGCCAGGTGGGTCTCGAACTCCTGGCCTCAAGTGATTGGCCCGCCTTAGCCTCCCAAAGTGCTAGGATTACAGGCATGAGCCACTGCACCCGGCTGAAAACCCATCTCTTTAAAAAAAAAAAAAAAAAGGTTAGCCGTGTATGGTGGTGCATACCTGTAATCTCCACTACTCAGGAGACCGAGGGAGGAGTGCTTGAGCCCGGGAGGTTGAGGCTTCAGTGAGCCAAGACTGTGTCACTGCACTCCAGCCTGGGCAACAGAGCAAGATCTTGCATCAATGAAATAATAATAATAATAAAAAAGCTTGTCTTACTCATTTTAAATGCCTTAATACACTCCGAACATAGTTACTGCTGGACACCCTGGGCAACAGTGGTTGCCTCTGGGCATGACATGGTTCCTGAAAAGGGGTAAGGGGAAATGTTCTCTCCCAGTCTATGGCCTGTATTACCATTTTCCTAGCAATGTTTTTTGGTGATGTCTAATTCACCAATATTTCTTTTTTTTTGAGATGGAGTCTTGCTCTGTTGCCCAGGCTGGAATGCAGTGGCATGATCTCGGCTCACTACAACCTCTGCCTCCTGGGTTCAAGCGATTCTCCTGTCTCAGCCCCCTGAGTAGCTGCGACTACAGGTGTGTGCCACCACAGCCGGCTGATTTTTGTATTTTTAGTAGAGACGGGGTTTCCCCATACTGGTCATGCTGGTCTGGAACTCTTGACCTCAGGTGATCCATCCACCTTGGCCTCCCAAAGTGTTGGGATTACAGGCGTGAGCCACCGTGCTCGGCCCCTTTTTTGAATTTATGTAAGAAATCTTTGCCTACCCCAAGTTTGTGGTGTTGCTTTCCCATGTTTGCTTCTAGAAGCTTTCTAGTTCTAACTTCCACGTTCTGTTTTTTCCAGTTCCAGCTTTCATATATATTTTTTTCTTTTTCTTTTTTCTGAGACAGAGTCTCACTCTGTCGCCCAGGCTGGAGTGCAGTGACACGATCTCAGCTCACTGCAAGCTCCGCCCCTGAGGTTCAAGCAATTCTCTTGTGTCAGCCTCCTGAGTAGCTGGGATTACAGGTGTGTGCCACCACGACCGGCTAATTTTTGTTTTTAGTAGAGATGAGGTTTCACCACGTTGGCCAGGCTGGTCTCAAACTCCAGACCTCATGATCTACCTGCCTCGGCTTCCCAAAGTGCTGGGATTACAGGCATGAGTCACTGTGTCCGGCCCTTGTTTTTCTTTTTAAAGACAATCTCGCTCTTGTTGCCCAGGCTGGAGAGCAGTGGTGTGATCTCAGCTCACTGCAACCTCCGCCTCCTGGGTTCAAGTGATTCTCCTGTCTCAGCCTCCCCGAGTAGCTGGGATTACAGGCATACTCCCGGCTAATTTTGTATTTTTAGTAGAGATGGGGGTTTCACCACGTTGGCCAGGCTGGTTTCGAACTCCTGACCTCAGGAGATCTGCCCACCTTGGCCTTCCAAAGTGCTGGGATTACAAGTGGGAGCCACCGTGCCTGGCCCCAGCTTTCACACTGAAGTCCACGGTGCATGTCAAATTAATTCTTGTTTATGGTATGAGGTAAAAGTTCACTCTTCTTTTACAGTTATCTAGTTCCAGCACTAGTTATTTAAACATTTTCCTTTCTCTATTACATTTTTTGGTGTCTTAGTAAAAAGAAAAACCTCAATTGAGCGTGTATTTCTGGACTCTATTCTGCTTCATTGATCTATTTGTGTATCGTTTTGCCAGTACCATACTATATTGATTACTCTAGCTTTAAAAAGCCTTGAAATCGCCAGGCGCGGTGTCTCACGCCTGTAATCTCAGCACTTGGGGAGGCTGAGGCGAGTGGATCACGAGGTCAGGAGATCGAGACCATCCTGGCTAACACAGTGAAACCCTGTCTCTATTAAAAATACAAAAAATTAGCCAGGCGTGGTGGCGGGTGCCTGTAGTCCCAGCTACTAGGGAGGCTGAGGCAGGAGAATGGTGTGAACCTGGGAGGCGGAGCTTGCAGTGAGCCGAGATCCCACCACTGCCCTCCAGCCTGGGCGACAGAGCAAGACTCCATCTCAAAAAAAAAAAAAAAAAAAAAAAAGCCTTGAAGTCAGATAATGTAAGTCCTCTAACGTTGTTCCTGTCCTTCCAGATTACTCTGGCTACTCTAGGTCCTTCATATAACCATATACGGCTAATTTTTTTTGTATTTTTAGTAGAGATGGGGTTTCACCATGTTAGCCAGGATGGTCTCGATCTCCTGACCTTGTGAGCTGCCCGTCTCGGCCTCCCAAAGTGCTGGAATTACAGGTGTGAACCATCGCACCCAGCCCGGTGTTTTTTTTGAGACCAAGTTTCACTTGCCCAGGCTGGAGTGAAATGGTGCAATCTCGGCTCATTGCAACCTCCGTCTCCCAGGTTCAAGCGGTTCTCCTGCCTCAGCCTCCCGAGGAGCTGGGATTACAGGTGCCTGCCACCATGCCTGGCTAATTTTCGTATTTTTAGTAGAGATGGGGTTTCACCATGTTGGCCAGGCCGGTCTTGAACTTCTGACCTCAGGTGACCTACCCGCCTCGACCTCCCAAAGTGCTAGGATTACGGATGTGAGCCTATTTTGGTCTTTAATCTCTGAGTAATGCTTTGTGGTTTTCTTCATAAAGGAATTGTATATATTGTACCAAATACATTCCTAGAAAATAGGTATTTCCAATGTCATGTTAATTTTTGTTTTTTTTCTTGGGAAGATGGGAATCACAACGTACTGGCTTCTTACACGCCTGTCTGGAAAACCACTTACAATTTTAAAAAAAGGTCTTTAGAAGGTCAAATAGAGCCATAAGAAAAATGGAGAGACCCAATCCATTTTACACATACAACAGGGCAATGTGCCCCACAGCGCCAGCTTCTCCAGACACACGAGTGACGGGACAGCTCTTGGTCAGATTCACTATAAAGATGTCTTTTCACTCAGAAAACTCAAGCGGCACTTGATGAATGTAGCTGACATGATGATGTGACGTCCAGAGCCCTCCACGTGGGACTGCCGGCCCCTCAGCCCCTCCGCTGCAGAGGCACACTCTTCCCAAGGACCTTCAGCCAGTGACAGACTGAGGGGTAGACAGGCCTGGCCATCTCAGTCCTACACAGGACCACCTGATGGCCAGTTCTGCTCCTCTGCATTGCAGACACTCTCAGCTCCGGCCCATTGCTCTGCTCTGTGCTGTCCGCAGGGCCCTGCTCCACATCTCATTCCATCTCAGTATCGGTGCCAGTGTGTAGTCTGTTCTTCCCCAGTTTAAACTTGCTAATCTTCACTTGAGAGCTCTAAGTCTCAACAAAAGTGCAAATACAGGTACAGAATGAAATCTTAGTTGAAGTAACAACAAATTACAAATACTAATTTTTTAAAATGAAAATATTTCCTTTCCTCAACATCCAGTAAACAAACTTTCTATCCCAGGTTTAGAAAACCCCGATAATTCTGTTTATGAAAGAATGTGTTTTGGTAGTTTGATGTGATGATTTTTGTTAAGTATAAAAAGCTTTACCGAAAGAGCTACTAGACTATCATTTTTTAAGTTTTTTTTTGAGACACAGTCTCGCTGTTGCCCAGGCTGGAGTGCAGCAGCACAATCTCGACTCACTGCAACCTCTGCCTCCTGGGTTCAGGAGATTCTCCTGGTTTAGCCCCAAGTAGCTGGGATTACAGGTGCATGCCACCATGCCTGGCTAATTTTTGTATTTGTAGTAGAGACAGGGTTTTGCCATGTTGGCCAGGCTGGTCTCGAACTCCTGACTTCAGGTGATCCACCTATCTTGGCCTCCCAAAGTGCTGAGATTTCAGGCGTGAGCCACCACGTCTGGCCCATTATTTAAAAGTTGATTACCTCATGACGACAGCCTTACAGGAATAGATGCTCCATCAATTCCCATAGGATTTGGACTTACAGAACCAGGTCACAAGTGACTTCATGTGTCTTACAGCTGTTGGGCTATACAATCGTATTTTCCTGAGTCTTGGAAGCAGCTTTCATTTGAAGGCCTCCCCAGTGAATTTCTCCTGAGACTTCTGAGTAAAACCTAGGATGTGAATGGGCTGAACTCCCGATTTTGCCTTCTATATGCAGGAAACACTGATGCCACAAGAGATTGTGTCTAAGGGCAAGGGTGCCCTGGTTCTTTGCTGCTAAGGCTATTTGGAATTCAGTGGTTATTTTTCAGAAAGAAATAAATGGTATCGTACTAAGTCGTAAGTGTTAAGAGACATGCTGTGATGGTTGCTGACTTTATGTGTCACCTGACTGGGGCAAGGGATGCTGAGATGGCTGGGAAAACATTACTTGGGGCTGTGTCTGTGAGTGTTTCTGGAAGAGGTTAGCGTTTCAATTGGCAGAATGAGCAAAGAGCACCTTCATCAATGAGGACGAGCATGATCAATCTGCTGAGGGCCTGAACAGAACCAAAAGGCAGAGACAGGAAGGGCAGATTTGCTCTCTGCTTGAGTTGGGATGTCCATCTTCTCCTCCCCTCCAACAGTGGCACTCTCTGGTTCTCCAGCCCTTGAACTCAGACCCGGGACACCACTGGCTCTCCTTGTTCTTAGATCTTCAGGTTTGACCGAGAACTATGCCACTGGCTGTCCCAGGCCTCCAGCTTGCAGACCGCAGACCATGGGTCTTCTCAGCCTCCAGCACTGCATAAGCCACTACTTCACGAGAAGTCTCTTTCTATATCTCTATCTATATCCTATTTGTTCCATTTATCTGGAGGAGCCTAATACACATGCAAAAAGTATAAAAAGAAAATATGGAAAAATGGAATAGCAAGCATAATCTTATTCAAAATATAACTGGTTAGCTCATAAAAATTGCTCAGAAATATTGCCGGGCGCGGTGGCTCATGCCTGTAATCCCAGCACTTTGGGAGGCTGAGGCAGGTGGATCACCTGAGGCCAGGAGTTCGAGACCAGTCTGGCCAACAAGGCGAAACCCTGTCTCTACTAAAAATACAAAAATCAGCTGGGCGTGGTGGTGCACGCCTGAGATCCCAGTTACTCAGGAGGCTGAGGCAGGAGAATCACTTGAATCCAAGAGGCAGAGCTTGCAGTGAGCCGAGATCGTGCCACTGCACTCCAGCCTAGGTAATGGAGTGAGACTCCATTTCAAAAAACAAAGAAATACCAAACAATAATATGTACCAACAGTTGGTCCTAAGTGAAGTTGGCCTTTTACATTTATCACTATTGGTTGAAGCTATTTTCCATGTGGAACTTCTCAGGCACATAAAACATATAAACATTTCTTCCTTTTTTTTTTGGAGACAAGATCTTGCTCTGTTATCCTGGCTGGAGTGCAGTGATGCAATCATGGCTCACTGCAGCCTCGATTTCCTGGTCTCAAGCGATCCTCCCACCTCAGCCTCCCAAGTAGCTGGAACCATAGGCACATGCCACCATGCTTGGCTAATTTTTTTTTTTTGGGGGGGGGGGGGGTCTTGCTCTGTCACCCAGGATGGAGTGCAGTGGCGCAATCTAGGCTCACTGCAACCTCTGCCTCCTGGGTTCAAGTGATTCTCCTGCCTCAGCCTCCTAAGTAGCTGGGATTACAGACATGTGCCACCATGCCCGGCTAAATTTTTTGTATTTTTAGTAGAGATGGGGTTTCACCATGTTGGCCAGGTTGGTCTTGAACTCCTGACCTCAGATGATCTGCCCGCCTCGGCCTCCCAAAGTGCTGGGATTACAGGCGTAGCCACTGCGCCCGGCCCCTGGCTAATTTTTAAGGTTTTTTTTGTAGAGATAGGGTCTCAATATGTTGCCTAGGCAGGTCTTGAACTCCTGGCCTCAAGTAGTCCTCTCACCTCAGCCTTTCAAAGTGCTGGCATTACAGGCTTGAGAGACAACACCCAGCCAAAATATAAACATTTGTAGGAAAGCTAAATCTAAGACAACTTTTAGGGAAGACAACATGTAAAACTCTATATAAAAAGCTTCTGTGACTGAAGGACAGCAGCAAAAGGATAATAACATAATTTTAAGTCCTTTATTTTGAATATCAGAATTACATTTTCAAAATATGATATAATTTATATTTAAAGGTATCAGTACCATAAATCTGTATCTTACAGTAGGAAATATAAGAGTAAACAGCCTATATACACTTTGCACTAGACACAATTTTATGTATACAACTCTATACAGCATCTACTCATCTCCAGAAAACCCACCTACAATCCATCTGTCTGGACTGCGGACAAGTGGTTCTTTCTGAGTCAGGACCTCACTCTGTCACCCAGGTTGCACTGCAGTAGTGCAATCATGGCTCACTGCAGTCTTGACCTCCTGGGCTCAAGCAATCCTCCCATCTTGGCCTCTTGAGTAGCTAGAGAGGCACACACCAACATGTCTGGATACATTTTGTATTTTTGGTAGACACAGGGTTTCACCATGTTGCCCAGGCTGGCCTCAAACTCCTGGGCTCAAGTGATCCGCCTGCCTTGGCCTCCCATAGTGCTGGGATTAGAGGCGTGAGTGACTGTGCCCGGCCGACAGTGGACAAGTTTTACAAATAAACCAAAATGAAAAGATTCTCACTTTTCAGCTGCACATGGTGGAAATGTACATGTATGATGATGAAGCTGGAGACATTTCTCACACTGAAGACATTTAACTTTGTTCCATGCCAGCCATGAGTGACAGCGCTAGAGATTCCACTGTGGGAAGAATAAAAATAAGGTTAAAGCAACAAGTTTAAATGTTGAAAAAAAAATTTTTTTTTCGAGATGGAGTCCCAGTCCGTTGCCCAGGCTGGAGTGCAATGGTACAATCTCGGCTCACTGCAACCTCCACCCGCAGGGTTCAAGCAATTCTCCTGCCTCAGCCTGCTGTTTTGCTGAAATTTCAGGCACGTGCCACCATGTCCAGCTAATTTTTGTATTTTTAGTAGAGACAGGGTTTTGCCATGTCGGCCAGGCTGTTCTCCCAACTCCTGACCTCCAGTGATTCAGTCAGCCTCCCAAAGTGCTGGGATTACAGGTGTAAGCCACCGCACCAGGCCAGGAGCTTTAAATTCCTAAAAAAATTTTTAAGAAGTCTAGCTTTTGAAAAGAAAGTTACAAAAACTACATGATAGTGGAGTGCGACAGAAATCTATTCTGCCATCGACTTTATTTAATAGGAGTTTTAGAAATCTGTTGTAACAAATGGCATACCAGAAAGTAAGATCCTCAGGCTTACAAATATTCCACATGCACTCACCCTCACTGTAATGCTTAAAAAGCAATTCAAAGCATGGGACAACTGCTAAGGGATTTTTCAGTTTTGAAATGGTGAGAAATTCTAATTCGTCATGGGATCAGTAACAAAACAATGACACATACTCCTAGTTACAAGAAAATACAGAGGTAGAACATTTTAACATGATATACTCACAATGGGGAAAGGATCCTCTACAGACGGCTTTGTTTAAAATGGTTACAAGAAACATATGGCAGTTTTTAAAATCAGACTCCATTTTCTCTATAGATTCCATTCTAGGAATAAAAGTAAATTTCAATTAAGTGAGGGCATTGGGGGTTTATATGTAGGCTTTAAGATATCTGTGGAGTAATTTCAAATGTGTTTTGGTTTAATGATTTAAAATCCTAAATCTAAAGATTATAAAATAAAACACATAGCATCCTACCCTACTTTAAAATAAAAAATGTCAAAGTGTTTCAAAGGAAGGTTCATTAGGATATAAAGCTGTGCTGTGCTGTTTCCAGATAGTATCTAGTTCTGGAACTAGGAGGACCAAAGACACTCCCTTTTCCTTTAAACAGTTCTGTTTTTATTGTTTACAAGCATACGTTCTCTTTGAAATAAAGAATACATTAAGAATATAAACCTTAAAATTTGAAATTATTTTTAAAAAGCCTTTTTTTTTTTTTTTTGAGATGGAGTCTTGCTCTGTCGCCCATGTTGAAGTGCAGTGGCACGATCCACCTCCTGGGTTCAAGCAATTCTCCTGCCTTAGCCTCCTGAGTAGCTGGAATTACAGATGCCCACTATCACGTCTGGCTAATTTTTGTATTTTTAGTAGAGACAGGGGTTTCGCCATGTTGGTCAGTCTGGTCTCGAACTCCTGACCTCAGTTGATCTGCCCTCCTTGGCCTCCCAAAGTGCTGGGATTACAGTTGTGAGTCACGGAGTCCGGCCCAGCTGCTTTTTTTTTTTTTGAGACAGAGTTTCGCTCTTGTTTCCCAGGCTGGAGTGCAATGTAGTGATCTCGGCTCACCACACCACAACCTCCGCCTTCCTTGGTTTAAGCGATTCTCTTGCCTCAGCCTCCCGAGTAGCTGGGATTACAGGCATGCACCACCACGCCTGGCTAATTTTGTATTTTTAGGAGAGACGGAGTTTTTCCATGTTGGTCAGGCTGGTCTTGAACTCCTGACCTCAGGAGATCTGCTTATCTTGGCCTCCCACAGTGCTGCAATTACAGGCGTAAGCCGCCACTGCGCCCAGCCTTTCTTTTTTTTTAAGAGAAATATCGAACACATGTAAGAGAGAACTTCGTAAGGGGCTTCCATGGCCCACTGCCCAGCCATGGCAGGTGCCACCCAGGTGCCAAGCTTACACCGCCCAGCTCCACCACAGTATTCGGAAATAAACCGGAGACATCAGGGCACTGCAGTCATGAATATTTCATAAGTATAAATGTATACTCTAAAGATAAAGATTCCTTTCAAAACACAGCCACACCACCATTTGAGTCAGCAATATAAAGCAAGTAAGACTTCTATTTCCATCCCCGCAAGGATGGCTTCATCTACTATCTTAGTTTCTAGATTCAGAGTACAGCCAAGAGGAGATTTTCAATTATATTAGCACTCAAATGAACTCTTACCTCCTTACTGACATGGAGGAAGTACAGGCTATTATTGTGACAACCCAGTCAACCAAACATGTGCTTTTCCTTCATGGTAGTAATAGCAGAACTACTGTGGCACTGACTTCACAAACAGGACAGGTAACAAAATACTGAGCTATACACTGGGGTTCACAGTAGAGGATGGCAGTGCTGGAGGGAACTGCTCCTGCGTCCACTGTCCCTTGATTCAGTGCACTTGCCTATGTGATGTGTGCGAATAACGAACACTCAAAATACAGTATCTTTCAGAGCTCATCCAAAATACAACTTTGCAGAACAGTCTAGCATGACGTCCAGAATTCGGTTTAAAATAATTCAGCAAGTGTGACGGGGGAGGTGGGCACAGACATGACAGAGCTGTCCTCACTGGCACAGCCGAAGCAGGTGCCAGCACGGTGTTCACAACTGTCCTTGCCACTTCTGTTTGAAGGTGTCCACGATAAACATTAACAAAACCTACACAATATAACATGAGTGTAATCTAAAAATGTTTGCCTGTTCAGTTAGAAGACCTCAGATTTTTAAAAATGTTTTACTTCTCACAAAAGACTTGTACTTTTTTTTTTTTTTTAAACTCTGGGTCTTGCTATGTTGCCCAGGCTGGTCTTGAACTCCTGGGGTCAAGCAATCCTCCTCTCTCAGCCTCCTGAGAGGCTGGGAAGACGTTGTCTCTAAAAAAAGGGAAGCTGAAGCTGAAATGGTTAGAGCGCAGATGCTTCAGAAGTCACATACTTACCGCCAAGCGCCCAGGCCTGCCTGCCAACCGTCTGCAAACATGAGGGCCAAGTTCAACACCTTCATGATAGCTTCTTTCACAAAGCTGACCTGGAGACGAAAGTCGCAGAACACAAACTGTGTAACTAGGTTTGGACACTGATACCAGCACTTTCACCTATTTTAAATGAATCACAGAAAAAGCTCCTCACCACCGTGACTGCCTTCTATGTATATGGAAGGGTACTAGGCTCTGAACCATGCCCACTTGGGAACAGGCACATGCATTCACTGAATGGAATATACAGGCGGTATTAGCAGTAGAGCCAAACCAACAGAACAAACTGTTAAGACCTTTTCCTGGGATGGCCATTTAAATTCACCAATGAAACTAGGATAAAGAATTCCAATGGTTTTAACATGACGGAATTCCATCTATTCATGTGAAGTGGACATACTGTTAACTGCAGACATGATTTTCCAACTGAATCCAAGAGTAACGCAGAGTGAGTGCTGACTATTAAACACAGTTCTCATGTTGCTCTTAGATACAATTTCTATGAATAGGGCACTCCTCCTTGTTTCTTTTTGAGACAAGGTCTTGCTCTGTTACCCAAGCTGGAGTGCAGAGTGCAGTGGTGTGATCACAGTTCACTGCAGCTTCGAACTACTGGCCTCAAACGATGCTCCCACCTCAGCCTCGCAAGTAGCTGGGCCTCCAGGTGTACACCACCATGTCTGCTAATCTTTTTAATTTTTTGTAAAGACAGAGTCTTCCTACGTTGCCCAGGCTGGTCTTGAACTCTTGGCCTCATAAGATCTGCCTGCCTCAGTTTCCCAAAATGCTGGGATTATAGGCATGAGCCACTGTGGCTGGCCTGGGGCATTTGTTTGTAACCTCATTTGATCTGGTTCTTCCTTAAAGAATATTCTACAGGACAGAAGCATTACTTAATCACCATAAAATTCCAAAGCAGGCAGACAGCGCCACTCGCCCAGCAGGGGCCACATCTACAAGAGACATCTCATGTACCTTTTCTCTCAGCAGACACCGGTCATGGATGGTTGACAGATACCTATAGTGAATTTTAATCAACTGATCTAAATCCTTGGCTTCCTCGACTTGATGTTGAAACTCCAGCCCTGTACTGTGGAGAATCTTGGAAGAGAAAGATAAAAAGCTTAATCAGCAGCCTTGAGGACTTGTGTGCTGCACACAAATCTTCTTTACTAAGCTCTTCTACTCCTCTCAAATTCTTCCTTCAATAATCACAATCTAGAAAGTTTCGTAAAGTACCATCTTCAAAGGCTGCCTAGATACTCTGGCGTTCTGATCCACAGGATGGTGGGGGTTAGTCCTGTAGGACACCCACTGGCACAGTGAATGAGTGATCGCCAAAGTCTGGACTAACAGATTCCCTGGCAGGAAGGGGCAAGTACATTAAACTGTATATAAGACACATTGATTAAAAAAAAAAAAATCAAGTAAATGTGTTACTTTTACACAAATAATTACAGTGAATTTATTTCTTAAGTTCCTTTTCTCATACACTGATCTTTCTCTAAAATGAGTATAAGCATACTTCAAATAAAAAACAAACTAAGAAAAAACTTAAACTCTTATCATTTAGGGGCTTAATGAAGGCCAACCTTGTGAAGGTCAGTAATGCAGTCAGGGGAAACATGGAGCCCCTCTGCCATAGCCTTCCTGTCCAAAACACAGGCTTCAGCGGCTCACTTCACCAAAGCAAGGTGGGTTTCAGAACTCACAGACCAGGTATAAACAGGTCTAAACAGCAATTCAAATGCCGAATGCACACTGTCCTCAATAACACTGTTCTTTTCAGAACTCACAGACCAGGTATAAATAGGTCTAAACAACAATTCAAACCCCAAATGCATACTGTCCTCTAATAACACCGCTCTTGTTCCAATTTCTGAACCCTTCTTTCAAACTTCCTCTAGAACTGGCTATTAGATGTACCAGAAAAACAGTTTCATTTACTTTGTAGTGAGTTACCTCTTGTTTTTAAGAAAAAAGTCTATAACCTGGCTGCATCTTCCTCCCAAACACCACAGTGGATTTTGGCTGTTATTAAACATTGGAGCCATTTTCTAGGGACAGCTGTCATCACTACTGAACACTAAAGGACTACGTGGCATTTCTAACATATATTCCAGAGCTCAAATTTGGATTTAGAAATAACAGAGAGGGGATAGCTTTTACCTAATGAGTTTAGTTGTAGAAGAGACACAACAATGGTAGTAATTAGAAAAAAGGGCCGGGCGCGGTGGCTCAATTCCAGAAGAGGAGCTGTGGCTGTGCCTGTCCCCAGGGGCTGCTGGGCAGGAGGGACAGCGGCCTCTGGATACACATATTCCGGTACAATTACAAAAACATTCCTCCCACTGCCATGTTATTTTATGATCAAATTTGCTACATGTCCCGTTTTCACAGTCTGTAGGCATTTTGTATTTATAAACACATTATGAGTAATTCTCCATGAACAACTGTATAGATAAGGCGATAGAACTGAAGCAGATGGGAGAGGCACAAACCCTGGTCATGATGTAGTTGTGCAAGCTGTTCACGAAATGCATGAGCTTCACTCTTAAGAGGAACATGCGATGAATCTGCTGTCTTACTGGTTCTTTTTGTGGTCCGAACTGAGCAACTGTGTCTTGTTCATGTACAAGGCCTTCTTGAAGATGTGGTTTTTCCGCAGTACTAACCAGTTCTATAAAAGATTGGAAGAGCAAAGTGGACAGAAAGAGCATCAACTCAAGCCCCACTGCACCATGATGCCTGTTTTTGGCAGAAACTCGGAGGGATGCGGCCCTGGCACCACAGAAAGCACTGGCAGGGGTGGCAGGAACCGAACCTCAGTGCCTCTGGAAGGTGCAGTGGGAAAAGTTCCCTGTATCACTTTTCCTAATCAAGTTGTTGTATTTCAGATCAACTGTACATACAACTTCCTGATCTTTCTTTCAGGTATTTGACATCCGTAAACCCCCTGCTAGAATACGCACCATTCTGGCATTTCTATACACATAAAAAATGATTGACAACCACCAACCTCTTTTTTTTCTTTTTTCCAGATCTCCATATGCTTCCCTTCCCCACCAACCTCTTTTATTAAGGGCTAAAATTAAATTAAATTACAATTTATCTGCTGAAAACAAATCTTACCACCAAAAAGTAAAACATCCAGACTATATTTTGCCCACTTTATTTGCAGTAAGAGAAGAAACACTTGATTATAAATTTTTTGACATTCCAAACTTATAACAATGTCCACGGGCCATGGGACCTATTAAACAAAAACACAATTAGAACAGAAATAACCAATTACTTGCATGTTTTAATTTCAGTAGAAAACACTGTTCATACAAAGAATATAAGCATATACCTTGTAGCTGAGGGTCAGACCGTCTAAGATATGAACAGGCAGTTTCTTCTTAGCTGTGTCAACATTTTCAAAAGATATAGACAGACTAAAGAAAGAAATTTCAGTTTTAGTTTGTGAAAGCACTATGTCACACAAAAATCCTCTTTTAAAATAATTAGCATTTACATAATATTCCCCAAAAGATACTGCATTTCATAAAAGAAATGCAAACATTCCAACAAATGTATCTTTTCTAACATATATTCCAGAGCTCAAATTTGGATTTAGAAATAACAGACAGGGGATAGCTTTTACCTAATGAGTTTAGTTGTAGAAGAGACACAACAATGGTAGTAATTAGAAAAAAGGCCGGGCGCGGTGGCTCACGCCTGTCATCCCAGCACTTTGGGAGGCCGAGACGGGCGGATCACGAGGTCAGGAGATCGAGACCATCCTGGCTAACACGGTGAAACCCCGTCTCTACTAAAAATACAAAAAACTAGCCGGGCGAGGTGGCGGCGCCTGTAGTCCCAGCTACTCGGGAGGCTGAGGCAGGAGAATGGCGGGAACCCGGTAGGCGGAGCTTGGAGTGAGCTGAGATCCGGCCACTGCACTCCAGCCCGGGCGACAGAGCGAGACTCCGTCTCAAAAAAAAAAAAAAGAAAATGTCCAAGTGCCAGGCACTATTATGTGTCCTTAGCTCATTTAATCCTCAAAATAGTCCCATCAGTGGTTCCTGAGAAATGATGCCCTCTTCCACAGTCACAGAGGCACTAAGAGGGGATGCCTGGATGCATATGAAGGTTTAAAGTGGGGAGTGAACTTCCAACCCAGAGATTGTCAAAGGGCAGTGTGATTATGAACTGGCTGATCATGACACAGGCACTAGTCAGAATTTTTAGCTTTTGGCCAGGCACGGTGGCTCACACCTGTAATCCCAGCACTTTGTGAGGCCGAGGCAGGCAGATCACGAGGTCGGATCGAGACCATCCTAGCTAACACAGTGAAACTCCATCTCTAGTAAAAATACAAAAAATTAGCCAGGCATGGTGGCGGGAGCCAGTAGTCCCAGCTACTCAAGAGGCTGAGGCAGGAGAATGGCCTGAACCCTGGAGGCGAAGCTTGCAGTGAGCCGAGATCGCACCACTGCACTCCAGCCTGGGCGACAAAGCGAGACTCCATCTCAAAAAAAAAGAATTTTTAGCTCTTAATGGCCTGGTATGTATGCATTCACTCAGTGCTTAGCAGGCATCTACCAAATATCAATACTAAGTTAGCTGCTGCACTGAGCAGGCAATAGAAAGCCAATCTCTCTTCCCTCCAGGGACTCCCAGCCCAGTGTAGCACATGAAGATATAGGAGTGAGCAGACCTCTGCCGGGCCCAAGAATTGGAGAGTATGTCACAGGGAGGTGGGAGGACAGTACATGCAGACACCAGAAATATCCTGAAATCCGTGAAATGCAAAGTGAGATAGGAGAGAGAACGTGGTGTGTATGTGTGCAGGACATGAGGCTGGGAAAACGGAGCCAGACAGGAAATAGCTTTCTCCCTTCCGAGACAAAGCTTAGTCCATTTGCTAGGAGCCACCCACGGCGATCACACGCATGAGTGGTGGAAGTCACTGCTGGTGGTCTGAGGTCACTCTGGTGAGGGTCAAGTCTGTTTTGGTGGAAGGGAGTGAGGCTGAGAGAGACAGAGGCCATGGGGGAGGTCTGAGCCAGTTCTGTGATGTCAGGGGCATTCTCTAGGAGGCAGGACTGATAAACCTCACATGTGGGAGCTCAGAGAGAGGAAGCACTGGCTCCAGCCATGTGAAGGAGGCCATCAGACCCTGACAGGCTGTATGGTGGCAACTTTGTCCTTTTTTTGGAGGGACGAGGTCCCACTATGTTGCCCAGTCTGGTTGCAAACTCCTGAGCTCAAGCAATCCTCCCAATTCGGCCTCCCAAAGTGCTAGGATTACTGGCATGAGCCACTGCACCTAGCCATATGGTGGCATCTCAACGTCTTTTCTTGTTTAGTGGGAGACTCACTTAGCTAGCCTCTGCCTCAATTTTCTTTTTTTTAAAATGGAGTCTCGTTCTTGTCGCCCAGGCCGGAGTGCAGTGGCGTGATCTTGGCTCACTGCAACCTCTGCCTCCCAGGTTCAAGCGATTCTCCTGCTTCAGCCTCCCAAGTAGCCAGGATTCCAGGTGCCTGCCACCATGCTTTTTGTATTTTTAGTAGAGATGGAGTTTCACCATGTTGGCTAGGCTGGTCTTGAACTCTTGACCTCAGGTGATCCACCGCCTCTGCCTCCCAAAGTGCTGGGATTACAGGTATGAGCCACCGTGGCTGGCCTCCATTTTCTAATAAGTAAAATAATATTAGTAAAACTCATAGGAATAGTCTGAGGATAAAATAATCTGTGTAATTCATAGAAGACTTATTGGCACACAGTTCATGTTATACTAATTTAAATAAAGGTGGCTTCCATATTTTACCGTGAACTATCTTCAGGATAACGCTGTCCTACTGCTTCTTGGAGTTGGACATTAAGAAAAGACACATTCTGCCACGTTTCCTTTTCTCTTATTTTATCAAAAATGGATGTGTAGAAGTCATACATGGTATCTCCTCCTTCCATTAAGAAAAAATTTCTCATGGCTTGCAAGTATTCTACCAACCTGCATGGAGAGAAAACGAGTGACGCAAAGATCTCTGGTGTTCGTAAGGCAGGATTCCAGATCAACACCAGGCTTTGTACCCTGTTTTTAGTGAAACAAGTTTACATTCTACATTTACTAAAATTAGAAATATTAACACCTATTACACTTGTTCCAATAATAAAAACAGCATAGGTTTTCATCATCACAAAGGTTATCTTCTATAACTAAATGATAGAAAATTGGGCAGTCACAAAAATGTTAACAAAAAAAATCCAAATCCCATCATTTATGGTGGATTTCCATCATTAATATTTAATTTTTGGAATGTTTCTTTCCTGTCTTTTCTACGCGTTAAGAAAACCTAGTTCCTACCATATTACATATCCTGCTTTTAAATTGCTGTGATTTTTATGAACTTTACAAAGTTCATATGTGGGTATGTATACACCATATTGATGGATACGCCATAGTTTCAAGAACTAGTCATCTATCACTAAGTAATTTAGTCTTTTTCATTCTGATAACAAACTTTGTAATTTTTGTAAAAACTTTTTCTGTATTTGTTTTGGGAAAGATTCTCAGAAATACAGAATTAAGTTTCACAACATAGTTAAGAAAATATTGATGGTCAATTGATTTCTCTTAAAAAGTTGTTTACTGCATATCCATTTCCTACTCTAATAAAAACTGAATTGAAATAGATTTTAAAATAATCTCAACTGTTCAAGTACAATCAACTATTTACTACTTCCAAAATTAAATTACTCTTTTACCTGTAATCTTTTTTTAGAGTTTGCATGAGATTTCCACAGCAATCTAGATACTGCTTGTCAATATGAGGATAGAGGCAGGATCTCAGCGTTAACTCAAAAGTCTGGCATGTCACAGATTCCGATGATCTATCCACACATACATCACCACCAGCAAACTTCTCGTGAAAGTCACTCTGCTCCAAATACATCCTTCAAGATAAAAATGTGTCTTCTTTTTGTGAGCTGCTGTCAACAGAATTCTCTTAAAACCCTAAAGTCCCATTTTTACCTTTAGTCTTGAAGTTACCAACTACTACAAAAAGAGAAAAATCTTTCTCCCAAAAATATCCTTTGAGTGAACCAGTCTCTTGAAGTTGCCACTGCCTTAGGCTCAGGTACTACAGCTGGTCTTCCTAGTGATGAGGGCTGGACACAGCAAATGCTGGCCTTCAGACAACCCGGAACTATGTGGGTATTAATGACTTACTCTAATGGACTAAGTGCAGAAAAGCAGCGTAAGCCCAGGACATACTATACGCCAATGGGGACCCTGACTCAATGGGTGTCGAGGGCCCACTCATGGCCCAGAGTTTCAGCATATTCTGGGTAAATGATGACACTTCCAGGGGCCCGAGGACACAGACAAAATTGGTACCACATGGTGGCAGGGTCATGTCTGCAGACTTCCACAAACAACATGGAATCCAAACTATACACCTGAAATAGGCAGGCACAACATCTTGCATTCTGCTTGTTATAAAGGATAGGCAGGGCGCAGTGGCTCACAATTTGGGAGGCCGAGGTGGGCGGATCACCTGAGGTCAGCAGTTTGAGATGAGCCTGGCCAACATGGCGAAACCCTGTCTCTACTAAAAATACAAAAATTGGCTGGGCGTGGTGGCACACGCCTATAGTCCCAGGTACTTCGGAGGCTGAGGTACGAGAATTGCTCAACCTGGGAGGCGAAGGTTGCAGTAAGCCAAGATCACGCCACTACACTCCAGCCTGGGTGACAGAGTGAGGCTCTGTCTCAAACGAAAACAAAAACAAACAAACAGAAAGAAAGGAGAGCCTACAAGCGTTTTTGTTTTCAGGCCTGGAAAGCCCTACCTGCCAGAAATAAACAGTTAGCAAACATCGCACAAATGACGCCATTTCAATTCCTGATAACCTTGTGGGTGTGGATCACCTTGCAAAGTTAATGGCAAGCAGTGGATCATGAACATCATCCAGTTCAAGATGCCTTTCAGCAATGGACTGCATCTTCATTAGATTCTCCTTGGTTGCCTGTTGCTCAGTAAGAACCTGTGGAGTGGAATCTTCTCCATGTCGAAGACGGGACTGTACAGATTCCAGAAAGAGAGTGTATAAACTTTTTCTTTCTGCATCTAAAACATAAAGAAATACGTAAGGTGAACTATATTCTGTTTAATCACATTAACATTAAGTAACAAAATATATATATATATATATATTTCAAGACAAGAGTTTCGCTCTTGTTGCCCAGGCTGGAGCGCAATGGTGTGACCCTGGCTCACTGCAACCTCCGCCTCCTGGATTCAAGCAATTCTCTTGCCTCAGCTTCCCAAGAAGCTGGAATTACAGGCATGTGCCATCATGCCCAGCTAATTTTGCCTTTTTTTTTTTTTTTTTTTAGTTGAGACAGGGTTTCACCGTGTTGGTAAGGCTGGTCTCAAACTCCTGACCTCAAGTGATCCGCCCACCTTGGCCTCCCAAAGCACTGGGATAATAGGTGTAAGCCACTGTGCCTGGCCCAAGAAATATTAAATAATATCATGTCTGGGTGCGGCAGCTCATGCCTGTAATCCCAGCACTTTAGGAGGCTGAGGTGGGTGGCTCACTTACGCTCAGGAGTTTGAGACCAGCCTGGGCAACATGGTGAAATCCCAGCTTTACAAAAAATTAGCTGAGTGTAGTGGCATGTGCCTGTGGTCCCAGCTACTTGGGAGGCTGAGGCACGAGAATCACTTGAGCACTGGGAGGTGAAGGTTGCAATGAGCCAAGATCAAGCCACTGCAGTCCAGTCCAATTTGGGCAATAGACGTGACACTTGGCCTCCAAAAAAAAAAAAAAATTTCCCTTTCTTCTAGGATGGTCTATCCCTGTTTTTTTACTTTTACAGTGTGGCAAAACTCAACATTTTTATATTCTCTGTTAAACAACTGCAAAGTTCATACAATTACAACGTATAAGCTAATTTTTTTTTCTGAACAGAGTAAGATCCTAATCAGAACACTTGAAAGTTCCTACAGTACTGCATAACACTACGGTAACACTGATAAGAGTCACAGTCTCACTGGAAAAAACACTTCTGACAGTGGCCCTGGTAAGCTCATTATATAAGAAGGAAATACTCCACAAAGTGAAAATAAGTGTTGCATCTACTTATTTCAAGTAGATACAATAATATAATTAATATAACACTGAGAAGATTGAGATGTATAAATAAGGTCACATCTTTATCTTCCAAGTTTTTTTTTTTTTTTTTTTTTTGAGACGGAGGCTTGCTCTGTCGCCCAGGCTGGAGTGCAGTGGCGCGATCTCCACTCACTGCAAGCTCCACCTCCCAGGTTCACGCCATTCTCCTGCCTCAGCCTCCCAAGTAGCTGGGACCACAGCCGCCCGCCATCACGCCTGGCTAATTTTTGTATTTTTAGTAGAGACGGGGTTTCACCATGTTAGCCAGGATGGTCTCGATCTCCTGACCTCATGATCCGCCCATTTCAGCCTCCCAAAGTGCTGGGATTACAGGCGTGAGCCACCACGCCCGGCCCTTCCAAGTCTTTTAAGTCAGTTGATAAAATTTTTTTTTTTTTTTTTTTGAGACCGAGTCTCACTCTGTCACCAGACTGGAGTACAGTGGTGCGATCTTGGCTCACTGCACTCTCCGATGCCCTGGTTCAAGCGATTCTCCTGCCTCAGCCTCCTGAGTAGCTGGGATTACAGGCATGCACCACCATGCCCAGCTAATTTCTGTATTTTTGGTAGAGATAGGGTTTTACCATGTTGGCCAGGACGGTCTCGATCCCCTGACCTTGAGATCTGTCTGCCTCAGCTTCCCAAAGTGCTGGGATTACAGGATAAAACGTTGAATATATTAAATTGTATCATTTTCTTGAAATTTATGATTGAGTCTGAACTGCTCATGAAGAAATTCTTATCAGCCACGGTTCATGGTCCCCAAGGACTAACGCTGCACTGCATTAAGAAATGCCAGAAGGGTTGGGCGTCGTGGCTCACACCTGTAATCCCAGCACTTTAAAAGGCAGGTGGATCACCTGAAATCAAAGTTTGAGACCAGCCTGGCCAACATGGTGAAACCCCATCTCTACTAAAAATACAAAAATTAGCTGCGCATGGTGGCTCATGCCTGTAGTCCCAGCTACTGGGGAAGCTGAGGCACAAGAAATCACTTGAGCTCAGGAGGCGGAGGTTGCGGTGAGATCATGCCACTGCACTCTAGCCTGGGGAACAGAGTGAGACTTGGTCTCGAAAAAAATAATAAATAAAATAAAATAAAATAAAATAAAATGCCAGAGGGAGTGATGCCGGCAAGGCGGCTACCTGGAGACACCTGGTGCGCCTCCCCAACAGCAAGATAGGACCAAAGCAACCAAGCAACAGTTAAGACCTGACTGGAGGCCAGGGCCGGTGGCTCACACCTGTAATCCCAACACTCTGGGAGGCCAAGGCGCGCGGGTCACAAGGTCAGGAGATCGAGACCATCCTGGCTAACACGGCGAAACCCCGTCTCTATTAAAAATACAAAAAAATTAGCCGGGCGTGGCAGCGGGCACCTGTAGTCCCAGCTGCTGGGGAGGCTGAGGCAGGAAAATGGCATGAACCCGGGAGGTGGAGCTTGCAGTGAGCCGCGATCGCACCACTGCACTAGAGCCTGGGTGACAGAGCAAGACTCCGTCTCAAAAAAAAAAAAAGATCTGACTGGAATTGAAGGGCGAGTGCTGGAGTGCAGTAGGGGAGTGTGACAGTGCTGGTGACTGGAGGCCCAGGAGGGCAGTGTGGAGGCTTACAGCCTCTGCAGCCCCATCTTTCCTTCGCAGATCAGGCTGGTCTGGAGTTAAGAAGGACTTCCCATCATTGGGTAAGGGTAAGCAGAAGAAACCCACCAGCCCTTACAAATACCTACAGTCCTTACTACAGGAAGATTCCACAGTTCCCACGAGCTCTGAGCCCAGTTTGGAGGCTGCTGGCAATTCACGCAGCTGCCTTGCCCTGGGTTAGGGGCACAAGGTGTGCCTTCCCCACCCACCCCTTTGAGCCAAGCTGTTGCAGCACAGCACCATCTTAAGACCAGAGCTAGGGCCGGGCACAGTGGCTCACACCTGTAATCCCAGCACTCTGGGAGGCCGAGGCGGGTGGATCACGAGGTCAGAAGACCAAGACCATCCTGGCTAACATGGTGAAACCCCATCTCCACTAAAAAAATACAAAAAATTAGCCGGGCGAGGTGGCGGGCCCCTGTAGTCCCAGCTACTCGGGAGGCTGAGGCAAGAGAATGGCGTGAACCCAGGAAGCAGAGCTTGCAGTGAGCCGGGATTGTGCCACTGCACTCCAGCCTGGGCGACAGAGCGAGACTCTGTCTCATAAATAAATAAATAAATAAATAAATACATAAATAAATAAAATACCAGAGCCATCTCTGGAGCACACCCTCCTCTGGGCCAGTAGCCACTGCACCTCTCCTGCACCCCAGCCACTGGGGCTCCATCCTCATTCCACCAAGGCCACAGGGGTGGCTGAACACCACAACCCCAGCTATGTGGAGCCTGGGCCCAGGATCAGCTATGATTCTGGTCCTGCACAGCAGGAAAACCAGCCCCTGCCACTGCACTTCCAGCCAGAGGAACAGTCTGGCAGCCCTGAGAGACCGAACCCACCGCTGAGCTGGCCGAATTGCTGTGCCATCTCTAGAGGGTGGGAACAGGCCCCTGAGCTTCCTACCAGCCGACATGCCTCCAGGTTGGTGGAGCAGTTACAGACCTGTGCTCAGGAACTGAGAAACAGCCCCCTAGCACCAACCCCTTGCAGACAGGCCCGGGGCCTACCCAGTGGCCCTGGGCCAGCATTCAGGGTCTGAGAAACAGTTTCAGAGGCTGCCCTGGCAGGCATGTACCTAGGCTTCTTGAGCAGCCTTGCGCTGCATCCATTGCTTAAGAAGCCCCAGAGGCAGCACCTGTGAGTCACGACCCCAGGTCAGCTGAGCAGCCACAGGCCTGCATACTAGGCCTGCAAACAGCCCTGTGGTCTGCCCTTGGTGGGCATGTTCTGAGCCAGCTGGCACCCATATCCCAAACCTGAGAAAGAACCTTGAAGACCACCCCCAGTAAAGACACCCTCAGGCCAGCAGATCAGCTTTCCACCCACATGCTGGGCCTCAGAAGCAGCCTCCTGGGCTGCCACTGGCAGATACATACCTAGGGCTGTCAATAAGCCATGTGACCATGTCCCAGGACTAAAAAAGAGCCCCTTGAACTGTCCAGGCAGACATGCACCCAGGCTACCAAGCAGGCCTGTACCCACGTCCTGGGCCTGAGAAATAGGCCTCAAGTAATCCACCTGCCTTGGCCTCCAAAAGTACTGGGATTGGCTCGGCGTGGTGGCTCACGCCTGTAATCCCAACACTTTGGGAGGTCAAGGCGGGTAGATTGCTTGAGGTTAGGAGTTCGAGACCAGCCTGACCAACGTGATAAAACCCCATCTCTACTAAAAACAGAAAAATGAGTCAGGCGTGGTGGCACATGCCTGTAGTCCCATCTACTCAGGAGGCTGAGGCAAGAGAATCACTTGAACCCAGGAGGCAGAGCTTGCAGTGAGCTGAGAGCATGCCACTGCACTCCAGCCTGGGTAACAGTGCAAGACTCTGTCTCAAAAAAAAAAAAAAAAAGAAAAAAAGTGCTGGGATTATAGGCATGAGCCACCACGCCCGGCCAGTTGTGCCACTGTTGCCACAAACCCCCTCAGTGTAGGCCACTGAGGCACTTGCAAACATCACTAAAGTGGATTACAACTGAAGAAAGTACCTGGAGACTACACTACTGCATTCATCCAGAACCAAGGCCAATGCATCCCACTGAACCCATACCCCAAGACCCATTCATATGAATAACTCTTTACAAAACATACTCCATAAAATTGGAAAAGGTGACTTTCCCACCGGATGTATAGAAATAAATGTAGAAATACATCAAACATGAAAAAGCAAAGAAACATGACACCTCCCAAGAAAACCAGTAATTCTCCAGTAAGAGACTATAATGATATAGGAAATACTGGAAAAACAATTCAGAATTAAAATCTTAAGGAGACTCAGTGAGATACAAGAGAGTACAAATAAACATTCAACAAAATCAGGAAAAGAATGATTTGAATGAGAAATTCAACAGAAACAAATGTTGAACACACAAGCAAATTTTACAGTGAAAGAATTCAATGAATGAGGCAGGGCATGGTGGCTCACGCCTGTAATCCCAGCACTTTGGGAGGCCAAGGTGGGTGGATCATCTGGGTTCAGGAGTTCGAGATCAACCCGGCCAACATGGTGAAACCCCATCTCTACTAAAAACACAAAAAATTAGCTGGGTGTGGTGGCGGGTACCTGTAATCCCAGCTACTCAGGAGGCTGAGGTAGGAGAATCACTTGAGCCAGGGAGGCAGAGCTTGCAGTAGCCAGAATGCACCACTGTACTCCAGCCTGGGTGACGGGAGTAAAACCCTGCCTCAGAAAAAAAAAGGGGGGGCGGGGAACAAATGATCTCAACAGACATTTCTGCAAAGAAGTCATACAAATGGCCCAGAAATAGATGAAAAAATGCTCAGCATCACTAATTATTAGGGAAAATGCAAATCAAAACCACAATGAGTTATCATTTCACCCAGTCAGGATGGCTATTTATCACAAAAACAAAAAATAACAAATGCTAGTGAGGATGTGGAGAAAAGGGAACTCTTACACAATGTTGGTGGGAATATAAACTAGTACAGACACTATGGAGAACAGTTTGGAGGTTCCTCAAAAAACTACAAATAGAACTACTACATGATATAGCAGTCCCACTAGTGGGCATTTACCCAAAGGAAAGGAAATCAGGACATCAAAGAGACATCTGCACCCCATGTTTACTGCAGCAGTATTCACACAGCCAACACACGGAATCCACCTAGGTGCCCAACAACAGATGAATGGGTAAAAAAACTGTGGTATATATATATATAACTCAAAGACAAAAAAAAATGAATCTTGCTGTTTGCAGCAACACTGATGGAAATGGCAGACATTATGTTAAGTGAAATAAGCCAGGAACAGAAAGTTAAACACTGCATGTTCTCACTCATGTGGTAGCTAAAAAATGTTGATCTCATATTAGTAAAAAGCAAAGCAGGATACCAGATGCTGGATTTTGTAGGGGGAAGGGAGGAAGAGGAAGATATTTGTTAAAGGACACAAAGAGCTAGCTGGAAAGAGTAGTTCCAGTGCTCTGTATCACTATGGGATGATGGTAGTTAATAATGTATTATAGAGTTGCACATAGCGAAGAGGAGGATACTGAATGTCCCCAACATAAAGAAGTAGTTAATGTTTGAGATGATGGAAATGCTAATTATCCTGATCTGATCACTGTATATGCATCAAAACATCACTATGTACCCCAAAAATATATAAAATTATCATGTCAATTTATACAAATAAGAAAAGAAATGGCTGGGAATTACTTTTTTTTTTTTTGAGACGGAGTCTTGCTCTGTAGCCCAGGCTGGAGTGCAGTGGCGCGATCTCAGCTCACTGCAAGCTCCGCCTCCCGGGTTCCCACCATTCTCCTGCCTCAGCCTCCCGAGTAGCTGGAACTACAGGCGCCCGCCACCTCGCCCGGCTAGTTTTTTGTATTTTTAGTGGAGACAGGGTTTCACCATGTTGGCCAGGCTGGTCTTGAACTCCTGACCTCAGGTGATCCGCCCGTCTCGGCCTCCCAAAGTGCTGGGATTACAGGCTTGAGCCACCGCGCCCGGCCACTGGGAATTACTTTTTAAAGTTCCAGCCCTAAGGAATCCGGAGTGAGGAAAATGCATATGGAACTTATCGCCGCTGCCTTTTCAAACACAGCACTGAAAGTGTTCAATGAAGACAGTCTTTTAAAACATCAAGAGCAGCATGATTATTAATTCAACCATGATGATAACTACCACTGACATAAGAGGATTCGATGACTTGCAAACTACAAAATAATTAGGTATCAGGATGACAAGAGCGAGTAGGGTCAGGTGTCCCAACACCGAGGGACACACAGGAAGACAGAACAGGTACCTCTGGCTCCTGCCTGGCAGGTGGTGCTCTCCGCACACTGCAGGTTCTTCAGCAGCTGCATCGACTTGCCAGCCATTATGATCTGCTTCAGGACAGGTTTGAGGAAGGACACCATGGTGTGCTGCCTGCTGGAGGGCCCCTGGTCACTGCCGGAACTCGCACTAGCATTATCACTCATTTTTTCTTCATTTTCTGTCTTTTCTGATACACTATATAGCGTGTAAGTTGCATACCAGAAGTCTCTGTGATTAACTGGAACATTTTTGTTTCTAAAGAGATTCAAAAGAATTTTAAACTCTTATTTCTCTTCCTTCTTAAAAACAGCATACTTGTTCTAGTTTGTTGTCCAGACATTACAAAACATAATATTAATTATTAGTAAATGGAAGCAACATTTAGGCAAAATGGGGCAATTTTAATCTCAGCTCAGTTTAAAGAGAAAAGGGAATAAATACTTGGAATGGTATAAGTAAAATTTAAGTAAGCAGAAATAGTTTCTTGAATTGAAATTATTTAAAATATAACAATTTGGTCCTCTTTAGAAGTAGAATAAAAGTTTACCCATTTACCATCTCCTGTGAAACTAATTTGCAGACTTCTCTATCATTTTCCCTACAAAGATTCTTAACTGGACTATTTTTAACAATAAAATGATGGTCAATCATCACTCTAGAAGAACAGTCAGAGTCCCACTTGTCACAAAAATTCTCACATGAGATTGATGAATCAGAACACAGTGACAGATATGAGACTGAGTTGAAGGAAGGGTCAGTTCACTTATGTGAGCATTGCATACATATTGCTACCCTTCCAGAACACTAAGGACTTAAAATTATCCTTCCTGATGAGTTCAATGGATAGCTATCAATAGAAACCATATATCTAAATATACCGCATAATTTAAAATTGGGTTAAAAGAGTACAAATAGCTCTACATTGTTTATATGATTCCGTTCAGAAAAATCAATTAACTGAAGGGAAACTGTCATAATAGATTAAGATTTTCCTCAATTGTTTTGTTAAATAGTATACTAAGGTAAAAAATCAGTAGATAATTCAGAGAAATAAACATATTAGAGGCATATTTTATAATTTTCTGTATCTCTTTACCGATAATTTACAATGAAAATAGCTCAAACCATCTAATATCACCTAAACTCATTTTATGGGAAGCAGTGTTTAGTAGCTCGCCATAAATATACTATCATCCAAAAATACAGTTTGCTTAAGAAAAGTTGTGGAGTGACAAAACTTGGACAAAGATATTTTTAATCAGCTGGTATCACTGACATCTTCCATAAAAATGAAGTACGACTTGCCCATGATGACGACAAGTTCTGCGATGTGAACTGTGCACCCTCAGTCCCGTTTGAAACTAACGAAAGCATTCAATTTTCACAGGGAGGAAACTGGTGATGGCAGCCCCCAGTGATCCTGTGCTCTGCTGCAGCTCACCTCTGGATGATGAACTCCCTGGCGCCATCCCACAGGTGCCCATGCACGATCCACTCGTCCACCGTCTGCAGGTAAGGCCGTACCGTTTCCACCCAGAGAAAGAACAGCAGGGAGACCTGAGGCAGAGAGGTGCATGGTCAGCTCTCGGGGTTCCCTGGTCACTAGAATAAAAGGAGGTTTAAACATTTCTGAAATGCCTTTAAAAAAGTGATCGGATTTCTACGTTTTTTGGGGGCACAAAGAAATTAAAAATCCAAAAACATACACTATAAAATCCTTATGAAAAACTCACCTAAATGCCGGGCGTGGTGGCTCATGCCTGTGATCCCAGCACTTTGGGAGGTAGAGGTGGCAGATCACCTGAGGTAACAGATTGAGACCATCCTGGCCAACATGGTGAAACCCCCTCTCTATTAAAAATACAAAAATTAGCTGGGCATGGTGACATGCGCCTGTAGTACTAGCTACTCAGGAGGCTGAGGCAGAAGAATCACTTGAATCTGGCTGGCGGAGGTTGCAGTGAGCCAAGATCCCGCCACTACACTCCAGCCTGGCGACAGAGTGCCACTCTGTCTCAAAAAAAAAAAAAAAAAAAAAAAAAAAAGAAAAGCTCACCTAAATATGGGATGATCATATTGTTTGTAGTGCAGACTGGGAAACTTGAGAGTGAAAATGACACAGAGGCAGCAGGTGTATCCTGAGATACCCCAGGCAAGCGAACAAAGTTTCCCTATCGAAATCCTATTACCAGCAAAGCGTCCATTAAGATTGAGGAAACTGGCCGGGCGCGGTGGCTCAAGTCTGTAATCCCCGCACTTTGGGAGGCCAAGACAGGCGGATCACGAAGTCAGGAGATCGAGACCATCCTGGCTAACATGGTGAAACCCCGTCTCTACTAAAAATACAAAAAAAACTACCCGGGCGAGGTGGCGGGCGCCTGTAGTCCCAGCTACTCGGGAGGCTGAGGCAGGAGAATGGCATAAACCCGGGAGGCGGAGCTTGCAGTGAGCCGAGATTGCGCCACTGCACTCCAGTCTGGGCGACAGAGCGAGACTCCGCCTCAAAAAAATAAAAAAAAAATAAAAAAAAATAAAAAAAAAAAGATTGAGGAAACTGGCTGGGCATGGTGGCTCATGCCTGTAATCCCAGCACTTTGGGAGGCTGAGGCGGGCAGATCACAAGGTCAGGAGTTTGAGACCAGCCCGGCCAATATGGTGAAACCCTGTCTCTATTAAAAAAAATACAGCTGGGCGTGGTGGCTCATGCCTGTAATCCCAGCACTTTGGGAGGCCGAGGTGGGCGGATCGGGAGATCAGGAGCTTAAGACCAGCCCGGCCAAAATGGTGAAACCCCGTCTCTATTAAAAATACAAAAATTAGATGGGCATGGTGGCAGGTGTCTGTAATCCCAGTTACTCAGGAGGCTGAGGCAGGAGAATAGTTTGAACCCAGAAGGCGGAGGTTGCAGTGAGCCAAGATTACGCCATTGCACTCCAGCCTGGGCGACAGGGCAAGACTCCATCTCAAACAAAAAACAAAAAAAACCCCAAAAACTAACTGGGCATGTTGATGTGCACCTGTAGTCCCAGCTACTCAGGGGGCTGAGGCAGAAGAATCACTTGAACGCAGGAGGTGGAGGCTGCAGTGAGCTGAGATTGCACCATGGACTCTAACCTGGGCAACAGAGTGAGACTCCGTCTCAAAAAAAAAAAAAAAAAAAAAAAAAGAATGACGAAATTACTTCCTTCCACTAGTTCTCAGAGTACAAAAATGGCAGTGCTGAGAGAAAATCAACCTCCTTTTTACTGAAATGCAATATTGGCTGGGCACGTGGCTTACGCCTGTAGTCCCAGCACTTTGGGAAACTTTATATAACATAAAATTTATCATCTTAACTATGTATTTTTTAAAATTTTAACTTATTTTTAAAGACAGGGTCTCACTATGTTGCCCAGGCAAGTCTCAAACTCCTGGGCTCAAGTAATCCTCCCGCCTCGGCCTCCCAAAGTGTTGGGATTACAGGCATGAGTCACTGTGCTTGACCCTCGCCACTTTTTTTTTTTCTTTTTTTTTGAGACGGAGTCTGGCTCTGTCGCCCAGGCTGGAGTGCAGTGGCCGGATCTCAGCTCACTGCAAGCTCCGCCTCCCGGGTTTACACCATTCTCCTGTCTCAGACTCCAGAGTAGCTGGGACTACAGGCGCCCACCACCTCGCCCGGCTAGTTTTTTGTATTTTTTAGTAGAGACGGGGTTTCACCGTGTTAGCCAGGATGGTCTCGATCTCCTGACCTCGTGATCCGCCCGTCTCGGCCTCCCAAAGTGCTGGGATTACAGGCTTGAGCCACGGCGCCCGGCCTTACCCTCGCCATTTTTAAGTTTAGAGGTTTTAATTGTGACAAATCTCCAGAGCTTTTTCATGTTGTAAAACTGAAACTCTGTACCCATTAAACAACAGCTCCCCTGTGCCCCAGCCCTTGGTAACCAGCATTCCACTTTGTTTCTGTGACTGTGTCTACTTCAGATATCTCACATAATGTTACATGTTAGTTTTTATGTAAGAAAGCGTTATTGTAAATATCTATACGCATCAGGTAGGTATTTCTCACATCTTGTTTTGTCCTTGCCTCATCCTTCTGAGGATCTTGGCAAGTAGAGCTGAAAAGCCAGTTTCCTACAGCCTCAAATTTGGAAGCCAATTTAAAAACTCTGAACTGTCCAACGAGTCACCATTCGAGTATCATTTCACAAAGAACTACGATCAGCTGTCCACCACTCCTCTGCCGTGCAGAATGGAGTCACACACTTTAGGCAGAGGTCTCACATACGGTTTGCTCAGAGGCTTCTCCAACATTGTCATATTCAAGAATGGCCTTGTACAGGGTGTTGAGCAGGTGAGAGGCCCGGACAACATTTCGAGTATCAGGTGGAACTTCTGCTACTCCAGTACTAAACACTTTGTGCAGAACCTTGAGCTGAGCCAACCGAGGCGCCAACTTGTCCACCACTATTGCAAGAGTTATTGTAGCATCTGCAAATTTCAACAAATCAAACTCAATAGCAAGAAAAATACACGCATCTAAAACGTGACATAAATGCTGGCAAATCGCCAGGCTTATGGACGGGCAGGGCAAAATGGAGGATGGTGGATTTTGATCTCACATTACAAGGACCTAATTTCCCTAAGGAAGAACTCCTGCAAGTCACGGAGAAAAAGAAAACTCAGTAGAAAACTAACATACAAAAGAACTGACAGTTCACAGAAAAGGAAAGATGAGTGATTCTAGAACATACAAAAAGTCACTTGACCGTCCTTTAAAAATTACGCTAGGTAAAACAAAACACCTCCAATGGGCTGATGTTACAGTGAGGGGTGAGGGAGGCTGTGCCTACAAAGGGCTGCACAAGCAAGCTCCTGCGAGGCGATGGCACAGCTGTGACCTTAACATGGAAGTGGCCATGTGGAGCTAGACAGGTGATAAAAAGACCCGGAACCATGCACGAAGATACCACACCCACCCCTGCTCAAAGTAAGTTCCTGCAATGCTGGTGAAGCCGTGTCAGGTCTGCAGTTTGGCTAATGTGCTGTGCCAATGTCAGTTTCCTAGTTTTGATCATGTACTGTCACTACGTGAGGTTTTCCCACTGGGGGAATTAAGGTAATGGGAACACAGGGCCTCTCTGTACCATTTTTTGTGGTAGTTCAAAATAAAAGTTAAGGGGAAAAAAGCTACATGGGTTGCTATTTTACAGCTGTCATACTGGTGAAGACCAAAACCTCTGATAACACACAGATGGCAAGAGTGTGAGGAAACAGGTATTCATCTACATGGCTCACAAGAGTATAAATCTATTTACCTGCACCTCCCCATAAAGTGGCAAAACTTAGGAAAATCACACATGACCCAGCAATTCCATTTGTAAGAAGCTACCCCACATGGTGGGATGCGGTATAATCCCAGCTAACACCTGTAATCCCAGCATTTTGGGAGGCCAAGGTGGGCGGATCACCTAAGGCGAGGAGTTAGAGGCCAGCCTGGTCAACATGGTGAAAGACTGTCTCTACTGAAAATACAAAAATCAGTTAGGGATGGTGGCAGGTACTTGTAATCACAGTTACTCGGGAGGCTGAGGCAGGATAATCGCTTGAACCCAGGAGGCAGAGCTTGCAGTGAGCTGAGATCACATCACTGCACTCCAGCCTGGGTGACAGAGGGAGACTTCATTTCAAAAAAAAAAAAAAAAGAACCTACCCCACAGATAACTCACTGCCTGTGTACGATTACGGATATGTAGAAGTGATTATCACCGCAGTACTGCTAACAATAGCAAAAGCCTGGGAAGAACCTAAATCCATTAAGGGGACTGGGCCATGATACAACCATATACGAAACACTCAATCTGTAAAAAGGAAAATAGAAGCTCTTCACATTTGTGTGGTATTATCCTCAAATTTTAAATCAGAAAAATTTGAAGAGGGCAGTGTAATGACTGCTAGGTGTGCGTATATGTATATGCACTGCTTGTGTATATTGAAACTCTTTCTGGAAGGATGCATAAGAAGCTGAGGACCTGGCTGTCTCTGGAGAGGAGAACTGACTGGCTGGAGTACCGGTGCAGGAAGAATAATCTAGATTCTTCACTCTAAATCCTCTGTAGATTTTTGATTTTGAGAGATATGAATGATTTAAAAATACAATTTTAAAAATGAAACATTCACGAGAACTACTTATTTGCTAGGCAACTTTCAATCTTACATAATGAAAAATCTAAATGGCATTCAAATTATAAGTTATGTGTAGCACGAGTAAAGACGAAGAACATTTAATACCATTACTGATGATGCACTTCTCAATTTCTGCAAGTTCCTCTTTGAAACTAATGAAATATTTATACAGGGCCCACATGAAAGCCTGGTAGGTTCTAAAGGGAGCTTCAGTTGACTTCTTAGGAACAGACCCACTTCCAGGCAGCATGCTCTCGGAACTGTGTCCCATGACTTCATCAATGAACTCCTGGAGTCGAAACACAACCTGGCCATATGCTGCTATTTGTTCCAGCACAGATCGTAAACAGCTCTATAACAGAAGCAAACTGCAATTACTCAAAGGTGGTCTTCTGTAAACTTTCAAATTCATTTCCCTCTCGCTGTAAAATATTTCCTTTGCAATTGTTTTAAACAGTATGCTTAGTAGAACACAAAGTAATAAACTGATTAATATTTAGGTTTATACGCAAAGGAAAAAGAGCAGTAATTTCAACAGACTAGAGAATTATGGCTTATATTTTTAAAAAACATATATAAGGTAAATGTACTTAAAGCAAAAAAAAAAAAAAAATCACAGTATATAACTTTCACAACACAGAATGACAGAATTAAAAGCACAAAATGCAAATTGAAATTAAGTATGTCCAGCCAGGCGTGGTGGCTCACGCCTATAATCCCACCACTTTGGGAGGCCGAGGCAGGCGGATCATGAGATCAGGAGTTTGAGACCAGCCTGGCCAACATAGTGAACTACCGTCTCTACTAAAAATACCAAAAATTAGCCGGGCCTGGTGGCGGCACCTGTAGTCCCAGCTACTTGGGAGGCTGAGGCAGGAGAATGGCTTGAACCCGGGAGGCAGAGCTTGCAGTGAGTGGAGATCATGCCATTGCACTCCAGCCTGGGTGACAGAGTGAGACTCCGTCTCAAAAAAAAAAAAAAGAAGAAAAAAAGGCCAGGTGTGATGGCTTGAGCCTGTAATCCCAGCACTTTGGGAAGCAGAGGCAGGTGATCACGAGGTCAGGAGTTCTAGACAAGCCTGGCGTATGTGGAGAAACCCTGTCTCTACTAAAAATACAAAAATTAGCTGGGTGTGGTGACACACACCTGTAGTACCAGTTACTCAGGAGGCTGAGGCAGGAGAATGGCTTGAACCCGGGAGGTGGAGGCTGCAGTGAGCAGAAATCGCACCACTGCACTCCAGCCTAGGCGACAGAGCGAGACTCCGTCTCAAAAAAAAAAAAAAAGAAATTAAATATGTCCTAAACAACATTAAGGAACTCTCTAAGTACTGTAAAGATGCACAACTCAGGGCCAGGTGCGGTGGCTCACGCCTGTAATCCCAGCACTTTGGGAGGCCGAGACGGGCGGATCACGAGGTCAGGAGATCGAGACCATCCTGGCCAACACGGTGAAATCCCGTCTCTACTAAAAATACAAAAAATTAGCCAGGCGTGGTGGCAGGCACCTGTAGTCCCAGCAACTTGGGAGGCTGAGGCAGGAGAATGGCGTGAACCCGGGAGGCGGAGCTTGCAGTGAGCTGAGATCCGGCCACTGCACTCCAGCCTGGGCGACAGAGCCAGACTCCGTCTCAAAAAAACAAACAAAAAGATGCACAACTCAATTTTTCTTTCTGGATATTAAATATTTAAAACTTGGCGGCCTTCCTCAGTCCCTCACTCCTGTCGGGACTGTAGGAACTCCGTCCGAGAGCTCACCGGGGGACTCTCCTGGCCTCCTTTGCCGGAGGCCGACAGACCTCTCCCCCACACCTTAGGTGACCAAAAATAAATCTGCAGTCTTGCTCCTGGCAAAAATAAATAAATAAATAAATAAATAAATAAATATTTAAAACTTTTTTTCCATGTGAGGAAGCAAGAACGAGTTCAATAATAATTTTAATATTGTAAAATGTTCTAAAATTATCACAGTTTACATAAATCCTATTTCTTAAATTACCATAAATACAAATAACTTACATGTGTTAAATGAGTTACTATAATATTGTTTCTCACAGTTACCTTCCCATCTATCAACTGAAATATAAAGAGCTTTTTCACTCCTGAAAGTAACCTGAAATGAGACAAAAAAAAGACGAGTGTACTTTAAGTCTAGAAAAATATTCACAACACTATGCCCAGGGCATTTTTTTTTTTGACAGGGTCTCACTTTGTCACCCACCCAGGCTGGAGTGCAGCAGCATGATCACAGCTCACTGCAGCCACAACCTCCTGGATTCCAGTGATTCTGCAGCCTCAGCCTCCCCAGTAGCTGGGACTACAGGTGCGTGTCACCATGCCTGACTACTTTTTGCATTTTTTGTAGAGATGGGGTTTTACCATGTTGCCCAGGCTGGTCTTGAACTCCTAAGCTCAAGTGATCCACCCACCTTGGCCTCCCACAGTGCTGGGACTACAGGTGTGAACCACCATGCCCCACCTCAGGAAATTTTTATTAAATATTCAGAATTAGAGGACAAAAAGGTCAGATAATAAGAAAATGGAAGACATCAATCTTTTCATCTGATTACCTTAAGACTCAAGATATTTCAACATCTTAGAGAGAAGTCCAAAACATGTTGTCAAAGCATCTCCCCCATATACCTGATGACTCAAAGAGATCTTCCTATTTCTAAGAATGCGAGCATGTCAATATCATAGTTTATGGTGAGAGCACCAGGACCTGGAATTTCAGTAGTAACCACCATGGGCTGCATTAGATTCCTGGCTTCCAGGTACAGGCACAGGCCCTCATTGATATACTCTGCCTATTAAGAATAATCAGAAGCTGCTGGCACGATGGCTCACACCTGTAATCTCAGCACTTTGGGGGGCCAAGGCGGGTGGATCACAAGGTAAGGGGATCTAGATTATCCTGGCTAACACAGTGAAACTCTGTCTCTACTAAAAAAATGCAAAAAATTAGCCGGGCGTGGTGGCAGGTTCCTGTTGTCCCGGCTACTTGGATGGCTGAGGCAGAAGAATGAAGTCAACCTGGGAGGCGGAGCCACTCCACTTGTCGGGGCAATAGAGCGAGACTTTGTCTCAAAAAAAAAAAAAGAAAAGTCAGTAGGAAATCTTGCTTTGAACTCAGGTGTTAAAGAAGTGTTGGACTGGCTGGGTGCGATGGCTCAAGCCTGTAATCCCAGCACTTTGGGAGGCCGAGGCAGGCGGATCACGAGGTCAGGAGATTGAGACCATCCTGGCTAACATGGTGAAACCCCGTCTCTACTAAAAAATACAAAAAACTAGCCGGGCGACGTGACGGGCGCCTGTAGTCCCACCTACTCGGGAGGCTGAGGCAGGAGAATGGCGTAAACCCGGGAGGCAGAGCTTGCAGTGAGCTGAGATCCAGCCACTGCACTCCAGCCTGGGCAACAGAGCGAGACTCCGTCTCAAAAAAAAAAAAAAAAAAAAAAAAAAGAAATGTTGGACTAATCTAAGTAAATCATATGCTAAATTATTTAAAATGAAAAAGAAGTGAATATATCAAAATCTCTCAATCTCCACAGTCAAATTTGGTCTGAACTGCACACCTAACAGTCTGTTTCTAGTCTGCATGTGAAAATGCTTGAACAGTTTCCTTTCATAAAAGTTTTGCTTCTCAGTAATCAAGCCTCATAAAGACTATTAATTAAGTGAATATATCTTACCATAGGGTTTCCCGAATAACCTGAGTCTCAGTAACCAAAACCCTGTCATCTGGAACATACAATGGATCACTGCTGTACAAGTGCTGGTCCCTATGAGACAGCAAACATAAATGTCAATAGAAAGGTTTGTAAGTAAATAACTTATCTCAAAGAACATTCGCAATTCAGTGCTAACTAGTAATCAACTAGCAAGTACACATAATAAATGGTTTAAATACCCCTATACTTTCACATCAATCAGAATACTCAGAAACACTTTCAGAACAATTGCAATTACGTTCATTGCTGATTTAGGCAAATGGTTACAACTACGTAAAGTTGTTTCTGGAAAACAATATGCCTATTTTTGTAGTAAGTATACCAAAACAGAAATCAAATAATGCCCTAAGATATACCAATATATTTACATTGAAATTAACAACAAAAAACTGGAAACACAGACTATAATTAAATACCATAGTTTAATGATTTTCAATAACAAATAATTAAAAACAACTAGAATTTTCAACACCAGCCAGGTGTGCTGGCTGATGCCTGTAATTCCAGCACTTTGGGAGGCTGAAGCAGGTGGATCACTTGAGGACAGGAGTTCGAGACCAGCCTGGTCAACATGGTAAAACCTCCTCTCTACTAAAAATATAAAAATTAGCTGGGCGTGGTGGCATGCACCTATAATCCCAGCTACCTGGGAGGCTGAAGGACGAGAATAGTTGGAACCCAGGAGGCAGAGGTTGCAGTGAGACATGATTATGCCACTGCACTCCAGCCAGGGAGACAGAGCGAGACTTTGTCTCCCCGTCTCCCCCTGCAAAAAAATAAAATAAAATAAAAAATAAAAAATTAGTTGGGTGAGGTCAAGACTGCAGTGAGCCGAGATCCCACCACTGCATTGTAGTCTGGGCAACTACAGTGAGACTCTGTCTGCAAAAACAAAGAAAAAAAAAGAATTCTCAAAACAAAAACAAGTTTAACTTTCAGAGAAGAACTTGATTTAAGTCACAAATCAAAGCCAAATGTCTAAACATCAAAGTTTCTTCTATCATCACATTAAATGAAAACTTTAGCTTCTTACCAGACAGCAGCTAAATCGGAGTGCAAATGTAAACTATGAGGAAACTGGGAGGGCCTGGCTGTCCAGTACTGATGGACCACGTGATGTTCCAGCCAGCTTCGGTCATCTGGCTCACCTGCTTGAAAGAAATGTAATCAGTTTGAGTTAACAACAAAAACAAAATACTGGGTCAGTATATCTGGACTTACAGCTCCATTCAAACATATAGTTGAAAATGGCTTTTTAAAAATAACAGCTACCTAACATTAATGTATATATGATCATTTATTTTAAACCACATATATCAGCTGGGTTCTATGGCTCATACATATAATCCCAGCCCTTCGGGAAGCCAGGGTGGGATGATCACTTGAGTCCAGGAGTTCAAGACCAGCCTGGCCAACAAAGTATGACCCCCCATCTCTACAAAAAAAAGCAAAAAAATCAGCCAGGGATGGTGGCATGTGCTTGTTCTCCAGAGGCTGACATGGGAGGACTGGCTGAGCCAGGAGGTTGAGGCTGCAGTGAGCCGCGATCACGCCACTGCCCTCCAGCTTGGGTGACACAGTGAGACCCTATCTCAAAAAACAAAGTAAAATAAAATAAAACCACACATATAGAAACACATACTAATTTAATTAAATGTAACTGACTAGAAAGTAAAAAAAAAAAATTGCCACATACATAAAAAGATATAAATGGTATATGTTAATCATCCAATAATCATTAAGGAAATTGAAACGGTAACCAAAGACCTTCCCAACCACTCCCAAAGCGTCGGGACTGGTGCTAAATTTTGAAGGATTAGATAACTTCTATCTTACACAAGTTGTTTGAAAAAGCAGAAAAAGAGAAAGTCACCTAACATTTTATGAGGCTAATATAACAGTGATGCTTAAACTAGATAAAGGCATGATGAATACAATTCATCAAAGAATAAAGATGAAAAATCCTACATTAAAAAAGAGCTAACCTGCTGGGCTTGGTGGCTCACACCTGCAATCCCCGGCTGGACTGGTCTCAAACATAGTGAGACCTCATCTCTAGGAAAAAGCAAACAAGTTAGCTGGGTGTGGTGGCATGCACCGGAAGTCCCAGCTTCTTAGGAGGCTGAGGTGGGAGGATACCTTGAGCCCAGGAGGTTGAGGCTGGAGTGAGCTGTGATCATGCTACTGCACTCCAACCTGGGTGACAGAGCAGGACCCAGTCTTAAAAAAAAAAAAAAAAAAAGCGAGTCCGAAATTGAACCCAATCTAATAACATAATAAAAAATAACACGGTCGAGCAAGTTTAGGTGAAGAATTCAAGGATAATTCAATATTGGAAAGTCTATCAATGTATTATTAGGATAAAAGAGAAAAGTTATGAGATTATCTCACAGATAAATAATAGGATTTAATAAAAATTCAACGTTTATTTATGATTAAAGACTTCTAGGCTGGGCGCGGTGGCTCACGCCTGTAATCCCAGCACTTTGGGAGGCTGAGGTGGGCGGATCACAAGGTCAGGAGATCGAGACCATCCTGGCGAACATAGTGAAACCCCGTCTCTACTAAAAATACAAAAAAAATTAGCCGGGTGTGGTGGTGGCGCCTGTAGTCCCAGCTACTCGGGAGGCTAAGGCAGGAGAATGGCGTGAACCCGGGAGGCGGAGCTTGCAGTGAGCTGAGATTGCGCCGCTGCACTCCAGCCTGGGCGACAGAGCGAGACTCCATCTCAAAAAAAAAAAAAGACTTCTAGAAAAAAAAAAGGGATAGAAGGAAATTGTATTAATTTTTTTTTTTTTCCAGACAGAGTTTCGCTCTTGTTGCCCAGGCTGGAGTGCAATGGCACAATCTCGGCTCACTGCAACCTCTGCCTCCCGGGTCCAAGTGATTCTCCTGCCTCAGCCTCCCGAGTAGCTGGGATTACAGGCATGTGACACTACACCCGGCTAATTTTGTATTTTTTTTTTTTTGTAGAGATGGGGTTTCTCCATGTTGGTCAAGCTGGTCTCCAACTCCCGACCTCAGGTGATTCACCCACCTTGGCCTCCCAAAGTGCTGGGATTACAGGCGTGAGCCACCATGCCCGGTCGAAATTGTCTTAAGTTGATAAAGGCCACATACCCTGAACTGATACCAAACAATCATCACACTTAACGGAGGAGTTTCAGGTATAACCCCCATTACGATGAGACCGAGTTGTCCAGGAAGCCCACTCCTATGAGCTGTTGCTTCCGCTACGGACTAGTAGCGGCTGGGCTGGTGGGCCAGAAAAGAGATTTGATCATCATGTCACAGAGAAGATAGAGGCATAAGAACTAGCACGAAGAGATAAAACCATCAATACTTGCAGATGATACTAACGATCTATATAAGAAACCGAACTGGAATCAACTATTATAATAATAGAATTCAGCAAAAACGCTGCATGTAAGGACAACTTCCAGAAACCAGTATTATTTCTTTTACATCAGGAATAAAGAGGCATCATTCACAAAAATAAAAACTATAACATATGTAGAAATTAACAAATGAACACTCCAGATCTTTAAAAAAAAAATCCCAAACTCTAGTAAAAGATAAAAACTTACGATAAATGTAGCTGCTATTATGTTAAGGCAATCAAGCCTCCCCAAATTAGATCTATAAATTCTCTGCAATCCCAATAAAAACTCCAGCTGGATTTTTAAAATTTTTTTATTATTTTGAGATAAAGTTTTGTTCTTGTCGCCCGGGCTGGGGTGCAATGGTGTGATCTTGGCTCACCGCAACCTCCACCTGCCGGGTTCAAGCGATTCTCCTGCCTCAGCCTCCCGAATAGCTGGGATTACAGGCGTGCGACACCATGCCCAGCTAATTTTGTATTTTAGTAGACGTGGGGTTTCACCATGTTGGTCAGGCTGGTCTTGAACTCCTGACCTCAAGTGATCCACCCGGCTTGGCCTCCCTAAGTGTTGGGATTACAGGCATAAGCCATTGCGCCTGGCCTTTTTTTTTTTTTTTAAGTTTATTATCCTGCTTCTAAAATGTCTATAGAAGAATAAAAGTTCACAAATAGCTAAGCCATTTTGAAAAAGAGCAGTGGTTCACACCTGTAATCCCCATACTTTGGGAGCCAGAGGTGGGTGGATCAGTTGAGGTCAGGAGTTTGAGCCCAGCCTGGCTAACATGGTGAAACCCTGTCTCTACTAAAAATACAAAAATTAGCTGAGTGCGGTTGTGCGTAACTGTAATTCCAGCTACTAGAACCAGGGAGGTGCAGTTTGCAGTGAAGCGAGATCATGCCACCGTACTGTAGCCTGGGCGACAGAGTGAGACTCCGTCTCAAAAAAAAAAGGGGGTGGGGGGAAGAGCAAAGTGGGCTCAGCACAGTGGCTCACACCTGTAATCCCAGCACTTTGGGAGGCAGAGGCGGGTGAATTGCTTGAGTCTAGGTGTTTGAGACTAGCCTAGGCAACATGGTAAAATCCTGTCTCTACACAAATATACAAAAATTAGCTGAGTGTGGTGGCCCTCACCTGTAGTTCCAGCTACTCAGGAGGCTGAGGTGGGAGGATCACTTGAGGCCAGGAGGCAGAGGTTACAGTGAGCTAAGATTGTGCCACTGCACTCTAGCCTGGGCAACAGAGTGAGATCCTTGTCTTCAAAAAAAAAAAGAAAGAAAAGGAGCCAAGTGATTCTCCTGCCTTAGCCTCCCACATAGCTGAAAGGAAACTTGCCATCTATGTATTAAGACATAATCCTACAAAGCCACATAAATAAAAAACTGTCTGTCTGTTTCTGGGTCACACTGACACAAAGAGCACAGATTAGAAAGTCCAGAATAAATGCAGCTGTTCCTCAGTATCCACTAGGGATTGGTTGCAGGAATGCTGCAGACACCAAAATCTGCAGGTGCTCAAGTCCCTGATATAAAATGGCATAGTATTTGCATATAACCTATGCATATCCTCCCTTATATTTTTTTATTTTGATTTTTTTTGAGACCTGGTCTCGCTCAGTTGCCAGAGCTAGAGTGCAGTGGCACAATCTTAGCAAAATCAGTCCTCCTCCAATTAAAAAAAAAAAAAAAAAAAAAGGAAACATTTAGGGCTAAGAAAGTTCTCAGAAGTACAGGAAAAAAATTACAAAATTACACTCTACATGTATTAGTTCAACATTAATTCTATAGTACTAACACTTAAGCATCATAAAAAAGATTACTAATGATTTTAAAAATTGGTTTTATAAGGATGGTAGAGCTTAGCCAACACCTTGATCACGTGGAACTGATCTCGAACCTTGCCTTTCCTTCTGGGGAATTTGTCTATTAGAAAATGTCAGCACCTCATAACACAAAGTACCTTTCCAACTGATACAAGGATCCAGTTTTCTGTTTTGATCTTGTTCTTCTAACGGTGTCCTGTCTACCTGAATTCCAGAGTCCTCTCTGCTTAAGGGCAGTTGATCATTTTCCTCTTCACTTTCTTCAGACCAATTCTGATTTAAAAAAGAAATACACTTTAGCTTTATATACAGTATAACATTTAAACTATTTACACTAAAAGACTAAGAAGACTTTGAAGAAAAGCAAAAACTTTGAAGCAACATGGAACAGAAAAACAAATTTTTTTTTCCTAAATCTCTTGGAAGTGCCTATTATAGGACTGGAAATACGATTCTTGCTTTCTTTTTTCTATAATGTTGAAATAATAAGGACTGGAATTATTTTTTGTGGCAAAAAGTCCCAAGATCACAGGTCTTTAAGGGATACTTGTACTCACTCCTTTTAACTTCTTCTTTTTTTTTTTTTTGAGACAGAGTCTCTTGCTTTGTTATCCAGGCTGGAGGGCAATGGCACGATCTCAGTTCATTGCAACTTCCACCTCCTGTGTTCAAGCGATTCTTGTGCCTGAGCCCCCTGAGTAGCTGGGATTACAGGCATGTACCACCATACCCAGCTAATTTTTTGTATTTTTAGTAGAAGGGGTTTCACTATGTCCAGGCTGCTCCCGAACTCCTGGCCTCAAGTGATCCACCTACCCTGGCTTCCCACAGCGCTGGGATTATAGGCGTAAGACACCGAGCCCAAACAACTTTTTTTCAAATTTATTTTTTACAAATAGACGCAGATCTTGCTATGTTGCCCAGGCTGGTCTCAAATTCCTAGGCTCAAGCAATCCTCCTGCCCCTCAAAGTGCTGAGATTACAGATGTGAGCCACCATGCCCAGCCTCTTTTAACTTTTTAATACTAATGATTTGGTGCAAAATCCTAACCAGGCTTCTATAATAAACGACTCTAGCTTGCTGAAGAGTGTTCCTGTTTTAGCTAAGTTGACCTAGGGTGGAAAGACCCACTAAAATCATCTCTTATCACCTGGCGTGTATTTAAATTTTCAATAGCAAAACTACTGCCACTTACTGGTGTGTCCATGTAAGGACCAATGTCCATTTCTTCACCTTCCATCAAGTATTTTCCCCAATCAAAATCATCTTTCTTTTCTAAAATGTAACAAAAGAACTTCATCAGCTTTCTTATATCTACATTTGAAAAAAACTTCAAAACTAAGGAAAAAAGACTAACAAGACTCAAAATACTCAGGAAATAAAAATTTAAAAATATTGAAACATTTAATAAATTTATATTCTAAAACATTTTACATTTTAATTAACTCATTCTCAAAGGTGAGTGTTCTCTTTCTACAACTGAAGGTAGTTTGTAAAGTTAAACGAATACAGTCATCCCTCAGTATCCGAGGGGAATTGGTTCCAGGAGCTACACCACCCTCCACAGTGCTCAAGGCTGATGATAGAAAATGGTATAGTGTGTGCATATGACCTAAATACATCCTGCTGTATACTTCAAATAATCTCTAGATTACTTATAATACCTAATACCATGTAAATAATTGTAAAAATTGTATTTGATTGTTGTATTATTTATTTACTTTTTTTGAATATTTTTGATCAGTATTTGGTTGAATCTGTGGGTGTGGAACCTGAGAATACAGAGGGCTGACTGCATTTTAAATAAAATTTTACAATTGTGATAGCATCCAAAACAACAGAAACACTTTAGTTTCACAGATTTTTGTAAGTTTCAATAAAACTCAATGTTTAGTAAGCAAGTAATGAAACAATTTCTCTTTTACTTCTCATATGTTAAGGCATCTAGTAACATACCCACTTCTTTATCTCTCGGTGTCTCCACATAATTGCTGTTTGAAGGAGAGTCTGACAGACACAGAAGAAGTGACAGTATGGAATAATGTGCATCTGTCTTTAAAACAAAAAGATGAACAACATGAATCTCTGAGGTTGGGAAATGCTTTCGACACTAGATTGAGTAAAGATAACTCTATGACAGTTAGGTCCCCAATTTTTTTCCTGGTTTGAGAAAACATGAGTTATACCTACGTAATTCCTAACCTTCAAAGTTCTTCATAGCGCAAATGCATACACATAAGGAACCTCAAAGCCATGTGAAGTCTGAGTTCTATATTTCTAACAAGTATAAGATATGAGTGGATGACAGCTTTTATTTCTAAAATGACAGAAATGTCTTTAGAATATAACATTATGGTTAAAAGTTATTCTCCTGTGGCAATATGTATCATGAAGCTTAAACATGGCTGATAGTTTAACTCAGATGTACCATATTTTATTTAACAAGTCCCCTATTAATGAAATTTACATTTTTTCGCAATCTTTCGCTATCACAAACTTTTGTTGTTTCATTTCTCCGCACCCGCCCCCCCCCCCCCCCGGGATGGAGTTTCACTTTGTTGCCCAGGCTGGAGTGCAATAGTGCAATCTCAGCTCACCACAACCTCTGCCTCCCTGGGTTCAACTGATTCTCCTGCCTCAGCCTCCAGAGTAGCTGAGATTATAGGTACATGCCACCACGCTCGGGTAACTTTTGTATTTTTAGTAGAGATGGGGTTTCACCATGTTGGCCAGGCTGGTCTCGAACTCCTGACCTTGTGATCTGCCTGCCTTGGCCTCCCAAAGTGCTGGGATTACAAGCGTGGGCCACCACACCTGGCTGTTGTTTCGTAATTATGAGAGTTTACTTGTATAATAAATTCCTAAAAAGTGAAATGCTAACTCAAAGAGTGTTTGCATTTGGAATTTTGAGAAATAATGTCAAAATATCTTCCATACACATAATACAAACATACATACATATAGAATTACCTGCTTCCCCCACCTTTTATTAATCAGATCAGTGAAAAATGTTATCTCAGTGTTGCTTTAATTTGCATTTATCTTATGAAATGGTAGGCACTTTTCCATAAGCTAAAAATTATTGATTTTCCTTTACTGGGTATTACTCTCTTTTGTTCAAGTTTCTATTTGATTGGCAGTCTCTCCTTATTTATATGATTGATTTTTAAATTGGAATATAAGCAGTGTGGGAAAGCATTAACTCAGGAAGCCCGAATTGCCAAAGCCTTCAGCATCCCCCAAAAGGGCTTATTTTCACAAATCAGCCTTGGCCAGCTTGTGGTGACTGAGCTCTTGAAACATCTGAACTGGCAAAAGTGTTCTGTATGTTCAAATCTTGAACCATGTTGTACTAGTCTGTTTATACGGTTTGTGCAAACAGTGTGACTGAAGGTGAACACCTGCTTTCCTTTGAAGGCCTCTGGAACTTCAGTAATTGTGGTCAGTCACACAGGTCCTATGCCTAAGAGATAAGCCCCCAGTAAAAGCCCTGGAGTCCTGGGCTCAGGTATCCAGGTAGACAACAATGGCCACTTGACAGTATGTCAGAAGAGATAGAGCAAGCATCCAAACCAGACTCATATATGGCAGGGATGTTGGAATTATCAGACTGGGAATTGAAAACAACTATGATTAATATACTAAGAGTGCTAATGAAAAATGTGGATAACAGGAAGAACAGATGAGTAATATTAAGTGGTGAGATGGAAACTCAAAGAATCGAAGTGTTCCAAATGAAAAACAAAGTGTCAGAAATGAAGAATGCTTCTGATAGGCTCATCCAGTAGACTGGCATGAGCTTGAAAATATATCAACAAAGAAGGCCGGGGTGACTTACGCCTGTAATCCCAGCAGTTTTGGAACAAAGGTGGGCAGGTCACTTGAGGTCAGGAGTTTGAGACCACCCTGGCCAACATGGTGAAACCTCGTCTCTACTAAAAACAAAAAAATTAGCTGGGCGAGGTGGTGTATGCTTGTAATCCCAGCTACTCCGGAGGCTGAGGCAGAAGAATTCCTTGAACCTGGGAGGCTGAGGCTGCAGTGAGCCGAGATTGCACCATTTCACTCCAGCCTGGGCAGCAGAGCAAGATTCTGCCTCAAAAAAAAAAAAAAAAAGAAAAGAAAATTAACGAAATTGAAAACAGGAAACAATAATAGCAAAACCAAAAACTGATTCGCTGAAAAGATTAATAACATTAATGAATCTCCTAAACATACTAACCACAATAAAAAGAGAGAATATACACATTACTAAAATCAGAAACTAAAGAGGGATCATCACTACTGATCCCACGGACATTAAAAGGATAATAAAGAAGCTGGGCGTGGTGGCTCATGCCTGTAATCCCAGCACTTTGGGAGCCCAAGGCAGGTGGACTGCTTGAGGTCAAGGGTTCAGGACGAGCCTGGCCAACATGGTGAAACCCTGTTTCTACTAAAAATACAAAAAAATTAGGTGGGCATGGTGGTGGGCACCTGTACTCCCAGCTACTCAGAAGGCTGACGCAGGAGAATCACTCGAACCTGGGAAGTAGGGGTTGCAATGACTCGAGACTGCGCCACTGCACTCCAAGCCTAGGCAACAGAGTGACACTCGGTCTTAAAAAAAAAAAAAAGAAAAAGAAAAAGAAAAAAAGTGTGAAGTTATTGCTACACTATATAGCAATCCCCAACCTTTTTGGCACCAGGGACCGCTTTCGTGGAAGACAACTTTTCCATGGACTGTTGGGTGGGGGTTGGTTTCAGGATTAAACTGTTCCACCTCAGATCATTAGGCATTAGATTGTCATAAGGAACATGCAACCTAGATCCTCACACGTGCAGTTTACAATGGGGTTTGCTCTCCTATGAGAATCTAATGCCACCGCTGATCTGACAGGAGGTGGAACTCAGGCGGTCATGCTCACTCTCCCCAGTCACCTCCTGCCGTGCAGCCTGGTTCCTAGCAGGCATATGTCAGTCCTTGTTCACCATGTGGGGGTTGGAGACCTCTGCTATAACAAACACATCTAAGATGCCACATAGCAAGAGAAAAGGATAACCCATCCACCTTGTGTGAGTGGGTGGGGCTGTGGACAGAGTGGGGATAGGGAGGCAGACAAGACTGCACAGATTCACTGATCCCTTCAGCAAACAGGCACTGCCCACTGTGCTCTAGGTGTCTGGGAACAAACCAGACACAGAGCCTATGCCTGTAAAACGTGCATCTTAAAGGGGGACAAGAAAGGAACTAGAAAGAAGTGAGATATGTGTCGTGTGTGGAGACAGTGCTTAATATTAAAAGGTGAGTTTCCTCAGGCATGGGAAAGGGAAAGAACTATGTAGGCACAAGATGTGCCACAGCAGAGCTAGGGAATGTGGTCCCTCTGTGTTCAGGGAGCCCACAGCTGTTTCCATATGCTTGCCATCTTCGGTTTGACCTCTAAGGGGCTAGAGACTGAGCAGACAAGGTCAGCCACACTGGGCTCTGCTTGCTTATGTGACCCACCACCAATAAAATGCTGGTCACCAAGGCTCAGCTGAGTGGCCCTGGGGAGAGAGGAGGGGCAACATTTCACATATGTTGTCATATACCGTTACTGAGAGAATTAAGTGCATCCCCAGGTGACTCCACTGGGAAGGAACAATTGGACATGTGTGCCTAGCTTCTCCTAGACTTTGCTCTAAGCACCTCTTCCCTCTGGTGATTTTAATCTGTATCCTTTCACTGTAATCAACTATTAACAGTGAGGATAACAGCTTTTTTAAGTTCTGTGAATCCTTGGAGCAAAGCATTATGCCAAAAGGTGGTCTTGGGGAATCCCCCAAACAATATGAAAGCATACCAGGCATCTAGTAAGCATCTCCAGACAGCCACTGCCAAGTGCTGAGAAACCATCTGACAGTTTTAAGATATCCAAACTATGCTACTATTTGTATCACTCTCTGATCTCTTTCCACAGTAGAACTGAGGTGCAAAAATGATTAAATAAGAGCAAGCTCTTTCTTTCATCACGAACTGAGGTATATCTGGTTTGATGGCAATATTTAAATAAATTTCCAGGAGATCCTATTAGCCAGTAGATAATACTAAAATAGAATGTTTAAATAGTAACAGAAGCAAATTGACAATAATCAGATAGGAAACAGTAAAATACACACTGGAGATCGCATAATTGAAGGCATACCTTTATTTCCTTTATGCTGGGAAGTGGTGCATTTAGAAATTCCTCAGTTAATCTCTTCCAGCTAGCAGCTTTGCTGAGATCAGAATGAATGATAAATTTTTCATAAATTCTAAAACATAAAAAAACACAATGATTATAAAGCTATCTTAAAAAGATCTATAAGAAAATACATGTATTTCTGGATGTGTACCTACATACACTGACTTACCCTTCGATTGTTTTTTCTATTTTGTGGCTGTTCACATCCAAGAAACGATGAAATCTAATAAAGACAAAATGCAATTCTTATGCCAACTCTGTCACACAGGTAAGTGAACTCATCTCATGGCCCTCCACATCCCCTATATGCTCTGTACTCAGGTACACATTTCCAGAATGGAGTGTACCTTGTCCTCTGTTACCTCCACCATCAGACAGGCAAATAATCACCATGTCCCAGACCATGCAAGCAACCTTTCTCCAGCACACAGGTGCTTCCTGACTCTCCCAACCTTGTGCTCTGGCTCCTCTGTCTTCCCATAAGGCCCTATATCTAAATCCAGCTGAACACATTCTACATCAGGTGGTCCCAATCTTTTTATGCTATAGTGAGGCCCAGTGAAGCCTAAGGATCCCTTCTCTGAATAATGTTTTTAAATGCCAAAAAAGAAATACAAAGGAATCCAATTATACTGAGGTACAGTTGTCAAATATTTCAAGAAGTTTATGATATGGCAAGAAATGTTTATGAAAGTATTAAATAACAAGATTTAGCAGTAGGTCCAATAACTACCATTAAAGTAACAGTAAACAACATTTACAAATATCTACAACTCTGATGTGAAAACAGTATGTGATTTCTACTGGCGATAAAGTCATAGGTAGGCTAATACTACTATGGTTTGCTGCCTTCATTTATAATGGAAGAAGATGCTACTTTTCAGTTAGAGATTAGTATAATTTTTTCCTCATCCAAATTAACAAATATCTGAATTATATCTCCAGATCCCAAGGTTAAAAATCCCTTTTATCTCTGACTTTTTTTTAAAGATAGAGGCTATATCTTACTCATCTTTGAATTTCTAGGGCCTAGAATTCTAAATCGCCAAAATTTTCAAGAATGTAAACATGAACTATTCATTTTTCTGATGGTTTAAAGCATCATAAAATCATAGCATAGCCTATGCAACTAATGTATATGTATATAACATAACCTATGCAAAAAATGTTTCCCATTTTTTAGTATCAAAGCCAGCAATCTGTACTTAAAAGAAACAAAATTACAGTACTGAAAAACACATGAATCTAGTCCAGTAAACGGGTGAATGGTACACCACTTCACCTATTATAATTTAGTTCCTGAAGTCTGTGAATGGAAATAGTAACCTCTAAGTCTCTCCCACCTCTAAAATGATGACCATCTGCCTACTGTCATTTAGAAATATTAGTAAAAAAATAACTTGGATTTCAGCATTTAAGTTTTTGTATTGTATAACCTATTTCACACATTGTTTATTTTTGTAAGTCACATTTAAGAATTCAGTTTATTGGCCGGGCGCGGTGGCTCAAGCCTGTAATCCCAGCACTTTGGGAGGCCGAGACGGGTGGATCACGAGGTCAGGAGATCGAGACCAACCTAGCTAACACGGCGAAACCCCGTCTCTACTAAAAATACAAAAAACTAGGCCGGGCGCGGTGGCTCAAGCCTGTAATCCCAGCACTTTGGGAGGCCGAGACGGGCGGATCACGAGGTCAGGAGATCGAGACCATCCTGGCTAACACGGTGAAACCCCGTGTCTACTAAAAAATACAAAAAACTAGCCGGGCGAGGTGGCGGGCGCCTGTAGTCCCAGCTACTCGGGAGGCTGAGGCAGGAGAATGGCTTAAACCCGGGAGGCGAAGCTTGCAGTGAACTGAGATTCGGCCACTGCACTCCAGCCTGGGCGACAGAGCGAGACTCCGCCTCAAAAAAAAAAAAAAAAGAATTCAGTTTATTACTTCGGAAACTTGGCATGCTTTAAAAGGATATGAAAGCCCCGTATTCCTATTATAAGCCAAGTAGACACTTTATGACTATGATCATTAAAGTAACTAAAATTACGGATTTCAAAAAACTGTTCATTATTCAAGATTTTTACTGAAATTAAACAGGTAGAATATTAACATTAACATTCTTTTAGTAATTTCATTATGGGTAATGACTATAAAAGTATTGTTTAATTTCCCTCTCCCATAAAGAAAAATAGATCTCACTCCACGTATACATCTAAATTCTGTAAGTCTTTAAAAATTAGTTACAAGAGAAACTGCATTAAAAATTGCATTAGCTGACTTAGCCTGCTACGTTGTCAGGCGCTGTGCAGAGATGCAGCATTCTAGCTGGAGTGGAAGTAGAGGAGACAGTAATGACAGGTTAATGACACGCGTTTTGTAAAAAGGAGAGCAGGGTGAGAGAGACCTTACATTGGGCTGACCAGGGAACAGGAGTCAGTGAGAATACAATCTCTTTAATTAATAAAATAAAATAAAATAAAAAATTATAGAAATGGAGTTGCTACGTTGCCCAGGCTGGCCTCGAGTCCCGCCTGCGGCCTCCCAGAGCGCTAGGTTGCAGGAGCGCGCCCCGGTCGCAAGAAACCCATTTCCACGCTTCCCCGCGTGACGATCAGGACGCGTTTCAGGTAACACACCGTGGGGTGCGCAGAGCACCGCGCCGAGGGCGCTGGCCGGGGGGAGCGGGCGGCGGCAGGGCCTGCGAGGGCTCTCTGAGGCCGCGTCCGCCTCAGCCCCATGCCCCGTCCCTGCGCACCCCGACCCCGGGCTGCGCCGGACCCACAGCGGGCTCCGGGCTGTGTCCCGGAACCCGCTCGCGCGCCGCGCCCCACACCTGAAGTTGGACCAGGCGAAGTTTAGGGCGAGCTGGAAGTTGGGGTCTGCCTCGTCCTGGAGGCCGGCGACACCCCGGACGAGCTCCCGCACGTCGCGCTCCTGCTGCGCGTCCAGCCAGCTCAACGGCGGTCCGTACCGCGCCATGTTGCGCGCGCCTGCAAAGCGCTTCTAACGACTTGGTCGCTGTCGCGCGAGAGTTCGGGCTCCCGCGGCAGTTGCCCCCGGAGCTGGCGGCCTTCTCGCGAGAGTTCGCGGTCCCGCGCCGGGCAACTAGCAAGCCGGCAGTTATTATCGCGACAGTTCGAGCTCCTGCTGTGGTGGGTACTGCCTGGAGCTGTCCCATGGTGAGGGGTGGAGTGTGCATATTCTGGTCGCCTGACTGTACATTTTCTACTGTACTCAGTTGGTGTCATCGTGATTTAGATACTTAAGGGTCTCTGGCCAGCCTCGGTGATAGTCAGTGCTTTTGAGAGCAGCCCGTTAGGTGCCCGGTCAGGAAATGCATTGAGACCTGCCTTTCCAGGAACCGTGACCCGCTCAGCTGCTGAACTCTCCCGGCCATGCAGCTTCTCCTTGCAGTGATGGTCCCTGCGGATCTCGGTGCCCCCATCCACACAACACAATCACGCTACACACATCCATGCTACACAACCAGCATCAGCGAAGCAGCTGTCCCGACGGGCTAGCAGTCCCGGCTCGCTTTTACTCCGCCTGCTCCTCAGGGGCGGTTGCGGGGACTTCATAACCCCATCTGGCCAGAGGTGCTGGTCGAGGGGAGGACTTCATAACTTCATAACCCCACCTGGCCGAAGGTACTGGGAGTGGGGACTTCATAACCCCACCTGGCCAGAGGTGCTGGGAGGACTTCACAACCACACCTGGCCAGATGTTCTGGGGGACTTCATAACCACAAATGGCGTGTGCCACCACACCAGGCTAATTTTTGAATTTTTTAGTAGAGACCGGGTTTCGCCATGTTGGCCAGGCTGGTCTCAACTCCTGACCTCTAGTGATCCATCCATCTCAGCCTCCCAAAGTGTTGGAATTACAGGCATGAGCCACCGCACCCGGCGGTGTCCTGGAACTTTACTGAATTCATTTATGAGTTCTAACAGTGTTTTGGACGAATCTTTAGGTTTGTTTAGATATAAAGTCACATCATCTACAAACAACGACAGTTTGACTTTCTTTCCAATATGCATCCTTTTTGTTTCTTTCGGTGGTCTAATTGCTCTGGTTAAAACTTTGAGTACTGGCCGGGCGCGGTGGCTCACCCCTGTAATCCCAGCACTTTGGGAGGCCGGGACGGGCGGATCACGAGGTCAGGAGATCGAGACCATCCTGGCTAACACGGTGAAACCCCGTCTCTACTAAAAATACAAAAAACTAGCCGGGCGAGGTGGCGGGCGCCTGTAGTCCCAGCTACTCGGGAGGCTAAGGCAGGAGAATGGCGTAAACCCGGGAGGCGGAGCTTGCAGTGAGCTGAGATCGCGCCACTGCACTCCAGCCTGGGCGACAGAGCAAGACTCCGTCCCTAAAAAAAAAAAAAAAAAACAAAACTTTGAGTACTATGTTGAATAAGTGGTGAAAATGAGTATCCTTGTTTTGTTCTGGATCAGAGAAAAGGCTTTCAGTTTTTTTCCCATTTAGTATAATACTAGCTGTGAGTTTATTTTATAAGACATTTATTGTGTTGAAGTATGTTCTTTCTATGGACAGTTTGTTCAGGATTTTTCTCATGAGAGGATGTTGAATTTTGTTGAATTTTTTAAAAATTTTTTTGAGACGGAGTCTCACTCTGTTGCCCAGGCTGGAGTGCAGTGGCTCCATCTCGGCTCACTGCAAGCTCCACCTCCCGGGTTCACGCTGTTCTCCTGCCTCAGCCTCCCGAATAGCTGGGACTGCAGGCACCCGCCACCACGCCCGGCTAATTTTTTTTTTGTATTGTTAGTAGAGATGGGGTTTCACTGTGTTAGCCATGATGGTCTCGATTTCCTGACCTCGTGATCCACCCGCCTCGGCCTCCCAAAGTGCTGGGAGTACAGGTGTGAGCTACCGCGCCCGGCCGAATTTCATTGAATTTTTAAAAGCATATATTGAAATAATTATATGGCTTTTATCCTGCATTCTTTGGATGCATTGTATCACGTTTATTGATTTCCATATGCTGAAGCATCTTTGCATCCCTGGGATGCATCCCACTTGATCAAATTGAATGATCTTTTTAATGTGTTCTTAAATTTGGGATGCTAGTATTTTGTTGAGGATTTTTGTCTCTGCATTCATCAGAAGTATTGGCCTGTAGTTTTCTTTTTTGTTTGTTTTGTCTGGTTTTTGTATCAGGAGAATGCTGGACTTGTAGAATGAGTTTAGGAGTATTTCCTTCTTTTAAATTTTTTGGGGTAGTTTGAGTAGAATTGGTATTAGTTCTTCTTCAGATGTTTGGCAGAATTCAGCAGTGAAGCCATCAGGTCCTCAGCTTTTCTTTGATGGGAGACTTTTCAGCACTGCCCCTATCTCTCTGTATGTTATTGGTGTATTCATGCTTTCCATTTCTTCATGCTTCAATCCTGGTAGGTTGTATGTGTCTAAGAATCTACCAATGTCCTCTGCCTTTTCCAATTTTTTGGCATATATAATAGTTGCTAATAGAAGTCTCCAAGGATAATTTGAATGTCAGTGATATCAGTTGTAATGTAGTCTCTTTGTCTGATTTGAGCCTTCTCTTTTTTTCTTAGTCTGTCAAAAGAGTTTGTCTATTTTGTTTATCTTTCCAAAAACTGACTTTTTGTTTTGTGATCTTTTGTATTTTTGTTTCAATTTGATTTCTGCTCTGATTTGCTCTGATCTTTATTATTTATTTTCTTCTCTTAATTTTGGGTTTGATTTGCTATTGCTTTTCTAATTCTTTACGGTGGTGTATCATTAGGTTGTCTGAAGTCTTTTTACTCTCTCTCCGTCTCTTTTTTTTTTTTTTTTTGAGACAAGGTCTGGCTCTGTCACTCAGGCTGGAGTGTAGTGGTGTGATCTCAGCGCACTGCAACCTCTGCCTCCCAAGCTCATGCCATTCTCCCACCTCAGCCTCCTGTATAGTTGGGACTACAGGCATGTGCCACCACACTTGGCCTTTTTTTTATTTTTTATTTTTTATTTTTTTTTTATTTTTGGTAGAAACAGGATTTCATCATGTTGCTCAGGCTGGTCTGGAACCCCTGAGCTCAAGCAATCTACCTGCTTTGGCTTCCCAAAGTGCTGGGATTACAAGCATGAACCACTGTGCCTAGCCTTTACTCTTCTAACGTAGGCATTTATTAGTATAAGCTTCCCTCTTAGTACTGCTTTTGATATATTTGATAGGTTTGGGTACGTTGTATTTCAATTTTTTAAAGTTTCAAGAAACTTTAAAATTTCTGTCTTAGTCACTGCATTCAGCAATGGTATTCAGGATCATGTTATTTAATTTCTATGTATTTGAATAGTTTCCCAAATTCCCCTTGTTGTTCATTTCTAGTTGTATTCTATTGTGGTCACAGAAGACAACTGATATAATTTTGATTTTTTCAAATTTTCTTAGACTTGTTTTGTGGCCTAAGGTATAGTCTGTTCTGGAGAATGTTCCATGTGCCAATAAGAAGAATGTGTATTCTGCAGCTGTTAGATGAAATGTTCTGTAAATATCTGTTAGATCCATTTGGTCTGTAGCGCAGATTAAGTCAGATGTTTATTTTTATTTTTATTTTTTTTTTTGAGATGGAGTCTGGCTCTGTCCCCCGGCTGGAGTGCAGTGGCGCAATCTGGGCTCCCTGCAAGCTCCGCCTCCCGGGTTCACGCCATTCTCCTGCCTCAGCCTCCCAAGTAGCTGGGACTACAGGCGCCCGCCACCGCACCCGGCTAATATTTTTGTATTTTTTAGTAGAGACGGGGTTTCACCGTGTTAGTCAGGATGGTCTCGATCTCCTGACCTCGTGATCCGCCCGTCTCAGCCTCCCAAAGTGCTGGGATTACAGGGGTGAGCCACCGCGCCCGGCAAGTCAGATGTTTCTATGTTGATTTTCTGCCTGGAAGTTCTGTCCAATGCTGAAAGTAGGTTGCTGAAGTCTTCAGCTATTATGGTATTGAGGACTCTCTCTTTAGCTGTAACACTATTTGCTTTATCTATCCGGCTGCTCTAGTGTTGGGCATGTATATATTTACCATTGTTATAGCCTCTTGCCGAGTTAACCACTTCGTCCTCATATAGTAACCTCGTCTTTTTTCACTGTTCTGTCTTGAAAGGTCATATAATAACCTCTTTGTTTTTCTCACTGTTCTGTCTTGAAAGGTCATATAATAACCTCTTTGTTTTTCTCACTGTTCTGTCTTGAAAGGTCATATAATAACCTCTTTGTTTTTCTCACTGTTCTGTCTTGAAAGGTCATATAATAACCTCTTTGTTTTTCTCACTGTTCTGTCTTGAAAGGTCATATAATAACCTCTTTGTTTTTCTCACTGTTCTGTCTTGAAAGGTCATATAATAACCTCTTTGTTTTTCTCACTGTTCTGTCTTGAAAGGTCATATAATAACCTCTTTGTTTTTCTCACTGTTCTGTCTTGAAAGGTCATATAATAACCTCTTTGTTTTTCTCACTGTTCTGTCTTGAAAGGTCATATAATAACCTCTTTGTTTTTCTCACTGTTCTGTCTTGAAAGGTCATATAATAACCTCTTTGTTTTTCTCACTGTTCTGTCTTGAAAGGTCATATAATAACCTCTTTGTTTTTCTCACTGTTCTGTCTTGAAAGGTCATATAATAACCTCTTTGTTTTTCTCACTGTTCTGTCTTGAAAGGTCATATAATAACCTCTTTGTTTTTCTCACTGTTCTGTCTTGAAAGGTCATATAATAACCTCTTTGTTTTTCTCACTGTTCTGTCTTGAAAGGTCATATAATAACCTCTTTGTTTTTCTCACTGTTCTGTCTTGAAAGGTCATATAATAACCTCTTTGTTTTTCTCACTGTTCTGTCTTGAAAGGTCATATAATAACCTCTTTGTTTTTCTCACTGTTCTGTCTTGAAAGGTCATATAATAACCTCTTTGTTTTTCTCACTGTTCTGTCTTGAAAGGTCATATAATAACCTCTTTGTTTTTCTCACTGTTCTGTCTTGAAAGGTCATATAATAACCTCTTTGTTTTTCTCACTGTTCTGTCTTGAAAGGTCATATAATAACCTCTTTGTTTTTCTCACTGTTCTGTCTTGAAAGGTCATATAATAACCTCTTTGTTTTTCTCACTGTTCTGTCTTGAAAGGTCATATAATAACCTCTTTGTTTTTCTCACTGTTCTGTCTTGAAAGGTCATATAATAACCTCTTTGTTTTTCTCACTGTTCTGTCTTGAAAGGTCATATAATAACCTCTTTGTTTTTCTCACTGTTCTGTCTTGAAAGGTCATATAATAACCTCTTTGTTTTTCTCACTGTTTTGTCTCTTTAGCTATAATACTACTTGCTTTATACAGCGGGCTGCTCCAGCGCTGGGTACATACGTATTTCTCATTGTTGCATCCTCTTCCTGAGCTAACCACTTCATCCTCATGTTATAACCTTTTTTTTATTGTTTTGTCTTTAAATGTCTTATATCAGAAACTTTGTCTGATATAAGTATAGTGACTCCTGCTTTTTTGTTTCCATTTGCATGGAATATCTATTTTCATCCCTTCCTTTTCAGTCTGTGTGTATCTTTACAGGTGAAGTGAGTTTCTTTCCTTATTTTTTATTGACAGAGTTTATTTCTTGTTGCCCAGGCTGGAGTGCAATGACATGGTCTTAGCTCACTGCAACCTCCACCTCCTGGGTTCAAGTGATTCTCCTGCCTCAGGCTCCTAAGTAGCTGGTATTACAGGCGCCTGCCACCACACATGGCTGATTTTTTTGTATTTTTAGTAGAGACGGGGTTTCACCGTGTTGGCCAGGGTGGTCTCAAAACTCCTGAACTCAGGTGATCTGCGCGCCTCAGCCTCCCGCAGTGCTGAAATTACAGACCTGAGCCACTGTGCCCAGCTGAAATGAGTTTCTTACAGGCAGCATATAGTGAGCCTTGTTTTTAAAATACATTCAGCCACTCTATGTCTTTTTATTGGAGAATATAGCCTGTTTATATTCAATGTTATTATCGATAGGTTACTGATGCCATTGTGTTACTTGTTTTCTGGTTGGTGTATTAGTCCTTCCTTTCTCCCGGTCTTCCTTTGTGTAGAAATGATATTCTTTGGTAGCATATTTTTATTTCTTGCTTTTTAATTTTTGTGTATCTATTATAGTTTTTTCCTTGGTGATTACCATGAGGTTTGCAGAAAACATAATCAATTCTTTTAAACTGATGACAACTCAACTCTGATCACATAGAAAAGAAAAAAGAAAGAAAAATTAACTTGGTCACTGCTGCTTTTTGACTTTTTGTTGTTTCTATTTTTATATATTTTGTATCTTCACAATTGTTTTACTTATGATTATTTTTGATGGGTTTGTCTTTTAGTCTTCACACTAAAGATATGAGTGATTTTTTTTCCCCTGAGCCAGAGTCTCGCTCTGTCACCCAGGTTGAAGTACAGTGGTGTGATCTTGGTTCACTGCAACCTCCACCTCCAGGATTCAAGTGATCTTGTGCCTCAGCCACCTGAGTAGCTGGGATTACAGGCATGCACCACCATACCCAGCTAATTTTTGTGTTTTTAGTAAAGATGGGGTTTTGCCATGTTGGCCAGCTGGTCTTGAACTCCTGAGCTCAAGTGATTCACCCACCTCAGCCTCCCAAGGTGACATGAGTGATTTATATTCTACAATTACAATATTAGAGTATTAGGTGTACTTACTTTCATCACAGGTTTTATACTTTCTGATGATTTCTTGTTGCATATTAGCATGCTTTACTTTCAGAATGAAGAAGTACCTTTAGCATTTCTTATAAAATGAATCTAGCACTGATGAATTTCCTTAGCTTTTGTTTGTCTGGAAAAGCTTTTATTTCTCCTTGGTGTTTGAAGGATAACTTTGTTGGATACAGTATTTTATGTTAGAAGTTGTTCCACTCCAGACTTTGTATATGTCATTCCACTCTCCTGGCTTGTATGGTTTCCACTGAGCAGTCTACAACCAGATACATTGGAGCTTCTTTATATGTTATTTGCTTCTTTCTGTTACTGTTTTTAGGATCCTTTCTTTGTCCTTGACCTTTGAGAGTTTGATTATTATATGCCTTGAGGGAGTCTTATTTAGCTTGAATCTTTTTGGTGTGTGCTTTTTTTTTTTTTAATTTTTTTTTAACCTTCTTCTATGTGGATATTACTATCTTTTTCTAGGTGTGAAAAGTTACATGTTATTTGCCTGAATAAACCTTCTACCCAAATCTCTTTCTCCATCCTCTTTAAGGTTAATAACTCTTATATTTGCCTTTTTAATGCTGTTTTCTAGATAGCCTTAAAAGGGCAAATATAAGAGTAGGCATACTTCATTCTTTTATTTTCTGCTCTGTGTATTTTCAAATAGCCTATCTTTGAGCTCACTAATTTATTCTTTTGCTTGATCAATTCTGGAGGCATTCTGATGCATTTTTCAGTTTGTTAATTGAATTTTTAGTCTCTGGGATCATACCACTGCACTCCAGCCTGGGTGACAGAGACTCTGTCTCAAAAAACAAAACAAAACAAAAACAAACAACAGCCGGATGCAGTGGCTCACGCCTGTAATCCCAGCACTTTAGGAGGCTGAGGTGGATGGATCATGAGGTCAGGAAATCAAGACCATCCTGACTAACATGGTGAAACCCCGTCTCTACTAAAAAAATACAAAAAATTAGCCAGGTGTGGTGGCGGGTGCCTGTAGTCCCAGCTACTCGGGAAGCAGAGGCAGGAGAATGGCATGAACCTGGGAGGCAGAGCTTGCAGTGGGCCAAGATCATGCCACTGCACTCCAGCCTGGGCGACAGAGTGGGACTCTGTATCAAAAAAAAAAAAAAAAAAAAAAACCAAAACCAAAACAAAAACAAAAACTCGTCTCTGGAATTTGTTTGATTTTTTAAAAAAATTATTTTCATCTCTCTGTTTTTTTGATAGAATTCTGAGTTTCTTCTTTGTGTTGTCTTGAAATTCATTGAGCTTCCTCAAGACGGTTATTTGAATTCCTCATCTGAGGAATTCTTCATGCCTCACATATTTCCATTACTCCAGGCTCAGTCACTGTGCTTTCTTAAGTCCGTTTGGTGAGGTTGTATTTGCCTGGATGTTCTTGATACTTGTGGTTGTTTGGGCATTGAAGAGTTAGTTATTTATTCCAGTCTTTCAATCTGGCCCTTGTTTGTACTTGTTCTTTGAGAGGGATTTCCTAGAATACAAAGAGAATTGTACATATCCTAAGCCTCAGGTGACTACAACTGTTCCATCACTAGGGGGTACCCTAAGCCCATGTATGCTGTGACTCTTGCAGACTACTAGATATAGCCTTAGAGGACTTGGAGAAGACAAGGCAGAATTCCCTGGGTAAATTTCTTGCTCTCTTCCCTCTTTCCCTTCCCACTCCCAGCAGGAGTCTCCCTGCTCTGCATTGGCGGAGGGATGACACAGGCATTCCCATGGCTGCCACAGTGGCACTGCACTAGGTTTACCTGTAGCTCATTGCTTTCCAGACCAGTGAAACACCATAGTTCACCCAAGACCTGTGGCTGCTACTGCCTGTCTGCTACTGCTGTTTGTTCAAGTCCTCAAGCCACTTTGGTTTGCAGGTGGTGGATCCTTCCAGGACTCAGTTCATCACATGAAGGCAGGAAATTCCCTTCTGGCTAGGGGTGAATCTAAAAATGCCATCTAAGAGCAAAGGCTTGGAATTGAAATTGTGAGATTCAGGATCCTACCTGAAGGTTTATTTTACTGTGGCTGAGCTGGTACCTGTAAGACTTAAAGAGGAAAGAAACACAAAACATGGCTGGCAGTTAAAGACAGGTTTACTTTAGATAAAACCTGAGAGGGGCTTCTGGCTGATTTCCGTCAGGAGCGCTTTCTTTTACAGACTAAGAGTATATATTGATTTTAGGGTAAGGGGGCTTATGACAAGCTTGGAATGTTTCTGTGTGAGGGAGAAGTTTTATGGCAGGGTTGGAACTTCTCTGGGAGGGGGGGAGGTTATCTTGGGGCAGACATCTTTCCAGTCAGAGTGGGGTTATCTTGAGGCTGGCATCTTCCTGGCAGAGGGGGGTTATCTTGGGGCTAGCATGTCTCTGGGCGGGGAGGAGTTTGGAATGTTTCTGGTTGGAGATATTATTTGTGGTTTATGGCTGTGCTGACCTTAGCTGTCCCAACCTGCAGGACAGTCGAACAGACCCTGGAAGGGGGAGTGGGAATGGAGGAGACAAGAAAACACAAGAAATGGAGACAAGACAAACAGCCTGATCAAGTCTCGTTTATTGAGTGTAGGGTCATGCCTTATATAGGCTGGCAGGGGAAGAGGTTGGGCCAGGGTGGTGATAGGGGGCCGGGTCTGCTCAAATTACAATCGCGCATGCGCCGTGGGTTTGTACTTTTCCCGGGCATGGGATCGCGCCTGCGCCCTGGGCTGCATATCTTCCTGGGTGGGAAAATGTTTGCGCGCGCACGGGAAAGGTTGGCGCGTGCGGGAAAGGTTGGCGCGCGCGGGAACAGTTTTGGCGCGCGCGGGAGAAACTTAGGCGCGCGCGGGAAAAGCTTTGGGCGTGCGCGGGAAGGGTTTGTAAATAAAAAACCCGGGAATGTGCCCTCTTGTCTCCGCTTTGCGGAGATCAAGCAACAGAGGTCGGCTAATTCCGGGCCTCATGGCTCCGGACAGGTCCCCCTTTTTTATATATAATTATGGCTAGAAGATTGTCCCTCGGGAACTGTGCCTGTCTTAGGTTGCAGTAATGCATCTCATCACTGGTACCCATCATGGGATTAGGCAGTAGCTTATGACGGCCCTCCTGTCTCAGGTTAGTGAGAGACGACACTCTCTTACCCGTCATTGGCTGTCCAGTTCAGCGCCTAGGGAAGGTGGTCATAATGGGTGTGAGTATGAACCACCGCGACCTTCTTGTTCTAGGCGATGATAATGGACCTGTATAGGCTTCGCTTGGATAGCCTCGACCTGTTGCTTAATGAATGTCATGAGCTTATTGAAGACCAAAGGTCCTACAGAGAGTAAGAGCAATAGGCAAAGCAGGGGGCCCAGGAATGGCATAAGATAGGGAAGGAGTCCATGGAACCCAGTCCAAAACGGGTTATCGGTTATTTCTTTTCGTCGTTTTTCTAGGTCTTCTTGTAGACGCCTGATTTTGTCCCTGACGATCCCGGATTTGTTGACATAGAAACAGCACTTCTCCTGTAAAGCCAAGCAGATGCCTCCCTGTTCTGCAGTTGGTAAATCTAGGCCTCTTCTATTTTGGAGCACTACTTCTGCCAGAGAATCTACCTGATCTTGTAAATCTTGTATAGTACTTGAGATGGCCTGCATATCTGAGATCAATTGGTGAGACAATTTGGTGTATTGAGTAACAGAAACCCCTAGGCCTGTAGCCCCAGTTGCTACGGCAGTAGTGATGCCTAATCCTGCAAGTAAGGGGATAAACCCCTAGGCCTGTAGCCCCAGTTGCCACGGCAGTAGTTATGCCTAATCCTACAAGTAAGGGGATAAACCCAAAGGCCTGTAGCCCCAGTTGCTACGGCAGTAGTTATGCCTAATCCTGCAAGTAAGGGGATAAACCCCTAGGCCTGCAGCCCCAGTTGCTACGGCAGTAGTTATGCCTAATCCTGCAAGTAAGGGGATAAACCCCTAGGCCTGCAGCCCCAGTTGCTACGGCAGTAGTTATGCCTAATCCTGCAAGTAAGGGGATAAACCCCTAGGCCTGTAGCCCCAGTTGCTCCGGCAGTAGTTATGCCTAATCCTGCAAGTAAGGGGATAAACCCCTAGGCCTGTAGCCCCAGTTGCTCCGGCAGTAGTGATGCCTAATCCTGCAAGTAAGGGGATAAACCCCTAGGCCTGTAGCCCCAGTTGCTCCGGCAGTAGTGATGCCTAATCCTGCAAGTAAGGGGATAAACCCCTAGGCCTGTAGCCCCAGTTGCTCCGGCAGTAGTGATGCCTAATCCTACAAGTAAGGGGATAAACCCCTAGGCCTGCAGCCCCAGTTGCTACGGCAGTAGTTATGCCTAATCCTACAAGGGGATAAACCCCTAGGCCTGTAGCCCCAGTTGCTCCGGCAGTAGTGATGCCTAATCCTGCAAGTAAGGGGGTAAACCCCTAGGCCTGCAGCCCCAGTTGCTACGGCAGTGGTTATGCCTAATCCTGCAAGTAAGGGGATAAACCCCTAGGCCTGTAGCCCCAGGTGCTCCGGCAGTAGTGATGCCTAATCCTGCAAGTAAGGGGATAAACCCTTAGGCCTGTAGCCCCAGTTGCTCCGACAGTAGTTATGCCTAATCCTACAAGTAAGGGGATAAACCCCTAGGCCTGTAGCCCCAGTTGCTCCGGCAGTAGTGATGCCTAATCCTACAAGTAAGGGGATAAACCCCTAGGCCTGTAGCCCCAGTTGCTCCGGCAGTAGTGATGCCTAATCCTGCAAGTAAGGGGATAAACCCCTAGGCCTGTAGCCCCAGTTGCTCCGGCAGTAGTGATGCCTAATCCTGCAAGTAAGGGGATAAACCCCTAGGCCTGTAGCCCCAGTTGCTCCGGCAGTAGTGATGCCTAATCCTGCAAGTAAGGGGATAAACCCCTAGGCCTGTAGCCCCAGTTGCTACGGCAGTAGTGATGCCTAATCCTGCAAGTAAGGGGGTAAACCCCTAGGCCTGCAGCCCCAGTTGCTACGGCAGTAGTTATGCCTAATCCTACAAGTAAGGGGATAAACCCCTAGGCCTGTAGCCCCAGTTGCTCCGGCAGTAGTGATGCCTAATCCTGCAAGTAAGGGGGTAAACCCCTAGGCCTGCAGCCCCAGTTGCTACGGCAGTGGTTATGCCTAATCCTGCAAGTAAGGGGATAAACCCCTAGGCCTGTAGCCCCAGTTGCTCCGGCAGTAGTGATGCCTAATCCTGCAAGTAAGGGGATAAACCCCTAGGCCTGTAGCCCCAGTTGCTACGGCAGTAGTTTTGCCTAATCCTACAAGTAAGGGGATAAACCCCTAGGCCTGCAGCCCCAGTTGCTCCGGCAGTAGTGATGCCTAATCCTACAAGTAAGGGGATAAACCCCTAGGCCTGCAGCCCCAGTTGCTACAGCAGTAGTGATGCCTAATCCTGCAAGTAAGGGGATAAACCCCTAGGCCTGTAGCCCCAGTTGCTATGGCAGTAGTTATGCCTAATCCTGCAAGTAAGGGGATAAACCCCTAGGCCTGCCTGTAGCCCCAGTTGCTACGGCAGTAGTTATGCCTAATCCTGCAAGTAAGGGGATAAACCCCTAGGCCTGTAGCCCCAGTTGCTACGGCGGTAGTGATGCCTAATCCTGCAAGTAAGGGGATAAACCCCTAGGCCTGTGGCCCCAGTTGCTACGGCGGTAGTGATGCCTAATCCTGCAAGTAAGGGGATAAACCCCTAGGACTGTGGCCCCAGTTGCTACGGCAGTAGTTATGCCTAATCCTACAAGTAAGGGGATAAACCCCTAGGCCTGTGGTCCCAGTTGCTCCGGCAGTAGTTATGCCTAATCCTGCAAGTAAGGGGACAAACCCCTAGGCCTGTAGCCCCAGTTGCTCCGGCAGTAGTTATGCCTAATCCTGCAAGTAAGGGGATAAACCCCTAGGCCTGTGGCCCCAGTTGCTACGGCAGTAGTTATGCCTAATCCTGCAAGTAAGGGGATAAACCCCTAGGCCTGTGGCCCCAGTTGCTACGGCGGTAGTTATGCCTAATCCTGCAAGTAAGGGGATAAACCCCTAGGCCTGTGGCCCCAGTTGCTACGGCGGTAGTTATGCCTAATCCTGCAAGTAAGGGGATAAACCCCTAGGCCTGTGGCCCCAGTTGCTACGGCACTAGTTATGCCTAATCCTGCAAGTAAGGGGATAAACCCCTAGGCCTGTGGCCCCAGTTGCTACGGCAGTAGTTATGCCGAATCCTGCAAGTAAGGGGATAAACCCCTAGGCCTGTGGCCCCAGTTGCTACGGCAGTAGTTATGCCGAATCCTGCAAGTAAGGGGACAAACCCCTAGGCCTGTGGCCCCAGTTGCTCCGGCAGTAGTTATGCCTAATCCTGCAAGTAAGGGGATAAACCCCTAGGCCTGTGGCCCCAGTTGCTACGGCAGTAGTTATGCCTAATCCTGCAAGTAAGGGGATAAACCCCTAGGCCTGTGGCCCCAGTTGCTACGGCGGTAGTTATGCCTAATCCTGCAAGTAAGGGGATAAACCCCTAGGCCTGTGGCCCCAGTTGCTACGGCGGTAGTTATGCCTAATCCTGCAAGTAAGGGGATAAACCCCTAGGCCTGTGGCCCCAGTTGCTCCGGCAGTAGTGATGCCTAATCCTGCAAGTAAGGGGATAAACCCCTAGGCCTGTGGCCCCAGTTGCTACGGCAGTAGTTATGCCGAATCCTGCAAGTAAGGGGATAAACCCCTAGGCCTGTGGCCCCAGTTGCTACGGCAGTAGTTATGCCGAATCCTGCAAGTAAGGGGATAAACCCCTAGGCCTGTGGCCCCAGTTGCTCCGGCAGTAGTTATGCCTAATCCTGCAAGTAAGGGGACAAACCCCTAGGCCTGTGGCCCCAGTTGCTCCGGCAGTAGTTATGCCTAATCCTGCAAGTAAGGGGACAAACCCCTAGGCCTGTGGCCCCAGTTGCTCCGGCAGTAGTTATGCCTAATCCTGCAAGTAAGGGGATAAACCCCTAGGCCTGTGGCCCCAGTTGCTACGGCAGTAGTTATGCCTAATCCTGCAAGTAAGGGGATAAACCCCTAGGCCTGTGGCCCCAGTTGCTACGGCGGTAGTTATGCCTAATCCTGCAAGTAAGGGGATAAACCCCTAGGCCTGTGGCCCCAGTTGCTACGGCGGTAGTTATGCCTAATCCTGCAAGTAAGGGGATAAACCCCTAGGCCTGTGGCCCCAGTTGCTACGGCAGTAGTTATGCCTAATCCTGCAAGTAAGGGGATAAACCCCTAGGCCTGTGGCCCCAGTTGCTACGGCAGTAGTTATGCCTAATCCTGCAAGTAAGGGGATAAACCCCTAGGCCTGTGGCCCCAGTTGCTACGGCAGTAGTTATGCCTAATCCTGCAAGTAAGGGGATAAACCCCTAGGCCTGTAGCCCCAGTTGCTACGGCAGTCGTGATGCCTAATCCTGCAAGTAAGGGGACAAATTGTATTGCCCTTTTGTTTCTTCCTAAAAAGTGATCTATAGCTGGGATAGGCACAGGTTCATCTCCAGGGATAATGTCTATGTCTGGCAAAAGTGTGGCTAAGACACAGCGTCCTGTCCAGTTAGTAGGTAAATAGGTATAAGCCCTATTATTGCCACATATAAAAACCGAGCTGTTTGGGGCACACAACGGTTGGGAAATATTTGCTATGGTGGAACAATTATTGAATTGATTGAATCCTACATCGAGGTCGTAAGTGTTATTAAGGGGAGGGGAGTACATGCAAGAGGAACTAGGAAATTCTAAAGGTTGTACTTTAAGGGGAGGAATTATGGTGCAAAGGGTATTGGATGTATAATTTAAGTCATTGCTGGGTATGGCAAGAGGAACGGGATCTCCTGATTGCAGACACAGCCAGCAGTCATTAGCCAGACTAGAGTTGGAATTGTTAAGCAGGTTATGAGTAGCCGTGAGGAGGGCAAAGGTCTGGGCATCAACTTTCTCTTTCCCTCGGGCTTTGGGCAAGGCCAAGGGGTGGTAGTGAATTTCCGGGTACAGGGACCTTTGCAACTCTTCAAGTTTTTTGTATACCCTAATTTCTCGGACCTTGTCTTGTGGTCCTCCTCCGTCAGAGGTATGAAGAGGGGGGTGAATATTCCAGCAGACAGGCTGTCCTACAGTGCCAGTACAGCCAGCTGATATAAGGTTATTGGTACTTCCTACAACCGTAGGGACACTACTGGCCCCTATAGTAGGGGTTCTAGATCTTGTTAGGATAGCAGTATAGTATGTTTTACCGCCAGAGGTATATTCTAAATAAGTAGTGTAGCAGGAACTATGCATAGCAGTCTCAAATGTGTCACAAGCGCAGGTTGTGGTATCCCCTCCACTAAATATTCTTGGGGTTGACACACACCTCCACTTAAGAGAGTCACTAGACAGGTATGCTGTGTAAGCGGAGCAGGACACAGCTGAGATGTATGTATTTGGAAGGGAGGTCACATATCCCCCCAAACAATCACAGGGCTTACCGTATCGTTGTCGTATATATTTACGGGCCTCATGGGGATTACCAAAGCCGGCATATACCTGGAGTGCTTGGCAAATCAGCACCATGGTCCAGAGGGGCTTGTAGTTGAAGTTCATCTCTGCAATAGAGGAAAAGAGTACTCTCAGGGAGAAAATTACTCCCTGGATTGGTTATTGTTAGGTACCTGTCTTACCAGTCACTCTGGTAGCCATCTGGCTGCATCATGAGTTTGAGAAAAACACAAACTGAGCCTCTTCCCCAGATTAACACTGGGTCTGGACCATGCCATGTGTTGTCTAAAGGGTCTTTCCATTTAACCGTGGCAAATTGTTTTTTGGATTCGGAATGCCAAAATCGATCGGCTGCTGATCTGTTCAGGTTGTCCAAATTTAAAAAATTTAAAATAAAAAGTGTGTGATTAAGGATATTTCTAGGGGTGCCCTTAGTAGGGTACCATTCTCCCTTTTTTATTTTGTCAATGGTGGTTTTTAAGGATAGGTGTGGTCTTTCAACTATTCCTTGTCCTTGAGGGTTATAGGGAATTCCAGTAAAGTGTTTTATTTGTAATTTAAGACAAAAGTCTTGAAAGGCTTTGGATGTATAGCCAGGACCATTGTCTGTTTTCAGTTGTTTAGGCTTTCCAACTATGGAAAAACAGTGTAGTAAATGAGCTATGACATGTTTGGTAGCTTCGCCTGTTTGTAGGGTGGCCAGTATAAATCCACTAAATGTATCTATACATACATGGATGTATTTTAAGTTGCCGAATTCTGAATAATGAGTGACATCCATTTGCCAAATCATGTTGGGAACTAGTCCTCTTGGGTTAATTCCTAAGTGAGGGACTGGCAGGTATGTTATACAGGTCTGACATTGTTTAACTATTTGTCTTGCTTGTTCTCTAGTTATTTTAAACATCAGTCTCAAAGTTTGAGCATTAAGATGGTGTAAGGCATGAATAGCCTGTGCTTGGGCTAGGTTTGTATTTGTAGCTATGGCTACCGTCTTGGTTGCCATATCAGCCAGTTGATTGCCCTGGGATAGAGGTCCTGGTAATCCTGAATGAGCTCTAATGTGTCCAAGAAAGAAAGGTGTTGTTCTGTCATGTATTAATTGTTGGCATTGTAAAAATAACTTGGCTGTGTCTGACACATGTTTGATTTGTGCTACGGTCTCAAGTAAAGGTATTGAGTGAGCTAAATATGCACTGTCAGTATAAATATTAAGGGCCTGATTAGGGAAGGCTGACAGTACTGCGATTAGGGCCTGCAATTCTACTAGCTGAGCTGAAGTATGGCTGGTTTTGAATTTAACAGTGGTGTCTGCAAAGGTATATGCAGCAGTTCCTGTGGATGACCCATCAGTGAATACTAATAAGGCATTGTCTAAAGGTGTTTTACTGATGACATGAGGGAAGACAAAAGCATGCAGCTTACAAAATTGAATAAGCTTGTTTGGCGGGTAATGGTTTTCTAAGTTACCAGCATAAGAGGCGCAAGCAATCGGCCACGTTTCAGTATTTTGCATCAACCAATGGATTTGTGGCTTAGAATAAGGTTGTATGATCATAGAGGGTTCAATTCCAAAATATTTTTTGCTATTGCCTCTCCCTAGAATAATTAAATCTGCTATGGCATCATAATAGGGGAGTAATACCTTTTTGGGAGATGAAGGCAAGTGGACCCACATAATAGGGTTATTTTGCCAGAATAAACCAGTAGGTGTTAGTGTTGTGTTAAATATTAAAAGGGTTAATGGCTGTGAATAGTCTATGTTAGTAACAAATTGCTCAGCAATGGCCGCCTCTACTTTATTAAGTGATAAAAGAGCTTCTTTTGATAACGACCTAAGGGACTTAGGGTTGGGGTCACCTCTCAGGGTGTCGAATAAAGGTTTTAAGTCTCCTGTGGTGAGTTTTAAGTAGGGCCAAAGCCAATTTATGTCTCCAAGGAGCTTTTGGAAATCATTGAGGGTTTGTAACTTATCTTTACAGATAACGGCCTTTTGATTTGTAATTTTAGGTCCATTTATTTGAAAACCTAAATATGTATAAGGGTCTTGTAGTTGTATTTTTTCTGGAGCTATTTGTAAACCCGCTGTGGTTAGTTCTTGCTTGAGTTGAGCAAAACACTGTAAAACTTGTTCTCCCATTTTTCCTGCTATAAGAATGTCATCCATGTAATGTATAATGTATATTTGTTTCCATGTCTCTCTAACTGAGTGTATGGCTGTAGCCACATATTCCTAACACAAGGTGGGACTGTTGGCCCTACCTTGAGGTAACACTTTCCATTGGTATCGTTTCATTGGTTCTTTAAAATTTATAGATGGTAAGCTAAAGGCGAATCGTTTTTGGTCAGTAGGATGAAGGGGAATTGTAAAAAAGCAATCTTTAAGGTCTATGATAATTTTAAAATATCCTTGAGGGATTGCTACTGGAGAGGGTAGCCCTGGCTGTAAGGCGCCCATAAGGACCATAGTAGCATTTACTGCTCTTAGATCTTTTAAGAGTCTCCAATTTCCAGATTTCTTTTTTATGACGAATATGGGGGTGTTCCAAGGAGAGTTGCTTTCTGTAATGTGTCCTGCCTCTAATTGTTCCCGAACTAACTGTTGGGCAGCGGCAAGCTTCTCATTGGTTAGTGGCCATTGATCAACCCAAACGGGTTCATCTGATTTCCAAGTGATTGGATCAGCAAATTTTTGGGGTGCAGGCATGTCAATGGCCACGGTTAAAAATTTCCAAGCCCCATTTTATCCAATTTTCCTATGGCTGGGATTGGCTGTAAAATGCCATCTTCTCTTTTTCCTAACCCTTTTCCAGGGTGGTAGCCCTGAGCCAGCATTTGTGCAGTGACTATATCATTTGGGCTACCCATCATGACTCTCATTTGGGAGAGAAGATCTCTACCCCAAAGGTTAACAGGCAAATCAGGGATAACAAATGGCTTAATGAGACCGGAATTACTTTCTTGATCTCTCCCGGTGAGATATTTGGAACTTTGTGTAGGGTTATTACTTTGCTCGATTCCTCGTAAATTTGTTAAGGTCTCTGAAGTGGGCCAACTGGAGGGCCAATCTTGTTGTTTAATAATTGTTACATCGGCCCCTGTGTCTATCAGTCCTGTAAATAACTTTCGGTCTAGCCACAAGGTGAGAGAGGGTTTTTGATTAGTAATGAGCTGTACCCAGTAGATGTCTGAGGATCCGAATCCTCCCTTTCCCCTTAGGGGCGATTGGACTTTATTAGCTGTTTTTAGCAATGGTAACAGGAGTAACTGCGCTATTCTATCCCCTTGAGGAATGGTAATGATGTTGTCAATAGCTTTGGCCATGATTTTGATTTCTCCTGTATAATCACTATCAATTATTCCTGGAAAGACCTGTAGGCCTTTCATGGTGACGCTGCTTTTCCCCAGGATTAATCCAAACATGTTTGAGGGTAGGGGTCCATATATACCCGTACTTAGGGCCTGAGGTCCCATTTCAGGGGTTAATACTGTGTGGGAGGTGGAACAGAGGTCCAATCCTGCGCTTCCTGGGGTTGCTCTACTAAGCTGTGAAACGGATTGTTGTTGGTTGGTACAAAACTGACCGCCCCATAAGCTTGTTTCGGGGCCTGGGGCCGGCCCCTCAATCCGTTTCCCTGTTGAGGTGTTAGGGGATTTCCTTGATTGTCAATTTTAGATTTACATTCGTTGGACCAATGTTTTCCTCTTTTACACCTAGGGCAGAGGCCTGGAACTTTCGCCTCTAAGGTCTTAGCTAGCTCTCCCTTAGAATCCCTAGCGAAGTGTCCCATTTTTCCACACTTGAAGCACCCCTTGCTATTTTTATTTTTACTAGCGAGGAAGTCTTTTACGGTTTGTCCACTAAAGGCAGCAGCCATAGCCAAACCCTGTTGATATGAGGGCCCTATGTCTGAGCAGAGGCAGATGTAACCTGTTAAGTCTGTTTTCTTTCTATAAGGTCTGATTGCTGCCTGACAAGCTGGGTTAGCGTTTTCGTAAGCTAGCTGTTTTACATAATCCACCCCTGCCTCGGCATTTCCAAATATTCTGCTGGCCGTGGTTATAAGTCTATGTACAAAGTCTGCAAAAGGCTCATCAGGTCCTTGTTTGACCCCCGTAAGCGAGGCTCCTGGATCCCCCTTAACAGGAAGTTTTCTCCAGGCTTTGGTAGCCGCTGCTTGGATTTGAGAAAACAGTCCAGGATCATACTGCATCTGAGCATCGGTTTCTGTGTAATTACCCGAGCCAGTTAGCATATCAAAATCCCAACCATTTCCGGCTTTTGGGTTTCTCTTGGCCGTATCTCTACAATTTTCATAAAATTCTGACTTCCAAATCAGATGGTCGCCTCCGGAAAGAACTGCTCTAACTAAGGTATTCCAATCTATGGGAGTGAGCCAATTTTCGGCCACAAATTCGACTATGGCCAGGGTGTACGGGGCAGTAGCTCCGTATTGCGAGACAGCAGTTTTTAGTTCTTTTATTACAGTAAATTCAAACCCATTGTGGTGTCTCCAGGCTCGTCCCTGCGCATCTGTAGTTTCCGTTACTGGAAAAACATCTCGAGGAGAGGAATCCTCCCTATCCCTACTACCAAGCGACCTTCCTTTTGGGACATGCTGTCCGGGTCTCTGAGGGTGAGAGGGTTTCTCTATTCCTTTAGGGTATTGAACGCTCTCACTTCCTGTCCTTAATTTCTGCAATCTAGTGATTAAAGACTGATGTAGTTCTTCAAGCTTTATTTGCTCTTCAAGCTGTGCAATTTTTTCTCTAAGCTCCTCTTTTGGGTCTATTACTGCATAACTGTGGGGGCAGAAGCCTTAATATAGGGAGGGGGATAAGTAAGAGTTTGTGGCCAGTCAGAATTATGATATTTTGCTGCCCCTTCCTCTAAATTATCCCAGTTTACTTCTGAACAGTTAAGGTTATTTTTACTTTTGCTTTCATTAGTTGTAGGTAAAACTGGGTATTTTTTGAACTTTTCCTTATTTGATGTTTCTATATTTGTCATTGAGGGGACCCCAGCCTCTTCCTCGTCGCTTTGTAGCGATATAAGGTCTATTTCTTTATTAGGTATGGATTTTTCGAGGTCGGTTTGGGAGCTGCCTCTTAATATTTCCTCAGTCTGAGTAACCACCGCCATTACCTCAGGATCTTTTTCTTTTTCCTTTTGATCTATTATATCTCTGATTAGATTCCAATAAGAAAAAGCTGTCACCGGAACCTTCTCTGGTCCAAAAGTACTATAGTAATCTTGAAAACAGTCTCCCACTCTACGCCACCTCTTTATGTCAATGGTCCCCTCTTGTGGAAACCAAGGGCAGGTTTCTTTTACAAAATCAAAAAACTTAAACAAATCATTACTTTTAACCTTTACTCCTCGTGTTTTTAAAGCCTCTTTTAATTGCCCTACATAAATTTGATGCTGGCTTAATTCTTGTCCCATAATCAGACACTATTACTCACCTCTGGTTCCAACGCGGCAGGCTCCCACGACGTCCGGAGGAATTTCTTTCCACTCTCACTTTCGGCCGACTTTAGTGCCTTCTTCCTCACTTTTTCCCCCGTGTCCAGGTCCCTGTTCGGGCGCCAGGTGTCCCGACCTGCAGGACAGTCGAACAGACCCTGGAAGGGGGAGTGGGAATGGAGGAGACAAGAAAACACAAGAAATGGAGGCAAGACAAACAGCCTGATCAAGTCTCGTTTATTGAGTGTAGGGTCATGCCTTATATAGGCTGGCAGGGGAAGAGGTTGGGCCAGGGTGGTGATAGGGGGCCGGGTCTTCTCAAATTACAATCGCGCATGCGCCGTGGGTTTGTACTTTTCCCGGGCGCGGGATCGCGCCTGCGCCCTGGGCTGCATATCTTCCTGGGCGGGAAAATGTTTGCGCGCGCGCGGGAAAGGTTGGCGCGCGCGGGAAAGGTTGGCGCGCGCGGGAACAGTTTTGGTGCGCGCGGGAGAAACTTAGGCGTGCGCGGGAAAAGCTTTGGGCGTGCGCGGGAAGGGTTTGTAAATAAAGAACCCGGGAATGTGCCCTCTTGTCTCCGCTTTGCGGAGATCAAGCAACAGAGGTCGGCTAATTCCGGGCCTCATGGCTCCAGACACTTAGCCATTAGGCTGATGCCCTTTGGATTGAGGCAGTTTTTTACTAAGGTGAACTTTAGAATGAGGAGCTTGTCCAAGATGGCAATGTTCCTGCTCCGTCAGTACCACTTGGAAGACATAGTCTTCTTTACTTTTCCCTCTTCTTCCCCCAAGATGAAGGAGTCTCTCCATGACAAATTGCCTGCAGTTGGGCAAGGGGTTATGCAAGCATTCCCATGGCTACTGTAGCTGGTGTTATGCTGGGTCACACCACAAATTCACAGCCTCTGAAACAAGTGCAGCACCTCTGCTTGCTCAAGGATGCAGTCACTATGGGCTGGCAGCCACTCAAATTTACTCAGTACACAGGCCATTTTAGCTAGGCTGTGGTGAAGCAAGCTGGGATTTACACTCCTCCTGTTGGAGTGGAGGATTCCCCCCTGGCCTGGGGCTGGTTTAAATATTCCTTCTGTGGGCACCAGGGGTTTCTGTCCAGTAGTGTGCTCCATTGCAACAGAAAAGCACTGATTTCCAATGTGAAGTTCCATACTCATTTCACTCTCTCTCCCACAAACACAGGGATCATTTCTCCATGCTGTGATACCTGGGGTTGTTGGTGGTGGTAGTGGTGTAGGCAATGCAACATTTTCCCTCCTACCCTCTTCAACATGCCTTTATGTTATATTATGTTAAAACCAGGTACTGTTGTCAGTCATTTAATTTTTTGATTCTTATGAAGGTGCTTTCTTGGGTAGATAGTTGTTAAATTTGGTGTCCCTGTTGGGGACACAGCGACTGGAGGGTTCCATTTACCACTTGTTTCCACCTCCCTCCTCTAAGCAAGCTTTTTCAGAAATGCATTATTTGCTGTTTTCTTTCAGAAAATGGAACTTTTAACAGAGAACTCTAACTTAATGTTGATAATTTAACATTGTTAAACATTGTTCAATAGCAACACTGTCTTACTTTTGTTCATAAGAACTTGTTATGCCAACTTTACATACATACTTGTTTAAAAGGTAAATGTAAGCAAGCTTCTTAGAGATGGATTATGTGGTATATTCTTTCAGAAATTGGAACTGTTTAACAAATACAGAATTCTGTAATCTAGTGTGGAGAACATGCTATTGAATGATAGTTCTTACCTTTGTTTATAAGGGCTTATGATGACGGGTTTACATAAACACAGTTAAGAGGTAAATCTTCACAAGCTTCTTTAGAGAAGCATTTTATGTTGTTTTCTTTCAGAAATTGGAACTGTTTAATAAATATACAACTCTAACCTAGTGTTGAGAATATGCTATTGAATGATATTTCTAGTATTTGTTCCTTAAATCTTATAATGAAATGATTACATACGCTTGTTTGAGAGGCAAATCTAAGCAGGCTTCTTCAGAGTTGCTCATTTGCAGTTTTCTTTCAGAGAATGAAAGTGCTTAATTGGTAAAAAAACAAACAAACAAACAAAAAAACAAACTCTATAATCTAGTGTTAACAACATGCTGTTGAGTGACATATCACACCTTTGTTTCTGAAATTATTGTAAGGTATTTACATATACTCATTGAAAATGTAAATCTAAGCAAGCTGCTTAAGAGATGCATCGTATGGCATTTTCTATCAGAGAATGGAATTGCTTAACACATAAAGACTATGTAGTCTAGTGTTGAAACATATTATTGAATAATATTTCTCATTTTAGTTGCTACAGGATTGTTAAGTGGTGTTTATGAAACATATTATTGAATAATATTTCTCATTTTAGTTGCTACAGGATTATTAAGTAGTGTTTATGAAACATATTATTGAATAATATTTCTCATTTTAGTTGCTACAGGATTATTAAGTGGTGTTTATGTATACATGTTTAAACGGTAAGCTAAGCAAACCTCATCAGAGATGTACTGTGCCCTGTTTTGTTTTAGAGAATGGATTTGGGATTACATAGAAAACTCTGAAATGTAGTCTCAACAACATGTTCTTGAATGATATTATCATTATTCTGAAAATGCTATTATGAGGTGTTTACACATGTGCATTTAAAAGCTAAATCTAGGGAAGTTTCTTCAAAGATGCGTAATTTGTTTTTTCCCCCAGAGAACAGTATTTATTACACAGAGTATTTATTACACAGAGAACTTGGAATCTAGTGTTGACAACATGCTATTGTATGGTGTTCGTGATCTTTACTCCACAGAAGTTACTGGGAGGTGTTTACATGTACTTGTTTAAAGGTAAATATAAATGACTTTCTCCAAAAATGCATTATGTTGCTTTTGTTCAGATAATTAAATTGGTTAACATTAAAAAAACTCTTTTTTTTTTGAGATGGAGTCTCATTCTGTCACCCAGGCTGGAGTGCAATGGCAGGATCTCGGCTCCCTGCAACCTCTGCCCCCTGGGTTCAAGTGATTCTCCTGCCTCAGCCACCTGAGTAGCTGGGATTATAGGCATGCACCACCATGCCCGGCTAATTTTTGTATTTTTAATAGAGATAGGGTTTCATCATGTTGGCCAAGCTGGTCTCGAACTCCTGACCTCAAGGGATCTGCACACTTCGGCCTCCCAAAGTGTTGGGATTACAGCCACGGCGCCCAGTCAAAGAACTCTTAAATATAGTGTTGATAACATGCTATTGAATGATATTTCTTATCTTTGTTCCAAATGAGTTATTACAAATTTACATATACATGTTTAAAAGGTAAATCTAAGTAAACTTCTTTAAGGATGCATTACATGCTATTTTTTTTTTTTTTTTTTATGTTGAAAAGATATATATATTTATATAGAATTAGGCAGCTGGACTCAGTTTAGATGATCCCAATTTTGTTGGCAACATCCAAAGCGTCGTAATCAGGAGCTAGTCGAACATATGCCTTTTTCTCTCCATCAGGCCGAATCAGGGTGTTGACCTTGGCCACATCAATGTCATAGAGCTTCTTCACAGCCTGTTTAATCTGGTGCTTGTTGGCTTTAACATCCACAATGAACACAAGTGTGTTGTTGTCTTCTATCTTCTTCATGGCAGACTCAGTGGTCAGCGGAAACTTGATGATAGCATAGTGGTCAAGCTTGTTTCTCCTGGGGGCGCTCTTCCGAGGATATTTGGGCTGCCTCCGGAGTCGCAGTGTCTTGGGCCGCCGGAAGGTGGGTGACGTGCGGATCTTCTTTTTTTTGTGGCTGTGGACACCCTTCAACACTGCTTTCTTGGCCTTTAAAGCCTTTGCTTTGGCTTCGGCTTTAGGAGGGGCAGGAGCTTCCTTCTTCGCTTTCGGCGCCATCTTGTCTACATGCTATTTTTTTTCAGAATATGAAAGTATTTATTACATAGAGAACTCTGTAATGTAGTGTTGGCAACATTCTATTGAAAGATATTTCTTACACTGAACTACTTTTCCTGAGGGCTTATAATGAGGTGTTAACATATACACATTTAAAAGGTAACCATAAGTGAGCTTTGGCAGAAAGGCACCATGGGCTGGTTTCTTTCAGGAAATAAACTATTTATCACAAAGAGATATCTGAAATTTAGTGGGGTTTTTTTTTTTTTTTTTTTTTTTTGGAAGCAAAGTCTTACTCTGTCACCCAGACTGAATTACAGTGGCACTATCTTGGCTTACTGTAGCCCCTGCCTCCCAGGCTCAAGCAATCCTCCCAGCTCAGTCTCCCATGTCGCTGGGATCATAGACATGTACTACCACATTGGGCTAATGTTTTTATGTTTTCTTTTTTATTTTTAGTAGAGTTGAGGTCTTGCTACATTGCCCAGGCTAGTCTTGAACTCCTGGGCTCAAGTGATCCACCTTCCTCGGTCTCCCAAAGTGCTGGGATTATAGGCCTGAGCCACCGTGCCTGGCCTGAAATTTAGTTTTGATAACAGGCTGTTAAATAATATTTCTTATTTGTTCCCAAGGAGTTATTATGAGGTGTTTACATATAAATACTTAAAATATAAATATAAGCAAGCTTCTTCAGAGATGTGTCACGTGCGGTTTTGTTTCAAAGAATGGAATATTGTTTATAACATAAAAAATTTAAAAGTCTCTTTTTGACAACATGTTAATGAACGATTTTCTTTTTTACATTTGTTTCTAAGGATTTATTATGAAGTATTACAAAACGGGTTTGAAAGGTAAGTCTGGCTGGACATGGTGGCTCATGTGGCCTGCTTGAGCCCGGGAGTTCAAAACTAGCCTGGACAACATGGCAAAATCCGACCTCTACAAAAAATACAAAAAAATTATCCAGGCATGGTGGCATGTGCCTGTAATTCCAGCTATTCAGGAGGCTGAGGTGAGAGGATCACCTGAGCCCAGGAGGTTGAGGCTGCGGTGAGCCATGATTGTACCATTGCAGTAAAGCCTGGTGACAGAGCGAGACTGTCTCAAAAAAAAAAAAAAAAAAAAAGATAAAACATAAAAGATAAGTCCAAGCACGATTCTTAACAGATGCATCATGTGCTGTTTTCATTCAGAGAACAGAAAGGCTTAATGGCAACAACTCTGTAATCTACTGTTGATAACATGCTATTGAATAACAGAGAGGATGGCATCAACCATTCACGTGGGATTTGTCCTCATGACACAAATACCTCCTACTAGGTCCCACCTCCACACTGGGTACAAATTTCAACATGATATTTGGGTATTTGGAAGGAACAAATATCCAAACTTTATCATTTTACCTCAGGCCCCCCAAATAATATGTACTTCTCACATTGCAAAATATAATCACCCTTTCCTAATAGTCCCCAAAGGCTTGTTCCAATCATCAACTCATAAGCCCAAAGTCTAAAGTCTCATTTGAGACTCAAGGCAAAGTTTTTACACGTGTAAGCCTGTACAACTAAAAACAAGTTATTTGCTTTTAAGATAGAATGGTGAGACAGATACTGGGTAAGCATTCTTATTTCTTTTCTTTTCTTTTTTTTTTTTTTTTGAGATGGAGTCTTGCTCTGTCGCCCAGGCTGGAGTGCAGTGGCCGGATCTCAGCTCACTGCAAGCTCCGCCTCCCGGGTTTACGCCATTCTCCTGCCTCAGCCTCCCGAGTAGCTGGGACTACAGGCGCCCGCCACCACGCCTGGCTAGTTTTTTGTATTTTTTAGTAGAGACGGGGTTTCACCCTGTTAACCAGGATGGTCTCGATCTCCTGACCTCGTGATCCACCCGTCTCGGCCTCCCAAAGTGCTGGGATTACAGGCTTGAGCCACTGTGCCTGGCTGCATTCTTATTTCAAAAGTGAGAAATTGGCCAAAAGAAAGGGTTATTGCAAGACTGAAATTGGCCATGCAAGACTGAAACCTATTAGCGAAGGCATGAAACCTTTAAGCTCCAAAATAATAGTTGGGTCCATGTACTGTATCCTGGGTACCATGGGGCAAGAGGTGGCTCCCCCAAGGCCCTGGACATTCCCACCCCCATGACTTTGCTGGGCGCAGCCCACCTGGCTACTCACACAGGTTGGAGCTCAATGACTTTTCCGGGCTGAGGGTGGACACTGCTGGTGGCTCTCCTGTTCCTGGGTCTGGAAGGTGGCAGCCCTGTTCCACAGCTCCGTTAGGCATTGCCCTACTATAGGCTTTTTTTTTTTTTTTTTTTTTTTGTGGGGCCCTCAACCCCACTATTCCACTCAGAATTGCCTGAGTTGAGTCTCTCTTTGGGGGTTCTGCCCTTGTAGCAGGCTTTTGCTTGGGCACCTGGATTCCTGGCACATCCTCTGACAGCTGGGTGACCTGAAGCTTCCAAGGCTCCACCACACTTGCATTTTGCAGACTTAACACATGTGGAAGCTGCCAAGGCTTCTGACTTCACCCTGTGGAGCAGCAGCCCAAGCTGTACTTGAGGCTATTTGGGCTGTGGCTAGAGCCAGAGTGGCTTGGATATGGGAGCAGCACTCCAAGGTGGCACAAAGCTGTGACACCTGGGGCCTGGTACCCAAAAACATACTGTCCCCCTAGACCTCTGGGCCTGTGATGAGAGGGGTGTCCTTGAAGATTCTAAAATGCCTCTAGGGCTTTTCTCCATGGCCTTGACTATCAGCCCCTGGCTCCCTTTTGTCTCTGCCTTTGTCTCTAGCAAGAGCTTGCTCCACTGCCCCCTTGAATTCCTTGTCTGAAAATGCTCTTTCCTTTTCTACCACATAGCAAGGCTGGAAAATTTCCAAATTTTAATGGTTTATTTCCCTTTTAATTATAAATTCCACCTTTAAGTCATTCTCTCACTTCCTTTTGTTTTTTTTTTTTTTTTTTTTTGAGACGGAGTCTCACTCTGTCGCGCAGGCTGGAGTGCAGTGGCACAATCTCGGCTCACTGCAACCTCCACCTCCTGGGTTCACGCCATTCTCCTGCCTCATACTCCGAAGTAGCTGGGACTACAGGCGCCCACCACCAAGCCAGGCTAATGTTTTTGTATTTTTTAGTGGGGACGAGGTTTCACCGCATTAGCCGGGATGGTCTTGATCTTCTGACCTTGTGATCTGCCCGCCTCGGCCTCCCAAAGTGCTGGGATTACAGGCGTGAGACACTGTGCCCGGCCATTCTCTTACTTCCAAATCTGGTCATAGACTGTTAAAAAGCAGCCATGCTGAGCAGGCTCATTGAACCTAGGAGGTGGAGGTTGCAGTGAGCTGAGATGGTGCCACTGCATTCCAGCCTGGGTGACAGAGTGAGACTCTGTCTCAACAAACCCCCCAAAACAAAACAAAACAAAAAACAAAAAACAAAAAAACCCAGCCATGACACTTCTTGAACACTTTGCTGCTTAAGAATTTATCTTGACAGATACCCTAGGTCATCACTCTTGTTTGTCCTTCCATGAATCCTTGGGGTGTGGACACAATGCAGCCATGTTCTTTGCTATGTGTCACAAGTGTGACCTTTGCTCCATTTCCCAGCAAATTCCTCGTTTCCATCTGAGACCTCATCAGACTGGACTTCACTGTCCATATCATTATGAGCATTTTGGTCACAACCATTCAACCAGTCTCTAGGAAGTTCCAAACTTTCCCTCATCTTCCTCTCTTCTTCTGTGCCCTCCACACTCTCCCAGCCTCTGCCCATTACCCAGTTCCAGAGCTGCCTCCACATTTTCAGGTATCTTTATAGCAATGCTTCACTTTATCAATTTTCTGTATTAGTCCATTCATGCATTGCTATAAAGAAATACCTGAGACTGGGTAATTTATGAAGAAAAGAGGTTTAACTGGCTCACAGTTCCACAGGCTGTACAGGAAGCACGGTGCTGGCATCTGCTTGGCTTCTGGGAAGGCCTCAGGAAGCTTCCATTCATGGTGGAAGGCAAAGGGAGAGCATGTACTTCACGTGGCTGGAGTAGGAGCAAGAGCGAGTGAGGGGAGCGGTGCTATACACTTTTAAGCAGATTTTATGAGAATTCACTTACTCTTACGAGCACAGTACCCAGATAGATGGTACTAAACCATTCACGAGAAACTGCTCCCATGATCCAATCACCTTCCCATCAGGACCCACCTCCAATGTGAGGAATTATGATTCAACGTGAGATTCAGGGACACGATCCAAACCATATCAGGCTCTGTGATTCTTTCTTTAGCTTGGCCTATTCTGCTGCTAATGCTTTTGATTGTATGATGAAATTCTTGAGGAGGAGCCAAGATGGCTGAGTAGATGCAGCCAGGAGGAATCTTCTCCCACAAAGACACTGGGGCGTTGAGAGAGACTGGCACACTCTGAGCAGCTTTTCAGAACAAAAGTGTTGAGAGTGGACACGGAGGACACAGATGCTGGACTGAAGGGGGAGGAAGCTGGGAACCCCACACGGGGTTTCTGAGCACCAGGACTTGTTCTTTGCTCCTAGCATCTCCTGAGGAAGGAGTAAACTGAACAGGTGAGGAGTGGCCAACTCTCAGCATGAACTTCCACAATCCTAGCTGCAGGAAATCCCACAACCCTCACAGACACGTGAGCTGACAGGAAGAGCTACCTAGAGAGGTAGTAGGGGCAGGACTCCAGCCTGTGCAGAGCCCAGAGGGTTTGGCGTGGGAATGGCTACAGTGGAGCGTGGCCAGTGACATCCATCCCCCAAGGTTCGTCATGCTCCTCTAGGAGATTTTAGCCTTAGTGTGACTGTTGGACCTGGAAAGAGCAGGATGGTCTTGCCCTTGGTCTTGCTCAGTCTGATATGAGTGCCCCCTGGTCTGCTGGCCTCTCCTGAGGTCCCAGCCTGCCCATGGTGCTTGCAGCACAGCCTTGGATGCCCAGTCAGGGTGCTTCCCAGGGACCCTGATCACAACTTCCTTGCTGGTGGACTGCACCTAACCTTTTGGAAGCTCGAGCAGACTGGCCTCTCCAGTGTACCCACGGTCTCTTCCCCCACTGCTTTGCCAGCACACTCGCATGGGCAGATCTTGCCTACCATGCTGGTGCACGTGTGTGCAGGTATCACACCATGCCACTGCAACTGGCATGAGGGCACCCTGCTGCCCTCCACCCCTGCTGATGTGTGGTCACTCTGCCATGTCACCACTGCCAGTAGGAACACGTACACAGACACTGACAACCCTGCCCCGCCACACCACTGCAATCACCAGTGCAAATGCATGCACAGGCACTGGCAACTCTGCCCCCATCATGCCACTGCTGTTGCTGGTATGGATGCACAGGTGGACACCAGCAACCCTGCCCCCACAAGTTCCCCATCCCTGCCATGCCCCTGCCAGTGTGAGAGCACATGCAGGAATGCTGCTGCCCTGCGCTCACCAGTGCCCCTCCCCAGCCGACGTGCATGCACCCCACTATGCTGCTGCAGCTGCTGGCATGCATGAGTGAGCACAAATCCCACTGCCGTTGCCCCAATGAAACATTTTGGCTGACACCCTCCGTTGGAATGTTGGGGGTCAGTGGACCAGAAACACCTTGGCTCCTCTAGTGCAGCAAATTCCTAAATCAGGGGGCCAGAAAAGAAAGCTGGGAGCCCACAACCAGTCCCCCAGAGTTGGAGCAGGTAGCTTGGGAGTGCTGAGCTGAGCCTTGGCCCCCTAAAATGAGCCAGAAACAAAATCAATCCACTGAACCCACGTTACACCACAATCAAACCCCCAAGGGCATCAAATATAAAAGCAAAAAAACCCATCCAAAGGAAAGTAACTTCAAAGATTAAAGGAACATCAGCCCACACATAAGAGAATGACTCAGCATAAAACCTATGGTAATTCAAAAAACCAGAGTGTCTTCTTACCTCCAAATGACTGCACTAGTTCCCAGCAATGTTCTTAACCAAGCTGAAATGGCTGAAATGACAGACACAGAATTCAGAATATGGATAGGAATGAGGATTATCGAGATTCAAGAGAAAGTTGAAACCCAACCCAAGGAATTTAAGGAATACAATAAAATAATACGGGAACCGAAAGATGAAATGGTCATTTTAAGAAGGAACCCAAATTGATCTGATGTAGCTAAAACATTCAAGAATTTCTAAATACAATCACAATTATTATTAGTAGTAGTATTAGTATTGGTAATATAGCAGGACGAGCGGCAGACAAAACTCCTCAGACACCAAGTTACAGAAGGAAGGGGTTTATTTGGCCGGATGACTTCAGTCTCAAGAGCCGAGCTCCATGAATGAGCAATTCCTGTCCCTTTGAAGGGCTCACAACTCTAAGGGGGTGTGCGTGAGGGGGTCGTGATTGATTGAGCAAGCAGGGGGTATGTGATTGGGGGCTGCATGCACCGGTAATTAGATCGGAACAAAACAAGATAGGGATTTTCACAGTGCATGTCTATACAATGTCTGTAATCTATAGATAACAGAACCAGGTAGGTCAGGGGTTGATCTTTAACTACCAGGCCCAGGGTGCAGCGCCAGGCTGTCTGCCTGTGGATTTCGTTTCTGCCTTTTAGTTTTTACTTCTTCTTTCTTTGGAGGCAGAAATTGGGCCTAAGACAATATGAGGGGTGGTCTCCTCCCTTAGTAAGACGAAGCTCTGCTACCCAGGCTGGAGTGCAGTTGTGCGATCTTGGCTCACTACAGCCTCTGCCTCCCGGGTTCAAGTGATTCCCCTGCCTCAGCCTCCTGAGTAGCTGGGATTACAGGTGCACACCACCACACCTGGCTAATTTTTGTATTTTTAGTAGAGATGAGGCTTCACCATGTTGGTCAAGCTGGTCTCAAACTCCTGAAGTCAGGTGGTCCACCTGCCTTGACCTCCCAAAGTGCTGGGGTTACAGGCATGATTGGCCTGGTGTGGTGGCTCACACTTTTGATCCCAGGACTTTGGATGGCTGAGCGTGAAGGATCGCTTGAGCCTAGGAGTTCCAGACCAGCCTGGGCAACATGGTGAAACCCAGTCTCTCTCTTTTTTTTTTTTAGGTGGATTTTTGCTCTTGTTGCCCAGGCTGGAGTGCAGTGGCACGGTCTCAGCTCACCATGGTCTCCACCTCCTGGGTTTGGGTGGTTCTCCTGCCTCAGCCTCCCGAGTGGCTGGGATTGCAGGCATGAGCCACCATGCCTGGCTAATTTTGTATTTTATTTATTTATTTATTTTGGTAGAGAGGGGGTTTCTCCATATTTGTTGGGCTGGTCTCAAACTCCCAACCTCAGGTTATCCGCCTGCCTCAGCCTCCCGGGGTACTGGGATTGGAACAGGAATTAAAAGAAATTTAAAAATATGTATGCAAAAACGCAGTTGTATGTAAAAAAAACCCATTTCCCCCTGAGAAAGAGAAAGAGCAGGAGTCCTTTTAAAAAACTACCTACCTGTTTTTCTATGGCTAGTGAGCCTTATCTCTCCTCCCCTCCCGGGCATCATAAAAACCCTAATTCCCTAACTGTGCAACTGCCAGGTCACTAAACAAACTCAAGTCACAAAACATATTTTTCCTAAAAAAGGAAAAAATAATATAATGCATGTTTCAATTAAATAACTATCTTTGTTTCTCGCTTCTATAATATGCTTCCCCCAGCACAGATCTACCTCCGTCCCACAAAATGCTTAAAAGATAACTCTGTTCAGAACTCTGTGCTTTAAATATTAATCGACTGGGTGGGTGCATCTAAATAATTAATAAATATCCTCCTAAACCCCATCAGTCTCTCTAATTCCTTTTTTTTTTTTTTTTTTTTTGAGACGGAGTCTTGCTCTGTCCCCAGGCTGGAGTGCAGTGGCCGGATCTCAGCTCACTGCAAGCTCCGCCTCCCGGGTTCACGCTCTTCTCCTGCCTCAGCCTCCGGAGTAGCTGGGACTACAGGCGCCGCCACCTCGCCCGGCTAGTTTTTTTTTTTTTGTATTTTTTAGTAGAGACGGGGTTTCACCGTGTTAGCCAGGATGGTCTCGATCTCCTGACCTCGTGATCCGCCCGTCTCGGCCTCCCAAAGTGCTGGGATTACAGGCTTGAGCCACCGCGCCCAGCTAGTCTCTCTAATTCCTTAAAAATCCTGCTACAGGACTGCAGGCCTGAGCCACCGCGCCCCGCCCAATTTATTAATCAGAAAGGAATAGATCGGCCTGGCTTGTGATCCCAGGACTTTGATCCCAGGACTTGTGATCCCAGGACTTTGGACGGCGGAGCGTGGGGGATCACTTGAGCCTAGGAGTTCCAGACCCGCCAGGGCAACATGGTCTCTTTTTTACTTTTTTTGAGACTGGAGTTTCGCTCTTGTTGCCCAGGCTGGAGTGCAGTGGTGTGGTTTCCGCTGGCCGTGTCCTCCACCTCCTGAGTTTGGGTTGTTCTCCCTCAGCCTCCCAAGTGGCTGAGATTGCAGGCATGAGCCACCATGCCCGGCTCATTTTTTTTTTTTTTTTTGTACAGATGGGGTTTCTCCCTGTTGGTTAGGCTGGTTTCAAACTCCTGACCTCAGGTTATCTGCCCGTCTGGGTCTCCTGGGCTGCAGGGATTGCAGATGTGAGCCACTGTGCCCGGCCCACTTTATTAATCAGACAGGAATAGATTAATTAATAATAATTAATCGGTCTGGCGTAGTGGCTCACGCTTGTGAACCCAGGACTTTGGACAGCTGAGCACAAGTGGATCTCATGAGCTTAGGAGTTCTGGACTGGCCTGGGCAAGATGGTGAAACCTGGTGTCTCTTTTAGGGGAGGGGCGTCATAGTTTCGCTCTTATTGCCGGGCTGGAGTGCAGTGGCACGGTCTCGGCTCTCCGCGGCCTCTGGGTTTGGTGGGGTCTCCTGCCACAGCCACCCAAGTGGCTGGGATTGCACGCGTAAGCCACCATGCCCAGCTCCTTTTTTTTTTTTTTTTTCTTTTTTTTTTCTGGTGGCCATGGGGTTTCTCCCTGTTGGTCAGGCTGGTCTCAAACTGCCGACCTCGGGTGATTCGACTGCCTCAGCCTCGGCGGGTGCTGGGAATGCAGGCGTGAGCCAGCGCCTAAGGCCCAATTTATTAATCACAAAGGAACAGATCGGCCTGGCGTGGTGGCTCACGCTGTGATCCCAGGACTTTGGAGGGCGGAGCGCTGGGGAGCGCTTGAGCCTGGGAGTTCCAGACGGGCCTGGGCAACATGGTGAAACCTGGTCTCCCCCTTTTTTTGTTTTGAGGCAGAGTTTCCCTCTTGTTGCCCGGCTGGAGTGCAGTGGCGCGGTCTCAGCTCTCCGTGGGCTCCGCCTCTTGGGCTTGGGTGGTTCTCCCGCCTCAGCCTCCCAAGTGGCTGGGATTGCAGGCCTGAGTCACCATGCCCGGCTGATTCTTTTTTTTTTTTTTTTTGGTACAGACGGGGTTTCTCCCTGTTGGTCAGGCTGGTCTCAAACTCCCGACCTCAGGTTACTCGCCCGCCTCGGCCTCCGGGGGTGCTGTGATTGCAGGCGTGAGCCAGCGCGCACGACCCAGCTGGTTTTTATTTTTATTTTTTTGAGACGGACTCTCACTCTCACCCAGGCTGGAGTGCCGTGGCGCTGTTCCCGCGCAGCACAACCTCCGCCTCCTGAGCAGCTGGGATTAGCGGCTCCCGCCACACACGCAGCTAACTTTTTTGTATTTTTGGTAGAGACGGGGTTTCATCATGTTGACCAGGCTGGTCTGGAACTCCTGAACTCTCGAACTCCTGATCCACCCACCTCGGCCTTCCAAAGTGCTGGGATTACAGGCGTGATCGGCCTGGCGTGGTGGCTCACGCTGTGATCCCAGGACTTTGGACGGCCGAGCGCGGCGGTTGGCTGGAGTCTGGGAGTTCCAGACCCGCCTGGGCAACACGGTGAAACCCGGTCTCTTTTTTGTTTGTTTTTTTGAGAGGGAGTCTGGCTCCTGTTGCCCAGGCTGGAGTGCAGTGGCCGGTCTGGGCTCGCCTGGGCCTCCGCCTCCCGGGTTTGGGCGGTTCTCCTGCCTCAGCCTCCCGAGTGGCCGGGATTGCGGCCTGAGCCACCATGCCCGGTTAGTTTTTTATTTTTATTTTATTTTATTTTTTTAAATTTATTATTATTATTATTATTTTTGAGACGGAGTCTCGCTTGTTGCCCAGGCTGGAGTGCGGTGGCAAGATCTCGGCTCACTGCAAGCTCCGCCTCCCGGGTTCCCGCCATTCTCCTGCCTCCGCCTCCCGAGTAGCTGGGACTACAGGTGCCGCCACCACGACCGGCTAATTTTTTGTATTTTTAGTAGAGACGGGGTTTCACCGTGTTAGCCAGGATGGTCTCCAGCTCCTGCCCTCGTGATCCGCCTGCCTCGGCCTCCCAAAGTGCTGGGAGTTTCTTTTTTTGGTAGAGACGGGGTTTCTCCATGTTGGTCCGGCTGGTCTCCAGCTCCTCCCTTCGGGTGATCCGCCAGGTCGGCCTCCCGGGGTGCTGGGATCACAGGCCGGAGTCACTGCGCCTGGCCCGAAACCCGGTCTCTTAACGGAAAAACAAAAGCCACAAAGATTAGCAGGGCCTCGTGGGCCCCGCAGGTAGTCCCAGATCCTGTGAAGGCTGATGTAGGAGGATTGCTTGAGCCTGGGGTGGAGGTGGCGGTGAGCCATGATGGCGCTGCTGCAGGCCAGACTGGGCCACAGAGCAGAGTCTCAGGGAAAGGGCGGGGGGGGATGAAAAAGAAAGTATATAAAATTGCTAAATCAAGGAACAGCTTGACAGTATATTACTGAGAGAAATAGAGGCAAAGGTTAGCAGACACCAATGCTCACTTAGTGGAACTGCGGGTGTCCCCAACAGGAGGCAGCTACTTTTCCAAAAGAAATCTATTATTGACAAAAAATAAATAAAATTGTAGGTTTGTTACAACATACAAATAGCTAAACTTTACATAGCCACGACCCTCTTCTAGCACTGCTGTAAGCCTTTTCCTGCTCTGAAATAGCTACTATTGTTACCGCCATCGTAGAGAAAACAGATGCCAGAGCTGTTGTGGAAGGACCACCGAAACTATGAAATTGACTTGTACGTTTTGAACTTAAAGGCTCTTCCTGCTCTGCTCCTTACATTGCCACATTTTAGTTAACATACCTCTTAAAATACTGGTCCTTTCTATATTTGGAGGGACTCCTCTTGCAGTTTTAAGTTTTTCTTTGCACTAAAGTAAGTATGAGCCAACAGGTATCTGATTGAAATAGGTAACCTAGAAAAAAATCACTTATGAGAAAGTCAAGAAAATGTGAACTCTGGATTTGTGGCTGTTTTCAGAATTTATTAATTTTTTGGCGTTTAATGGCATTGTGAATATATTTTTTAAAATTCTTTGTCTTCTACAGATACATATAAGGTAATTTAAAAAATGATATAGGTTTTACTTCACAATAATTCAGAGGAAGAAGGAATGTATATAAATGAAGTGGGAATATAAATGAAACAAAGCTGGCTGTGGCCAGGTGCGGTGGCTCATGCCTGTAATCCCAGCACTTTGGGAGGCCAAGGCGGGCAAATCACCTGAGGTCAGAAGTTCAAGACCAGCCTGGCCAATGTGGTGAAACCCCGTCTCTACTAAGAATAAAAAATTAGCTGGATGTGGTGCCGGGTGCCTGTAATCCCAGCTACTGGGGAGGCTGAGGGAGAATTGCTTGAATTCGGGAAGCAGAAGTTGCAGTGAGTCAAGATCTTGCACTGCACTCCAGCCTGGGCAAGCACAGCAAAACCCCACCTTAAAACAAACAAACAAAACTGGTCATGCCATGAATGATAAATTGTTGATAATGTGTACATGTAGGGCAATTATATTATTCTCAACTTTTTTTAGGTTTGAAACTTTTTATTGAACACATGAACACGTCCCTTGATAACTGGGGCTGCTTCCCCATTATTCTCATAGTAGCCCTTCTGATTTTCATTTCATCTTCATTCTTAGAGATTCTGGATTTTCTTTTTTTTTTTTGGCAAGTTCAAGTATGTCTTTGCAAGGACTATCCAGCATGTCTATTTTATGAGAGAGGGTTTGCAGAGTACCTACTGAGCCATATTATCAGAAACAGAAATATTTTCCAGATTCTGTTCTTGTCCTGTTTAGATTTTTTAAGTTTCAAGAACAGTCACCTTCTACCAGACACTCTGATGTTGGAAGACAAAGCATATTTTGTATGTGGCATGATTTCTGGGCTCAAATTTAGAACAGAGCCACACAGCTTTCAACAACCCAAAAATAACTTACTGTGATTCACCAAATTTAGAAAGATGGAGATTATTAAAAAAAGAATTTACTATGTGACCTCTAAGTATCTCGGCTGAAAGCTGTAAAGATAAAAGGTAAATCAAAAGATAGACAGACTGTAATCATGCATTTAATGGAGTGCTAAATCAAAATATTTTTGGCATATGTGAAAGAGTTTAATTTTATCACATTTTTTACTGGCACTCTAGCTATTTGCAAGTACATATAAAACTACAGTGTTACATATAAACTACCAAAAAAGAACTTTTTTAGAAACGAGACTAATCTAGCAACTTTTTTTTATTTTTTTATTTTTTTTTTAGTAGAGATGGGGTTTCACCGTGTTAGCCAGGATGGTCTCGATCTCCTGACCTCGTGATCCGCCCATCTCGGCCTCCCAAAGCGCTGGGATTACAGGCTTGAGCCACCGCGCCCAGCGCAACTTTATTTAAAAGTTTATTTTAAGGGAAGAATTAAGGAGGTCCGTACAAAAGGATTTAGCCATGACATAAGAATGTTCTCGCTGGCAAATCAATGGAAATTATTACATGTGCAAAAGGGAACTGTTGGAATAAATTGTAATACCTTCATATGATCGTATATTGTAACCTTTTAAAATGATATTGAAGAGTTGCATAAATTGACTTAAACACATATTCATAACACATCACTGAATAGGAGAAATATGGGCCAGCAAACAACATAGAGTTGGTCCAATTTGTACAAAACAGATTCTAATAGCATGACAGCAGGGAAGGGGAACATGTCGCATGTGTATATGTATATATATGCATAGCAAGTAAGAATTTGAAAGGATATATATCAAATTGTTTACAGAGATTACCTCAGAGAGGTAAATAACTTTGGCCTTTGGTGTTCTGTATTCCACATATTTTGAATTTTCTTTTTTTATTTAGAGATGGGCTCTTAGCCAGGAGCAGTGGCTAACACCTATAATCCCAGCACTTCGGGAGGCTGAGGAGGGCAGATTGCTTGAGGCCAGGAGTTGGAGACCAGTCTGGCCAACACGGCAAAACTCTGTCTCTACTAAAAATTCAAAAATTAGCCAGGTGCAGTGGCTCATGCCTGTAACCCCAGGTACTTGGGAGGCTGATGGATGAGAATTGCTTGAACCAGGAGGCGGAGGTTGCAGTGAGCCAAGATTGCATCACTGCACTCCAGCCTAGGCAACAGAGCAAGCCTCTGTCAAAAAACAAAACAAAACAACAACAACAAAAAAAACAGTAATACAGAGAAAACCTTATGGACAGGAGCAGCGTCTCATGCCTGTAATCCCAGTGCTTTGGGAGGCCAAGATGGGAGAATTGCTTCAACCCAGGAGTTTAAGACCAGCATGGGCAACATGGCAAGACCTTTTCTCTACAAAAAAAATTTAAAAATTAGCCAGGCATAGTAGTGTATGTTTATACTCCCAGCTACCTGGGAGGCTGAGATGGGAGGATCACTTGAGCATGGGAGTTGGAGGTTGCAGTGAACTGCAGTCACACCACTGCACTCCAGCCTGGGCAACAAAGCAATCCCTGTCTCAAAAATAAAAAGAAAAGAAAAAGAAAAAAAGGCATATTCCATCAAGAAGAACGAAGATAAGGCTGACAGGGAATTCTCATCTGAAACAATACAAATCAAAAGACAATAAAGCAGTATCTTTTAAGTACCAAAAGAAAAAAAAAGGTGATTGTCAACCTACAAATTTACACACAAAAATAACATCTTTCAAAAACAAAGGTAAAATGAATACTCTTCTGACATACAAAAGTTGAGAAAATTCATCGCCAGCAGAACTGCACTACAAAAATATTAAAGGAAATTATTCAGGCAGAAAAAAATGATAATGAGAAGAAAATTAAATCTATACAAAAGAACAAAGAATAAGTAAATATGTGAATAAATATAATAGATTGTTTTCCTTAATTTTTAAACCTATTTTGAACATAAGCTGCTGTTGTTTTCTCTTTTTCAGACGGGGTCTCACTCTGTCACCCAGACTGAAGTACAGAGGCAGGATCCCAGCTCACTGCAGTCTCAATTTCCCAGGCTCAAGCGATCTTCCCACCTCAGCCTTCCAAGCAGCTGCGACAACAGGTATGTGCCACCATGCCCTGCTAACTTTTTTTTTTTTTAATTTTTAATAGAGATGAGTTCTCACTATGTTGCCCAGACTGATCTTGAACTCCTGGTCTCAAGTAATCCTAGTGCCTTGGCCTCCCAGAGTGCTGAGATTACAAGCATGAGCTACTATGCCCAGCCAAACATAGCTGTTTAAAGCAGAAATAACAACAATGTATTGTGAGCTTTATAACATATGTAGACATAAAATGTATGACAATAGTAGGAAGGCTAGAAGGAGAATGCTAGGTTATTCTGGTGTAAGGTTCTTAGGAATTTGCATATCATTACATACATTATATAAATAAGGTTCTGATACAAAGTTCTAATATACATCAGGTTCATATATATGAGTTTGTATATCATTACTTGAAGGTCAACTGTGATAAATTCGAGTTATACACTATTAAAAAAAGATGTATAGGCCAGGTGCAGTGGTTCACACCTGTAATCCCAGCACTTTGGGAGGCCGAGGCAGGCAGATCACCAGGTCAGGAGTTCAAGACCAGCCTGTCCAACATGGTGAAACCACATCTCTACTAAAAATACAAAAATTAGCTGGGCATGGTGGCATGTGCCTGTAATCCCAACTACTCAGGAGGCTAAGGAAGGAGAAATGCTTGAATCGGGACCCAGGAGATGGAGGTTGCAGTGAGCTGAGATTGCACCACTGCACTCCAGCCTGTGCTACAGGGTGAGACTCCGTGTCAAAAAAAAAAAAAGTTATAATAATAAGTCCATAAAGGTGATAAAAAGTCAGGAAGGACATAGAAGAGTTGGATAACACTATCAACTGACTTTGACATTTATATATATATATATATATATGGTTTTTTTTTTTTTTTTGAGATGGAGTCTCGCTCTGTCGCCCAGGCTGGAGTGCAGTGGCACGATCTTGGCTCACTGCAAACTCCACCTCCCAGGTTCACACCATCCTCCTGCCTCAGCCTCCCGAGTAGCTGGGACTACAGGCGCCCGCCACTGCGCCCAGCTAATTTTAGTATTTTTAGTAGAGACGGGGTTTCACCGTGTTCGCCAGGATGGTCTCGATCTCCTGACCTCGTGATCTGCCCGCCTCGGCCTCCCAAAGTGTTGGGATTACAGGCGTGAGCCACCACGCCTGGCCTGTGATTGATGCCCTTATAAAACAGACTTCAGAGCGCTCCTTTCCCCTTCTGCCATGTGAGGACACAGTGAGAAGATGGCCATCTGTGAACCAATAAGGCAGCCTTCATTAGACATCAAATCTGATGACACTTTGATCTTGGACTTCACAGCCCCTAGAACTGTAAGAAATAAATATTGTTGCTATGGTATTTTGTTGTAGCAGCCTGATCAGCCTAAGGCAACCTCTACTGGAGGATAAAACCATCCCTTAGTGTCTACAACCAACTGCATTTCTTGCTTCTCTATGCACAGGAGCCCTTTGATGGTCAGGTATAGTCTGGTTGAGCAAAATGAACTGTTAATCTTATATAGGTTTGGGGACGAATTTGTTTTGGGATGAGGTTGGTTTCCAAGCAGAGAGAGGGGTGACACCAGCCTGAGAAACATACTCACTGCAGTGAATCTGGGGCAGCTTGGCTGATTCTCAAAGCACAGACTGTCACTGACTCATTGGTTTCAGATGCAGATTCAGTGAGATGAGTTGCTATTCACCTATTAGGTTTAAGACCAGTTCTGTTGGTTACTTATTACTAAGACCATAGAACAATCAGTCTTTTCCTATGAGGGTGGGGGCCTTTTAATATTCGCATCCCACTTGGACTTCTTGCTTCCATCTTTGTATTCTATAAGCTAGTCTCAACATAATCTGGTCACAGCAACCAACTAGATATTTTTCAAAACTTAAATCAGATTTTGTCATTCCCCTGTTTACAACCTTCCAATGGATTCCTATTATACATAGAATAAAATAACCCTCTCCACAGCAGGGCTAACAAGGCGCTTAGTAACTGCCTTCTGCTTAATTAACCCTTCTCCTCTCTTCTGTTCTCTTCTCTTCTCTCTGCTTTTGTAATCCAACCAACCAGTTGAAGTCATGATTTTTTTTTTCCTGTTCCTTCTACCTGGAATACCCTACCCTTCACTCCTTACCTGGAAAACTCCTATTCATCCACCACGACCCAATAGAATCATCACCTCCAGGGGGAGGACCTCCATGACGACACTTTCCTCCTGCTTTGATTGCTGGAATGGGGGGAAGTGAGGCTAATCATTTTCCTGTTACATTTATCATGTTTATAATCACACTATTTGTTTGTTTGTTTGTTTATATGCTGTCTGTTTCCACTGTGTCACTGTAAATGCCAGGAGGACGGGGACCATGTTTGTTTTGATCACTAACATACAGCCAATAGCAGACACCGAGCACTCCACAAATGTTCATGGAAAGAACAGATAGAAGATCATATGTAGAGTTTCTTCCTAGATAAACCAGAGCCTCGCCACATGGTCACCTCCCGCAGCCAGCCCTCCACAGCCAGGCCTTCCCTTCCTCTATCATGGCTGCCTCAGTTTTTCAACAAATGGGCAGCGGCTCTGGACAAACGAAGCCAGTTCTGTAAAACTCAGGGAGGTGTCTAGTGAAGCAAAGTGACCACAGACTGGTTAAGGAAGCCCCAACCCACCCCACGCTCTGGGTTCCAGGACCCAGCTACAATTGAAGAGGATGCAAGCGATGGATGGTAAGATGAGGTCTGGAGTCAGCAAGACTAGCTCATTCTCCCCACCCCAACAACCCCCCTCCACACACCTGTTCAAGCCATTAAGACCAATGCTCATTGACTGAACACCTGCTCTGAAGTAGAAGCAGAACCTTTACTTGCTTTTCCTCGTGTAACCCCTGCATGAGCTAGTTCCTACTATTACCCCAGGACCCACAGTAAGGATGGCAGCATTCAGCCAGCATAGCCACACCAACTGTTAAAATATTGAAATTCTTCCATATTCATTGGTAAATAGTAGCTGCCTCAAACCACTCTTCCCAGCAGCCCTGACCTCATCTTCCACCTCCAATGCCCTCATCTCCCCACATTCCAGTAAGTAAAAGGGTTAAAGCCTTGGCTATACTGTGGGGGAGGCAGAAGGACTATCTCCTGCGACGATGGGGAGTGAGGGGGCTGTCTGTTCTGATCTGTCAGTACTGGTGCCTCCCTGGGTACTAAATGTTTTGCATCGTTCATCAGGACTGTCTGCTTTGTCGTACTCAAACAAAATGTACTATTGTAATGTTGCTACTATTGGACAAGCAGATCCCAGGGGCCAAGCTGAGCACTGGCTGGGGGCTTATCTCTGGTTCAGACAGATGCAAGGAGTTCTAAGGCCAGCCACCCAGCAAGTCTACAGCCTTCCTGAGCTTGAATACAAAAAGCAGTAAACTCACCACCAAGTACCAGCCTGGTTACCATTCTCAGAAGCACTGAGCCCTTGCTGTGTGTCTGCTCTGAGTGAGGCTCTGTACAAGGAGACTTGCCAGGGGGCACTCCAGACTCAAAGAAGGACAATATGGTCATTTCCAGGGCACAGACCTGGAAGGTCAGAGTCCACTTGTTCAAGCCCCAGATCTGCCACTTAATAGCGTTACAGCAAATGACCTAATCTCTCTGTCAGCTTCCTCATGTGAAAAGTCGAAGTCATAACAATAGTTCCTAATTCAGGGGGTTGGGGTAAAGGTTAAATTAGATGCAGCATGTAAAGTACCTAGGAGTAAATAAATTGATGTAAAATCCTTAAAACAGCCCCTGCTCCCCACCCCAATGTTATATTGCTAAGTGGCAGCTATTATTTTTATTTACTGCATGTGATAGAAATCTTGCAAATCTCAGCCAGCTGCAGTGGCTCATGCCTGTAATCCCAAAACTTTGGGAGGCCAAGGCAGGGGATCACTTGAGCCCAGGAGTTCCCTGGGCAACAAACATAGTGAGATCCCCATCTTTACTTTTAAAAAACTTTAAAATTACCTGGGCATGGTGGCGCGCACCTCTAGTCACAGCTACTCAGGAGGCTGAGGCAGGAGGATTGTTTCAGCCCAGGAGGTCGAGGCTACAGTGAGCCATGATTGTGCCACTGCACTCCAGCCTGGGTGACAGAGCAACACCCCATCTCAAAAAAGAAAAAGAAAAAAAATTAAAATCTCATTGCTTCCTCAATGCGACCACACACACACACACACACACACACACAGCAAGACCCTCTCTAAAAAAAATGAAATTTTTCAAATCTCATTGCTTCCCCAATGACACACACACACACACACACACACACACACACACACACACACACACAGAGCGAGACCCTGTCTCAAAAAAAAAAGAAATGAAAAATTTCAAATCTCATTGTTTCCCCAATGCCACACACACACACACACACCCAGCTTGCTTTGTGTTGGAAGGTGGCTTCCGATGCCAGCAGAGGGTGCTGGTCTCCGGCAGGCGGCTTGAGCACGCCCTCCCGGGGCTGACAGCCACTGCTCACCAGGAGAGTCCAGTCCCTTCCTGGGCTCTACTCACACAAGCGCATCATAACCCCCCAGTTCTGGAAGAACGGTCTTTGCAAATTGAGTAACCATGTTTTGTGAATCCCCAGCCTGCAGTCACTGCTGCTAGACCGGCTGTCTGCCTCCTGCCCTTTTGCTTCCCGTTTCAAGAACTAAGTCACCATGAATTTTCTTAATGATACTTTATTCGCCTGCTTTAGACATTTTTCTTCTTTCTATCTGCGTCACAGAGTGGTCTTGACGGAGACTGCATGCTATTGCAGAAAAGACAGAGGCCTTGAAATTAAATAGAGCTGGGTTTAAATACTGGCTTCACCACTCAACCAGGTAACCATGGGCAAATGTCTAAAGTCTCTGTGCCTCAGTTTCCTTGTCTGTAAAATAAAGGTGATAGCAGTATGTGCTTCGTAGAAACATGAGGATCAAATGAGATAAATCATGTAAAGACCTTAATACATAGTTTCATCTATATCCAGGATTAATAAGTGTGAAAAAAAGAATGAAGAATTAAATGCCCAGTGGAATGCTGTTTCCACCGAGTAGTATCAAGAGAAAGACGTGCACTGTGAAGTCAGACTGGGTACCAGTCAGGCTGTGGTGCCTTAGCAAGCTCTTCACATCTCTAATCCTCAATCTTTCTCATCTGCAAAATGGGCACACTAATATGCCATAGAAAGTTGACAGTTTTAAGTGTGATAACATGTATAATGGCATCCAGTATAACTCTTGGCACATAGTAAACCCATGATAAATGCTAGTTCTATTTCCTTTAGCAGATAAATGAAGGTTTTGACATTTATGAGCTACCATGTAAAAATCCTTTTGGGACAGGCACAGTGGCTCACGCCTGTAATCCCAGCACTCTGGGAGGCCAAGGTGGGCAGATCATTTGAGGTCAGGAGTTCGAGACCAGCCTGGCCAACATGGTGAAGCCCCGTCTCTAATAAAAACACAAAATGAATAAATAAATTAGCTGGGCGTGGCAGCAGGTATCTGCAATCCTAGCTACTCAGGAGGCTGAGGTGGGAGAATTGCTTGAACCTAGGGGGTGCAAGTTGCAGTGAGCTGAGAATGCGCCACTGCACTTCAGCCTAGGCAACAGAGCAAGACTCCATCTCAAAAAAATGAAAAAAGCCTTTTGGTGTGGTGGCAGGGGTTGTATTTGACAATAATTCTATATGAGAAGGGCCACGATTAATCTGTAAGTGTTTAGAATGATTCGAGTCAAGTTCATAGAGACCTTCCATTTACCCGTAGGTCACTTTTGTTTATTCAGTGATGCAACCATTATTTCACATGGTCAAAAAAGATATTGACCCCATATTATGTACTATAATAGATATGTTCTAGGTAGCAGAGATATAGCTATGAACAAGACAGTCAACATCTCTGCTGTCATGGAGCTTACAACTAATGTGGAAGTCAGAAAACAAAAAAAGGTAATATGACATGCAGTGCTAGGGAGAAGACTAGAGGAAGTTAAGGGAAGAAGAGGGGTGGAGGGGCTGGATGATAGGAGATAGAGTTGTCAGGGAAGACTTGGAGGAGGAGATAACAGAACATGGCCTGAATAAAGTGAAGATGGAAACCATGTGATGAGCTGGGGGAAGAGCATTCCAGGAGAGGGAACAGCAAGTACAAAGGCACAGAGATGAGAAGAAACTGTTCACAGAATGTGAAATTAGTATGTGAGACTCAAACAGTAAGTTAGGGAGAGAGTAGGAATAGATTAAGTCTGAGAAGTAAAGTGCCAGATCATCTAGGGTCTTGTGGACCATGGTAAGGATTTTGTCTCTAAGCTCCCCACCACTCTAAAGATGGGCCATACTGGCGGGGTATGGTGGCTCATGCCTATAATCCCAGCACTCTGGGAGGCTGAAGCAGGCGGATCACTTGAGGTCAGGAGTTCGGGACCTGCCTGGCCAACATGGTGAAGCTCCGTCTCTACTAAACATACAAAAATTAGCTGGGTGTGGTGGTGCACACCTGTAGTCCCAGCTACTTGGGAGGCTGAGGCAGGAGAGTCTCTTGAACCTGGGAGGCGAAGGTTGCAGTGAACCAAGATCATGCCACTGCATTCCAGCCTGAGTGACAGAGGGAGACTCTGTCTCAAAAACAAGAAACAAACAAAAGTCAAATGGATTAGAGAAATGAGAGGGGTAGATAATTCACTTACACAATAAGTAGTTATGGAAGGCCTACTAGAAGGTTACAATTTTAGAACTTACAACTTATTGAGCACTTACATGCAGACATTTTGCTAAGTGTTGTACCTTTGCAGTGATCTCACTTCTCACAACAATCCATTAAGGCTGGTACCGTTATTCTCTCCATTGTACACATGAGGAGACAGGCTCAGAGAGATTTAGTAACTTACCCAAGGACAAACAGCTGGTAAATAGCACAAATGTCTATAAGGTTACAAAGCTCAGGATCTCTACTATGCTCCCCCACATGCCAGACACAGTTGCATTTGTGTAATCATGACATTCCACTGCAGGAACTCCTCCTATTTGATCCCAGCCTGAAAACAGGGCACCTAAACCTAGTTGCCCACTGGGAGCAGTTGAGGTCGAGGAAGAGGGATCTGGAACTCTGCACTTCTGTGCAGTCTTGGTGGAGCTGTCCATCAAGGTGCCTGCCCTCCTTATCTAAAGTGTGGACCTGTTACCTGAGCTCAGCCAATCAAACCCTTTCTTCAGGGACATTGACTCATCAAAGAAAGCTCTGGTCAAGAAAGGGAAGAAAAACATGGAATTGATTCACTTGCCTGCCTAAACTCTCAAAGCATCTCCGCTTTCTGTCCTTTTCTAAGCCTGATTCTCCAGCTTCCTGTTACCTCTGTGAGTTAGACACTAGCCTGCCAATAAAATCCTTTTCAGGTAAAGTTAGCCAGAATTGATTCCTAAGACTTGCAATCAAAGAACCTGCACTGGCAATATCAGCAAAAAAAATTACACAGTCTTGTCAAGTTAAAGTGAGTGATTCATTCCTTGGATAAATGTGTATTAAGCAGGGTCAGGACTAGAATGAAGCAAAATGAGGCACCCAGGGTACAAAATTTAAGGCTTTCATCCTCAGTGTTGTGTGAGTGCAGGTTTGGCTCTAACAGCCCTCCCTGCTATCAAAGTTAGTAATAAAAGGAACGGAGAAAATAATTTCTCTTTCCCGTAAGAGTATGAAATGAGTGTCCCAAGTCAGCAGGTAGCATTCGAAACCTTCTGTGCTGTGGCTCTGTCCCCTAGCACATCATCTTTATCATCACAAGGTCAAGGATGGGGCCAGCCGGTAAGGAGAAAGAGTAACCCCTGCCAGAGCTTTAGCAATGTTAGCTATGGCTAAGCCTCAGCCTCCCCAAGCCTCCCTTTATTCACCTGTAAAACAGGACTAACAAAAATCATCTTTAATTCCAAGATGTTTTGAGGATCAAATGAAACAACATACGTAAAACTGCTTTGCAGACTGTGCAGTGCCCTAGAAGCGGTAGTCACTACATAGTCTCTTTACTGAGTATCAGTTTATCTGCAAAGGGACAACTGAATACACACCTCCCAGGATTGTTGTAAGAATCTGCTAGACGAACGATTAAAGTATAAACTTTGGAATCCAACAGGCATAGGTTGGCGTCTTGCTCTGCCCCGCACCAGCTGTAAGACCTCGGACCCTCTCTGAACCTCAGTTTCCTCATCTGCAGCAAAGGGATCAGGGTGCTCCCTCCACCACAGGGCTGCTGTGAGCATGAAGAGAGACAGCAGGAGTGAGTCCTTGGCGCGGTGCCCGGCCTTGTTCCGAACCGCAGGTGCAGTGACAAATGCCACCTCCCACGGATCCCTTCCAAAAGCACAGCTGAGCTGTACCCTTCTGCTTCTGCTCCGCGCCCACCTCAGCCCAACCCGGTGGTGAGCAGCGCGGCTGCTCACAGCCTCTGACACGACTGTCACTCCCACTCAGTTCCCCAAACCACAGCTATCCCCACTGTTGAGTGTGCGGAAAGTGCCCGCAGGGCACAGGGCGGAGGCCACCAGAGGACCGCTTACAGCTCACAACCTGTGATTTGACGCAGGGAACCAAGGCCTTTTCCTTCACTCTAAGACTGCATACCAAAAAGAAAAAAAAAAGTTTGCGTGAAAAAGAAAGCTGCCTCTTGCGTTTGCTAGGAAATCACGTTCCTCCAGACCCCGTACCGGCCGAGAAAAGGCTCCTGCTTCTTCAAGACGCCTCTACTAGCTGGGCGGAAGGCCCGGAGTTTTTCGCCTCTACAGGCAGCTGCGCCCACCCCTTCTTGAGTGACAGACAAGCAACCCAATTGAAGAAAGTGAGCTCAGCGTGACGGCGAGACGGAGCAATAGGAGCCCGGCCTGGCCTGTGAGGGGCGGGGTCCCAAGAAGGCAGGGCGGGTGCAGGCAGGAATAGCCGCTGAGGGGAGACCCGGGAGCGGGAGCTGGGCCTTGGTCGGCCCCCTGATGAGTGAGGGGCGCGCCGGGGGCTGGGGGCAGCAGACGGTGGAGAGGGACCCAGCCCGAGACACGCTGGGAAGAGAGGCCGGGCCGGGCCCTGCAACCTGCGTCTGCCCCGGAAGCTGAGGAGCTGAGAGGGTGGGCCTGGGCTGGACCGCGCGGGTTCGTCAGGTCCCCGTAGGGTGGCGGCCCAGCCGGGGCCTCGGGACGGGAGGAGAGACCGGGTCCTGGACCCGGAAGGGGCGTCGCGTGGCGGCAGAGGGCGGGCCAGGCAGTCAGGCGGGGCTGCTGGGCCGGGCAGCGGTCGGAGGGAGAAGGAGGGAGCTGTTGGATGGGAAGATCGGGGGCGGGGAGGGCACGGAGAGGGCCGGGAAGGAGCCAGAGAGCGCTCGTGGCGGGCCCGCAGCAGTCCAAAGCCCGGGCTCACGCTCGACCTGGACCCCGCTGCCCGAGTCCACCAGTCCGCACCGTGAATCCTGTATGCTCAGTAGCACCCCTCCCGCGCTCCCCCGGTGCATGTACTTTCCATCGCCTGCGCTCATCCTTCAGGTCCCTCTTGCTTCCTGCCTGGACAGTTGCAGTGCCCTAAGCGGTCTGCCAGCAGGCACGGGGGCCGCTCTCCTGTCAGCCTTGCACTGTGCGGACAGAAATCTTTTGTCTTTTCTTTTTTTGGAAACCTTTTTGAGAGAGCGTCTCGCTCTGCCGCCCAGGCTGGAGTGCAGTGGCGCGATTTTGTCTCACTGCAACCTCCGCCTCCCAGGTTCCAGCGATTCTCCTGCCTCAGCCTCCCAAATAGCTGGGATTACAGGCGCCCGCCACCACGCCCAGCTAATTTTTGTGTTTTCAGTAGAGACGGAGTTTCACCGTTAGGCTGGTCTTGAACTCCTGACCTCAGGTGATCCGCCCGTCTCGGCCTCCCAAAGTGCTAGGAGTACAGGCATGAGCCACCACGCACGGCCGAGAAACCTTTTCAACATGCAGAGCAGATCTAGATACTTAGCTCATGAAACTGGTCTGCTTCCCACTCCTTTGTAGGGTCAGACCCAGAACCTAACCCAGGCCCTCTCCCAAGTCTGTCTACTTATCCGCTTTCTCAGTACCCTCCACACACTGGCCTCTTTTTGTTCCTTTTACATCCCAAGCGCCTGCCTGCCTTGGGGCCTTTTATTTAGTATTCCTCCTCCCTAGTCTGCTCTTCGTCCCCTGGCTTAGTCTTGTAAACTCTTCTTCATTCTTCAAAGCTCCACTTAAGCATCACTTCTGCAGGGGAGGCATGCTTGTCCCTGACTCTTGGACCAATACCCTGCTTCTATCACCCTGGGTACTTGTCCTTCACAACACTTGGACAACTGCAGTTTTACATTTATTTACGAAAGTATTGATATTTCTCTGTCCATCCCACCAGATTGTAAGGTCCACGAAGAAGATAGTGTCTGGTTTTGCTTCGTGTTGTGTCTCTAGCATCTCACACAGGGCCAGGCACTATAAATATTTACCAAATAAATAAATGCAGGGTTTCAGTTTGGCAAGAAGGGGATGTGAATCGTGGTCACTGATGTCCTACCTGTAGGGGAAGGAAACTGACATTTGGGATGCTTTTTGGGAGGCTGAGGCGGGCAGATCACGAGATCAGGAGATCGACTCCATCCTGGCTAACACGGTGACACCCCGTCTCTACTAAAAATACAAAAAAATTAGCCGGGCGTGGTGGCAGGTGCCTGTAGTTCCAGCTTCTAGGGAGGCTGAGGCAGGAGAATGGTGCGAACCCGGGAGGCTGCGTAGCTTACAGTGAGGTGAGATCGCGCCACTGCACTCCAGCCTGGAAGACAGAGCGAGACTCTGTCTCAAAAAAAAAAAAAAAAGAAATGTAATATGAGTTATAGATATAATTTTAAATTTTCTGGTAGCCATATTAAAAAGTGAAAGAAACAGTTGACATTAATTTTAGTAATTTATTCCAAAATTATAACATGATCAATATAAAAACATTATTAATGGAATATTTTACATTCTCGTTTTTTGTACTAAGTTTTTGAAACCTGGTTTGTATTTTACACTGAGGGCAGCCTGTGCCACTTTTCAAGTGCCTAGTAGCCACCTATGGCCAGGGATTGCAGTGTTGGGCTGTACAGTGTCACATACTTTATATACCCTCTAGAGTCTTTTGAGATAACTATTGTTCTCTGCACTTTACTGATATAAATAGTGAAACTTCTAAAAGAGATTTCCTGCCAAGGATGATTCTAGAGTTTATAACTGGAGGAGGTGGGATTAGGACTTCTATCTGTTAATCTTCAGTCTGGTCTCTCTATATACTTAATGCTGACTCTAGGAGGTGCAAAGGAAGTTTGAAGATACAGGAAGTCGGGACCAAACTTCTTTAAAAACTTCAATGTACAGCATATTCTAGCTTGTTCTGTGCTGAGATGATGTGTCCAGATGTAGCAGTACCACGTGCCCAGGTGGCTCAGCAACAAGCATATTTGATGCGGTTGAAGAAAACCCTGCAAGGCAAGTCGTTCTTTGACCCAGTCACCATACCTCGGCCCAGCCTGGACTAAGTCTGGTCCTAGGACCTGGGTAGAAAAATGTACATACCATGTAGCATCTCAGAGGTGCTGGGAATACTAGGCTTGTGTTTGCAACCTGGCTTTTCTCTCTTTATTATTATTTTTTTTGAGATGGAGTTTAACTCCTGTTGCCCAGGCTGGAGTGCAGTGGCACCATCTCAGCTCACTGCAACTTCCACCTACCAGGTCCAAGCGATTCTTGTGCCTCAGCTTCCAGAGTAGCTGGGATTAGAGGCGCACGCCACTGTGCCCGTTTAATTTTTGTATTTTTAGTAGAGATGGGGTTTTACCATGTTGGCCAGGCTGGTATTGAACTCCTGACCTCAAGTGACCTGCCCTTCTCGGCCTCCCAAAGTGCTGGGATTACAGGCGTGAGCCACCGCACCTGGCCTACAGCCCCAGTTCAGCAGTTGCTCACTGAACATCTACCATGTGACCAGCACTGTTCTAGGCCATTTTTGGTGATGGGGCGGCGTATGTCATGGCCTTCATCTTCAGGATGCTTCAGGTATATTTGCGAAGACAACACTGGATCACATAAAATGACTAGATGGTATGCAGGGCATCATGTGGTGTAATGAAGAGCCAGAATCAGTGTGGGCCAGAGGCTACAAAGTGGGTGTCTCAGCCAAGCTGCATGACGGGTTTTTTAAAATGTTGGATTTACACTGTTCTAGGCAAGGTGGTGCTTTGCAGTGTTACAGACCCTACGTGCAGGCTGCTTGGTTTGTTTACTTACCTGCTTGGTTGCCTAAGACATTTGAATTTATAACCCTATTAGGCATGCTATGCTGGTTTAATGTGAGTCACTAGAAAAAATTTGTTGAGCACTTACTATGTGCCAAGCATTGTACTGGCTGCTGCTTTGGAACTGATCATAACATCTTCCGAAGTTCTTCCACTAGGAAATAGTAATAATGATAATAGTGGAACACCAACAAATACTTTGCCTTTTATATTGACTTTCCTCCCAGACTGGCTTCACATATGCTCTCTCATTATGTCAACAATATACAATATACCTGCCTAGCAGGTAGGGCTTTCTGTGTTGGGGAAACGTGATTTCAGGGCTTTTGCAATTTCTTCAAGTTCACACAGTTAGAATTCTGCTATTATGCCTAGTGCTTTATTATCCCACCTAATGTTCACAACAGCTTTACAGGGTAGGGTTGATGCTAATGCCCTTTTTTTTTTTTTTTTTTTTTGAGACGGAGTCTCGCTCTGTTGCCCAGGCTGGAGTGCAGTGGCCGGATCTCAGCTCACTGCAAGCTCCGCCTCCCGGGTTTACGCCATTCTCCTGCCTCAGCCTCCAGAGTAGCTGGGACTACAGGTGCCTGCCACCTCGCCCGGCTAGGTTTTTTTTTTTTTGTATTTTTTAGTAGAGACGGGGTTTCACCGTGTTAGCCAGGATGGTCTTGATCTCCTGACCTTGTGATCTGCTCGTCTCGGCCTCCCAAAGTGCTGGGATTACAGGCTTGAGCCACCATGCCCAGCCGCTAATGCCCATTTTACAGGTAAGGAAACTGTTACTGCTAGGATCTAAGTTCAGGCCTTTCCCACTCCGGAACACAGCTCCTAACTGTTAAGCTACACTGCCTCACGAGAAGGCTAAAGTGGGAAGAGAGCTCAAAAACATCTAGTCCAGCCCCCCATGTAGATCAGTACCTGAGGTCCAGAAAGGCTTGTGCTTGTGGCAAAGCTGTGCTGCAGGAGGAGGACTAAACCAGAAGTGGGGGCTTAGGCCTTCTTTTGTCCCTAACTGGTGGCATGGCCTTGCCAGCTGTCTGGACTTAAGTTCCCTTATTTATATAAAGAAAGGGCCTGGCCTGATTTTATGCTGAGAACAATTTTGTGCTGTTATGGTCGGTACTGAAGGAGTTCACAGCCCGAAATTTTATTCGTAACCCAGGACTCCTCCCAGCACACCACACTCCCTCCCTACCCAAGCGCCATCTCTTTGTGCAGCCACCGTTTTAAAGTTTAATTCTGAAGTTCATCTGTATTTTCCATGTCAGTTTCTGTTTTCCTCCCATTTCCAAAAACAGGCAAGTGGTTTGTAAACACTGACTTTTTGTAAATTCATCTCCTCAGTCATTGTAGTTAGGGATTTGGAAAGCTCTGGGCAATTAATAATCCTCAGTCAGTAGTGTCTTTACTCTCTTTTAAAGGCATTTAGGTCTGGAGGCATCCTGGAGGGAATTTTGCTGTGGAATTCTGTGGACACAGCTGTGTGCCAGGCAGTGTGCTGCAAACTGGGGAAAGAGTAGATGGGGGAATAGACTCAGGCTTCATGAGTCCTTGCCCCCAGGTTGTCAATGCTCCTGGAGCTGTGGGTCGGCCCTCGCCACCATTAAAATCATCTGGGAGTTTATAAATGACTTGGGGTATGCATTGATGGTGCACAGCCAGAGTTGAGAACCACCGTTTCTCGGACTTTATCTGATCTAGAGCCTATGTCCCAGACTTGAGCATGCACTTGAACCACCGCAGGATCTTGTTTGAAGGCAGATTCTGATTGGGTGGGTCTGGGCTCCCAGGAATACTGTGCTGCTGGTGTGCAGATCACACCTACAGTAGCCAGGGAAGAGACTGCACACAGAGAATTGTAAATCAGTAGGATCATGAAGGTGTGTATAAAAGACTGGGATCACAGAGGAGGATGCAATTAATTTTTATCTGAGGTGAGAGGATTAGGAAAGCCACATAGAAGAGTGATTATCTTAGCTGGGCCTTGAAGGTTGAGTAGAAGTTTGCCAGCTGGACAAGGAGAAGGAAATAATAGCACAAGCAAACATACAGACTTGGAAGAGCATGGTTTTTCAGGGAACAGGTGGTCTGGCAAGAATGTGGCATCTGCAAAAGCGAGTCTGAGAGCCAGCTCCACCGCAGAGCCACGGTGGAACTGGAGTAAGGTCAATGCTCTGCTAAGGAGCCCTCTTAAGCACTACTCTTTAAGTATAGGAACACTACAGAAGGTGTCGATGTAGGATAAGAGAAGACCCAGGCAGTTCTTACAGCAGGAATCAAGATGAAGAAACCCGAACAGTTCCCCTGCCCCCACACCCTTTCTCACCACACTTTTGCCTCTATGTAAGTTTGTGGCTTTTAACCATGTTTGAATGAGTCCTGTGTCTAACCCACTTCAACAAAGAGGGGAAGCCTCAGCTGCTGTTGTATGGTGGTCCTTCCAGCAGGAAACATGAGAAGCTTCCTCTCTGCCAGTCAGATCCTCCCTTTTCTGTACCTCAGAGTCTCATCCTCATTCAGTGGACTGAACTAAGGAAAGTTGAGTCACTTCTCAGATGAGAAGATTACAGAGGGGGAAGCCTCTATAGAGATTGTGTTCTCGATTAGAAAGAGGGTGTGACCCCAACTTGCCTTCCTGATGAGGTTGCATTCTGTTGCAGGAAACAAACCAAACTTACCTATGCCTCCTTCACCAAATCAAAAGCGAAATGACTGAACAAAAAGCACACATCCATTCTTATCCTTAAAGGAATAGGGGGAAGCAGGGGGAGCTGGAAACCTGGCATTCTTCATCCCAAATTCCTTACTAATAGGAGGAGATCATCTTTCATTTCCTTCCTTAAGATGGGTTTTCCAGCCCTGCTGTCAGAATCCAGCTCGGTGAAGCAGCAGTCACTGCATGGGTGATTTATAAAGCTCCATGCCTTCTGTAAGAGTGCTGATTTTATAAGCACAGCTAGAAGCCACTTAGAGACTGCTCCATTGGAGACACTAATGTTCCTATTTTTCTCTACTTTTCACAGCTCTATATTTGAGAAACTGGCCTTTCATTCTTATGACTTAGAGTAAAATTGTCTTCAGGTCAGTGTGTGCCTCTCTCCTGTTTTGTAGCATTTTGAGTTTTCCACATCATCCTTAGGTCTGTAATGCTTAAAGAGAGGTGGAAGGGAGAAGGCTGGAGAGTTGTTTAATCTGGAAGGGGCCCTCTGGGCCTGGATGTGGAACCACAGCTCCCTTATTGTGGGGGTTTGCCGTTGAGCTACAGTGCTGCTGAGAGGCGGACCAAGAGGCTTTTTACAACCCTGAGAATTTTGCAGTGTTATTGAATTCCTTCTACCTAATTTCCACTTCCTTTCTAGAATGAAAATGAAGGGAGCAAGCAACCATATGCTGGGAGGGTCCCCTACAAGGAGATGTTTTATCCTGGGAATTTATCTGAGAATAGAATTACTTCTAGTTTCCTCTCTCCTGATGTTTCTTTTCCGTAGGGAGAAAAGCAGAGGGATGTTTTCCTCTTTCTTTTAACTAGAGTTAGGTGTGCTAACCCTGATTTTTCAGTAAGATTTATTCTAATGTTTGATATGAAAACAACAGTTTTTTATTTTATTTTTATTTTTTAATAGAGACAGGACCTCACTCTGTCACCCAGGCTAGAGTTCAGTGACATGATCATTGTTCACTGCAGCCTTGAACTCCTGGGCTCAAGCAACTCTCCTGCCTCAGCCTCCTGAGTAGCTAGGGACTACAGGCACATGCCACCATGCCCAGCTAATGTTTTTTTTTTTTTTTTTCTGTAGAGACAGGTCTCGAACTCCTGGCCTGAAGTGATCCTCCTGCCTTGACCTCCCAAAGCATTGGGATTACAGGTGTGAGTCACTATATCCAGCCAAAACAAACTGTTAAACAATGGAAATACTTTGTAGTTAAAGGGTATTGGGACACAGAGGGAATATCAGATAACCTGTGCAATTCATGCCCGTCCCTGTCCATTTGGAGCCAGCCTGGCTCACAGGAGTGGAAGAAGTCAGAGCCACAGGGTTTAAGCAGACACAGGTTCTTACTGAGACTTCACTGGACACCAAGTGCTGTGCTAGGTTATGAGACTGCAGAATGATAACTGTTCTGAAGGAGGAGCTAGTAGAAATGTGTAAATGTATAACTGTAATAGAGTATGACAAGATCATACTCGTTAATGGAAGTATGAACAGGATGCTGTGAGAACACGGAGGCCCCTGTCCTATTTAGTTTTGCCAGGGAAAGGTAGAGAAAGCTAAGACTAGCACAGGGAGGAGGTAATATCTGAACTAGGGTTTGATGTTTGAATATGAGCTCTTCTGACAGTAGGAGGAAGAGAATATGCAAAGGTACAGAAGAATTGAACGAACATGGCCTTATAGAAATAGCAGGTAGTCCAGGGAAGAGTCTGGCTACATTGTAAAGGACCAAATAGCACACAAGGGAGTGTGACCCACCTGTAGACAGTGGAGTGCTGTCTTCTGTTACAATGGTGAGTTCTTGTTGTGAAGGTTTCTTAGCCTCAGTGTGCTTTGGTTTCAGATACACAAACCAGAAATCTCCACAAAGCACCTGCTGCGGGTCAGGAGCAGAGCCACCTGCTTTCTTATGGCTTTCCAGCAACACCAGACAACCTGGGATCAAATTCTGGCTGTGCCACTTGCTAGCTGTGTGACACTGAGTCTGCTACTTAACTATTCTGTTGCCTCCATTTTCTTATATCTGAAGTGGAGATAGTAACATACCACACAGTGTTGCTTTGTGGATTAAATGAATTAATATATGTAAAGCCCTTAAAATAGTGCCTTAGCATTATGTAATTGTTAGCTAATGTCATCATCTAAGGAAGTATTATGTAGAGGGATGAGAACTAGCTTTGGAGTCCTAAGACCTAGGCTGGAGACCCAGTTCTGAAGTGTTGGGTTGACTTACTCTTTTCTTTTCCCTCCCTTCCTTTCTTCCTTCCTTCTTTTGGGAGGGAGATGTAGAAAGAGGTACACAGAGAACAAGTTTGTCAATCCATCTGAACTTTAGTTGCCTTACCTGTAAGGTAGGAATGTTTTTCAAACTTCTTATGAGCATCAACTAAAATAATGCTATAGAAGTGAGCAGTCAACTATAAAGAGGCTACCTGGGCTGGGCATAGTGGCTCACACCTGTAATCCCAGCACTTCAGGAGGCCGAGGTGGGTGGATCACCTGAGGTCAGGAGTTCAAGACCAGCTTGGCCAACATGGTGAAACCCCATCTCTACTAAAAAGACAAAAATTAGCTGGGCATGGTGGCGGACGCCTGTAATCCCAGCTACTCAGGACTCTGGAGATTAAAAAGTTAGTCTTTTTGTATCAGGAAATAATACAGGAAGATGAGAGTGTTTTGGTTCTTACCACCTAGTGGGGAGTAAACAAATGTAATTGAAGGCCTGTCTCAAGGGTCTTGAGAAGAAGTCGCTTAGAGAGCTGTGGGAACTCACAAAGGGGACCACCTAACTCAGCCTGGAGATTTCCGGAAATCCTTGCCAGAGAAGGGGTCACTTAGCTCAGATGTTACAGTATGAGCAAGAATTAGCTAGAGAAATAAGAAAAGGAAAAGTATTCCAGTCAGAAATCAGCAGATGCCAAGGCACAGAAGTTTGCTGTGTTTGGGAAAAGCAGAAGTGCTCGGCAGCTGCAGGCTTGTAGCAATCATTGAGAAGCCAGATATTCAAGGTTCCTTGATGGCCTGCTCATAGATTTGAACTCTGTCCAGAAGGAAACTAGGGACATTGAAGGATTTTAAGCAGGAAGATACGTTGTGTTTAGATTTTTAAGTTTTAGAAAGATCACTTTAGTGACTGTGCGGAAGATGGGCCCTAAGAAGAAGGTTGGTGGTAGTAGGAACCTTTGAAGAGGCTAAGGAGGAATGTTACGAGCCCAGTGAAGGCGAATGTAATGGAGATGAAAGGATATGAAGAGTATCTAGGAGGTAAGCTTTATGACTATGGTGACATGCTGGATGTGGAAGGAAAGGGGAGAATGGAGGATGACCCTGGTTTTTGCAAGAGCAGCCCTTAAAGGTCACAAAGGAAGCAACCAGAAGGGCAGAAAACACCGAGAATGTGAAGTAACTGAGGAGCTTTGGGCAGGGAGAGTGTCAGGATTGAGGACAGTATGATCTGAAATTTTTTTTTTTTTTTTTTTTTTTTTTGAGACAGAGTCTCGCTCTGTCACCCAGGCTGGAGTGCAGTGGCCAGATCTCAGCTCACTGCAAGCTCTGCCTCCCGGGTTCACGCCATTCTCCTGCCTCAGCCTCCCGAGTAGCTGGGACTACAGGCGCCCGTCACGTCACCCGGCTAGTTTTTTGTATTTTTAGTAGAGACGGGGTTTCACCGTGTTAGCCAGGATGGTCTCGATCTCCTGACCTTGTGATCTGCCCGTCTCGGCCTCCCAAAGTGCTGGGATTACAGGCTTGAGCCACCGCACCCGGCCTGATCTGAAATTTTTAATGAGCAGAGAAATTTAGTAAACTGAGAACAAAAGCTGTCTGATGACTTGGGAGGTGAAGAGGACACTGGTGATCTTCACAAAAAAATTACGGGGAGGCCGTAATTTTTTAATTACGTATTTAATTAAATTACGTATTTAATTAATTTACGTATTTTTATTTACGTATTTAGGTTTTAATTACGTAATTACCACCTGGGGAGGCCAGGTGGTCAGACTGAACTGGGTCAAGTAAAAGAAAGGTAAAAAAGTAAAGACTTTGAGTCTACTGCTGTATCAAGAAGCTTGGTTTTAAAATAAAACACAGAAGGTGATAACTTGAAGAGGATGTGGAGTCAAAAAGATGTGCTTTTTAAAAGCCCGTAAAGCATTCATGTGTTTCACAAATCAAAAATTTTCACAGAGATGTAGCAAAAGGTTTCCCCCCAACTCCTGTCCCCATCTGCCCAATTCCTCACCTTTCTGACCCTTCATGGTTGTTGTTTCTGTTGCAATTTTGTATGTGCCCTTAAGAATGTGTTAAGATGGAAGACAGGAAGGTTGAAGGTGCAGGAAAGCAGGTAATCAATAGAACAGGATCTTAATGGACGAGGAGAGGAAGGACTCAAAGCCCTGGTAGAGGGAATCGCCTTGACTGCTGGGCCCATGAGGAAGACAGTCAATATGGTTGCACCTTTGGTTACATTTGTAGAAGCGCAGCCAGAAAATTAAGGACATGATGGCACCTCTTTTCCTGGTGCAGAGAGAGACTGGTTCATCTGAGAGAAGGGAAGGTATGAAGTGGTATTTACTGAATGCCTGTATTTTGCTAAATACTTTGTGTAATTAAATAATCTAATCTTTATAAACATCCCATGAGATAGGTACTCTTGATAGCCACATTCTGTAGACAAGGAAACCAAAGCCTAGAGAGGTTAAATTACTTGCCACTTGTCACACAGCTAATAAAGTAGCCAAGCCTGCTCTCAGACCCAGGTCTGTCTGACTAGGCCTATATTCCTCCCATCATATTCTTCTGCCTCCCCCTCTTCTTCTGAACTCTTCTCATCTTAAGGACTTCATTCTTCCCTCCTTAGCTCTGGTAATTTAATACGACAGCCTGGGAGTTACTCACTTTTATGGAAGTGCCGACACATTTCACAGACCTCTTGCACAGTGCAGTTGCCTTTCCCAGAAGCACATCTCTCTGGCGCGGGAGGCAGCAGCCCAGAAATGCTGTCTCAGGAGGAAAATTGACAGAGTTGGAAGTTTCTAAGTGGGATGCAGACCAGTGCTCTTCAGATTGCTCTATGCTGTGACCTTTTCCTGTGGTGCACATTTTGTCCACTGTAGAGATAGTGAGGGCTTCTGTATCGTAGAGAGCATTGTGCTGTGAAGGGCCAGCTTTATAATAGTGAAAGAGGAGAGGCAAAGGGGAGAGGGCCAGCAGGTCTGACTCCTTGGTGGCAGCAGGAATTGGGCTCCAGTCACTTGCTTAACACTGAGAAAAAGGAAAGAAGACAGGAGTGTTTTTGCTCTTAAGGCTCTTCCTTTCTAGTGGAGAACATTAAATTAGCATCCAAAAAACAGAGTATGATGAAGCAACAAATTGTGAGGCATGATGTAGTAACAAGCTCAGCAGAAGGAAAGTCCAGTAAATGCTAGAGGAGGGATTTTAGCCGCAGCTTGCTGAAAAGGAGGCGGGCATCCTGCTAGGAAAAGTTCATGTGCTAGGAGGAGGTTTTGTCTTCACCAGCCTGCATTTTCAGAAAACGATTGGGTAATTGTTTCTAGCTCCTTGATATTCTTAAAGTTTCCCCAGAACTATCACTCTGAGGAACAATCATAGGGATTTTGAGAGAAAGTTTTTAAAAAATTGTCAAGCTTTTCACATTTTAGGATTAAAGGGACCTTAGAGGACATCAGATTAAATTCTCCACCCAATGCAGAACCCTTCTACACGTCTTTGACAGATGGTTGTCCACATTCTCCTTGATTGCTTCTGGTGACAGGGAGCTTAATACCTCAAGAGAAACCTCTTCTGCTAACAGTTTTATAAATTTTATTTTTATGTATTTATTTATATTTTGAGATGGAGTTTCGCTCTTTCACCCAGGCTGGAGTGAAGTGGCACGATCGCGGCTCACTGCAACCTCCACCTCCTGGGTTCAAGCGATTCTCCTGCCTCAGCCTCCTGAGTAGCTGGGAATACAGGCGCCTGCCACTACGCCCAGCTAATTTTTGTGGTTTTAGTAGAGATGGGGTTTCACCATGTTGGTCAGGTTGCTCTCGAACTCCTGACCTTGTCATCTGCCCTCCTCCGCCTCCTAAAGTTCTGGAATTACAGGCGTGAACCACTGCGCTGGCCAGTTTTATTTTATTTTTCATTTTTGAGAGAGAGTCTTGCTCTATGACCCAGGCTGCGAGAGTCTTGCTGTATGACCCAGGCTGCAGTGCAGTGATGCAGTCCTAGCTCACTGCAACCTTGAACTCCTGGGCTCAAGCAATCTTCCCACCTCAGCCTCTTGAGTAGCTAGGACTACAGGTGTGCACCACCACACCTGGCTCATGAAAAACTTTTTTGTGGAGACGGGGTGTCACTCTGTTGCCCAGGCTGGTGTCTAACTACTGGCCTCAAGCAATCCTCCTGCTGTGGCCTTTCAAAGCCTTTGATTACAGGCATGAGCCACTGCACTCAGCCAGACAGCTTTAATTAATAGAAAACCTTCCTCTGTTAAACCGATACCTGTTTCTCTGTGACTTGCCATTGTTAGTGGGCCTCCCAGATGTCTCCAGTATTCCCTTGGTAGGGATTTTTTTTTTTCCTTTTGTAGACGGAGTCTCGCTGTGTCACCTGGGCTGGAGTGCAGTGCTGTGATCTCAGCTCACTGCAAGCTCCGCCTCCCAGGTTCACACCATTCTCCCACCTCAACCTCCCGAGTAGCTGGAACTATAGGCTCCCACCACCATACCCGGCTAATTTTTTATATTTTTAGTAGAGATGGGTTTTCACTGTGTTAGCCAGGATGGTCTCGGTCTCCTGACCTCATGATCTGCCCACCTCAGCCTCCCAAAGTGCTGGGATTACAGGCATGAGCCACCATGCCTGGCCTTTTTTTTTTTTTTTTTTTTTTTTTTTTTTTTTTTTTTAAGATGGAGTTTTGCTCTTGTTGCCCAGGCTGGAGTGCAATGGCACGATCTTGGCTCACTGCAACCTCCGCCTCCTGGGTTCAAGTGATTCTCCTGCCTCAGCCTCCTGAGCAGCTGGGATTACAGGACGCACATCACCACACCCAGCTAATGTTTGCATTTTTAGTAGTGATGGTGTTTCAGCATGTTGGCCAAGCTGGTCTCTGACTCCTGACCTCAGGTGATCCACCTGCCGCGGCCTCGCAAAGTGGTGTGATTACAGGCATGAGCCACTGTGCCCAGCTCTTTTAATCTTTTAATCGGGAAATCAGCACGACCTTTGAGAGAAGCATTTTAGGCCTCTGGACTCATGTACAGGTTTCGTAGGCTCTGGGGCCATCGTGTGGTGAGGAGCAGGAGCACAGAGCACACACCTGCCAGAGAAAGAAGGGGAGAAAGACGTCACAGGCTGTCAGAGAGCACTGTTATGTAAACATTAGGGCCTTTTAAAAAAAGTTTAGGTTACTTCGTAATTGATAATACAGAAGCGATTAAAGTGTTTGTCAAATTTTACTATGCATAGGGATCACCCAACAAGTCCTGTTTAAATGAAGTTTGTGATTCAGCATTTCTTGGGAGCCTTCATTCCTGCCTCTGTCATGCCCCATTCAGATCCCCAGTGCAGATCGCAGGCCAGGCTCTGAGCAGCAGGGCTTAGAAGTGAGGAAGAAGAGACAGACATTAATTCCCAAGGTTGAAGTTAGCATCTTGAGCTGAACCTCAAGCATCCTAGCATTGTGTCCCATGCAGGCACAGTCCCAGCTTTTTGGTTGCAGTGAGATACGGGTCCCTGTGAGCATGAGGGTGGCTGAGGCTTCCACAGAAGCTGGGCGGGGTGGGGATTCTGGCACCTCTCATTCTCATGGCAGGAGCTTACCAACTTTTTGAAATTAAAGAAGTCCAAAGTTAGCTAGGCAAGGATTTCTGTTTTTCTCAATATTAGAGTCATGGTACACATAAAAAAAATAAAAGCTATTTATTTGAAATTGCTTTTCAAGGCATGTTGGCTCATGTCTGTGATCCCAGCACTTTGGAGGCTGGGCAGGAGCACCATTTGAGCTCAGAAGTTTGAGACCAGCCTGGGCAACATAGTGAGACCTCGTCTCTACTAAAAATAAAAAACAGGCCGGACGCGGTGGCTCAAGCCTGTAATCCCAGCACTTTGGGAGGCCGAGACGGGCGGATCACGAGGTCAGGAGATCGAGACCATCCTGGCTAACGCGGTGAAACCCCGTCTCTACTAAAAATAGAAAAAACTAGCCCTGCGAGGTGGCGGCGCCTGTAGTCCCAGTTACTCGGGAGGCTGAGGCAGGAGAATGGCATAAACCCGGGAGGCGGAGCTTGCAGTGAGCTGAGATCCGGCCACTGCACTCCAGCCTGGGCGACAGAGCCAGACTCCTTCTCAAAAACAACAACAACAACAACAAAAAAACAATTAGCCAGGTATGGTGGTGCACACCTGTAGTCCCAGCTACTCAGGAGGCTGATGAAGGAGGATCTCATGAGCCCAGGAGAACGAGGATGCAGTGAGCTATAATTATGCCACTGGACTCCAGGCTGGGCAACAGAGTGAGATTCTGTCTCAAAAAAAATTTTTTAAAAGAATTTTATATATATATATGTGTGTGTATATATATATATATATATATATATATATATTTTGAGGATGGAGTCTCACTCTATCACCCAGGCTACATTACAGTGGTGCGATCTCAGCTTACTGCAACCTCTGCCTCCCAAGTTCAAGCAATTCTCCTCCCTCAGCCTCCAATTAGCTAGGATTTAGGCACCCGCCATCGTGCCTGGTCATTTCTGTATTTTAGTAGAGATGGGTTTTCGCCATGTTGGACAGGCTGGTCTCAAACTCCTGACCTCAGGTGATCTGCCCACCTTGGCCTCCCAAACGGCTGGGATGACAGGTGTGAGCCACTGTGCCCGGCCTCTATATGTATATATCTCTAAATTCCAAATTTGTCCATAGCTAGGGAATGCAGCAAAAGAAGGTGTCTAGAGCCCCATTTGTTCCAGTACGATAAACATGGAAAGGCACACATTTCAGCTAACACTGATTGAAGACGCCCCATGGTTGAGGCAGGATAGGGGCATGGGGTCCCTACCTAACGTTGTGCAAAGAAACATAGCCCCCATCCTCAAAAAGGTTGGCATCGTGATGGGGTAAAGTCTATTCGAAATGCCTCGTGGATGAATCTAGCATTTCCCTTATGAGCACAGTGCCACGTCCACCCTGCTGTTTGTCTTACAAATGGACCATTTGGGATCTGGTCCCAGCCTAAAGAAGTAATGAGGCCGGGCGCGGTGGCTCACGCCTGCAATCCCAGCACGTTGGGAGGCCGAGACGGGCGGATCATGAGGTCAGGAGATCAAGACCATCCTGGCTAACACAGTGAAACCCTGACTCTACTAAAAATGCAAAAAAATTAGCCAGGCGCGGTGGCGGGCACCTGTAGTCCCAGCTACTCGGGAGGCTGAGGCAGGAGAATGGCATGAACCAGGGAGGTGGAGCTTGCAGTAGGCAGAGATTGAGCCACTGCACTCCAGCCTGGGCGATAAAGCCAGACTCCGTCTCAAAAAAAAAAAAAAAAAAAAAGAAGTAAAAGAAGTAACGGAGTAACAAGGAGGCATCGTCCTCAACAAAGAAAGGTGGGAGGAAGGGAGGGACGGGGAGAGAGAGCTAGAGAGACAGAGAAAACAGATGGATCTTTCCCCAATCAGTAAGAAACTTTCAAAATATTTTAATACCTTCTTTTAAATAGATTCAAACATGTTTTTTAAAACTATGAATCACAACAAAGAATGAATCTAATTTGACCCACACACAGACTGAAATCAGCTTCACAAAGCGGTTGTTACTCTTACTAAATGTGACGCATTCAGGTATTTTTTGTTCTATTTCATTACATTAAACAAAAAAATGCTGCTCACTGCCTACCAAGAGGTTCACACAGCTCACTGACTAACTCAGGGGTACTTGTCACTCCCGGACCCTTGGTCCCCAGCCCACCCGGCTCTCCTGTATTGGAAGCAAGCTGCCTGAGGCTCTTTTAAGTGCTCTCCTTTCTCCTCCAGGAATTGGAATCTGCCCAGCTGAGCCCCAGACGCTGGAGGGTCCCGGGGGTCAGTCAGCCCTGCGCCACCTCCGTTCCTCTTCTGGCCATACAAGATTCCATGCGGGTATGACTAAGCAGCGTGACCTGGGGGAGAGCAGCCCTGGAGCGGAGGCAGAACTGGCCCCTCCTGCCAGCCATCACCCCCTGTGGGCTGGTCCCATGGTGAAAGTCCCAGGCCTCCCACCAGGGAGCACCTGACCGCTCGCTCCCTGAGAAGAGTGAAGTGAGCCTCAAGGTCTGCCGGTAGAGGCACAGCCTTGCACGACGTCAGGCCCTAAGCTCTATTCCACACAGAGATAGCGGTCTGTCCTGGCCTCCCATGGGCTCCCAGGGACAGGGAGATCTGGCCTGCCCTTCCCACAATGCCCTGCTCAGTGGAGAAACCCCAGCTTCCCGCATCAGGACACACTCTCTCTCACACCCTCCTAGTTCCCACTGACCTCACCGCAAAGTCCACAGTAGAAACTCAGAGTCCTACTGAGGAGACACCTGCTCAGCTGTCACCTGCTTCCTCCACCTGCTCCCACACCTGCACTCCTGCGTCTACTCCTGCTGTCCTACACCTTTCCCCATCTGCTCTCTCCCATTCTCCTCCACCTGCTCCCCTCACCTGCTCTATCACCTGCTGTCTACACTGTTCCCCCACCTGCTTCTCACCAGCTCTCTTCACCTGTTCCCCCCACCTGCTCTATCTCCTGCTGTCCCTACACCTGTTCCCCCCCCCACCTGCTGTCTCACCACTCCTCCACCTGCTCCCCCCACCTGTTCTATCTCTGCTGTCTACACCTTGTTCCCCTACCCCTGCTGTCTCACCACTTCCTCCACCTGCTTCCCCCTCGCTCTCCTCTCACTGCTTCCTCCACCTGCTCTCCCACCTTGCTCTACACCCGCGGTCTACACCTTTTCCTCCCACCTGCTCACTCAACCTGCTCCCCCCACCCCTGTTCTATCACCTCTGTCCTACACTGCTTGCTACACTCATTCCCCCAGCGGCTCGCTTACCTGCTATACACCTGTTCCCCCACCTGCTATCACCTGCTTCCTCCACCTGCTCCCCCACCTGCTCTCTCACCTGCTGTCTACACCTGCTCCCCCCACCTGCTCTCTCACCTGCTGTCTACACCTGCTCCCCCCACCTGCTGTCTCACCTGCTTCCTCCACCTGCTCCCCCAACCTGCTTTCATCTGCTTCTCCACCTGTTCCCCCAACCTGCTCTCTCACCTACTGTCTACACCTGTTCTTTGCTCTGGCTGCCCCCTCCCATCCAGCTCCCCCACACCCTTCTTGGACACTGCCTGGCACTTCCCAGCTCCCTCACACAACGCGCCCCCAACTCACGTCCTGCTTTCTCGATGGTCTTCCCAGAGGAGGTCCCACCTTCCCAGCCCCTACCTGTTCCTCAGGTCACCATTTCCTGGAACCACCTTCCATCCCCCAGAACTCAGCTGGGCCCTGCAGACATGTACATGCTACCAGGTGACGTGGCCACTCCTCCTGCAAAGCTTTTCCAGGTGTCTCTGTTTTTCTTGTTCTTCAGAATGATAAAAGTTCCCAGATCCCAGGGACTTTTAGGCTGCTCCCACCACAGAGCTGGCCAGCGTCCTTTGAGGCAGAGAAATGCTAGGGGTAAGTCCATGAGGCGGGGCCTGTCTCCCGGGCTGGGAGCCTGGAGTCACTGAACCAGGAAGCCAGCCCAGTGCCCAGGGCTTCACTTTCCTGCTGCGTGTTCAGTTTTGAAAGAGAGGAATACTAATGAAGTTTGCTTAACCTCCTAAGTGAGTGTGTGTGTGCATGTGAATATATGCATGTACACACACACACACATACTCACACACACACTCACACACACACACACACACACACCAGCCCCTGTAAACAAGGTTGCAGGTTCCAGAGAAGATGGTCCCTCATCCTACAGAGAATTAAGACAAATCCTCATGAAGCAACGAGCAGAAGTCAGGGGAAAATCATTAACTCTGAATGAGAATCTCAGGAATTCATAAACATGATCTGAAATTAGCCATCTCCAGGGAAGGGTTCCAGAAGCCTATTTTGTAGGAAGAAATTTGAGGATCCACTGCCAATAAAATTAGAATCATTCCTGGAATGTTGCCAGGATATAGCTTACAAGATAGAAAAACAAGCTCAAATCATAGGAGTGTATTTAAAAAAAAAGAAGAAAGAAAGAAAAGAATAGAACAGTCAGGATGGTCATGTTCTAAAAGAACTGCAGGAATAAGGGAATCAAAAACAATATGCTCCAAAACCCTTTAGAGAAGGTATTCGGGCTCCAGACAGTTGGCCTGGTTCTTTGGACAAAAGTGGTGAATTGGTCCTCTCTCCCTCTCTTCTCTCCTCTCTCTCTCCCCTCTTTCTCCCTCTCTCTGTCCTCCTCCATCCCTTATCCATCCCTTTCTCTCTCTTCTCTCTGTCTCTCCCTCCCTCCCTTTCTCCCTCTCTATCTTCCCTCTTCTCTCTCTCTCTCTCTCCTCTCCCCCCCCCCCATCTCCCTGCCTGCTTCTCTGTCCCCTCCCTGCATCCCATACACATCATGGTAGAAATGCTCCTTAGGATCATCCCACGTCCTCTGTGGCCATCGCACCTGCCAACCTGCCCTCTCATCTGTATACTGTCCTGGTTTATTCTGCCCACCTGAAAAGCTCAGTCATGCAGGTAGAAGATGCTGCTGTTCTATTTACATGGTGTCAATTGCCTAGAAATTAAGGGGAGAACCGCATTCACCAAAAAAAGGGACTTTATGGAGAATCTTAGCATTTAGTTCTGTTATCTTCCTTTTTTTCTTTTGTTTAGGGTCTGGGTCCTGGAAAGCTCTGGGATGAACATGACTCCTGAGCACAGACGCTGCCCTGACAGAGGTTCGTGCATGTTCGGCTTCATCCTCGGAACTTTACACTCACACTTGACTCACCCACTTTATGTGTTTTTTTTTTTTTTTTTGGCCTGACTTTTAAAAAACCAATCTGAGAATAAAGTTTAAAAAGAGAGTTTCTGAATCCTTACTGAGGTCAAAATCTTAGAGTGAAAGCCAAAGATGCAGTGTCCAAGAAGCCAGGGGAACGGGGCATCCCCGAACCCAGAATCAGTCAGCAGTGGGGAGAAAACAAGGGCTTCTATGTGCGGCTCCCTGATGAGCACTTGGAAAGCAAATGCGTTTCAGCCCAGAAGAAGGTCAAGTGAGGAAATGACCTAAATGGGGTTTATTCCTTGCCCAGCCCTGAGACTGGGCTGGAGGCCCCAGGCAGGAGAGGGAGGGCCAGGCTCCATCAGGCTCTCACCACAGAAAACGATGATGGACCAGGAAGCTGCAGAGTGAGTCGACCTTCCTGCCCTCTCTGCAGAGGCCTGGACCCCCTCACTCCCTCTTCTTATTTAGTCTGGCTACTGTTGGCATATTAAAGTTTGTGATCATTTTGAACATGAGTGCTAAACTGAATTTTGTTAGTTCTAATAATTTATCAGAGCATTTTAATATTTCTAGGAAACAGAAGAATTACATTATCCTCAGAATAATTTTGTCTTTCTTGTTAATAATAATCGTCCTTCAGTCGCCCTGCCTTCCCACTGGGTGTGAGTGCACCTCTGCTAATGTGGGGCATGAGAACGGATGCCAGAGGCAGAGCAAGCAGCTCAGAGGCCATAGCAGCTATTCATTGTTTTGTTTATTTATTTATTTTGAGAGGGAGTCTCACTCTGTTGTCCAGGCTGGAGTGCAATGGCGCAATCTCAGCTCACTGCAATCTCCACCTCCTGGGTTCAAGCAATTCTCCTGACTCAGCTTCCAGAGTAGCTGGGATTACAGGCACCCACCACTATGCCAGGCTAATTTTTTGTACTTTTAGTAGAGAGGAAGTTTCACCATGTTGGCAAGGTTGGTCTTGAACCCCTGGCCTCGGGTGATTCACCCACCTTGGCATCCTAAAGCGCTAAGATTACAGGCATGAGCCACCATGCCTGGCCCATTGTGGCATCTTAATCACAGAGCGAAGAAGGCCTGGACCCAGCATGAAGATGATGAAAAGGGGGAAGAGCAGCTCTCTTATCTATGGTGTTGCCAGGTGCTTCCAGCTTTCAACATAAGGGACACTAAATAGCTTTCCCAACAAAAACAACTGAGATGTTGGGTAAAACCTACAAAAATGCATCTTTGTAAGTGCATTACTGGGCTGGCATTGAAGGATGGAATCCACAGCAGTCAATAAAGAATTGGCAGGAACCAAAGTGGAATTTTTTTTTTCTGTTTAGACAGTTGCACAGAGGATGGGGCATCAGAAACAAAACCGTATGTCTCTCCAAAATGAGGTCAGAAATCTGCCATCTTAGACTTAAAATAAAAGCCCACCTCAGAGCAGGAGCAGCAAGGAGAGCACCTGTCCCTGCATTGGTGCTGGGTAGAGGGAAAACCACTGACCCTGAGAACCGATAAGAAACAGTCCTCCAGGAGTTCATGCTGGAAGACCTGGAGAGCATGGGTCAAATCGACGTGGCACCAGGCGGCTGCTAACTTCACCTCTACCCCATGTGAGTGAACATCTTTGCTGAAACAATGCAACCCTGTCCTCAAAATATCTCTCCACATAAAATTCCAAGGAAGATAAGTCCACGTGCAAAAAGTTACAAAATATAAGTAAACAAAGTACTGTGGATACATCCAATAATTCAAGAAACAAATTCAGCAGAGCCACAAAAATCCAAAAGGAGGAAAAGATCAACTGTTGACAAAGTATCCACTGCTGTTGCTCCTGTTAAGAAACTGTATTTCATAAAAAGCTAGACACGCCCTTCTGTGGCCTCACACTTGCCTTCTCAGGTATCTCTGCCCCAGAAATGCCCTTGCACTGTCTTCTCCAAGAGACACATACAGGGCAAGAATATTTAGGCAGTGACTGTAGAGATAGAAAACACCTGAAGCCATCCAAATACACCTCTACCAAAGAAAAAAGGCTGCCATAGTCACATTGTGGAATATGATACAGCGTGTGAAAATGAAACTGCACTTAGAAGCATCAACAATGAAAAATTATAGTGAACAAAGGAAATTACTGAAAAATACACTGCTATTCTATGTACAGTTCACAAACCATAACATATGACATTGCTTAATAATATACACAGAAATGATAAACCTTATGAAAAGCAAGACAAACATTAACACGTTAGTCCTATGTCTGGGTGAAGAAGGGAGATCCAGGTGATCAAGGAAGGGCATATTGTAGCCTTTCAAGACACTCGATGCTAATGGATGATGACATCACCGCAATTATTAATCTATCGGATTATGCATTCAGTTTTGTTTGTTTTTGAGGTGGAGTTTTGCTCACGTAGCCCAGGCTAGACTGTAATGGCACGATCTCAACTCACTGCAACTTCTGTCTCCTGGGTTCAAACAACTCTCCCACCTCAGCCTCCCGAGTAGCTGGGATCACAGGTGCCTGCCATGATGCTTAGCTAACGTTCTGTATTTTTTTAGTAGAGACGGGTTTCACCATGTTGGCCAGGCTGGTCTTGAACACCTGACCTCAAATGATTCACCCACCTCAGCCTCTGAAAGTGCTGGGATTACAGGCATGAGCCACCGTGCCCACCCAAATTTTATAGACTCTTATGTGTCATATATTTCATAATAAAACAAAAAATAAAATATTTACTGTAGTTTGTAAATGAAAGAGCAATAAAAAATGTTGCCAACTTTTTTTTTTTTTTTTTTTTTTTTTTTTTTTTTTTTTTTTTTTTTTTGAGACGGAGTCTCGCTCTGTCGCCCGGGCTGGAGTGCAGTGGCTGGATCTCAGCTCACTGCAAGCTCTGCCTCCCAGGTTCACGCCATTCTCCTGCCTCAGCCTCCCGAGTAGCTGGGACTACAGGCGCCCGCCACCTCACCCGGCTAGATTTTTGTATTTTTTAGTAGAGACGGGGTTTCACTGTGTTAGCCAGGATGGTCTCGATCTCCTGACCTCGTGATCCGCCCGTCTCGGCCTCCCAAAGTGCTGGGATTACAGGCTTGAGCCACCGCGCCCGGCCTGTTGCCAACTTTTAAACATCAAACCTGTTGTATAGCTCATAGTGACCCTCGTATTAAGCTGTGGTAAGTTCCAAGTTGCATTTCATTGTCATTTTCTAAAAGCTAGGTAAACAAATGAAAAACAGAATTCAGTTTTAAAACAAGATATTAAGATAATGATTAAGATAATGTTACTGGTTGAAGGTGTCCGATTCTTGGAGCCTTGAACCAAGAACTGGACACAACGCAAAAACGGAGCAAGGAAAGAATGAAGCAGCAAAAGCAGAGATTGATGCAAAATGAAAGCACACTCCACAGGGTGGGAGCGCCTGAGCACAGGGAGCCCGTTACTGAAGTTTCTGGGGTTTAAATCCCCTCTAGAGGTTTCCATTGGTTACTTGGTGTGCACCCTATGTAAGTGAAGAGGATGAAGTCAAATTACAAAGTCGTGTGCTTGGTGTATGCCCTGTGGAAATGGACAGGATATTTCCTGTCATAGCCCAAGAATTTCCCTTTGATTTAGTTCTCCGAAGTCAGGGTGAATCCGCCTTATGTTCCTGCCTCCAGACCCTTTTCTCCTGCCCCCGTGGAATGGATGGCAGGACATGGAAAAGTGTTTTGTCCAAATGACATGTCCCAGGGCACTGGAAGCTGAGGACAAGAGGGAACCAGTTGGTGCCACTGAGGAACGCTCACCCGCATCTCCACACCGCACAGAACAAAGTGAGTGTCCTTGTCCTGAACCCTCTGAAGTAAGTATCTTGCCTCTGCGCTTTCATGAAACCCTTCTTTGGAGAGGCTCCTTCTCTCTCCTTTTGCAGCCACAAGGCAGCAGGGATTGCCCCCCTCATGCTGAAGTTCTTCTAAAAACAAAACAAAACAAAAAGAGAGAATAAAATAATAGAATTAATGTAATAAATAATAAAATAATGAAAATGAAACTTTTTTTTACAAAAGCAGCTCTGGAATTTCATGTATTGGCATTAAAAGCAGAGAATGGGCCTATAGGCCTGGCAGGGTGGCTCACGCCTGTAATCCCAGCACTTTGGGAGACCGAGGAGGGTGGATCACGAGGCCAGGAGATCAAGACCATCCTGGCTAACATGGTGAAACCCCATCTCTGCTAAAAATACCAAACATTAGCCAGCCATGGTGGCGGGAGCCTGTAGTCCCAGCTACTCGGGAGGCTGAGGCAGGAGAATGGCGTGAACCCGGGAGGCAGAGCTTGCAGTGAGCTGAGATCCCATCACTGTACCCCAGCCTGGGCGACAGAGCCACACTCTGTCTAAAAGAAAAAAGAAAAAGAAAAAGAAAATGAGTCTATAGAGCTCAATTTAATGGCAAAAAATTAAGGAAAGAATAAAAAGACTCTGCTAATAATGGTGACATGAGCTGCTCATACTGTCATTTTTTCTGGGACCTAATATTGGGGAGGAGGTGGTGAAAGAACACATTCCTCCATATATCACAGCCTTGAGCTCGACACATCACATCCCCCCATATGCCTCCACTTCCTGGGCCTGACACAAACACATTCCTCCATATATCTCAACTTCAGAAGAAAAACAACACCTGGAGAAGCTCCGATAAGGTTACAACCGTTTGTAAAAGTGCAGGAACCAATAAGAAGGCTGCTAAAAGTATAACTTAAAATGTAAACCAATTGTAATGCTGTAACCTAGAGAAATGCCTTGTTCCTCTGTAACCTGACAAGTCCTGTTTACCTCGAGCTATAAAAAGCAAGCGCACGCATTGTTCGGGGCCCTCTTGTATGTTGTAGAATGGAGGGACCAAGTTCGAACTTGCATTAAAGATCCTTGCTGCTTGGCTCTGACTCTGGACTCTGGTGGTCTTCTTTGGGGAATAAACGGTCTGGGCATAACAGTGGGGCCACCTGCCACCAGGCTCCAGGTGATTTTCAGGCTGTTCCCCCAAATCACTGCAGCTTCTTCCCTGCTGGTCCCTTGATCCTGCTGCTGTGCTGGGCGTCCTCTGTGGCAGGAGGCACCTTGGCAGCTTCCAGTGGGATAGGCCTGCACATTCTGAGCCTTAATGCCTGATCACTAGGAATAGGAGTGAGGACACAAGCAGAAGGGTTCAGGGATGGAGCGGCCGCTTCTCAGGGTCAGTCTCAGGCCCGAGCTGGGAAGATCCCCTTTCAGGACAATGGCTCCAGGCTGAGGTCAACGCTTTCTGTGGCTTATGATGACTGACCGCATCCACGGGAAGGACGTATCGGGCTCCTTTTTTTCCAGGCAGTTGGAAACACCTTGAAATGGGGCCTGGTGGATTTCAATTCCCCTTCCAGAAGCCACTCCAAATGGAAATTGAGCTAAGGGATGTAGCTGGAGTAAGTAAACAACTTTAGTACCGAACAACAATTTTCAATACAATATAGGGCAGGGAAAATAAAGCCTCGGACCCAACTCACCGCCCAAAAAGAAAAAACTTAAGCTGGAGCTGAATCATGCAAGAACTGCCTTTCCTTTGTTCCTAAGCAGATGGCTACAGATAAGGGTTACATATCTCCACAGAGCTCTATGTTCACCTTATCTTATGTAAGACTGTTTACCGCATTGAGATGAAGACAAACTGAATTCCCCACTGCCTCTCTCCAACCTGAGGAAGAACAAGGCTCCCTCTCTCCCTCCAGCCACCCCTTCCTCCAGCCCACCCTTTTCTCCAGCCCCCCCTTCCCTCCAGTCCCCCTTCCTCCCAGCTCCACCTTCCCTCCAGCCCACCCTTCCCCTTTAACTACTGAAGCCCTCAAATCATCTTGGGAGGAAGGCACAGACCACAGACCGTTTCTGTTATTCCTTTTTTTTCTTCCAAGCATGCTTAAACCTTGGCAGAATTAATTTTAATGATGATTGAGATCAGTCTCATGACCTTTGTTTTACATCGCATCCTCAGCCATCGCAGCTCTCTGGCTTTTGTCCTCTTGTACCAAGGAGGAGGTGGATTCCAAGATCCTAAAACCCTTCAGCTCTCCATAGGTTTCTGGGGGGACACAATTACCTAAGAGATTAGAGAGAGCATCATGAATTAAGTAGAGATGTGTGGCAGTTAGGTTAAGTTTGGCTGCATAAAAAGAAGACCAAGCTAACGAGGCTCACACATATAAAGGTCTTGTCTTTTCACATGAAGGATCTGAAGGCCAATCCTCCCCGTGTCACTGGATCTGTGACTTATCAGAGAGTCCAGCTTCTCCTATCATTCCCTCAGGCACTTTGACTGAAGGTGGTTGTATCTTCTAGATCACCTCATGCCCCAAGAGAGAGCTTTGTTCCTGCAATCACAGCTGCATTCAAAGCAGCAGGAAAAAAAAAAAAAAAAGCCTACTAGTAGTTTGGCTCCTTTTAAGGAGTCCTTTTGGACGTCCTGCTGCTCAACAATTCTACTTATACACATGGGCCAGAATGGACCCACATGGCCACATGGGTGCACAAAACAGCTGGGGAATGAAGCATTTAGTGCGGAGCCTTATTCAGAAGAGGAGGAGGAGATAGATGTTGAACCGACTGTTTCTGTCACATGGCGTTTTAGTTGAGCTTGGAAGGATGAGTGGGTTATTCACAGACAGGCTTGGAGAAGACACAAGCCAGGATGTGTGTGGAAGAAGCCGCCGGAATTGCAATAAAAAGAGTTCCCCACCCTCACTGCAGTTTTCTCGCTAAAAACTCAAGGCTTCTGAATTATTTCCATCTTTCTTTCTGATTTAGAGATTTACAATTCAACTATTTAATGTAAGACCTCTCTTCTGGGGATTGTTTAAAACAAGTCTGTTTGGTTTGGAAAGAGAAACCTAACCATGGAGGGAGAGGGAGTTTCAAGTTCCTGGAACACAATGCTGGAAGGAATTCAGGCAAAATATTCCATGGCCTTCTGACTGTCTCTCTGGTGCCTGTTGTGAAGTCTAAACGCTGTGATGCTCCCCAGGAATGGCTAGTTCTGAAAGCTTTCCAAGAAAGTGTCTGAGCTGGGCTACATTGTTAGCTCTCTGGTTCACAGAAAGAGCTTCTCGAAGTCCAGAGGGCACTTAGATCCGACAGGACTACACGTCACTCAAGGTTTTTCCATGGATTTTTTCCCGACATCTCTTGAGGCATCAGAAGCAGGGTCATAATCAGTGTAACAGAAATTTTAAATGAATCAAATATTTGAGGAAAGAGAGAACCTTCAAAATTATGCCTACTATTTAGCATTTTATCTTCCACAAAGCAAAACAACCTATAAACTTTCTGCAACTATGAGGGAAGAGGATCCTAAAACATTTTTCTTAGCCTGTTTCTGTTCTCTTAACAGAGTGCCTGAGACTGGGTAATTTACAAAACAGAGATTCACTTCTACAGTCTGGAAGTGTGGAATACAAGGTAAGGGGTGTTGGGCATCTGGCAAGGACCTTTGTGCTGTGTCATCCCACACGGAAGGTGGAAGAGGGAAGGAGCATGAAGGAGTAAGAGGGGTCAAACTCACTTTTGTAACAGACCAACTCTTGTGATAAGGAACCCACTCCCCCAATAAACACATTGTCCACTCACGAGGGTTGAAACCCTCATGACCTGATCACCCCTTAGAGAGATCCCTCCCCTCAGCACTACTGCATGGGGGATTCAGTTTCCAACACTTGAAATTTGGGCACTTTCAAACCATATAAGAAAGAAATGGCAAAAATAAATTACTTATACAGTGTTTATCACTATAATAAGTATGCACAAAACATCATTAGAGTCTATATCACTATAATATTGGCTCTATTTTCATGAATTCATGCAAAAATAAAAAACAAAAGAGAAAGATTTTCGAGAAGTGTTAAGAAACAGCACCATAACCTTTAGTAAAACTGAGAACTGGTTGAAGTACTTGTTTTAAAAACCTTTTTTATTGGCTGGTGTTTGGAAGTCAGTGGTGACATTTCAAGGAGGAGTTGTCATTGGGAGGGCAGATTTCAGGAGGGTTAGTAAGAGTGCGTGAGAAGATGGGGAAGGAAGAGTTTATGCCCAGGACCTTTATTCCCCGAAGAAGAGACCAGAGTCCAGAGTCAAGAGCCAAGCAGCAGAATCTTTACTGCACGTTTAGACTTGGTCCTCCCTCCACACATTACTAAGAGGGCCCCGACACAATGCGTGCAGCTGCCTTTTATATCTCGATAAAACAAGACTTGTAGGTTTACCAGAGACAACGGGATTCTATTCCTTTAGTTACAGCAATTACATTGGTTACCATATAAGTTATCTATTTAGCGGTGATCTATTGGTTCCAATGCTTTGCAGTACAACCTACACCCGGCTGTGTCGTTATCGGGGATTTTTCCAGGTGGTGTTTTCTAACGATGCGAAATGGTGTGGACGTGTTTGTACTGCGGCTCAGGAAGTGAGAGATATGAGCGATATATGGGTGTTTCTAATGGGCCCAGGAAATTGAGGAGATACATGGTGTTTGTTACTGGCCCAGGACTGAGGAATGTTCCCTGATTTCTTCAGCGCGGACAGGTGACTTGAAGATCTTGGTGGCGAACGGAAGTGCAGAAAAGAATGGTGACTTCAGGGAGAAGCAATTCACAGAATTTGGCTTTGCTTCTCTCTCTGTCCTCTCCCCATCTCTTTTCTCTCTCTCTGCCTCTCACTTTGTCTGTCTCTGTTTCTCCCTCTCTGTGTCTCTCTCCTGGTTGCTCTGTCTCTCTCTGTCTCTTTTTAGGACTCTGTGTGTGTCTCTGTTTCTCTCTTCCTCTCATCTCTTTCTCCATCTTTCTATGTCTCTCTGTGTCTCTGCTTCTCTGACTTTTTTTCTCTGTCTCTCTCTGTCCCTCTCACTCTCCCTCTTTCTTTCTCTCTTTGTGTGTGTGTGTGTGTGTGTGTGTATCTCACTCTCTTGGTTTCCCACTCTCACTCTCCATCTCGCGGCTCTCTTTGGTTTCACTATGCAAGCTGACTCTCCCCACCTGATGATCCAGTGGGATTAGCAGGAACCGGGTGGACTACCCCCCTCCACCTGCATCCTGTGCCCATCCATGAACTGGGGCAGAGGAGAGTCTCCGGTTTACAAATGTTTTACTTAAAGAACAAGATAGATTTTATAGCTATATCTATTATGTCTATATTTTATATCTATAACTATGATATCTATTATGTCTATATTTTATACCTATAACTGATATCTATTATGTCTATATTTTGTACCTAAAACTATTATATCTAATATGACTATATTTTATACCTCTGTCTATTATATCTATTATGTCTATATCTTATATATATATCTATTATATCTATTACGTCTATATCTTATACCTATATTTATTATATCTATTATGTCTATATTTTATACCTATATATATCATATATATTAAGTCTATATTTTATACTTATATCTATTATATCTATTATGTCTATATTTTATGCCTATATCTATGGTATCTATTATGTCTATATTTTATCCCTATATCTTTTGTATGTATTATGTCTATATTTTATACCAATATCTATCTATTATTTCGATTCTTTATACCTATGTCTATTATGTCTATATTTTATACCTGTATCGATCATGTTTGTTATGTATTTGTTTTATTGCTATATCTATTATATCTCTTAAGTCTATATTTTTTACCTATATCTATTATATCTATTATGTCTATATTTTATACTATATCTATTATAACTAATATGCCTATATTTTATACCTATATCTATCATATCTACTATGTCTGTATTTTATACCTATAGGTATAAAATATAGACATAATAGATATAGGTATAAAATATAAACATAATAGATATAATAGATATAGGTATAAAATATAGATATAATAGATATAGCTATAAAATATAGACATAATAGATATAATAGATATAAGTATAAAATATAGACAAAATATATATAACAGATATACATGTAAAATATAGACATAATAGATATAATAGATATAGGTGTAAAATATAGACAGAATAGATATAGGTATAAAATACAGACATAATAGATATAATAGATATAGGTATAAATATACACATAATAGATATAATACATAAAGTTATAAAATTTAGACATAATAGATATAATAGATATAGGGATAAAATATAGACATACAATATATAATACATATAGGTATAAAATATAGACATCATCGATATAACAGATATAGGTATAAAATATAGACATAATAGATATAACATATATATTTATAAAATATAGACATAATAGTTATAATAGATATAGATACAAAATAGAGACATAATACTTATAGCTATCAAATATAGACATAATAGATATTATAGATATAGATATAAAATATAGACACAATAGATATAGGTATAAAATATAAACAGATAAAATGGATATAGGAAAAAATATAGACATAATACATATAATAGATATAGGTATAAAATATAGACATAATAGATATAGATATAGGTATAAACTATAGACATAATAGATATAGGTATATAATATAGACATAATAGATATAATAGATATAGGTAAAAAATATAGACATAATAGATATAATAGATAAAAGTATAAAATATAGATATAGTAGATATAGGTATAAAAAATAGACATAATGGATATAATAGATACGCATAAAATACAGATATGATAGATATAGGTATAAAATATAGATATAATAGATATAGGTTTAAAATATAGACATAATAGATGCAATAGATATAGGTATAAAATATCGACATAAGTGATATAAAAGATATAGGTATAAAATATAGACATAAAAGATATAATAGATATAGGTATAAAAGACAGACATAATAGATATAATAGATATCGGTATAAAAGATAGACATAATAGATATAAGACATAGAGTTTTAAAATACCGACATAATAGATGTAATAGATATACGTATAAAATATAGACATAATACGTATAATAAATGTAGGTATAACATACAGACATATTAGATATAATAGATATAGGTATAAAATATATACATAATAGATGCAATAAATACAGGTATAAAATATAGACATAATAGATATAATAGATATAGGCATAAAATATAGATACAATAGATATAGGTATAAAATATACATATAATAGATATGATAGATACAAGTATAAAATATAGATATGATAAATATAATGGATATAGGTATAAAATGTAGATATAATGGATATAGATAAAAATGTAGATATAATAGGTATAATAGATATAGGTGTATAATACAGATATAATAGTTATAGGTATAAAATATAGACAAAATAGATATAATAGATATAGGTTTAAAATATAGACATAATATAGAGTTATAAAATTTAGACACAATTGATATAATAGATACAGGTATAAAATATAGACATAATAGATATAATAGATATAGGTATAAAATATACACATAATAGATATAGTGGATATAGGTATAAAATATAGACATAATAGATACAGGTATAAAATATAGACATAATTGATATAACATATATACTTGTAAAATATAGACATAATAGTTATCATAGATATAGGTATAAAATAGAGATATAATACTTATAGCTATCAAATATAGACATAATAGATATAATAGATATAGATATAAACTATAGACATAATAGATATAGGTATAAAATATAGACATACTAGATAAAATGGATATAGGTAAAAAATATAGATATAATACATATAATAGATATAGGTATAAAATATAGACATAATAGATATAGATATAGGTACAAACTATAGACATAATAGATATAGGTATATAATATAGACATAATAGATATTATAGATATAAGAATAAAATATAGATATAATAGATATAATGGATATAGGTATAAAATATATTTATATCAGATATTGCTATGAAATATAGACACAGTAGATATAGATATAGGTATAAAATAAAGATAGACACAGGTATAAAAAACAGATGTAATGGACATAGGTATAAATTAGAGACATAATAGATATACTAGATATAGCTATAAAATATAGACCTAATAGATATAATACATATTGTTATGAAATACAGACTTAATAGATATAATAGATATATGTATAAAATATAGACATAATAGATATGATATATATAGGTATAAAATATAGATATAAAAGATATAATAGATACAGGTATAAAATATAGATATAATAGACTAAGGTATAAAATATAGATATAATAGATATAATAGATAAAGTTATAAAATATAGATATAATATATATAATAGAATTAGAAATAAAATATAGATATAGGAGATATGTATAGGTATAAAATATATATATAATGGATATAATAGATATGGGCATAAAATATAGATATATCAGATATAGCTATAAAATATAGACACAATAGATATAGATATAGGTATAAAATAAAGATAGACACAGGTATAAAAAACAGATATAATAGATATAGGTATAAAATATAGACATAATAGATATAATAGAAATAGGTATAAAATATAGACATAAAAGATATAATAGATATAGGTAAAAATATAGACATAATAGATATTATAGATAAAGGTAAAAAATATAGACATAATAGATATAATAAATATAGGTATAAAATATAGACATAAGAGATATAATAGATATAGGGAGAAAATATAGACATAATAGATATAATAGATATACGTATAAAATATAGACATCATAGATATAATAGATATAGGTATAAAATGTAGACATAATAGATATAATAGATATCGGCATAAAATACAGACATAATAGATATAATAGTTATAGGTATAAAATATAGACAGAATAGATATAGGTATAAAATACAGACATAATACATGTAATATATATAGGTATAAAATATAGACATAATAGATACAGGCATAAAATAGAGACATAATAGATATAAGAGATATAGTTATAAAATATAGACGTAATAGATATTATAGATATAGGTATAAAATATAAACATAATAGATATACTAGATATGGGTATAAAATAGAGACATAATAGATATAATAGATATAGCTATGAAATACAGACATAATAGATATAATAGATATAGGTATAAAATATAGACATAATAGATATGATATATATAGGTATAAAATAAAAACACAATAGATATGATAGATATCGGCATGAAAAACAGATATAATAGATATAATAGAAATAGGTATAAAATATAGATATAATAGATATAATAGATATAGGTATAAAACATGGACATTATAGATATAATAGATACAGGTATAAAATATAGATGTAATAGATATAGGTAAAAAATAAATATAATAGATATAGTAGACATAATAGATATAATAGATATAGATATAAAGCATTGATACAATAGCTATAATGGATATGGTTATCAAATATACATATAATAGATATACGTATAAAATATAGATATAGTGGATAAAATAGATATAGGTATGTAATATAGACATAATAGATATAATAGATATCGGTAAAAAATATAGACATGATAGATATATGCATATATATTAGATATAATAGATATACGTATAAAAAATAGATATAATGGATACAGGTATAAAATATAGACAATAAGTACAATAGAAATAGGTATAAAATATAGATATAATAGATATAATTATAAGAAATATAAATATAGTAGATATAATTGATATAGGCAAGAAATATAGATATAATGTATAGAGATATAAAATATGGTTATAATAGATATCGTTTAAAATATAGATATAACATATATAATAGTTATAGGGACAAAATATAGACATAAAAGATATAATTGATAGAGTTATAAAATATAGACATAATAGATATAATAGATAGAGGGATAAAATATAGACATAATAGATATAATAGATATTGGTATAAAATACAGACATAATAGATGTAATAGATATAGGTATAAAATATAGACATAATAGATATATTAGATTTAGGTATAAAATGTAGACGTAATAGATATAGGTATAAAATATAGACATAATAGGTATAATACATGTAGGTATGAAATAGAGACATAATAGACATAATAGATATAGCTATAAAATATAGACATAACAGATATAATAAATATACGTATAAACTATAGACATAATAGATATAATAGATATAGGTATATAATATAGACATAATATATATGATAGATATAGGTATTAAATATACACAGATATAATAAATATAGGTAAAAAATATAGACAGAATAGATATAATAGACACAGGTATAAAATATAGACAAAATAGGTATAATACGTACAGATGTAAAATATATATATAATAGATATAGGTATAAAATATTGATATAATAGATATGATAGATATAGGTATAAAATGTAGACATAATGGATATAATAGATATAGGAATAAAGTATAGACAGATATAATAGATATAGGTATAAAATGTAGACATAATACAGGTATCAAATATAATACAGGAACAAAATACAGATATAATAGATAAAATAGACATAGGTATAAAATATAAATAGATATATGTATAAAATATAGATATAATATAGATATAGTTATAAAATATAGCTGTAATAGGGATAGGTATAAAATATAGATATAATAGATATAGGTGTAAAATATAGACATAATCGATATAGCAGATATAGGTATAAAATATAGACATAGTATAATAGATACAGGTATAAAATATAGATAAAATAGATATAGGTATAAAATATAGATATTATAGATATAATATATTTATAAAATACAGATATAATAGATATAGTTATATAATATAAATATAATAAATATAACAGACATAGGTATAAAACATAGACATAATAGACATAGGTATAAAATATAGACATAATAGATAAAAGTATAAAATATAGACATTATAGATATAATAGAGGTATAAAATATAGACAATAGATATAATAGATATAGGTATAGAATATAGATATAGATATAATAGAGGTATAAAATATAGACATAACAGATATAATAGATATAGGTATAAAATACAGACATAATAGATATAGGTATAAAATATAGACATAACAGATACAATAGATATAGGTATGAAATATAGATAACATAGATATAGTTATATAATATAGATATAATAGATATAGGTATGAAATATAGACATGTAAGATATAATTGATATATGTATAAAATATACACATAATAGATATAATAGATACAGGTATAAAATATACACATAATAGATATAATAGAGGAATGAAATATAGACATAATAGATATAATACATAGGTATAAAATATAGACATAACAGATATAATAGTTATAGATATAAAATATAGACATAAAGGATATAATAGATATAGACATAATAGATATAATAGAGGCATAAATTATGGACTTAACAGATATAGATGCAGGTATAAAATGAAGACATAATAGATATAATAGATATAGGTATAAAATGTAAACATAATAGATATAATAGATAAAGGTATAAAATATAGACATAATAGATATAACAGGTATAAAATATCGACATAAGAGATATAATAGATATAGGTTTAAAATATAGACATAATAGGTATATCATATATTGTTCTAAAATATAGACATAATAGTTATAATAGATATAAGTATAAAATATAGACATAATATTTATAGGTATAAAATATAGACATAATAAATATAGATATAGCTATAATATATAGACATAATACACATAGGTATCAAATATGGACATAATAGATACAATAGATATAGGTATTAAATAAAGACATAATAGATACAATAGATATAGGTATAAAATATAGACATAATAGATATAGATATAGGTATAAACTACAGACATCATACATATAGGTATAAAATATAGATTTAATAGATATCATAGATAAAAAATACAGATATAATGGATATAGTTATATAATATAAATATAATAGATATAATAGACATAGGTATAAAACCTAAACATAATAGACATAGGTATAAAATGTAGACATAATGGATATAATAGATATAGGTATAAAATATAATATATAGAGGTATAAAATATAAACATAATAGATACAATTTATATAGGGATAAAACATAGACACATTAGGTACATGTATAAAATAGAGACATAATAGATATAATAGGTATAGGTATAAAATATAGACGTAATGGATATAATAGATATAGGTATGAAATATAGACATAATAGATATAGGTATAAAATACAGACAAAATAGATATAATAGATATAGCTATGAAATATACATAACATAGATATAGGAATGAAATATAGATATAATAGATAAAGGAATGCAATACAGACATGAAGGATATAATAGATATAGATATAAAATATAGATATAATAGATATAACAGATATAGGTATAAAATATAGATATAATAGATATAGGAAGAAATTATAGACATAATGGATATAACAGACGTAGGTATAAAACAATGAATAGATATACGTATAAAATATAGAGATAATAGATATAACAAATATAGGTATAAAATATAGATATAATAGACATAAGTATGAAATACAGACATCGTAGATATAATAGATCGAGGTATAAAATATAGACATAATAGATATAATAGAGGTATAAAATTTAGAAATAATAGAAACAATAGAGACATAAAATATAGACATAATAAATATAGATACAGGTATAAAATATAGACATAAGAGATATAAGAGATATAGGTATAAAATATAGACATAATTGATATAATAGATTTAGGTATAAAAAATAGACATAATAGATATAGGCATAAAATATAGACAGATATAATAGATATAGGTATAAAATATACATATAATAGATATAATAGATATAGGTATAAAATATACATATAATCGATATAATAGATATAGTTATAAAATATAGGTATAATAGATATAATTGCTATAGGCATAAAATATAGATGTAACAGATATAATAGATATAGGTATAAAATAGAGATATAATACATATAATACAGATATAATATATAGATATAATAGATATAATTATATATATAAAATATAGATATAATAGATATACACATGAAATATAGATATAAAAGATATAGGTATAAAATATAGACATAATAGATATAATATAGACACAATAGATATAATAGATAAAGGCATAAAATATAGACATAATAGATATAATAGATAGAGTTATAAAATATAGACATATTAGATATAATCGAGGTATAATAAATAGACGTAATAGATGTCACAGATGTATAAAATATTGATATAATAGATATAATTTTAAAATATAAATCTAATAGATATAATAGATATAGGTATTAAATATAGATATAAGAAATATAGGTATAAAATGTAGTTATAATAGATATAGATATAAAATATAGATATAATAGATATAATAGATATAGATATAAAATATAGACATAATAGATATAATAGATATAAGTGTGAAATATAGACAAAATAGATATTACAGATATAGGTATAAAATATAGACATAATAGATATTGGTATAAAATATGGACATAAAAGATATCATAGATAGAGGTATGAAATAGAGACATAATAGATATAGTTATAAAATATGAACAAAATAGATATAAAAGATATAGTTATAAAATATAGACATTATAGTTATAGATAAAGTTATAAAATATGGACATAATAGATATAGTTATAAAATATAGACGTAGTTGATATAACAGATATAAGTACAGAATATAGACATAATAGACATAATAGGTATAGGTATAAAATATGGACATAATATATACAAACGATAAAGTTTTAAAATATAGTCATAATAGTTATAGGTATAAAATATAGACATAATAGATATAAGAGATATAGGTAGAAAATATAGACATAATAGACATAGGTATAAAATACAGACATAATAGATATAATATATATAGGTATACAATATTGACATAATAGTTATACTTATAAAATATAGATATGATAATTATAATGGATATAGTTATAAAATATAGATACAATAGTTATAATAGATATACGAATAAAATATAGACACAATACATGTAATAGATATAGGTATAAAATATAGACATAATATATATAGATAAATAATATAGGGAATATATATAATAGATATAGGTATCAAACATAGACATAATATATATAAGAAAAAATATAGACATAATAGATACAATCGATATATGTATGAAATATAGACATAACAGATATTGCCATCAAATACAGATAGAATAGATATAATAGATATAGGAATAAAATATAGATATAATATATATAATAAATATAGGTATAAAACATAGATATATATATAGATATAGGTAGGAAATATAGATATAATAGATAAAATAGATATAGTTATAAAATATAGATATAATAGATGTAGGTATAAAATATAGATATAATAGATATAACAGATATAGGTATAAAATATAGATAGAATAGATATAATACATATAGGTACAAAATATAGATATAATAGATAAAGGTATAAAATATAGTTATAAGGGATAAAATAGATATAGTTATAAAAAATAGACTTAATAGATATAATAGATATAGGTATAAAATATAGACATAATAGACATAATAGGTATAGGTATAAAATATAGATAAAATAGATATAATTGTTATAGGTATAAAATATAGATATAATAGATACAGGTACAAAATATAGACATAATAGTTACAATACATATAGGTTTGATATATAGACATAATAGATATAAAAGATATAGGTGTAAAACATAGACATAATTGATACAATAGATATAGGTATAAAATATAGACATAATAGATATAATACATATAAGAGTAAAATATAGACATAATAGATATAATATATATAGGTATGAAATATAGACATAATATATATGATAGATATGGGTATAAAATATAGACATAAAAGATATAAGAGATATACGTACAAAATATAGACATAATAGATATAAAAGATATAAGTATAAAACATAGACATACCAGATATAGTAGATACAGGTATAAAATATAGACAATAGATATAATAGTTATAGGTATAAAATATAGATATAATACATATAATTATAAAAAATATAAATATAATAGATATAAGTGATATAGGTAAAAAACATAGATGTAATGTATATAGGTATAAAATATGATTATAATATATGTAGGTATAAAATATAGATATAATAGATGTAATAGATATAGGTATAAAATATAGACATAACAGCTATATCAGACATAGTTATAAAATATAGACATAATAGTTACAATAGATATAGGTATAAAATATAGACATAATAAATATAGTAGATATAGGTATAAAACATAGACAAAATAGATCTAATAGATATAGGTATAAAATATAGACATAATAGATATAGGTATAAAATATAGACATAATAGATATAGTAGATATAGTTATAAAATATAGATGTCATAGATATTATATATACAGGTATAAAATATAAACATAATAGATATAATAGATAAGGGTATAAAATATAGACATAATAGATATATAAGATATAGGTATAAAATACAGACATAAGAGATATAATAGATATTAGAGTAAAATATAGACAGAATAGATATTATATATATAGGTATGAAATATAGACATAATATATATGATAGATATAGGTATAAAATATAGACATAAAAGATATAATAGATATAGGTATAAAATATAGGAATAATAGATATAATAGATATAAATATAAAACATAGACATAATACATATAGGAGATATAGGTATAAAATATACATATAATAGATATAGGTATAAAATATAGATATAATATATATATAATAGATGTACGTATAAAAAATAGATATAATAGATACAGGTATAAAATATACACAATAGATATAATACATATATGTATAAAATATAGATATAATAGATATAATTATAAAACATAAATATAAGAGATATAATAGATATAGGTATAAAATATAGATAAAACAGACATAGGTATAAAATAGAGTTATAATAGTTGTAGGTATAAAATATAGATATAATAGATATAATAGATAGAGCTATAAATTATAGACATAATAGATATAATAGATAAAGTTATAAAATATAGATATAGTGGATATAATAGATATAGGTATAAAATATGGACATAATGGATATAATAGATATAGGAATAAAATATAGACCTAAGAAATATAATAGATAAAGATATAAAATAAAGTCATAATAGATATAACAGATATTGGAATAAAATACAGACATAATATAGGTATAAAATATAGACATAATGGTTATAATAGATATAGGTATGAAATACAGACATAATACATATAATAGGTATAGGTTCAAAATAAAGACACAATAGATATAATAGACATAGGTATAAGATATAGACATAATAGATATAATAGATAAAGGTATAAAATACAGACATAATAGCTTTAATATATATAGGTATAAAATATTGACATAATAAATATAATAGATATAGCTATAAAATACAGACATAGATGATATAATAGATATAGGTATAAAATATAGACATAAAAGATATAATATCTATAGGTATTAAATATAGACATAGTAGATATAATAGATATGGATATAAAATACAGACATAATAGATATAATAGATATAAGTATAAAATATAGACATAATAGATATACGTAAAAAACACAGACAATATATACATAACAGATATACGTATAAAATAGAGACATAATAAATATAATAGATATACGTATAAAATATAGACATGATAGATATAATAGATATAGGTATAAAATACAGACATAATAGATATAATAGATATAGGTATAAAATACAAACATAATAGATATAATAGATATACGTAAAAAACATAGACATAATAGATATAATAGATATAGGTACAAAATATAGACATAATAGATATAATAGATATAGGAATAAAATATAGACATAATTGAAATAGGTATAAAATATAGACAAAATAGATATAAAAGATATAGGTATAATATATATACATAGTAGATATAATTAATATAAGTATAAAATATAGGCATAATGGATATAATAGATATATGTATAAGATAAAGACATAATTGATATAATAGATAAAGATATAAAATACAGACATAATGGATATAATAGGTATAGTTATGAAATATAGACATAATAGATATAATAGATATATGTATAAGATATAGACATAATAGATACAATAGATGTAGGTATAAAATATAGACATAATAGATATAATAGATTATAGATATAAAATATAGACATAAACGATATAGGTATAAAATATAAACATATTAGTTATAACAGATTTATGTATAAAATACAGACAAAATAGATATAGATATAAAATATAGACATAATAGATTTAATAGTTATAGGTATAAAACAGACATAATGAATATAATAGGTATAGTTTCAAATCAAACACATAATAGATATAATAGATATAGGTATAAGATATAGACATAATAGATATAATAGATATAGATATAAAATATAGACATAAGAGATATAAGAGATACAGGTATAAAATATGGACATAATAGACATAGGTATAAATATAGACATAATAGATATAATAGATATAGGTATTAAATATAGACATAATAAATATAGGTATAAAATAGACATAATAGATATAATAGATATAGGTATAAAATATAGACATAATAGATATAGGTATTAAATATAGACATAATAGATATAATAGAAATAGGTATAAAATATAGACATAATAGATATAATAGATATAGGTATCAAATATAAACATAATAATTATAATAGATATAGGTATAAAATATAGACATAATAGATATAGGTACAAAATACAGGCATAATGGTTATAGTAGGTACAGGCATAAAATAAAGACATAATAGATATAATACATATATGTATAAAATAGAGACATAATGTATACAATAGACACAGGTATAAAATATAGACATAATAGAAATAGGTATAAAATATAGACATGAAACATATAATAGATATAGGTATAAAATTATATGTATTATAAATATATTTTATTCCTATATCTATTATATCTATATTTTATAACTATATCTATTATATCCATATTTTATACCTATATCTATTATATCTATTATATTTATATTTTACAATTTTATCTATTATATCTGTATTTTATATCTGTATCTATTATATCTATTATATTTATATTTTATATCTATATCTATTGTATCTATATTTTATACGTGTATCTATTATATCTATTATATCTATATTTTATAACTATATCTATTATATCTATATTTTATACCTATATCTTTTATATCTATTATGTCTATATTTTATACCTATATCGATTATATCTATTATGTCTATACTTTATACCTATATCTATTTTGTCAATATTTTATATCTTTATCTAATATATCCATTATGTCTATACTTTATACCTATATCTATTATGTCTATGTTTTATACCTATAACTATTATAACTATTATATCCATATTTTATAACTATATTTTATGTCGATATTTTATATCTATATCCATTTTATATGTTATGTCTATATTTTATATCTATATCTATCATGTCTGTATTTTATACATAAATCTGTTATAACTAATATGTTTATATTTTATACCTATATCGTTTATGTCTATATTTTATATCTATAATCTATTATATCTATTATGTCTATATTTTATACCTAAATCTATTGTATCTATTATGTCTATATCTTATACATATATCTATTATATCTATTATGTCTATATTTCATAACTATACCTATTATATCCATTATGTCTGTATTTTATATCTTTATCTATTATATCAATTATGTCTTTATATAATACATATATCTATTATATCCATTATGCCTATATTTTATACCTATATTAATTATATCTATTCTGTGTATATTTTACACGTATATCTAATATATCATTATGTCTCTATTTTATACCTATATCTATTATGTCTATATTGTATACCTATACCTATTATATCTCTTATGTCTATATTTTATGCCTATATCTATTATATCTATTATGTCTAAATATTATACCTATATCTTTCATGTCTATATTTTATACTTATGTCTCTTATGTCTATATTTTATACCTATGTCTATTATATCTATTATGTCTAAATATTATACCTATATCATTTATGTCTATATTTTATACCTATATCTATTATGGCTATATTTTATACCTATATGTTTTATATCTATTGTGACTATATTTTATACCTATATCTATTATGTCTATTATGTCTGTATTTTGTACCTATATCTATTATATCTATTATGCCTATATTTTATAACTATATCTATTATATCTTTATTTTTTACCTATATCTATTTTATCTATTATGTCTATATTTCATACCTATATCTATTATGTCTATATTTTATGCCTATATCTATTATATCCACTATATCTATATTTTATAGCTATATCTATTATCTCTATTATGTCTATATTTTATACCTATATCAATTTTGTCTATATTTTATACCTATATGTATTATATCTATTATGGCTATATTGTATACCCATATCTATTATATCTGTTATGTCTATATAGTATACCGATATCTATTATAACTGTTATATCTATATGTTATAGGTTTATCTATTATGTCTATATATTATACCTATATCTATGATGTCTGTATTTTATACCTATAACTATTATGTCCTTATTTTATACCTATATCTATTATATATATTATATCTATATTTTATACCTATGCCTATCATGTCTATATTTTATACCTATATCTGTAATGTCTATATTTTATACCTTTATCTATTATATCTATTATGTCTATATTTTATACCTATATCTATTATGTGTATATTTTATACCTATATCTATTATATCTACTATGTCTATATTTTACACCTATATCTATTATATCTATTACGTCCATATTTTATATCCATCTCTATTATATCTATTGTGTTTATATTTTATACCTATATCTATTATATCTATGTCTATATTTTATACCTATATCCCTTTTGTCTATATTTTGTACCTATTTCAATTATATCTATATTTTATTCCTATATCTATTATATCTCTTATGTCTATATTTTATACCTATATATATCTATTATGTCTATCTTTTATAACTATATCTATTATATCAATTATGTCCATATTTTATACCTATATCTCTTATATCTAGTATGTCTATATTTTATATCTATATCTATTATATCTATTATGTCTATATTTTATACCAATATCTATTATATCTATTATGTCTATATTTTATACCTATATCTATTATATAGATTATGTCTATATTTTATACCTATATCTATTATATCTACTATGTCCATATTTTTCACCTATATCTATGATATCTATTACTTCTATATTTTATACCCATCCCTATTATATCTATTATGTTTATATTTTATACCTATATCTATTATATCTATGTCTATATTTTATTCCTATATGTATTTTGCCTATATTTTATACCTATATCTATTATGTCCATATTTTATACATATATCTATTTTATCTATTATGTCTGTATTTTATACCTATGTATGTTATATCTATTTTGTCTATATTTTGTACCTATATCCATTAAATCTATTATGTCTATATTTTATATCTATATCTATTATGTCTATATTTTATACCTATAACTATTATATCCATTTTGTCTATATTTTATACCTATATCTATTATGTCTATATTTTATACCTATATACATTATATCTTATGTATATATTTTATACCTATGTCTATTATATCTATTATGTCTATATTTTATGCCTATATCTGTTATATCGATTATATCTATATATTGTACATATATCTATTATATCTATCATGTCAATATTTTATAGCTATATCTATTATATCTATTGTGTTAATATCTTATACATATATCTATTATATCTATTATGTCTGTATTTTATACCTGTACGTATTGTATCTATTATGTCTGTATTTATACCTATATCTATTATAACCTTTAAGTCTCTATTTTATTCCTATACCTATTATGTGTATATTTTACACATAATATGTGTATGTGTATATTTGATGCCTATATCTATTATGTGTATATTATGTGTATACACATAATTATGTGTATGTGTATATTTGATGCCTATATCTATTATATAGATTATGTCTATATTTTATAACTATATCTATTATGTCTATATTTTATACCTATATCTATTATATATATTGTGTCTATATTTTATACCTATATCTATTATGTATATATTTTATTACTATACGTATTATATCTATTATGTCTATATTTATGCCTATATGTATTATGTCTATATTTTGTACCTATATCTATTATATTTATTATGTCTATATTTTAGACCTATATTTATTATATCTATTATTTTTATATTTTATACCTATATCTATAATGTCTATATTTTATACTATATCTCTTATATCTATTATGTCTATATTTTATACCTATATTATATCTATAATGTCTACATTTTATACCTATGTATATTATGTCTATATTTTATACGTATATCTCTTATATCTGTTATGTCTATATTTTACTCCTATATCTATTATGTATATATTTTATACCTATATCGATTATGTCTATATTTTATACCTCTCTCTATTCTATCTATTATATCTATATTGTATATCTATATCTATTACGTCTATATTTTATACCTATATCTATTATATCGATGATGTCTATATTTTATACCTATATGTATTATACCTTTTATGTCTATATTTTATCCCTATATGTATTATATCTATTATGTCTACATTTCATACCTGTATCTATTATATCTCTTATGTGTATATTTTATACCTATATGTATTATATGTATTATGTCTATATTCTACACGTATATCTATTATATATATTATATATATTCTATAGGTATATCTATTATATATATTATGTCTATATTTTATATCTATATCTATTATATCTATTATGTCTATATTTTATACCTGTATCTATTGTGTCTATTATGTCCATATTTCATACCTATATCTATTATATCTGTCATATCAATATTTTATACCTATATCTATTAAATCTATTATGTCTGTATTTTATACCTATACCTGTTATGTCTATATTTTATACCTATATCTATTATATCTATTATGGCTATATTTTACACCTATATCAATTAAACCTATTATGTCTATAATTTATACCTATATCTATCATATCTATTATGTGTATATTTCATAGCTATATCTATTACATCTATTATGTCTGTATTTAATACCTATACCTATTATATCTATTGTGTCTATATTTTATGCCTATATCTATTATATCTATATATGTTTTATACTTATATCTATTAAATCTATTATGTCTATATTTTATACCTATATCTATCAAATCAATTATGTCTCTATTTTATACCTATATTTCTTATATCTATTATGTCTATATTTTGTTCTTTTATCTATTATATCTATTAAATCTATATTTTATACCTATATCTATTATATCTATATTTTATACGTATATCTATTATATTTATTGTATCTATATTTTGGACCTATATATATTATATCTATATTTTATACCTGTATGAATTATATCTATTATGTCTATGTTTTATAACTATATCTCTTATATCTATTTTGTATATATATGCATATTATGTCTATTATATCTATCATATGTATTACGTGTATGTTTTTTACCTATATCTGTACCTATATACCTGTATCTATTATATTTATTATATCTATTATATCTATATTTTATAGCTATATCTATTATATCCATATTTTGTACCTGTATTTATTATATCTATTATGTCTATATTTTATACCTATATCTATTATATCTATTTGGTCTTTATTTATACTTATATCTATCATATCAAGTATGTCTATATTTTATATCTATATCTATTATATCTATATTTTATACCTATATCTATTATATCAACTATGTGTATGTTTTATATGTATATCTATTATATCTATTATATCTATATTTCGTACCTATATATATTGTATCTTTTATTACTATATTTTATGTCTATATCTATTATATCTTATATGTCTATATTTTATACCTATATCTATTATATCTATTATGACTATATTTTATAACTATATCTATTATGTCTATAATGTCTATATTTTATAACTATATTATATCTATTATATCTATATTTTATACCTATATCTATTATATCTATATTTTATACCTAAATCTATTATATCTATTATATTTATATTTTGTAATTTTATCATTTATATCTATATTTTATATCTGTATCTATTATATCTATTATATCTATATTTTATACCTATAGCTATTGTATCTATATTTTATACGTAAATCTGTTATATCTATTATATCTCTATTATTTACCTATATCTACTATATTTATTATGTCCATATTTTATACCTATATCTATTATGTCCATATTTTATACCTATATCTATTATATCTAATACGTCTATATTTTATAGCTATATCTATTATATCTATTATGTCTATATTTTATAACTGCATCGATCATATCTATTATTTCTGTATTTTATACCTGTATCTATTATATCTATATTTTGTACCTGTATCTGTTATATCTATATTTTATCCCTATATCTATTATATCTATTATGTCTATATTTTATACCTATATCTATTATATCTGTATTTTAAACGTATATCTATTATATCTATTATGTCTATATTTTATACCTATATCTATTATATCTATATTTTATACCTGTATCTATTATATCTATTGTGTCTATATTTTAAACCTATATCTATTATATCTATTTTGTCTATATCTATTATACTTATTATGTCTATATTTTATACCTGTATCTATTATATCTATTGTCTATATTTTATACCACTATCTATTATATCTTTTATGTCTATATTTTATAGCTTAATCTATTACATCTATTAGGTCTATATTTTATACCCCTATCTATTACATCTATTATGTCTATATTTTATACCTCTATCTGGCATATCTATTACGTCTATATTTTATACTTCTATCTAGTATATCTATTATATCTATTTTGTCTATATTTTATTCGTCTATCTGCTACATCTATTATGCCTAATTTTATACTTCTATCTATTATATTTATTATGTCTATATTTTATACCTCTATCCATTATATCTATGATATCAATTATGTCTATATTCTATATTTTTTCCTATATGTAATTACATCTACTATTTTTATATGTTATATTATATCTATTATATATCTATATTTCATACCTACATCTTTATAGCTATTGACTATATTTTATACCTGTATCTATTATATCTATTTTTTATACATATATCTATTATATCTGTTATATCTATATTTTATACCTATATCTTATATCTATATTTTGTACCTGTATCTCTTAATGTATTATGTCTATATTTTGAAACCTATATCTTTATATCTATTATGTCTATATTTTATACCTATATCTATCATATCTATTATGTCTATATTTATATCTATATCGTTATGTCTATATTTTATAACCTATATCTATATTCTATTATGTCTATATTTATATACCTATATCTATTATATCTGGTATGTCTAATATTTTTAGCTATATTATCATAAGTTTATGTCTATATTTATACCATATATGTCATATTCATTGTGTCTGTATTTTATACCTATATCTATATAATTACATTTTTATACCTATATATCTATTTGTTACTATAATCTATATATCTATTATGTCTATATTTATACGTATATTTTTATTTGTTTATGTTTATACTTATAATATATCTATTATGTCTATATTTCATACCTAATGTTTATATCTTAATTACTATATTTCATAACTATATCTATTAATCTATTATGTTCTATATTTATCCTATATTGTATTGTATCTATTATGTGTTATTATACCTATATCTATTATATCATTATGTCTATATTTTTATAACTATATCCATTATATATTTATTATATCTATATTTTATACCGTATCCTGTTGTATCTATATTTTATAAGTATATCTATTATATCTATTATATCTATATTTTTATACCTATATCTATTTTATCTGTATTTTATACCTCTATCAATTCATATATTTTATTATGTCTATATTTTATACCTGTATCTACTATCTATTTTGTCTGTATTTTTACCTGTATCTATTATATCTATATTTTCTACTATATCTATTATATCTATATTTATACCTATATCTATTTTATATCATTATAATCTATATTTTAACCGATATATATTATTCTACTATATCTATATTTTATACCTATATCAATTATATCTATATTTCACAGC